>NC_090939.1:248830294-249455294 GCF_040938575.1 Ambystoma mexicanum
CGATTCTTTTCGCCATGGCGATAGAGCTAATTGCGGACCATGTTAGGGCACGCCACTCACGCAAAGGGATTTGGCTGAAAGATGTCCCCGAAATCATCTCACTCTATGCCGATGACCTACTACTGTTCGTTAGAGACCCCACCAATCGTCTCGATCCGATTTCCTTACTGTACAAGATATTGCTACTGGGTGCCCCGCCCTAACCCTCCAGGGCCCGGGACGGCTGGGCGACCGAACTGGAACTCATGGATCACCTGTGGGGGAAGGTGTGTTCACACACTAGCAGAGTTTCCGTCAATTTTTGCTATCGCACCATACAATACAAATTACTTAACAGGCTGTACTATACTCCACATAAGATCTCCAGATTTGCTCGAACCAACTCGCAACCTTGCCCTCGCTGCGATGCGGAAGACGCCTGTCACTTACACATGTTCTGGGGGTGCCCGATGCTTACGGAATTCTGGGGTAAGATCCTGGAGACACTAACTGAGATCTGCGACACTCCTGTGGACCCAGACCCAATGGGAGTTCTGTTTGAGATGTGGCAAACGGATGGGGCTAAATGTATGGCCACATTTTTGAAAAAATGTATTCTATAGAACTGGAAGAGCCCCTCTCTCCCCTCATTCCAGAAATGGCTAAACCTACTTACCTGGTCTCGCAACTGTGAGGAAGTTTATTGTCACGATCCCAGAGCGATCTCGCCACAAGAACCTTTGGACTGCCTTCAACAGTTACCTCCATGGCCTAGACGAAATCTCCTTAGGGGAGGAGTCCTCCCAAACTCTGCATTGATGCTTTGCACCATCTTGATAAATTGTGCCGCCACTACTTTGTACTTTTTATTCTATTATTGTTGTGTTACAGCTGATTTGATACATGTATGATGTGAATTTACTGCCCATTCAAATGTATGTGTTCGCTATATGCCTCTGCCGACAAAAATATATATTTTTTTAAAAAAACACTTATGTACAGGCGCGTTATAAATTACTTACCATATCATATCATATGGTTTGGGTTTAATTGACCTAAAACATTTGACCTAATCACATTTGATCCAATTTCTTTGACCTTTTTTTTGGTCTAAAATGTGGGGGGCGACCCCCCCCTGCAATCTTCCCACTTCCCCTCAACCTAATCCATACCCACACCTATAATAAATATATATATAAAAAGTTAGATTTGAACGAAAAAATGAGATCAAATGTTTTAGGTAAATTATGCTAATACATTACCATATATCGCCAGACTCATGATGAGCTCCTCTGTTTCTTCCTAGCTAGGTTTTCCCCATGCAGTATATATATGTATGTATGAATCTTCAACTATGTCCCTAGCAGCCCCCATATACTTCATTGCATTAGTAGTTCACAGCACGAAGGCGTTACTTACAATTATTTTTGTTTGCATGAATAATCTAAGCCATTAAAATATGGTACCACAGGTATGTTTGCTTATGAACCTTAGGAGGGTATCCTCATTGGCTAACAATGGATTGGCAAAAGGACTTGCCGCAAGGGGCATACTCAAAACCGCACAAAAGAATAGAAATCAGTATACTTCCTTTGAAGAGGGACATATATGGGTGAACAATGGAGTAGAGGACAAATGTAAATAAAAGTGCATTAAGGATACTGATGGGAAATGTAATTGCAAGTTGTCAAAGTACTCATGGAAAGTGTGTTGATTTGAATACATAGGCCACAAATTGTTTTCCTGTTATTATAGCTAGTGACAGAGGTACCCTTTTTACAGGCTATTTTTGAATATTTCCCAACATGTACATTGTGCCCATCATCCACAATTAAGCAGTATTGTGTGCAGAAATGGTGATATTAAAAATTGTCTGCCAAGAGACTGGCCTTAAATGTCTTGAGGCACTACCATTCGCTCTGCTTCATATGCTTAACAATTTCAATCAGAAGCATGAACTGTCACCTCATAAGATCTTAACAGGGAGTCCTATGTGCACAGCTGCAACCCCTCCAGCCAGCTTCAAGCAACCTGAAAAACTATTTGAAAGATGGCACGGTTCTGAATAGTTGCAAGTCCCTTGCAAAGGCTATCAGTGTTCTCATCTGCAGTGTCTTGTCGGAGCCTGCTGACAGACTCTGCCATCCTTCAAATTGGGGGACAGGGCCTATCTATGTGTGCATCAGTGAAAGACAGCACTTCAGCAACATTGCCAGGGACCACTCCAGTCTTCTCAAACCCAGACAGCTGTTTAAGAGCTGGGGGCATCCAGAATGAGTACATGCATCCTCCTGCAGGAAGGTACAGCCTCCAGTTAAAACATCAGACCCTCGTATGACACCTCTGGAGACCTCTGATCGCTCACAATTGGAGAGACGTCAGCATGATAATGCTCATCCGAACCTGCTACTGTGCACGATCCTGCTGTATCGGATGCCACAGCCCCATAGGTTGTTCCAGAAATCGATGCACCTTCAACACAGACTCCAATCTCTAGTTTCAGTCGACAATGCACGCTGACTGCCACTGAATGCTGGCACAGATGCAGAGATCAAGCACCAAAAGGCCTCTGCTCTCCAAGGTGCCGAATCTGCTTTTCACTGCAAGCACCATTTCCGTCCTTGTAGGTAATGGTAAATTAAGTGTTTGTCTGATAGTATATTTCTGATAGCACTACAACAATAGAATTATGATTTCTGTTGAATTGACAGATTAAGAAATAGAAGGTGACCTGCTAAGGAACTCCTCTGCTTACAATACTTTTATCTGCCTTCTACAATTTCATAATTGGGGTATTTTCTACTCACTGTTGGTGTAGTAGCTTTTGCTTGTACGTATGATGCTATCTTAACTATTGAAGACATTGTCGAGTTGCCTGTTCCACCATTTGCACATCAAGATGACATCCTTTTATGGTTGGCATTATTATTCTTCCTGCCTGCAAGTTTAGATCCTACACATCACATTTTTGACAGCCTGTAAAATGTATCCAAACTCCTGAACTGCATCTTCAATTCAGTTTCAGAACTGATCCCGAAAGTGTACTGCATCATGTCTGCCTCATGCTTGTTGATTCTATTTTCCGGTTTGATTGTGGCAGCTTTCAACACCATCATCAATCACAGGGTTCTGATGCACACCCTTCGATCGAGAGTAAGATTAGCTTACTGCATGCCACTTGGCACTACGCTTGTATTCAGAATGTGACAAACTCCTGGGGTTTCGCTCCCTTTACTCATGACATCATCTTAGGGGTTTCTATGGAACCAGTCCTCTTCAACAGGAACGATCTGTGTAGCAATTTAGGATGAGTCCCTTAATCCTACGGTCCGAAATGCTGGTCTGGTAATTTTTACTGGTCTAGTGAATTTTGCGCCACCAGTCCACTCCATCAAAAACAGGCCAGCAGGGGGTGTGGATATGAGCTAACGCATCCGTGTCGCTCCAGACCACAAGGGGATAGAAGGGAACTAAACTGCCCCCAGAATCCCCAAGTGGTGTTACCAGAGTGCACCAATTGCGAGGTGAACTCCCCAGCACTTGTGGGGAAAATCTGGTGCAGAAAAGACCCTCGCAAGCAGAGGATCCATGGAGCAACCGGGCTACGGTGCCCCGAGGGGACGTGGCCAGCGGCAGAGGCCCAGCCAGGTGGAGATCGGGTTGGCAGTGTCCGTGACCCGAGGCCCCACATGAGATCCCACCGTGAGAAATATGAGAGGGGGGACACTCCCCACCCACTCCCCTTGCAGCGACCCTCCGAGTGCAAGTTATGAGAGAGGGAGCACTGGAGGAATAAAGAGATAAGAGCTGGGAGCCGGGCCACAGCTGAGATTCTCCCTGGTGCAGTACTTCTCTAATCTTGAGCGAAGACAGATGGGGAGCCAAGCCGGCAGCCATTCACCCCCCTCACCCCCAAGCATAGCGAGAGCGCGATCCCACCAGGAGTGGTGCGGCCGGCGTTTGGCAGTGGCCCCCTGCTACAAGGAGCACAACCCGCTGAGGAGAACGCAGGAGACACCCCGCGGGCCATTGGGGGGCGGTGGGCATGTGCTGTGCCATTTGGGGCGGTGAGGATCTTCAATACTTGGCCCTGCACTCCCTCGCTGCAGATCCAACAGAGGGGGAGGCTGGGCCTCAAGCCCCCTACTAACCAGACCCGGTGCGCTCCTAGCTCCCAGCATTGGGGAAAGGCCTAATGCCTCAAGCGCGGGGGTTTGAGCAATGAAGGAAGACCTAGCGGCCTTGCTCGAGGAAATAAGATGCTTCCCTGTGGACATCAGTCGTAGGCTGGATGGTCGACAAGAAAGTGGAGACTATGGATGACAGACTCCAGGGGTTGGAGGCCAATCAGTCCTCGGAGGTCTTGAAAATGCAGATGAAAGCAGTGATGAGGAGGCCGCATTAAAGATGGACCATTTTGGGAATCGCAAACGTTGCAACAATCTTTGTTTCTTTGGATTCCCAGAGAAAGATGGCGAAAACAAGGGAACATCATCAGGGGGATTAATGAGATCATAAAGTAATTTTTTTATGACAACACCACAGAGCCTACCATCGACATAGCCAATAGCGCGGGGGCGCGGGAGGCACAAGGGACCCGCTCGCTGTACTGCCAAAATTCCACTAGTACTAGAAAACCAGAATCCTGGCGAATGCCAGAACAATGGGCCCTGTGGAGTGGGGATCCACGCAAGTTAATGTCTACCAGGATCTCTCTTTTACCCTATGCAGAAGGCATCTCTGTGGTCCACTCACCAAGTGGCTCTGCTCCAAAGGAGTTTGCTACAGATGGAGCTCCCCTTCTCCCTTGCGTTTGAATATGAAGGTGCCAAATATAAACTGATCACAGAAGACATCAGCAGAATATCCGGTGAACTCTTCGGGAACGAGTACTAGGGGCCCCAAGGGCGCTCAATAGAAGGACCATACTGGGCGTCCCAGAGAGACAGACAATGCTAAACAGCCTCAGAAAGTTAAAGAAACTGAACACTCCCGCCCACCTACGAGATACAGAAGCTAACTGCAATGGCTACTCTGGCCCTTGGGCAGTGTAGGGTGGCTCTTGACATCCAATTTAATCTTTCTCTTTGAGGATTTCCCAGTAAAGGGAAACTCATGGGCGCAATTACCATTTAGCAATAGGGGATGGTGGGGGAGTGAGGAGGTCAGAAGGTTATCCCTGTTGAAATGCTGTAGCCAATTACTCACTATGTAGAACTGTCGGTGTCCCTTAAGAAGGAGCTTTGGGGGAAGATGAGTGATGGGGAGGTGGGTAATTTAACAAGGCGACAAGGAGAAGGGGCAGGGGGGCTAAAAAAGAGGTGTTCTTGGAACTTTAAACCCGGAAGGGTTGGTGGTCTGGCCAGTGCGAGCGCTGGTAAAGGTCCCGAGGCCAGGCGCCAGGGGAGGTGGGGATGTGTGGAAAGGGTTTTTTGCTTGAAAAGTTGAGGGGCGGGGGGGGGGGGTCTGTTCGGTTTCATACACTGCACAGTTGAATGGGAGAGGCATCTCAATGTAGAAATAACCAGCCCTCGGGCGCACCGCCCAGGGCTGAGCTTGGAGGTGGTATTAGTACACTGTGGAAGGGCTCTAATGACTGAGCTACACTCGGCCCTCGAGGTGGGCTCACTAAACGTTCAAGGCCTTAATTCCCCATATAAGCATTTCCTTTTGCTTCGAGAGTTCAATCGCCTTAAACTGGACTTAATGTTTATTCAGGAAACACACTGGATGAAAGACAGGGAACCGTAACTGAAAGCTAGGGCCATAGAATCAATCCACTGGGCGGCTGATATCTCCAAAAGGAAGGGAGTGGGCATAATTGTGGTGAGTAAGCTGAGGTGGAAATTGATGAAATACTAAGGGACACGGCGGAGTCAAGCAGAGTCTTGTGAGTCTGCTGTGTTGCTGTGGAGCTGTAGTCTGCTTTCTACCTCTATTGCCCATTGGGAGGAGTTTTGGTTAAAAACCCTGGTAGCCCGCACAGCGGAGTCAAGCAGAGTCTCGTGAGTCTGCTGTGTTGCTGTGGAGCTGCAGTCTACTTTCTACCTCTATTGTCCAATGGGAGGAGTTTTGGTTAAAAACCCTGGTAGCCCGTGGAGCGGCGCAGAGTCTCATGAGTCTGCTGTGTTGCTGCAGTCTGCTTTCTACTTCTATTGTCCATTGGGAGGAGTTTTGGTTAAAAACCCCGGTTGCCCGCGGCGCAGAGTCAAGCAGAGTCTCGTGAGTCACTGGAAGCACACAAGAAATTGATCAAATGGAATGCGACAAGATACCCTCGCGAAAGCTACGCCAGCCACTCACCCGCCTCCAACTACGACGTGGGTGCGAAGGTGGCCTGGGGAACGCTGTCTCCGTCATGAGTCGGCTGGAAGTTTCCAGCTCTAAAGTGCAAGTAAGGCTCTCTGGTCCCTTTAAAGTATCTACTACTATGGGCTTGCACACCGTAACTGACATTGTGAATGAACTGCGAGTGAGTGGACTAACTTGTCCCGCGTTCCCAAACAGAACGTGAAAATGTTACTAACAACGGATGTGTAGTGCCTGATCGGGTATCTGCAGCCCCGCCCTGCTCACCAAAACCCCGAGACGTGCAGGACCTGTATTGTAATATGACAGATGGTAGTACTCTGCAAAATCTCATCCTTCCATCTGCTGCAGAATTGAAACTGTTAAGAGGCTCTGTGTACCTTCTTTGGGTGCCTTAGCTTGGGGGGTAATAATAAAGATACAAATGACAGAAAAGCTACTAGAGAATAAGCGAACTAGTAGGACGCAGCGACTGACATCGGAATGCACCAGTGCATGGATCGAAAGCCCTAACTACCCAATCAACGCTGCTTCAGTTGCGCTGCATTCTATGCTTTCTCTCCAGCCAACTAGTCAAATGAGACACGGCGTGAGAGTCCAACACCCCTTTGCGCCACTTTAGTGCCTCCACTCCCTCTGTTGAAGAACAAGATTGTGGAAGAAGCTCAGCGCCAGACAGAGACAGCTCTCAGGTCAATCCTGATGCCTTGTCTCAATCAAAAAATAATGACCTGTCCAATAATTCCTGCCATAAAACCCCAAGTCCGCGGAAACGCCGTAACTTGCTGGCTATAGTGAACAAACTCCTACAAGACCTGACCAAAATGAACAGTGAATTAAAAACAAAAGCAGTAACAATGGATGGCGCAGGTGATATGCATGATTAGGACAAAGAATCACCAGATATTTCCCTTTCACAAAATGAGAATTCAACAATGTACAGTCCAATTCCCAAATGGCCAGCAGGAGCCAGGAAACGACTACGTATCGATTCAAGCCCTTTGCCAGCGATTCTCTGTTCACAAAACAGACCTACCAGCTGTGAAAAAATAACATGCTCAAGCGAACATGTAAACTTCATGAGTCCCAGCAGGCAGGTTCCTATCATGAACACACAGAAGATCTTGAGATTGGCGATGAGAGCTCGTCCTCTTCAACTGAGACTTCTCAAGAGTCTTCCATGATGGAACGCCAGTATCCCAAAATAAGGCGTCTTCAATACAAAGCTAACCAAAAGCAAACTACCATCGAGAACAATAACCAAAACCTGGTTAAAGGGTTGCTAAACGACCTCCGGCCATACATAATGTCCTCCTTGTCCATAACAATTGTCCCAATGATGAAACTCTATGAGCAAATCAATGAAAATATAAAAGACCTGACAACTTCATCAGCTCTGATGAATTCTAAATTATCAAGCAGTGAAATGGACAACACTCTTGTGAAATCCAAAATATAGGACAATATAAGAAGAATTGACGTATCCATCAAGGAGCTCGCGGACCAAAAAAGAAATAGCGAGGACAAGAGACTATTGGTAGATTTGGCCAGAGAAGCAATGGGCCTCTTCAAACACAATCAAACTGAGCAGAAATAAGACAGGGGAAAGTCCACTCTAAACACCCAACACTTGGAGAACAGTTTATGTGCAAACTCTGCAAGATCAACGATCGAGGGGTGTGGCTTCAAATTTGTTGGAAAAACCAACACTAACTCTACAGACCTGACTTCACCCACAAAAACCATACCGTCCAAGAGAGCCAAAAATGCATCTATGGCTCCCTTGGCCCCAGTTAAGTCTAGCTTGGGTCATCTCCCCAGATGTGATGTGCTTGATAACAACGCACTCAGTGAAACTCTTCCCACCCCTTGTGTGCAGTCATTACCAAATGGTCCTAAATCTTGTTTAAGTGGCAAAAATCCAAACGTTCGACCCATAACTGTTGAAAATGAACCTCAACCCTCCACCTCGGCGAATGGCGAGGGTTTTTCTGGCACCCCCGGAATTAATGACTGTGCAACGGCGGGTGAGAAAGACAAAATGTACGCAATATTTCCAAAAAACAGTGCCACTCAAGGAAGTGCAATGCAGGAAAAAAAAAGAAAAACCAAAAATGTAAAAGAAAACGGAATAACTTGGGTTCCAGGAAATTCCTCCGAAATCTGAAATCTGTAAATGTCTTCGTCAATTCTGAGCCGCCCAGTACTAAGGCAAAAAATATTGACCAAGTTGAAAACCAACTTGCGGCTTGTCAAGTCATTCGACCAACAGAAGCAGACTCATTCGCTGAAAAGTCTCCAAATGATTTAATGAACATATCCACGTATGATGATGAGGAGTCGTTAGACTTAAGCCATAGATCCTGTGGAGATGAAAACATTGATCTGCCAGAAAAAATATCTCTGGAGCCCAAGATCTTCCCTAGTGTCGCTGAGGCTAGTCCTCAAGTGTTAGGCAGAACTTGCCACCTGGTGTTGCCTCCAGTATGTCCCAAGATGACTAAACCAGTGGACACAGATATGAACTTCCAAACTATGGATTCCAAATGGAAGCGCTTGGCCGAAATGAGCACTCTAAAGTACATCCCAAAAGGCCTTAGTGTAACGGGACAGGTCTGTAATGGACAAGAGCAGCCTTCCCCCTGTGTGAATGGTGCTATTAACATGCCCGACTTTGAATCTGGCAAACAACAGAAACAGTTGACGACCTTCAACAAAAAGAAGGAGCCAGACAATATTCTTAGTAAATTGAGCTCGGCTCCCCAAATGAACAAAACATTTAAAACCCAATACAAAATGGCAAAATATCACCTGGTCCTGGAATGAATTCTAACTGCCAAAGACGGCTTGACTTGGAATCGAAATAATGTCTTGCGCCTGCTGCATCACGTCCTGGTATTGTGATCTATGGAGTCTAGCGATATACAAACCGTTGAATTCATGGATGAACTCCACAATGATAGAGCTCACCTTCACTTTGACTCTAGATTAATATGCAACCTCTTATTAAATGCCGTACACTTCTTACTGTCATTAGGATTCAACATTCATGAAGAATTCCTTGATCATAAAGATAACAGACAGCAGAAGGGCGAAAATCCTTTAAATCAAAGGACCAGAGGTACTCTAGTCAAAAACAATGTTGATAATCAGCAAATAGTACACCAGAATTCCGGTGAAGCAGCTGACAATGTTGTCGACAGAATGTGCCTCAGTGTGTGTGAAACCGACGATAGTCCAACAAAACCAATTCCGGGAGAAAACATCAAAATCACCTTTGCCTGTAAACAAAATCATAAGGGTGAAACTACTGAAGCTAGTCCCTCTATGAATGACACAGTTATGCCAACGAACTGGAATTGGCTAGCTGGTGTACTTGGTGGTCAAACAAGCTAATGCAGCCAGGGCGAGAAGGCCCTAATCTCAACATTGTATCCTGGAATATGAGAGGTTTCAGTCATTTCTTTAATGAACCGCTGAATGGACTGAAGGTATTACCATCATATGTTTACAAGAAACGTGGATGGCTAGCTGTCCCGTCTGAGGATTTTAATTTGGTGATGAACCCAGCTATAACGAGACAAAGGGGTGGCCTTCTGCTGGACTTCTAACACTAATTAGAAAAAACTCAGGATTGAAAATCCTGAGTTCCACAAATCACACCTCCTTCATACAACACACAATACTGGAATAAAACAGTCCGACAACGGAAAGCAAAACTCGTGTATACCCAATTAATGTATACTGGCATCACAAGCTGGCAGGAACAACTAAATTCATAAACATGGTATGCAACCTACTTGATGAGATCAACATTGCCCAGGAAGCCCCCAATATAATACTTTGTGGTGACTTCAACTTGGAGTGCATAAAAACACCTAAGAACGCAGGTGGAGCTGAAAAAATTGCAGCTAAATGGTGCTTGGCTTTGGAAGAGAGAAACTTATGATGATGAATGGAAACATCAAAGGAGACATCCCTGCTCAATTAAAGGAGATATCCCTGCTCAAACAACTTGGAATTACAAGGAGCTGTCCTTGACCATTGACTACTTCTATGTATCTGAAAACCTGAACCGGCGTGCACGATCTCTGCAAATAACCAAGTCCCACCTGAGTGACCATAGTCAACTCAAACTGGCAGTCTTTTACACGGAGAGAAGCAGGACTGGGAAGTGGGAGCAGAATGTTGAAGTAGAATCAAACCATATAAGATTGAAAATAAAGTCACATGAGGTAAAACAAATCACAGAAGCCTATTCCAACGGTTTGAGCGGTTCCATAGAAAACAAGGTCGATTACATCCATCTCTTACAGCAATACACGTACCAAGAGCAAGGCTTGAAAAGAGGCTTCTTCAAACCAAAACACCAGTACAATGAAGGAATTGCGAAAAGAAAACGACAACTTTGCATGGAACTCAGACAACACACTAAATTAGACTGCTATGAGCAACAAATAGCCAAAAAAGCGAGCAAACAAAAATATAAGAACTGGCTAATTTCTCACAGGGTAATTCTCCAGCAACGAGATGCAGAAGTCATGATGTTAAGCATAGCTAATAAAAACTCGCAGGACTTTTGGAAATTAATAAATAATAACAGTTGCAAACAGCAAGCGATACTAACAAACATGGTTACGGAAGTCCAGTGGGTCCGTCACTTTGGAAAACTGTATGAAAAGAAAGGATCAACACCAGAACCTAAATTGCCAGAGCTATCCAAATGGGACATTCAGTTTGAAGTCGCAGACATCTTACTAAGCATTGAACACTGTAGCTCGTCACAGGTGGCTGGACCTGACGGTCTAACAATCCATACTCTAAAACAAAATCCTGAAGAGTGGCCAAACTTTTGTGTAAATCTGTTCTCAAATATAGCCAACAAACGAGTAACTCCAGTAACTTGGAAAAGTGCGATAGTGGTCCCGATATTTAAAAAAGGCAATCGTGCAGAACCAAATAACTACAGACCCATCGCACTGTTGGATGTCTTAGGCAAGCTGAACGCCACCCAGCTGCAAAAACATCTAACGAAGTGGATAACAACAAGCAGCCGCTTAGATCACAGGCAGTCTGGCTTTGTGAAGGGAGTTGGGTGTGGCTTAAACGTGATGATCCTCAACTTGCTAAAAATTGAGGCAATCAGAACAGATAAGAAGATCTATCTTGCGTTCGTTGACCTATCACAGGAAACGACAGTATCGATCGAGAGCTGCTCTGGTCAAAAATGAGCAAATGGAATTGCCCAGACAGTCTTTTAGCGGCAATAAAAGATCTGCACACCGACACAGAAACCAGAGTAATACTGGACCAACAGGGCACCCTATCAGCACGGATAAAAACGTGCCGTGGTGTAAAACAAGGTTGCCCGTTGGCGTCTGTTATATTAAACCTCTTTATATCCGATATCGGAGAGTCCTATACAGCAGCCAAGGGTTTTCCACCAAAGATCAACGGTAACGAAGTAAATTGGATACTGTATGCAGATGATCTGGTGTTGCTGGACTTGACACCTATAGGCCTCCAACGCAAACTAAACAAACTACATGAACCAAAATGGGTTGTGTGTGAATACAAACAAATCTGAAATTCTAGTCTTACAAAACCTGCAAAAGAACAGAGAAGCGGGTAAGAATAAAAATGTTATTTGGAAGCTGGGAAAGGAACCTATTGAACTGGTCACCCAAACTGTATACTTAGGCATGTGCGTGAGTGCCAGCATTAATGATGCCCCATGGATCGAAAGAACTAAGGCCAAATGTAAGCAACTCACGGACCAAGCTTGTATGTTGAATCAAAAATTCAGCAAATTTTCGATAAAGCCCTTATTGAACTTTTACAAGCAAAAAGCCGTTCCCGCACCGATACATGGAGCTGAAAGTTGTTTTGGTTGTACCGCAGACTTTTGGTCTTCTCTTGAACATTCTTTTTGGTCAAAAGTGTTGTGCTTACCAAATGGTGTACCAACTGCATGCTTGAGACACGAGCTAGGACTACTATCCATCAATGCAAGAATAATGTGGAACACCCTCAACGAACTCTGGAAAATGACCTCAACACAAGTGGCCCCACAATATGCAATCCTGAAGGACCCAGTGACCAGCAATAGTGAGAGCGTATTAACATCATGGGCTCAATGTGCTGAAAAAATACTATCAGACATAGGTTCTGACAAATAGACTTTGCAAAGCAACCCAGATAAAGTTAAAACCACCTTATGGACCCAAGAATGGATCGATACTGGAGACATTCGGCGTAAACACAGAGCAATGAGCATGGTCCCGAGCGAAGCGAAGACTTTCAACGCGACTCAGTCATACCTGGTGAAGTTTCCTGGAAGAGCTCGTAGATTGATATTTATGAAATTTTGCCTAAACAAAATACCAACAAGAGAATCGTTAAACTTTTGGAACACAGACGACCAAGCAGCAGTAACATGCCGGTTGTGTGAAGTATCGCTTGAGACATTAAAACATCTAACATTAATATGTCCAGTATTGACACAAGAATGGCACCAGCACTTGGGAGATTTCTTTCGAGCAAGACCATCCCTGGATGCTGAAGATTGGTGGTGCAAACTGTTCAATGACTCAGATCGGAAGCTGACAATTGAATTAACATTCTTTTTAAAAAAAGTAGTAAAGAAGTTGACAAAAGATGAAGTAATAGTCAAGGCTTAAGAGAAAGAATTGAACTTCCCGAACTCGAAACAAGGTGGAGAAATGGTCACACGAAGAAATCTATCTTTTGTGATTTTATATCTACTCTTTACACACTTATGTGCTCTTTGTAAAATCGTCAGTTTTTAGGTTTTTTGTTCCCCTTGTTTTTTTAAATTCCTTTTCTTTTTCTTTCTTTATATATATTTTTTTATATCTTATATTTTATTAGTCATTCATCTCTTATGTCTCTATTTTATGTTATTCCATTCTTGTCAAAATCTCCTAATCAATTGATCGCTCTTGATTGATACTTTCTATTCAGTACATTCTTGTTTTTAAAGGTTTGTAATAAACCAATTAAAAAAAAAGTAAGGCACACAGAGGCCCGATATATTTTCAAAAATGGTAGAATAAGAGGGAACAAGGTGATGGTGGGTTCGGTTTATTGCCACAATAAGGGACAGGAGACCCTGAAGGCCAAACTCCAGTTGCTTGCCGAAGGCCCTCTATTGGTAGGGGGTTATTTTAACATGGTTCTCGACTACACGAAGGACAGGAATAGAATGAAATCCTGGTCAGTCCCCCCCTGGCGCACAGTGCCCAATCGAGATGTTTTCAAAAAATTAATAAAGAACTGGGGGTTGCGGTAGACTCATATGTTCAGGTAGAAGATGGTGACCCCCCCCTTCACAGACGATTCCCAAGTCCACGCCTCCTACTCTAGAATTGATTTGATCTTGTTGGAAAAAACCTGGAAAGGTAGGGTTACGGGGTACTCTCCAGAACCCATAAAGTGGTCTGATCACACCTGGAAAAACTTACTCTAGGGGCCTGGGAAGCAGTCTGGACAAGAGGACAATGGATATGCAACGACATCCTCCTGAAAGATAAAGAATTCTCCCAGGGTTTATTGACAAAAATTAAGGAACACTTTCAATTTAATGATAATGGGAAAGTGTGAATACCCGTCATCTGGGAGGCTTTTAAGGCAACAAATGGGTGGAACTCATAAGGTGTACAGTCCAGAAAAAAAGGGAACATACAGAACTAGAGAGAGCTGAGAAGCAAAAATTGAGGCTCTAAAGCCGGGAGGGGTGCAGAAAACTCTTTCACCAGCAACGTCTGGGGAAACTCAAAAAGCACAGAGCCCAATTGAACTCCCTATTGCTATAAGAAACGGAAAGAAAACCGATGTTCCTTAAGCAAAAGTATAGGGAAAAGGGGGAGCGGGCAGATAAGATTTTAGCCTGGAAGTTGAGAGAATAGCGGAAGTCAAGTACAGTAGTGGCTATACGCTCATTGGAGGGGAATACGGCCTTGGCAATGACAAAATTGCTGACTAATTTAAAAAGTATTATGAACGCTTGTATACAGCAGTGTATCAGGGAGATGGGTCACATATTATTCGCTTCCTAGAGCGCTTACCTATCCCGGGTATATAAAGGGACATGGCAGAGGCCCTCATTACTGAGGAGGAGGTGGTGACGATTATTGGGAATATGAAAGCAGTTACCGCCCCAGGCGACAATGGCTTTACGGTCTAGCTCTTTAAGATGTATCGCTCCACGATAGCCCCATTTATGGCGAGAATGTTTAAATATGCTTTGGAGGTGGGAAGGCTTCCATACACTCTGCTAGGGGCTCTAATTGTAGAAATTCCCAAAGAGGGGAAAGACCCGTACCTTTGCCCGCCCTACAGACCTATCTCCTTATTGAATATAGACCTACACCTCCTAGCAAAATTGTGGGGCAATAGAATGGAAAAAGTTATGCTGTCATTTGTACATGGGGACCAAGTGGGTTTCATAAGGAAACATCAATGGTCTGACAACATCCAGAAAACGATCAATCTCATACATCAATGCCCAAGAGTTCGACCTCAACGCATGCCCGGTATCTATTGACTCAGAAAAAGCATTTAATCGGGTGGAATGGGGATACATGTGGAAGGTGTTAAAAAGAATGGGGATTGGGAACAACTTCTGTCATGGGTCTCAGTTCTATATACCAACCCAACTGCTAGGGTTTCGGTCAACTATGTCCCATCAGCGCCTTTCCACCTTACAAGAGGTACTAGGCAGGGGTACCCTCTTTTGCCACTATTGTATGCTTTGACGATGGAACCCCACACCAGAGCGATAAGAGAAAACCCAGAGATCAAAGGGATCCAAAGTGGGGAGGTGGAATTCAAACTGTCTCTTTTCGCAGGCAATAGTCTGAGCTACCTGGTGGACCCCCACCACTCAATCCCAGCACTCGTGGCGCAGATAGACAGCTTTGGCCAGTTTTCAGGTCTTAAAATGAATGCGTCTAAAACCAGCGTGCTGCAGTTGTGCACGGGAGATCCCGTGATAGGGAAACCTAAGACCATTTATGGTATAAAGGTAGAACTGGTAAAGATCACTTACTTGGGGATTGCCTTGCCAAGGCAACTTGAATTGTTAATATACCTTAACTACGCTCCCATGCTAGAAGCCACTAAAACAGACCTTTCCCAATGGGCCCCCTTAACAATTTTGTGGTATGGCATAATGACTTCAGTCAAGATGAATATCCAACCCTGTCTGTTGTACCCTTTGCAGCTCTCCCATTGGACCGCCCAGACTCCTTTAGGAACTTAAAGACGATGATGGCCAGGTTCATCTGGCAGGGTAAACACCCCACAGTCAAGTGTATCACGCTGACTCTCCCGAGACACTTTGGGGGTTTTGGCTTCCCAGACTTCTACTACTATTAAAAAGCAGCGCAAATGAGGGTAATGCTGGAAGACATGCGCAACGACTTGGGTAACTACTGGACGTACCTGGAAGACATGTACACACACACAAACACACCCGAAGAAAGTTAGAGACCTTCTTTGGTCGCACCGTTAGACCATCCCGATCAGGGTAAGGAACCACCCAACACTGGGGGTGTTTTGGTCGATTTGGAAAAAGGGAAGCATAAACAATAGGCTTTCTTCCTGGTCGTTTCCTCTGAGTTCTGTCTGGGGTTCCCCCTTAGATCTAGGTTCCCGCAGTTTTAAACACTTCCAAATGTGCTTAGACAGGGGCCTGGACAGTTGTTTTTAGAAGGTAGATTTAATGAGTATGAGGTTGTGGCCGATATACTGGGACATGAGAAAATAAGCGTGCTTGACTAGATCAGTTTTAAGGGTATTTTTCATGACCCCAGGTGGGCTCTCACTCCCCTTTACCCCCTATGAACACACCATAAATATTGCCAACTCAAGAAAGGGAATGCTCTCCAAATTATACAAGGTCCTGGTGACATCAGATATGGGAGTTGGGGGGGGCAATCTTTCAAAGATTACTGGGCCCAGCAGACAGGCTCTACAATTGAGGAGACCTGGGAAAGAATATACAAGGTAATGTCCCATGGGAATCTTTTCACCGTAGCTATGGAGCACAATTTAAAATGCTCCATGGCTGGCACCTCAACCCCCTAAAGCTATCTAAAATGAAGAGTGGAATTTCCCCACTCTGCCCCATAGCATGCGACCAGGCGGGAACGCTTTCCCACATGTGGTGGGAATGTCCCAATGTAAAGGTGCATTGGTCGAAGGTTCTCAGTTGGATAAAAGAAATAGTAGGAGTTGCCCTCATCTTGGACCCGATTCAGGTGTTACTGGGTGTCCCAATGGGAGACGGGGTGGATCATCGACTGTGGGGATGTGGGAGGCTATGCCGAGGGCTGGAAGATTGGCTCTAGCCCAGATGTGGAAGAGTTTGGCTTTACCCACAAAGGCAGAATGGATGAGCAAATTGTGGCATATGTTTTTAATGGAGAAGCTCATGGTATTGATCAATGACTCCGTCTCTAGCTTCCACCAGGACTGGGGTCTGTTCTTGTTAAATTGGGGAGGCATGATTCCAAAATGGCAGCCGGCAGAGGAGGACGTGCATACAAGTCTCTCCCTGGTGGGCCGCAACAATCTGCACCACAACCAAGCTTTCTGGGCGATTCCAAGCCCCATCTCTATGAAAGTGAAGAGCTCTACAAGCATTGGTTGGACAGAAGCTTCCTGCTGAGGAAACTGCAATGTAAAAGAAAGGATCGGAAACTCCCAAAACCACGCCGGGCAAGAAAGGACCACACGACACGCAGATGGGATCGGCTCCCGGAAAGAGGCAGAGAAGAGGAAAGCATTCTGCCACGAATCCCAGCGCCCAGGGACTTTAGCGAAGAGATGGGAACAGTGAACAATTGCGACCCAGCTGCGGAAAGTAATCGGAGCATCAGACACTAGAGCACCGCTCCTCCAGACGAGGGGCAAAGAGAACAAACACCAGCCCGACCGAAGGATCTAGCCCGCGTAACAGCATCGCGGAAAGCAAGGAAGGCAGGCTCCGGACATTACCCTCCCACATCCTTCCAATTCAACGCAAACAGCACGCCAAGAGAAGATCACCAGCCGGCAACGGTGAAACCCAGTGGCTAGACCAGTGGTCCCCCCCCCTCCCTCATGGGAATGCAGCCAGAGCTCAGAGAGATGCGCTCCTAGACTACGAAGCACACCAAGCACAGAACAGAAAGGCCAGCAGTGCTCGACGAGACAAGCATGCAGCCGAGTAGCCTCACCAACATAGCGAGACAACCCAATGCTGATCTAACAGCTGCTGGAGCCCGAGACCGCAGAGAGCCATGTGCAAGCGGCGAGCAGCACCTCCGAGAAGACAGCGGGCACGAGGGGCCATGGACGCACAGTGAGTACAATGTAAATCAAGAACCCCCACGCGCCCACCACAAAGCAAGCACATAAACAGTAGCCCACGGCTGCCACGACCAGAGTCATTAAAATAATGGAAACAGCGAATTAGGGACACCCCGCATGAGCACAGGGCCAACCTAAGCAGGCGCAAAACACGGGCCTTCGCACCCGCATTACAATTGGGAGCAGGGAACCCAACCGCAAGGCGGCAAAACAAGGCCCACCCACTGGGCCACGTCCACCACCACTGGTGACCGCTCCCCACACAAAAGGGCACCACCAAGAGAAATAGGAGTGGGATACTACCTCGACAAGACGATAGAAACCAAAAGGGACACTGAACCCCAAGGCAAGAGTAGGCCAAGCAAGGAAGGGGCTGGACAGGAAGGCAACAGGGCAGCAATCAGGGGAAGACGGGCCAATCCGGAAAAGCCCAAACTGACACGATGCACAAAACCAGCGAGAAGTCCCAACAGACTAAGATCCAGAAGGGAAACCACCCTCCATGGCCAAGAAGGGATGGACGTCGAGAAGAACTCCACGAGAGGTAATTAACTCATGGCCATAAGGGGACGGGGCCCCTGGAGACTCAGGAAAGTCCTCCCAAACAAACGGGACGCACTGAAAGGGAGATCGATTGGATGCAAGCCCGCAAAGACCAAGAGTGTGAATGAAGAACCAGGCTATAGAAGGAGAACAGTGAGAAGGCCATCACAGTAGCTTTGATGTCCAAGTCCAGAGCAAAAGCCCCAGCACAGCCCCCCTCACAAAGAAAACAGAACAGAAGCTTGAGGCAACTCTCGTCTATGGACGACGACACGACAGCGACAAGAAAAAAGGGGAAACCGCAAGAGAACCACACGACGCAGCACAACCACACATGGGGGACAACACCATGACCAAAGCAGACATGCAACACTGCTTTAAGGAACTGCAGAGTACATTTTTACTATCCATTCAGGAACAGTTCCAGACGCTGAAGGAAGACATGAAACAGTCCCTGCAAGAGGTAAAACTAGATATTGGAAAGCTTCAAGAAAGGACTGATTCTCGAAAAAGTGGTTCAACAGGTAGAGGACGACACACAGAAATAAGACGAGATGCTTGAGCAACTGGCTCGCATTTCTAACAACCTAGAACTTCAATGTGAGGACTTGGAAAATAGGTTGAGAAGATCGAACATGAAAAACTTACCAAAGTCAATTGAGGATAAAGACCTACAGGGAACAGTCACTCAGCTCTTTGCAAAAATTCTAGCGGAAGACACAGAACCACAGATGAAAATAGATGGGTTACACCGAGTGGGCCCTAAACGATCAACCAAACTGGGGGCCAGACCAAGAGATGTGCTAGCAGCCATAACCTCCTACACACAGAAAGAGTAAATACTACAGAAAGCGAAGTACGCAGGCCCGATGCAGATAAATGGCCAAGAAGTACAACTATACCAAGATCTAGCACAGTCCATCTTGCTGAAGAGACGGAGAATGGGCCCAGTGGTCCAACATCTCACAGCCAACCAAGTGAAATATAAATTGACTTTTCCGTTTGGTCTCCTGTTCAACTGGGAAGGGAATCAAAACCAGGTGACATCATGTGAAGAAGGGGGACATATCCTGGGGCTGCAACAGGAAGACGGGGACGGACAGGACCGATCACAGAAGAGAGCAGGAGACCCCAACAAGCCAGAAGGATGGAAAACAGTAACATAGAAAAGTAGAGGAGGGAAGAAACGATAGGTCCCACCATATTACCAACACAACACAAGGCAGAACGCATAACAAATGGAGCAATAGAACAAGCTAAGGGTCGAGGATTCGCCCGGAAACACAGAACACAGGCCCAAGGAGGAAGGGCGTGTATGGAATTTAAAGTGGGGTTTAGGATCCCCCACGACTGGTACCTGAGGTGGATAGGTGGGGAGGGAGGTGGGAAACTGGCAGGCAGAAGGGGAAGGAGCTAGCGGGGGCAAGGATGGGGGGGAAAACAAGGGGCAGAAAAACAACAGTCAAAAGAGGAGACAGGAGCAAGGAGCAAGCAGGACAGGGAATTGAGGACCATGGATAGTGGTAGCATGAGCCGGATAAAGATCCTGACGCATAACGTCAGAGGAATGAATACCCCAATAAAAGGGAAAAAACTGGAACGTCAGGCTTGGAGAATGGGGCGGACATTATTATGCATCAGGAAACCCACATAAAGCAGGGGGACAAAACACAGGTCAGGATAAGGGGGGGCCTCGCAAACATACCAGGCCAATGCGGAAGGAAAGAAGGTGGGAGTGCTTACAGCCATACAGGATAGACTTAAGGCACATGTCCAGAGCTCTCGGGCGGACAAAGAGGGGTGCTACCTCTTTTTTTTTTAAACTTAGTTTTATTGGAGTTTATATCAAACAGATTACAACATATACATCCAAAATTAACCATCATAACATAGAAGCAGGTATTACAGTAAAATAGAGAACACGTTTAAGATTCAGTGTTACATTGCAGCAAAATTCTTGTACTCTGTCCTATCAATAAGTAGCTCCTCTTTACAGCGTCAACAAACATTGACTAATCTTCTCCCATTGTTCCCCTCCTTCCCCCCTCCCTCTACTCCGCAAGACTTTATACTGTGCCGCCAAGGGATGTATTGTCTAATAATTGGGACATTGGTTGATAGGTCTGTCAGGCCTTGGGGCCTACCTTGTTCGGGAGGACATTATGATGTTTCGTTACCCATGGCACTGATCATCCGTTAGGCGTTAGTGAGCTATTCCGGGATGTATTTATTGACAAACTCCAACCAGAAGATATCACATTGCGTGGCTTTCCCATGTATAGATGCTGTGATTTTTTCCATAATACACATATTGGAGGCCACGTTAACCCATTTGTTTTCTGTGGGGGTCACTGGGGATTTCCATTTTGTGGTCAATAGAGCCCTTGCAGTTAGTAAGAGTGGTGCAGCTATGTCTGTGACCCTTCTCAATTCATCAACGATTTTCTCGAGACCAAATAAGATCAGGTAGGGGTCTGCTGTTCGCTGGATCCCGTCTAGATCCCTAATCCAACTTGGCACCTCGTTCCAGTAAATTTTAATCTGAGGACAACCCCTCCACATGTACCAGTAATCCGCTGTGGACCCACATCCCCGCCAACACATTGGACTAGACGACTGATACATCTTAGAGAGCCTGCACGGGTCATATTGCCACCTATTCAGCGGTTTAATCGAGTGCAACTTATACTGGCATGAGATCGAGGCTTTGGGCGCAATCGTACATATCTTATCCCATGTCTCCGGGTCGATATCCTCGCCCATGTCCCTTTCCCATTTTAGCCCAAGCGTTTCTGTTGAGCCCTTTCCAGCTTCCATTAGTGTTTTATACAAAACAGATATCAACCCTTTTGTTTCTGTCCTGGATTAGAGTATGATTTCAAACAGGGTAAGTTCCCTGCTCAGCTTATCCTTCCATTCTGGTTTTGTCAGAACTCCCTTAATCTGCAGAAAGTGGAATGCCGACAGTGTACCTATACAGAGTGCCTCTTCTAGTTCAGGAAGCGTGATGAAGGAGTCCTTCTTTAGGAGCTGTCCCACCCTCTCCAGGCCTGTCTCATACCAAGCTTGAAACTTCTCCACATTAGGGATCTTGTTGTTAATGCCCGGTGACCAGAGGTGACTTAATGGTGATGGTCATGTGGTAATTCTCCCCATATCTCCCCCCTCCCGCCATATGTCCCATATGGTTGCGAACATCGGGTGTGCCTTAGATTTCCTCAGTACTCTCCATCTAGGGGACCACAGCCATTCAGAGATTGTTGCTGGGGACAGATAATGATTGTCCATAGAGATCCACTGGGGCAATTTTTGGTTACGGAGATGGGGAATAAGGATTCGTAATTGAGCCGCCTCGTAATATTTTTGGATGTCTGGGAGGCCCACTCCATCCTTGTTTGTCGGTAATGTCAAGTTGGAGTAAGCAATCCTGGGCTTTTTTCCCTTGCCATACAAATTTCAGGATGGCCTTCTTGACTTCGGTAAAGAATTGGCGTGGCATCTGAATGGGGAGCATTTGAAAGGGGTATAAGAATCTCGGGAGACAGGTCATTTTTATCGCGTTTAAACGCCCCAACCAGGATATGGTTAGGTTGTCCCATCTGGCGAGGTCTGCGTGAAATTTTTGGAGAAGCGCTGGGAAATTGGCTTCAGATAAATCTTTTAGCGTCCTTGTGACCTGTATTCCTAAGTACTTCATTTTTTCATGTTCAATCATAAGGCCCAGGGACTGGTATTTTTCAGTGTTTGCTTCCAATGAGCCCTGTAGGGGGAAAAGTGTGACTTAGATTTGTTGACCTTGAACCCGGATACTTGGCCGTATTCGTCCAGGCGGTACAACGCTCTGGGAATGGATGTGGTGGGGTTTGTCACATGAAGAAGTAGGTCATCGGCAAAAAGCGCTACTTTAAATTCTTCTTCCCCCAGACGGATGCCTGCTACTTAAGTATCCTGTCGTCATTTTTGGGCCAAGGGCTCCACTGAGATGGCGAAGAGGATGGCCGATCGGGGTATCCCTGCCGGGTACCGCGTTTCAGCTTGAACCAACTCGAGTACTCCCCGTTAAGACACCAAGGCTTTTGGAGCGATGTAAACTGCTTTTATCCCCCTTCTAAATTTCGGTCCTATTCCCACGGCACGGAGGACTGCGGCAAGAAAACCCCATTCCACTCTGTCGAAGGCTTTTTCAGCGTCGACGGAGAGTAAAGCGGGATCATTGCATATGGTTTGGGAAGCCTCGATCAAATGGAGAGTCTTTCTCATGGCGTCTGCGCCTTCTCGTCCAATTATGAACCCTACCTGGTCGGGGTGGACAAGATGGGGCATGTGGACCTCCAACCTGGCTGCCAGGACTCGTGTGTAAATTTTGGCATCAAGATTGAGCAAGGATATGGGGCGGTATGATCCGCAACACGTGGGGTCTCTGCCTTCCTTGGGAATGACCGATATGAGTGCTCAGTCGAAGGAGTCTGGGACAGTGCCCGTGTCAAGGATATCGTTAAATAGGGTGGTCAGGAATGGAGTTAGGAGGACACAAAATGTTTTGTAGAAGCCGGCAGTGAAACCATCTTCACCAGGGGACTTGCCCAGTGTAAGTTGTTTGATCGCCTCGTGTATTTGGTCCTCAGTTATGGGGGATTCTAGATGGGCCGAGTCAGAGCTTGCAACTTTTGGGAGGGCAATGCTGGCAAAGTAATCGTCTATCTCCTGTGAGTGTGGATCTACTTCTGAAGTGTATAGGGACTCATAGAATTTGCAAACAGTTCTGGGATGGAAGATGTGTGTTGCGCTTGGTCAGGGGTTGGATCCGTGATCTCTTTCACCCTACGTTCTGCCCGTTGGATCATGAGTCTAGCCGCTAGCAGTGCATCTGCCTTATCTCCCTTCTCATAGAATTTCTGCTTCAATAAATGTAGTTTACGTGCTATCTGGCCATGTTCTAGGTTGCGGAGTTCTTCAACCTGGCGAAACTAGCCTTGAAACACACACAAGGCCAACTGGGGATGTTGCAGACCAAGAAGGCAGAGATAGCACTCTTAAGAATGAAACAGAGGTACTATATTAGCACCAACAAAGCGGACAAACTCCTGGCAATGCAACTCAGCGAAAAGGGGCAAAGGACAACCATATTGAAGCTGAGAGACGCACTGGGGCACTTGAAGACAACCAATGACGAGATGGGGGAAATAATGAGAACTTTCTATCAGGCCCTATATCAATCAGAATTTCCGAGGACAGGCAAGCAGGAGGCCTATTTAGATAGTATCAAGCTACCCCAGCTATCGGCAAACACTGGAAAGTGATATACAAGTGGAAGAGGTCATCCAGGAAATTGGGAAACTACCGAAAAATAAAGCGCTAGGCCCTGATGGTTTTACAGACCCCTTCTACAAGAAATTTCAAGAGACACTGGCCCCAAGACTGACCAATCTGTTCAATCACTTCAAGACACAAGGGAAAATAACGCATTCAATGAATGAAGCGAAAATGGTCATATTCCCCAAACCAGGAAAAGACCCGACCCTACCAGGGTCATACCGGCTTATTTCTTTAATTAACCTTGACGCTAAATTGTATACAAAAGATACTGGCGGAAAAACTCACCAGGCTCCTACTGATACTCTTGGGACCAGACCAGGCAGGATTCATCCCCAGGAGACAAACGGCAGACAACACACGCAGGGTGACCCACATCATTGAAAAACTAGAATATGCCTGCACCCCAGCGATTCTTGTGTCATTGGACGCAGAAAAGCATTCGATAGAGTCGGATGGACGCAACTGTTCCACACAATGGAACACATGGGCTTTGAACAGACATATATGCAGATGAACAAGGCCAACTACAAAACACCCACGATGATATCACTGAATGGTACCCTCTGGAGACAAATACCCCTGACCAGAGGCACAAAATAGGGATGCTAGCTTTCACCCCCCACTATGCAATTTTTCTAGAACCATTACTGATAAGAATACTGGCGTCACAACAAATAAAAGGCACAGAAATCGGAGGAGAGGAACACAAAAACGATGGCCTTTGCGGACAACATGCTCCTGGACCTGTCGAGTCCGGAACAATCTCTTGCAGCTCTTCTAGGGAATTAGACCAATTCGGGTCCATCTCTGGCCTAAAAATCAACAGGCACAAATCGGAAATCTTAAATCGGACAGTGGACCCTGCAACCGGGGGATGACCTGGCCCACTCTATGAACAAGGCCTCAGACAACATTAAATATCTAGGGATCAGACTAACAGCATCAGTGAAGCAGATGTACAATGCCAACTATCCAAATCTTTCAGATAAACTGAAGGCAGATCTAACAAAATGGAACCCCCTCAACATCTCATGGTGGAGTAGGCTGACGGTCATCAAAATGTCAGTCCTACCGAAACTGCTCTATTATTTTCAAACGCTCCCGATAGAAATGCTGAGAACATTCTTGAGGGCACTTAAAATGATCTCTGCCGTCATAGGGCAGCACAAACCACCTGTTAGGGTAGCAATGGCGACCCTAACAGCGCTAAAGAACGAAGGAGGACTTACCCTCCCCAACTTCCGGAAATATTATGAAGCAGTGCAACTACGAGTCATTAAAGAATGGGGTGAGTAGCCTCACCAACACATTTGGGCACACCAGGATGAAGCAGTAGCGGGAGCCCCCCCTATCAAACCTATTATGGCAGCCCAAGCGCAATAGACACCCAAACACCAAAGTCGGCGAGGTGATGGGGGCAGGAATAGAAGCATGGGACATGGCGATCACAAGAGGTACTCTCACAACACACCCGTCACCCTTATGTTTGGGAACCAGGAATGGAGCAGAAGGCATACAACAGTTGGATACAAGCCGGATGCAGGAAAATAAGAGAGATGTTTGAAGGACAGACCATTAAGACTTTCCAGGACTGTAAGCAGGAGGTGGGGGTGAAACCCACAGAAAAATTTCAATATACACATCTAAGGCACTGGATATTATCCTGTCTTAATAAAGATGCCGCCGCAAGACAGTTGATCCTGTTCGAAAAATATATTACAACGGACACGGGCTCCCACAAACTGATCTCAAACCTATACAAACATCTGAATGGGAAAACCAATAGCACAGGATCTGTGGCAAGAGGTATAGAACAAACTCGCCAAGCTGACACGCTCCATACAGCTGACAGAAATGTGGCAAAAAGTCCTCCTACAATGGCACTAGACCCCAGAGAGACTCCATGCAATGTACCCAGCCACCAGTGACAACTGCTGGCGGGGATGTTCAACAACGGGAGACTGGAAACACATACGGTGGAATTAAACGGCCATATCAAACTTTTGGGAAGAGATAAAAGAACAAGTGGGGAACATGGTACAAGGAGCCGAAGGACTGGAAGATAAGATATGGTTGGCGGGTATGTGGGACCCGAACCAAAGAGCATACACAAAAACACAAGAGAGGAATAATGACACTGATCATAGCAGCATGGCTGACATTAGGTTAGCACTGGAAACAAAAGAAGCCAACCACTAAATTTGATTGGTTCCAGAAAGTGTGGAAATGCATCTTGATGGAATGGATTACATGCAAAATCCAAGGAATCCCTGAAGTCTTCGAACAGAATGGGGTAATATCCTCTCATACCTACAAAGCGACTACATGCTCCAATGGTGCCTGCACAATATCAGACCCCTGGACATCCTGTGATCTTACAAATAACAATGTACTATGGACCAAAGAACTCCATCCAAGGGGAGAGGGTTGGCGGATTAAAGGGGAGGGGGGAAAAGAGTTGTTAATGTGGATATGAAAACATGTAAAACCAATCAAAATATATATTTTTAAAATAAAAAATGGCGAGGCAATAAACCAGAGAGAGTTTCTTGATGGAGACTCTTCCACAAAGTTTTCAGGGAAATGTTAAGAGATCTTTAGCCTTAGTGACAGTAGGGACCAGCCACGTGAGGGTACTGGGAGGATGTGTCCTCTTTACTTTTAAGTGAGCCGGTCCAGGCGGGAGAGGGGTGGCAGTGGCACATGGTCACTTTATGCCGACGAGGAGTGAACTCCATCAATTGAGGGGTCTAGGCTCGTTCGGTGTGTCCAACTCGAAAACCGTTATGCAGTGTTTTTTTTCAAAGTTTGTGGGTGGGAGGAGAAGACAAAAAAAGGAAGCAAGTTGATATTTGTGTTTTTTTATGCGAACACTAAAAGGCTTGTCCTTATACCTTGCTGAAAAATTCTATTAAAATTGAAGTTAAAAAGAAAACCTACGAAGGGCCTTCTCAGCTACACCAATCATGGCACATTATTTTTGTGAATCAGATTCTGTAAATGTGCTCTGTCCATCAGGAAAGATGTTACTATTAACAGTGTACCTTTCCCTAAATGGTTTTCTTTTACTGAATCTGGTTATGCACCTTATGATACTTATTTCATATGTGATACTTCCGACTATAAGCTGCTTCTAATAAAGTAGGATGGAAGTTGTTATATGGGCTATGTACCACCTGCCCTTAGGCATTTCACCAAACGGTCATCTCTCCCTAGATATAGAAGAGATTCTGGTTGGGAGACAGGAGTAACCATCAAGGTAAACCTTTAAAAGATTCTTAAACTGTCAATACTACTGAAGAAGGTAGGACATGACGCATGTGACTCTTGATCATAAATCACTCATGAGCAGGTGACTTTAGGCACTATGGCATTGCATAACTGTATGGCCTTGAACACAATCCTTGGTTGGAGCAGAATATTGTACATTTGTTCCCAATTATGTTGATCATTTAAAATATATTATCCTTCACATAAGATCTGCTGCTAATTTGCAAAGAATATACAGGTTGGTCTTCTCTGGCCATAACTTAGAGTTAATGGGATCACTGTGAGCCTCCATAATTAATGGGGTTCTACTAGAGTTTGCCATATTCCTGGGGATTTATTGTTTATATCTCATGATCAGATGTTTTCAATTGCTTTGACAAAAGCACTATGTGTGCTTTGAAGAACAGCAAAGATTCACATTCTTGCAAGTCACCGATTAGGTGTTTGAGAAAGGTACTAGGATTGACTATTCAAAATATCAAATATGATTTAGCGAGACTAGTTGGTAACAACTTCAAGGGGAGGAATTCTCTAGAGGCAAAATGCAAATAAATATGAATTGAAGATGTTGATGAGAAATGTAATTGCAAGTTGACATATTGCAATCCTGCAGAAAATTCCTTTAGAAAAACTAGGCCTCAAACCAGTTGAGAAATTGACCCTTTTATATGCCATGTATTCAAGTAGAATAGAGGTGAAAAGCTCTGACAAATATAGATGCATTTTCTCACATGTTATAACTGATGTTCAATTATTTAGAGGCACACTTGCCACTGCTAAAATGATACTAAAGCACACTTATAAAGGCTGTTTGTATAATACCAGTTAAGAGCATTTTCTATGCTTCAATGTATTTGTTGCTTGTAGCAGCGAAGTTATATCAGACAGACTTGGTTTTGACATTGGGTGTCTGGGATAGTCTGGCTAAACAGAATCTGGTATTATGCTAATAGGAGAAGACTAGCCCGCCCCGATGATCTCATGGTTATATTCAACTTGCTGTATTCAAACTAATGGAACAAAAAAGGTAAAAAGGGGAGTCTTTTTATAGAGAGGGTGGGGTATGATAGATTGGAACTTTACAGGTAGCTGCACGTCTTTTCTTTAAGGGAGGATATTAGAGATTTGAGAAAACTAACCTCAGTCCAGTAATTGATTTCCGCTAAAGTGTTTCTATTACAATACCCTGGGAACAATTACATTTAGTGAAAATCAAGCAGCAAAAAAGAAAATCAGAGCTACCAAACAAATGTTCTTTCTGATGGATAAGTCCTTCCTCCCACGGATACCTCATCTAACATAGAGCCCCCAAAGAAGTACAACAATTCAAGCAATAATGCTTGGCAAACATGTGCAGCAAAAAGCCCACAGAGCTGCTTGACGATTTCCAGGGCAGGGGCAACACCCCCACCCCTAACTCCCAAACCCATCTGCAGCACAGAGGTGGCAGCTAGGCCTCTGTTTGAATGAGGCCTGACACAATCCGGCACATCTTTCCCAGCCAGGTCGTAACATCCAGAGATGCAAGATTGCAAATCTTTTGATCCAAGCTGCAATTGTTTGTCACCATGAACATCAAATCGCTCTATACGAGCATCCCCCCAGGAGCATGCAATTGAATGTGACAGGGATTTTTTGTCTTGTCAAGACCAGACACTGGTGCCGGTAGAATATATCTTACATCTATTAGACATAGCCCTTACTAAAAACTATTTTGTATTCGACAATGTATTTTCCATGCAAAAGTGTGGCACGTCCATGAGTGCCGCTGTCGCACCCAGCCTCGCTATATTGTACATGACTTGGTTTGAGGAGAAATTTGTTTACAACAATGCTAACCCATTCAAACACAAAATCAGAAAATGGCATCGGTTCATTGACTATGTGATCTACACATGGAATGGCTCGAAACAGTCACTCTGACTTCCACACGTGGATCAACCAATGTAATAAGCTTGAGTTCACCATCACACAGGACCCCCATGAGATTAATTTCTTAGACCTTACTATTTTCCATCGACAAGGTCAACTGGTATGTAGCCTATACAAAAAAAAGGACTGACCGTAATACATTGCTGCATTACTGGTTTTCACCCAAAAAACACAAAGTCAACCTGCCCTACAGTCAATATCTCTAAGAGGCAATTGTACAAATTTGGAAGATTTCTACATGCATGTAGGTGATCTAGACCAGCGTCTAAAAGAGGCTATCCCTTCAAGACCATCTCGAGGCCAGGCAAAAGAGCCCGATTCACGCCCCTTGAAGCACTACTACAGCCTCACGGCAACCTAGTACAGAAGAAAAGATGACATACTTGACCACGTTCTGCCCGAACACTACACAACTCTGAGGGTAGATCAAGAAATGTTGGCCTCCGGTTCGCCTGGCTCTTTCAAATGAACCACTCCCCCGTATGGCACAGAAGAAAGCGAAAAATGTGAAGGACCAGTTCACCCACTCCCGGTTCCAAAAAGCACCACACAAAAGAACACTTTGGAACCTTAGAGAAATTGGGGGCCACTATCCCTGTGGCTCGTGCACAGTATGTAAATTTAGCATAAAGTGCACAACTTTTGAAGTACAGGGTAAAAAGTGGAAACTTAAACACTTCTCGAATTGTAAAACGAGTAAGGCAATTTATTGCATAGAATGCCTTTGTGCCAAGCGATATATCGGCAAAATCTGCAGACCCGACCATAAGAGAATAATTGAGCACTAATCCTGCATTAGGTGCAAGAAATTGGAAGCCCGGCTAGGGGCACACTTCCATTGAAAACAGATACACACCCAATGACATTTCATGGTGGGTGGTTAATGTGGCACAAGCTGGAGTCAATGTGGCAGACTCCTTTGCCCACAAGGAACTGTGGTGGATCTACAAAATGAGATCACACATTACTGGCCTTAATGAAGACCTGCGTTTCTGTTGAAAAGTCCCTTTATACAATGGATTTCCCTACCCAGGGTTATCCTATAACCCCTGGGATTCACACAGGATATAACAAGTAAACTCACAGATGGAATTACTTCAAACTACAAGTGTCAATCATCACTGCACTCCTGACCATTATGAATGAGGCTCCAACATCAAGACCCACCTAATGAACGAGTGCATCTCTCACATAGTGTTCCAGGGGTGCCGTTCATAGGTAACCAACAGCATGTCCGCTTGGTATGCATTGTCCCACATGGGGACACCAGTAATACCCCTAAACAACTGGTAATCTAAACCCTACAGGTTGTTTCAAAAAGGTGATGTATGCATATGCAGTGTTGTCAGCTAGTTCATCACAATTGCCAGCTGTAGCCACAGCCAGACTGTTCACAACAGGCTTCACAAAGCACCAGCACGGGACATAGATCTCCCATTATACAATTAAATGTTTATGTAATGATTTCACTTTGCTTGCGCTACATTAGCTCAGCAACGCACTGGTACCATGGCTGGTGCACTGGCAACACTGTCAGCGCAACCTTTGCTGATCAGCAAGGGATAGATTCTATTGAGAACACTACGTCCTCCATGTACGAAGAGGCCATTACGCTCCCACAGCATCAGTCTAGTTATTGAACATCAAACGCCCCACGTTTTCATGAACGCAGTGGTGCCCATGGATAGCACACAACGGGTCCCATGGTAACACTCAACTGCAGACATGGACGCAAGGCTCACCTAGAGCAAACACTGAGCCCACAGACCGAGCATTTGATACAAGGTAATTTCACCCACCTCCCCCTAAATCCACATCAAGAATACATGGACAGCTCTTGAAATGAGATCACATTGACTACATCTAACCCACTTTCATATATCTATCTAGAGTCAATAGTGAACCCTGTACCAGATAAGCCATCCACACCTCCCACACCCACGATGAGTTGCCCATAAACTGAAGGTAAGGAGCCCCCTTTTGGTGACAGCATATCTAATATATTACCATTTACTGAAAAAACTATAGCAATTGTGCTTTTTACACAATAGTTCCCGTTTCACTCTGGGGAAGGATTTAGTCCACACTACCTCTGCTGAACAGGATTATCTATGAATGCTCATGCCATCCTCCTGCAAACCAAGGAGCAGGGATAGTGCAGGTAAGAACATTTACAAATGTTTTCAGTGACACTATCAAATTCTGCATTAGCCTCTACTAGAAGCATAATTCTGTATTGCAGGTCTGCCAAAAACACAGGAAATGGTACTGCCCTTGTCTATTCAGAAGCTATTGAACTCAAACAAAAACCTATCAGATACTGAGCACGGACAACTCGCGACACACATCCTAAGGCTAGTGAATCCATAGGATCACCCTATGAATCTCAGGCCGCTTTGTAAAGTTGTACCTCCACCTAAACACAGACATGTGTTTTTGCATTGTTCATTGGTAAACCACTGTCCCGAAGGAAGTAAGTATTCCCATCCTGCCGAAACGTCTCTAAACTTAACCCAGCAGCGGGGGGCACACTTCAAAATGATTTGCCCCACAGAGACGTTAACCGCTTAAGTGACCCTTCTCGAATTGTTTTTGTTGAGTATTAGAACTATAAAACAGTGAATGTTTTGACAAACAGATGTTTAATTTTGAATTGCACTTTAAATATCATGGAAATAGTAAATGAGCATTCACAATGGACATATATGTCTGATTTTTTTAAAGTTTATGTGATGACTTTTTGTATATATGATGTGTGAGAAAGTAGCCAATAAAAGGATCACTGGAAATCAAAACTGTGGAGAACATTGAAGTTTGTTAGCTTTATAGAATTACAAGTCACATGGGGAAATGGTAACTATTCTGTTTCTAAATAACTTCCTTACACACCTCACTCCTACATTTTCACTTAAAGCTGTGAATATTATTTTAGTTAAATATATGAAACAGCATACACAATTAATGTATTAATTTTTAGTAAAGTGCTTTTTTTTTTACACAAGGTCTGTCTTACTGTTTAATTTTCAAAAAACTGTTACAAGGATTTATTTCAAGCAACAGAGAAATTATCGATTTAAACGACATACTAGTACTTGCTGGCTTACCACTTAACAGGGGTCTGAGCATCAGTACAGCACTCTTTATGAGGCTCTGAGAAATAATACTAAAATAATTAAATTATGCCTTCTGTCGTTGGCACATTCATGTTTATTAGAGAATGATCAGGACAGGGTCTTTTAAGTAACAACCCTGCCCGCACCAGCGTAACCCACAAAGAGCTGGTCATCTTTCTTATATGCCTCGTCCAAGACCCACAGTAGCAGAGGGCCCACACATGGTCCAGCCAATTGAAACAGTCCCCCATCTTAGAGGGATGAGGCAGAGGAAAAACACAGGAACATTGATATTCTGAGAGAGACGGAATCCCGACAAACTAGTGCAGGAAGGACAGCATCATTCTCAAAGTCACCTTCTCCTTGGAGAACACCAAGTATGAGTGTGACGTCAAAGAAAATGAATGCAGGGGCTCTAACTGAACTCCTATAAGAAGTCAAAAGTAAGGTCAAATTCCATGTAGGAATAACAAATTGGAATGGGGAAACTGGTTACTCAAACTCTCCAAAAACTGCACATCAGTGAGATGGTGAAGAACAAGCCCAACAGGGGACATTGTGAAGAGCAAAATGGCAGCTAAGTCCCAACTCACAGTGCCAACAGGCCTAGCCGTTCCAAGGAAATAAGGAGATCCAGTACAGAGTAACATGCCAGAGGCAGTGGAGGGTGGTGAGGGGGGTGGATGTTCAGAATATCTGGGTAGCACATCCTCTGGGCCCAGTCCAGAGAGTTCAGAATCAATGTCGACATGAAGTTCAGCGGTTTCCTGAAAGCCAGCAGGAGGACAGGGACCGGCGGGAATGCATAAAGGAGTTCAACGTTCTTTTGAAAACCAATTGTCACCCAGACCTCCATGTAGATAGAATTCCCTGGAGCAGAACAACACACACTTCCTGTTCATACTGGTAGTGAAAAGGATTTCTTGAGGAATGCCTAGAAGGTGATGACCTCCTCAAGAACGTTCTGGTTGTTGTGGGAGGCCAAAGTCTGTCTGCTCAGAACAGCTGCAATGGCGGTCGCCGTTCAAACAAGATGGGTTGCCATCATACCTGTCTTTCTCTAGAGCCCAGGACCAGTCATATTGCTTACCTACAGAGGGGAAAAGACCCCAAACTACTTTGCTTGACAAGGTACCACATAGCCACTGTGTTGTCCATCGGGATCCATGTCCACTTGAGCTGCAGACAGGAGGAAGGCAACCATGGCAAGCCTGATCGCATACAGCTCCAGGAAATTGATGTTTTCTTAAGCTTTGGTCAGGGGCTACAGTCTGATAATCATAGGAACTTGGAGGCAATTACTGCATCCTTAAAGAAGGTATCCATGATCCTTGCAGCTGGGTCCAGGGTTGCTGAAGTAACGCCCCTTTCTGTGTGCTGTCTTGCAGAGCCCAGAACAGGACATCTTGATAGACACCATCCAAGAACATGCAATATGTCTAACATGTGCTGGAACGAAAACCAGTGACTTCAGAATAGCCACTCAAGCAACCTCGGACATAATCGGGTCTTCGGCACCACCAGGATGCATGTGGCCCAGAAGACTCAAAGGCCGGAACATGGACCGGGGAATGAAAGACATGGGCCATCTGAGGGATGATTGCTACCGAGCCTCAGGAGGGAAGCTCTGCCCAAGCAGGGTCCAAGACTGTTTCAATCAACTTGAGGGACTCAGATGGCAAAATGTAGAATTTAAGCTAAGGGAGAAGCACAAACAGTGCACAACGGGCTGCAACTGCTGTACAAATTCACAGACATGAAGTTAGAGGTATGGGCTCAAATTAACTAACCGTCCAGGTAAGGAAAGGGATGAATCATCACTGTCCTAATGACCCTAGGGTAAGTAATCCCTGGGTTCTCACTAGAGTCATTCACTTTTTCACTATACCATCATCAACCCAAAACGCCCTTAACACACATGTATGTTTTTTCAGGGTCTTCAACTGACACCCTGAAAAAGGCGGTCCTTAAACCAGAAAGCCACGTGATCTACTCTGGGTAAATCATGTCCACACCCGACCCACCCCAGTATTCTTTTGATAAACATGCTTTTCACGTTGGTAGACCCTTTGACATGACTCACACTTCCCTTCTGACTAAGAGAGTGACTAGATAAAATGTTGTTTAGAGATTTCTATGAAATACATCAAAAAAGATGTCACACAATGAGATGTAATTTCTGCACTGTGTAAATAATGACAATGAAATGGAGCAACAATTGAGGGTAAACAATTATACCAGTGTTCCCCTAATGAAACTCATTTGTTTAATTTTGCAGATGTCACAAACAATGTACGTTATTGTAATAATTGTCCTTATTGATTCATCGCCCAAGATGGAGTTCAATATGGAACAACACTATTGGCCCACAGGATGGGATTCACTATGCTAATGTGATGGTCTTTCTTTTTTTACTTCTACCTCGGGTCTTACCCCTTCACTCTACTATTCACCGTTTTCTTTTTTTGTCTTATTTTCGCCAAAAACTTAGAGACTTACTCACAAATTGATCTGCATGTCGCTTGAAATACTGATAGATGGATATATTTAAAAAAAATAGTCTACTTTTTGTAAAATATGGTTTACCTTCCTCACATGGTGCAATTATAAACCATGATATACTAATTAACTTTAGAAATAATAACCATAAATAAAAAATATTAAATGTTTTCTTATGTGTACAGGGTTTTACGTTCGATGGTGGTAAGTGGGATAATGAATGCAAAATCCCCAATCAGATACTAAACTATGATCAATGGTTTTTTCTATTTTTCCAGTGGTAGGTAGGCTCCCTTTGCTTTTTCATCTCCCTCCTAAGCCAGACAAGCCGCCACCACCAGCAGCAGCAGCAGCAGCAGCAGCCGTATGGTGAAAACCCTCGATACCTGTGAAAGATCAAACGGCAGAACCAGAAACTGGAAGTGGGCACTTCAAAACCACGAGCCTCAGGTTACAGTGCATGAGATGAATAGGCACATGGCAGTAAGCATCCTGGAGGGGTCCAGGGACACCAACCAGTCCTGAAACTCGAGGACCTGAAAGATCTGGGTAAAAGGTGACCATCTTGAACTTGACCTTGCATAGGTACAGGATCAAGAACTTCAGATGCATAGTATGATGTAGGCGTCTTTGTCTTACGTTGGGACTGTAAAATAAAGGAAGTACCAGCCCTTCCTTACCTCCGAGCAGTGTACCCACTCTATGGAACCCTTCCGCAGAAGCTGACTGACCTCATACAATGAAACATCTGTAGAAAGAGAAAGGCCTGAAGAAGGGGGGACATAACGGCACTGAAAAAGGGTGGCAGTACCACTGAGCAATTACCTATAAGGCTCAAGCGTCTGATGTGTTGTGATGCCACTACTCAACAAACTGGGACAACCTCCCTCTCCACTTCCCACCAATGGGCAAAGTCCAATTCACAGTGGCATGGCAGTGTGGGCCATTCTGGCCCTTGTGGGGACAGCAGAGTTGGAAAACGTTCCCATTTGTGCGCCTCAGAGTCTACCTTGGCAGGTAAAATGGCATGTTGGCAACTTGCCAGAGGACGCCTGTCCCCGACATGGGGTGCAAAAGAGGTGAAGGGCCATAAGCACGACCGCTCAAAGTAGAGTTAAAAGGTTAGGATTTGGAAGCCTGGAACTTCTGCAAGGATGCATACGACTTCACTCCAAACAGGTTATTTCCATCAATGGGTAATATTTAAACTGGTTATCAAGAGAGATTCCTGAGGTTCCCATACAGGAGTGCTTCTGCTGGAGCATTTGGCACAATAGACTGTCAGAGCTTGAATGCAGATCTGGCATGCAGCCGCTTTACCATCCCTCACCAACGTTTTGCAGCCTGCCTTCATTTCTTCGGGTGGCAAGTTCTCTGCTGGCCCAGGGATCACACATAGACTTGTATTTGGCCAGTGCACAGGTAACATTGCCGGCCTCAAGCATCCAAATGCACAGATCTTGTGGCCCATGGGTTCCAGCTTTTTGCTATCCCCGTCAGGTGGCAAGGAGGGAAAGGATGTTGTTTTTAAACCTGATGTGGCCAGCACCTGCTCTCCAGTGATTAAGGAGTGAAAAGGAAGCCCAAATCCGAGGGAACCAGATGATGGCAAGATCAGTCCTCTGCAGTGACAGGGGCAGCAATTACTGGATTGAATAGCAACAGGATCTCACGTGGAGGACCTGCATCCAAACTGTCGGTTCCTACTGGGCCTTAGGCTTAGTGGGTGTGGACAATTCCTATGTTTCCACCCCTTTGGAATTACCTTCCACAAAGAAGCATGATGCTTCTCCGGTACTAGAGTTGGACGGCTATTCAGCTATGGGAAAGTGTTCATTCAGAGATCCTCAGTCTCAACAGAATAATGTGGTTCAAAACTAACGGGGTAGATTCCAAGATGGCCGCAGAGATAGTGGCAGTGTAGAGAGGGGGCTCCTCCCTGCTGCCTCGAAAAAAAAAGAAGATAAAATTGAGCCCCAATTTACGTGACAATTGTTGAATTGTCCCCATCAGGATCCCGGGATCAGGGAAAAGCATTTATCAAAAGGATGTCAGTGCCGGAACAGTGGCAATAGACATTGATATATTTGAAGCGTCGTTTGGGCGTGGCACTCCCCCAGCGTGGCTAGAGGCGACTACTGGGCTCAAAACGGGACAAGGGCTCGGAACGGTACCAGAGCACCATCATCGCAGAGGAACAATGTCCGGCGATGGCAGCTGGGCACCAGAATTGCAGAGTTAATTGATGGCCAGGACGGAGTGAGGGACTCCAGAGCTACTTTCGGTGTAGGTGCCCGTGGGATCTGCAGCGCACCATCTGCGCTGTGGTGGAGCAGTCGGAGATACTGGGGTTGTGAGGCGCACCCGTAGACCCGTTTAGTTGGTCAAGGGGACTGTGAGCGCTCCGGAATACAGAGGGTTGTAAAGGCGCAGCAGCTGTTTGGTGAGTGCTCCAGTGTTGCACCGTCTGAAGTGGTGCTAAGGTAACGGAATTAAATCTGCACCTATATGCTATCCAGGCTGTTTAAGCATGGTATTGTATTGTATATTTATATAGCGCTCTTTCCCCACTTGTGTGGCCTCAATGCGCTTTTCCTTGGTTGAACACCCTTGGTGACCGTAGTCGATGTGGTTCGAAAATTCTAGGGGGTTTAGTTTAAGAGCTGCATATGTGCATGTTGCTGTTCTAGGACTTCGCCCTCAGATCCCTCGTCATTGTCCATAAATGCCGCTCCAATGATGCACCCAAATACCTGGCAGACAAGTTCCACAACCACACTTCAACTAGACCAACCAGAACGCCATACTCACATTGCCTTTCCGTTCCCAAATTTGCCCTAAAAAAAGCCGGTGGCGCCAGCTTCCCAGTACTAGCTGCCAAACTATGGAACGCTATGCCGCTAAACCTCAGAACAGAACCCTCCTTTTGGACTTTTAGAGCCAAAACTAAAACATGGCTTTCCAACAGAAACTCTGCCTAATGTACTTCCTCTCCGCATGTCCCTGTCGACCAGCTTGTAACCTGGTCTTCCACGCTTATTGTTGTTATTTCACAGTCTTGTATTATTGTATATTCTTGACATGTTGTAACTGCATCTAAGTCTTGCCATGTTGTAACTGCACCCAAGTCTCCGGCGCCCGGTAACCCCAGGGTTCGGCGCGTGGTATACATAAAGAAACTAAACTGAAACTAAACTTGGGTGGCTGGCAAGGTGCGACTAAGAAGACCAAGGGAGGTCAGACACATGGGTGGGTGCTGGTGAGGGTTAGAGATAGCTTGCTATTGTTGAGAGAGTCTATGTGAGGCCAGCTATACCAGGTTCCTTTTGGGTGGTGGTCACTGTATGTTAGTGGCAGAGGTGTTGAGGTATGTGAGATGTTTCAGTCTGGTCAGCTATGTGTGCACTAGATCGGATGTGCTTAGCCGGAGGCGTGTTCTATTATGCATGGTCACTACAGGCCAACTAAACAACCACTGATTACGTGCAAAAGCAGACAATACCTGTGACTGTTTCAGCGGTGTAAAAGGCGCAGGTTGTTTGAGAAACCCTATTATTTCGGAGAGTTTGGGGCAAGAACTGTCAAGATACCACCTTGGTCAAGTGAAGGAGTGGAGGGGAGAGCTGCCAAGTTAGTGATTTTGGATTTGTCTTACAATGTCCCGCAATAGAACAAAAGAGCCAGTGTCAGGATCCGTCTCATTGTCAAAGACAATGGAGCAGGATTCCACAACTGAAGTAATAAAACAATGCTTCAATGATTTCAAGGATCAAATGACAGAAACCCTACAGGCACAACTTGTACTTATAAGAACAGAACTGCCACAATCTTTACAGGAAGTGAAAAGGGACATTAATGACTTGGCTGAACGAGTAGAAACAAATGAAACAGTGATGCAAGATATTGCGGAAGACACACATAAAATAGATCTGCTGACTGATCAGTTGGCAACGGCGACCCAGAATACGGAAATACGAAAGGAAGATCTCGAAAACAGATCAAGGAGATCTAATATTCAGGTCAAATCTCTCCCGGAAACGATAAAGACAGAGACTTAAAAGCAACTGCACAACAGGTGTTTGCTGATCTTCTAGACTTGGAATCGTGGGAAGATGTTCCGATAAATCGGATTCACTGCATGGGCCCAACACACAAAGATGCAGTTGCAAGGCCCAGAGATATCGTTGCGGCAATACAAAGGTACGTTCAGAAAGAGGCAATTCTACAGGCAGCAAGGACAAACTCCTAATAAGGTTAATGGATCAGAAATCCAACTGTTTCAGAACTTGGCGCAAGCAACGTTGTTGAAGCGGAGACTTATGGGGCCAGTAGTAAAAGTGTTAATTAAAAACCAATTTTGTTATAGATGGCCATTTCCTTATGAACTTTTGTTTAAGGACAACAAGAGCGCATCACATCGTGTGAGAAGGACAATGGATATTAAAGACAGAAGAAGAAGGTATTCATCAAAAGGCAGCTCGCAAAGTCTAGGAGACAGGGAGATTCAGAAGAAGGGAATGGATTAAATCGTCTGGAGATAAAACATTGTGAGGACGATCCCTAGGGGGTGAGGATAGAGTATGATAGCCACAGTCAGCGGAGAGGGTAAAATGCAAATGTAAATGAGCGTTATCTTTGAATCTGTGAATTATGGGATTGCAGTGATGGTTGCGGTGGATAAACAAGTCGAGGGTATATACTCAGATGGGAGGTAAGAATGTATTACAAGTCCTAACTCTGTACATTAGGGGTTTAAACTCATCAGTTAAAAGATGTAAAGTCAGTTAGCTTCTGAGCCGAGGGAAGCCTGATGTAGTGACATTCCATGAGACACATGTCGCAAGGAAAGATGCGAAAAAGTTAAAAGTATTTGGTTATCCACACCGTATTCAATCCAATGCCAAGGGAAAGAAGGGAGGGGTCTTAACAGCCCTGAAAGGTTGGGTCATTCAGAATATATTGGCTAAAGAATTGGATAAGGAGGAAAGATGTTAATTCATTAAAATATGAATGGATAGGACACAGTATACGATTGCCAGTTTGCGCTCCAAACATCAAGGCACAATGTGTTTTTGCAAGGGGTCCTGGGCAAGCTAGAATGGTTCGCAGAAGAACAAATCATCCTGACGGGGGATTTCAACATGGCCTGGGATCCTCAAGTTGAAAGGAGCAGGGAAGGACAGATATTGTAATGACCCCCTACACGAAAATTGAGAACGACCATGGACAACCTATCATTATTAGATCCATCGAAAGAAACTGAACAGGAAGACAAAGGGTATACGTTTTACTCATTTGTCCATCAGACATTTTCGAGGATAGATTACGTTTGGGTCTCAGCATCATTGTTAGGAAGAATACATCAGATGGACTCGGGCTCAGTTGCCTTATCCGACCATGCACCAATAAAGTTAACAATTCTTCAGAAATATGAAGGGTCAGGGTTATGGTGGTGAACATTTCCAGCACGTACAATAAAAGACCAGATACTGGGGACCGAAATCAGGGTAAAAGCAAGGAATATTTCGAACTTAATGGGACTCAGAGCACAGCAGAAAGATGGGTATGGGATACTTTTAAAGAGACGATAAGGGTATAATTGCGAAAAAAGCCCAAAGGGTGAATATATTAACAGCAGCCCAATTGGGCCTGGAAATGCAATTAAAAACAGTTATGAAGGAGATGGAAATGAACAAGGGGGTACGAATACAGAAAGAATATAGGAACCTCAGAGGGCAATTAGATCTGTTATAGACAAGACGTGCCGAGAAGGCCCGGTTGTATTTAAGACAGATCCTATAGCAAGGCCCATAAGGCCGACCACCTTCTGGCACGCCAAGTCCGAATGAAGGAAGAAGCTAGGATTAACCGTACTATTGAAACCGGGCGAGGTAAAGTTCGCTCCTCCTCTAGAGATATAATAGAAGTATTTACAGAGTACTATTCTGTGTTATATCCATCGGAAGGCCCCGAAACCCCCCTCCCCCCCAAGTACAAATGACTTATTTGGAACAATACCAGTTAAACAAATTAGATGCAGATGACAGGGACGAGTTAGAGGGCGAGCTTACATTGGATGAAGTACGAGAGGCGATAAAGACTACCTCTTAAAGCTCCGGGACCGGATGGTTTCACAATAATTTTCTATAGGACCTACATAGAGGAATTGACCCCTGCGCCCACTTCATTGTTTAATTATTTTAGGGGTTGGAGGATTTTATTACACCCTCAATGGAAGAAGCAAATGTGGTGTTTTTCCCAAAGCCAGGAGAGAACAAGACTCAATGTGGATCATACAGACCTATAGCTTGCATTAATATAGATGCTAAGCTCTGTACCAAAATATTAGCAACCAGACTGGGAAGGCTAGTTAAATTACTAATTCACCCTGATCAATCCGGGTTTGTGATGGGCAGGCAAAAATTTGCCAATACTAGACGGGTAAGCCATTTGATTGAGAAAATAAACAGAGTAGGATTGCCAGCAGGGGTTATTACGCTTGATGCAGAAAAAAGGTGTTTGATCGAGTTGAATGGTCTTTTTTATTCTCAATAATGGAGGCTATGGGTTTTGGCCCCAAGTTCCTGCAAATGGTAAGCACGAACAACAAATCCCCAATTCTACGACTAGCCATTAATGGAGATCTCTCCCAAGAGGTTCGGGTTACCCAGGGGACCAAACAAGGGTGCCCACTATCGACAATATTGTACAAGCTACACCTTGAGCCATTGCTGTCCAGAATTAGGGATGTGGGGCACATTCAAGGCACTCAATTTGGGGCAGAAGGAATTAGGGATGTGGGGCACATTCAAGGCACTCAATTTGGGGCAGAAGATCATAAAGTAATGGCCTTCGCCGATTACTTATTGTTGACAGTGACGGATATGCCCTCTTCTTTATCAGCCCTAGCAACTGCATTGACACAATTTGAGGAGGTGGCGGGCCTAAAAATTAACATACAAAAATCAGTAATGATGACATTTCAAAAAGGGAAAGTATCAGGGAAGAGGGAAGGCTACGAAGATCAACTTTTATTAACAGACCAGGGTATGAGATATCTACACATACAATTAACAGATTACCTCGAGTCGATGTACCGGGCAAATTATCTTCCCCTTCTGGCGTCAAACAATGGCTTAAGGCACACTATTTTCTAACAATATCATGGACAGGAATTATAAATGTCATAAAAATGATGGTTCTCCCAAAAAGTATTGTATTTCTTCCCAGCATTACCGTTAACGGTCCCCGTTTTAAAACAATCAATAAGATATTGAGGGATTATATTTGGAAAGGTAAGAAATCTAGGGTTGCATGGAAGATACTAACAGCACCTGTAATTAAAGGGGGATGTGGGCCCCAGATTTCAAAATGTATTATCAGGCGGCCCAATTGAGAATTATTAGGGAATGGTTCAAAGGTGACATGGAGAAAATTTGGGTGCAAAGGGACAAGGCAGTGATTGGTAAAACTCTTCAGGAAGTACTTTGGTGCCAAAAGCAGGATCGTCCTATGAATATGTACAAAAGCAAAATCACAGCGCTAATGGCACAGGTATGGGATGTGGTGGTGAAGCAATCAGATATCACTATGTATCCCCCCTCCCTCTTTACTCCCCTTTTTCATAATCATCAGTTTATTCCGGGTTTGGAGCCAAATGCATTTAAGATGTGGGAGTCAGCGGGATGCTTGAAAATGGGAGACATGATAGAGGGTCAAGAGATCAGAACATTTCAACAAAGCAAACAAGCATTTTCGCTGAATGAAAATCAAAGATTGAGGTATGCTCAATTGGTTGATGGTCAACAAATGCTTCATAACAAGGGATTTATCCCCATTTCAAAAATAAATTACCACAAATTCGGGTGATCGGCATTTGGATGGGGCATTGTACAAGATAATCAGAGAGAATTTAAGTCCAGTGGAATGGAGGTACATGAAGCTATGGGAGAAAGATACAGGTACTGTCATAACAGAGAGCCAATGGTAAGGGAATCCCAAATTTGATGTGGGCAATACAGATACAGGAAATGTGGGTTAAGGTTATGGTACAATGGCACCTCACACCAGAGAAATTGCAGACGTTGTATAAGAATGTTTCAGGTGTATGTTGGCGCGGATGTAAAGAAATAGGAACATGGGTTCATATATGGTGCGAGTGCCTGAAAATGTACACTTTTTGGGGAAGCATTAAAGCAATGCAACAGATTTTTGGTCCACAAATACAAAGAGATATGGGTGAGGCAATGTTGGGCTTGGGAGACATTGTAGAGGTTTTAACCGAAAAGAAGCAAAGGAAAGCAAATATGATACTGACGGCTGCCACCGTCTCACTTATTGCACAAAAGTGGAAACAATCAATGGCTACTACAGAACAAGAATGGCTGATGAACATTTGCCATTGTGTTTCTCTGGAATGGGTTACTTATGCATTAGAAGGCGAGCGATTGAAATGTAAGAATTATTTGGAGCTTGTGCAGGACTTTTTGCACAAACACTTTTGTGAGAACTGGTGCCCGCAAAGAATATGGATCTTGGACTTATTCAATTAAAGAATAATTCTCTGAAAGGAATGTCACAATCAAAGTGGTGGCTGCCCGTTTGAGGGGCAGGGTGGTTTGTGAGGGGGTTGTGGAGTTGGGGCTGCTGTTGTATGTTATACAGATGAAAATATTAATAAAAATAAGATTTAAAAAAAACCCATGTGGCCTAGATATGTCAGCAAAAGAAAAAATAGTGAGCCAGACATGTGATGTCATCAGTGATGTCATCAATGACATTTGTGATGTCATCTTTGATGTCCTGGGTGTTAGTCTTAGCAGTGCACGGTGGTGGCGCGAGTTATGGTTGCTTAGCTTACCATAACTGGCGAATTTCAAGGGTTTTTCGGTTTTACTTGGAACCATAACGTCCCTTTAACAAAGTTTTTTCACTGAATTTCATAGGTTTTTAGTAGAGCAACTTAACCATAACGTCCCTTCAACAAAGTTTTTTTCACTGAATTTCATAGGTTTTTAGTAGTGCAACTTAACCATAATGTCCCTTTAACAAAGTTTTTTTCACTGAATTTCGTAGGTTTTTAGTAGCACAACTTAACCATAATATCCCTGACTTCATATACATGTAACATAGAACATACTAACCCCCTCTTAGTGATTTTCATGTCTGCGGACTACCGCCATGTCTGCGGACACATCGAAAATCTGAGCGTGGTGAATGTAAATTTAAATAGTATGCCCCATTTCCCCTTTGAAGTTGGCTCTGAAAAGAGCCGTGCTGTTTTTTTTACAGATGCTTGACAGACACCTGTTATTTTGTATTTTTTTTCTTGTTTTTTTTTCTTACTTTACTCCTAAAATCTTCACATAACCTTCTCCAAAGCAACCCTTACATTCCAAAATAGAAAGGCATTTCCCGTAAAAGATAAAGAAATGCATCTTCTTTAAAATTAACAGCATTACTGGCATCAATATTCTCATTGTTACAGAAGAACATACCAGCTCTAAACATGAAGGCACACATGCCTCGGTTGATGACACACCTAGCAATATTTTGCTGAGGACAAAAAAATGAACTATTGTCCCATATTGCCCTAGGTAGTAATCCAGAAAAAATTACTTTTGCATTTGGAAGGATCTTCATTACTGCTTGAACCAAGCGTTCCAAATCAGCCAACAAAGTAGGGGCATTGACGTTGCCCAAATGGAAAGCACCATAGTGCAAAACTACCACATGCGGACTGTTCATCGTGGCCATATCCTCCCAAACTTGTACAATTCCCTGTACATTGCAATCAGGCACACTGCTCCACAGCACCTCCACTCCTTTCACATCAAAGTTCTTTACAACATGCCTGCATTCAGTGTACTGCTGTAAACCATGCACAAACATATCTCCGAGCACCAACATCCTGACTTTCTCCACTTCTGCCATCCCCACCACACACAGTCTCTTTCAACACAAATCCACAACCTCGACATCTGATTGGCTGATCCGTACAGTCTTCTTTCCATGTTGGATTTCCTGGAAAAACCTGGATGTAGCACGCCCTGTCCACGAACAGCCGCGGTGTCCGCGGACGGCGTCCACTTTACTCTCTGTGCCATTCCCGCATTGCATACAGCTAAGCAATCACACAATACGAATAACGTCCTCAGAACAACCCCATTTTGTGATTTTTCGAACATTTCAGGACAATTATTATTTCATTATTCAACATATTAACATTACACATATTATACTTTCATCTTGTACTCTGCACACAATGCTATGTTTCTCCATTAGCAGCTCAGTATACTAGATAGAATCCCATAATACAATGCTATTTATATCAATGCATCGTTCAAAGCACTAATAACGGTATGATATTTATTGCAATATCCTTGACACTTTTTTTCGAAACATAATAAAAATCCCTAGTACACAAATTCCATGAAAAGTACATGCACACGTGATGTCATCAGTGATTTCATCAATGACATTTGTGATGTCATCTTTGATGTCCTGGGTGTTAGTCTTAGCAGTGCACGGTGGTGGTGCCAGTTATTTTTCAAAGCTTACCATAACTTGCGATTTTCAGGGGTCTTTCGGCTGTACTTAGAACCATAACGTCCTTTAAACAAACTTTTTTTAATATCACGCAAACAATATACAAACATGGCGTGAAAAAACCAACTTCTACAGATGGCTTTACACAGAATGTTGCAAAGTAAGAATTTATGCTCGTTCACAGTGAAGGTCAGCTGCTTCCACAACTTCTACAGATGGCTTTACACAGAATGTTGCAAAGTAAGAATTTATGCTCGTTCACAGTGAAGGTCAGCTGCTTCCATTTTTTTCTCGGGCCCCGGAGAGGCTCACGAAGCGGACTATAAGGTTGTATTGTGTTTTGACCTTGACAGACAGAGATTGTGATGAAAGACTTCTCTTGAAGGAGTGTTGCTAAAACCTAAGAGAAGATAAAGATGAAATTTCTGAAACGAAACCACTTTTATATATTATATCACTATGCGAAAGATCGTTGGCACACGCGGAGTCGTATTTTGGGACTGCGCCACTCGTAGACAATGGAAATTGCAATTGTACTGTAAGTAACCCTTTAGATTACTTTATACCAAATATAATTACAATAGCGTAGCATTAAAGACCGCTCAAGTTGAACTTGTTCGTTGAAAGTGGCATAATGTTTTCTACCGCACACTATCACCGCTGAATTGATCCCCTGGCGTTTAGAGGGCTCTGAAAAAGGCAGACGACACAGGATGGGTTAATAGAAATAATTTAACCGGTCTATAGGCGGTCAAGCGCTCTACTCGCTGTGCCACTTCACTGTAGCCTGTCAAGTGGCACAGTGAGTACAGCGCTCGCTTTGACATCCGTGCACAGCTTGCTAACGCAAGTTTGAATCCCGGCAAGGCCAAACTCAGCCTTTCATCCTTCCGTGGTCGATAAATGAGCACCACACACCGTGGTTAATAATAAGCACCGCTTAGATACCTCACGGTTCTTAGCGCTATATGAATGGGAAAATATTATTTTATTATTAACATACTCTGTAGCACTATCTTCGATAGCAAATATTTTCACGCCCTAATAAATAAAATGATGATTTTTAATGAAGATCGGCTGGTGAGACTAATTTATGTTTTTTAAAACAGGTATGTGGCTCCATTTTGCCTATGTCACCATTTACAGACTCCAGCGGATGGGGTCTTCAACTGCCAGGTGCAGGTCCAAATATGCAACTTCATGACCCTCACCATTTTATGGGACAATCGCCAAGGACCAATATGCCCTACAAACAACATACCAACCAATAGGGTGGTCTAATGGCTCGTTGTTGGAGCAACCTTCCGATTGTCAGAGCGACCATTTACTGCTTTTATCATAAACCAACAGCCTATCTACCGCAAAGCAACAACGCGTGGCTCCAAATAAACTTTTGCTGATCGACAACAGAGACAATAGCAAATCGCTGAATATTCACTAAACATTTCATGTGAAATAAATGTACTTTACCAAATGTACAATCCTGCTGTTTACTTTTAAACCACAGTTTCATATTCCGAATTGTGGCGCACTGAGTTGTAAGCTGATCTAACACTCTCTGTACCGCAAAGGAACATCGCGTGTCTCAACATGTACTTTTGCGGATCGACAACAAAGACAAATGCAAATTGGTGAATATTCTCTAAACATTTGATGTCAAATAAATGTACTTTACAACATTTTCAATCTTGCTCTTTGCTTTTAAATCACAGTTTCATATTCGGAATTGTGGCGCGCTGTGTTGTGACATAATGTGTGTTGTCTTCTGGGTTCTGTGTAAAGTCGTGTAGTACTGGAGACGACTGGGCGCGTTTCATTACGCACCCTGTAACGTCACGGAGAGAGGCGGGGAACATGAATGCTTTGATAATATCAGGCTTAGGGGCGGGAGATATGATTTAGTGTCGCAAAAGCAAGTCAGCCAGGTCAATAGCGCCAGTCATAGGATTATCACAATGTCGGCGCACACCAGCCGGATTTTTCGTTTCTTTAGTGGACAAAAAGTCGGTTGACGCCCCTAGGAAATTGTACTATTAGCGGACAAAAGGAGTGCTCTTAAAACACTTTCACCCTGACAACCAACAATACAAACAACGTTCTCAGAACACCCCCATTTTGTGTAATTGCAACCATTTCGGGACACTGCAAGTGTTCTTAGAACACATTCAACTAGACAGATCACAATACGGACAGCGTCCTGAGGACACCCCCAGTTTGTGTATTTACGAACAATTAAGTACACCGCGAGTGTTCATAGCTCATTTTTACCTTCCTTGCAAACAAAAATGACACATACTCCGTCCTCTAAACACCCCACCATTTAGTTTATTTACAAAATGTCAGAACAGCCGTGTTCTCCGCGGACAAACCGAACGCAACAAAAATGTCTAGCACATAAAAAAACAAAACATTGAACCTATCTCGTACTCCCCCACCCTCCCCAAACACTCTTACACACCAACACACGGCACTAAATACAATTTTTTATCCACGTTTCACTGCGCTGTACGCGGTCGACTGCGAATACAAGATGGCGGGCGCCACAGAAAATCTGACGCGCTCCACGCCCCTCGCCGTCCAATCAGCGAACACGTCGCATGTCCGCGGACATGACGCAAGGCCATGGGACAATCGGGGTGCTGTCCGCGGAGCGAACAGGGAAGTCCGTCCGCGAAGCGAACGCAGATATCACTAATTTTTTTGCCTTACATTTTGGTCATTTTTAAAAAAACTACTGGACGGATTTACACCCAATTTACAAAAGCACGCTTTTGGGACCAGGCCGCCGCTCCTGCCGCAAATTTGGTGTAAATCCGTCAAGTGGTTCGGGCTGTAGCCGTGCGCAAAGTTTTTTCTCATTCAGTCTATGGGAAAAAACAAAAGTTTTGGGACCCCCCCTATAATTTTTCCCCCCCTGGACGAATCCTCACCATACTTTGCAAAAAAATTCAGAGTGACCCAACTACTTTTTTTGCAAAGTTTGGTGAGGATCCGTCCAGGGAGAGCGAAGTTATAAGCCGCCCAAAAAGTGCTCTTCCTATGGAAACAGCAACTTAACCATAACTACCGTGGCCATGTAATATATATATATATATATATATATATGCAGTCAATTGTGAAAAGGTCAATTGTGACCCTTTAAATTCAGTCAATTGTTCATTCGAACAATTGTAAACGAACTATTTGGGTAATACCCATTTGTTCATTCTTCCAGTTAATTGCAAATCCTTTCTGGATCACCAAGACTTCTCTCATCTGCTGCATCTAAGTGGTCCTCCATCATGGATATCAAAGGAGAGGTCCACCATCAAAAGCCTGCAGAATGGCAAGGATGCGGACATGCCGGAAAACTGACTCAAGGCCACCTGTGACCTCTGGGCCCCCAATGCTACCACCAACGGTGAGAGCAGTTGGCCCCTACCACCAAAGTTCACCTTGAGCAATTGGTGGTCTTGTTTGGGTTCAAAGCGCCCTGGTGGATCTCTTGGTGCTCCTCCCTGGGCCCCATTGAACCCAAAATCATCTCCGCAACAACCCTTGACTTACTTTTCTTGGTAGATATTTGTTATAAGAATCATGTCTGTGTTGCCCTCAATTTTGCCACCTGGGATGGTGTCTCCCTTTCTACTTCACACAAAAAAGTAAGTACAATCTTAAACTGTGACTAACAATTGCTCTTGACTACTGCAATGTACCTGTTGAATTCTATGCAAATACTTTCATAACATTTCTAAATTCTTCTTAGACATCAAAAACGGGCTACTTACCTCAAACTATTATTGAGCAATTCTTTCTAGCACAGAGTTGGTGTAACAGTGTATTGTTTTTAACTAAAGTGTGGTAGGGGCCCCAAACAGACACCAAAGTTGTGTATAAGCATATAGAACTTTTGTTATCTTGTAGTATTCTTAGCTTATTGCATTAGTGCTGTATTAATCAAGAATATATGTTACACCTAACTGCATGGACAACCCATTGCTTAACCACCGAGTATGCTTATTGTACTTTACACCAGTTTACAGACCTCTTTAGTCAAAACCTTAATAATGTATAGCACCAGTAAATGTTTGGTTTGCGGAAACACTGGCAGGTCCACAAGGGTTGGCTTCGCAGAGCGTTATACCAATAAAGGCACTGAAAAACTCACCGACCGCAAGGCAAGCAAGCGAAAGGATGGGAGAAGAAGAAACGAGATGGGGTGGGGGGGAGTGTAAAGAAAGGGAAGAATCCTTGAATGAGGATTTCTTGCAGATCTGTCTGCTGTGTAGAAGGCTCGGGGGCAGCTCACGCTCCCTCTTTCAAACTTAGGGAGTCTGAAGCTTTAGTGCCTCATAACTATTGAGAACAAGGAATAACCGTTGGAAAGTCAAGGAGTATGGAAATTAAAAGGTGAGGTGTATATGTATCTGCATAATGCTAGATGAGTAAAGAAACCTTTACAGAAGGAAACAGGTTGAGTTATTTTCATACTCCTCATTCAAATCTTTTGTCCCATATAGCAGAGTAAAAGAAGAGTATGACATTGTCAGTGTGAACTGCATTTCATCCTGGACAAGGATTTTCATTGTAAACCTTCATGGAAAATGGCACTCATGGATCCTTATTGTCCGAAAAATAACTTTTGTTCTCTATGGCTGCAAGGATTTTCACACAATACCAACAGATGCCATAGGCAGCATTGCTTAAAGGAGCCCCGAGCCTGACAGGGGAGCCAATATCTGAATAGATGCAGGTGTAGCTGAAAAGCACAATATAATAATCGCAAGTGCTCAGACTCTAGCAAAGGCCATTGATGGAGACAGAGGCAAGATTGCCTAAAGCCACTTCGGGCCTTGAAACACTAGTGTAGAGGTGCATTATAAATGCCATATCATATCACTTTAGGTACATGCTACTGCCGAGGCAACTGCAGTGTCTAACAAAGGAGTAAGAGAGCTTTGACTTGAGCAAAACATTATTAAAACCAGTGCGAAAATAAGTAGGCAAAAAGAGCTCAATGAGAGTACCAAAGCATGCACAGTGCACAGAAAAAAAAGGGCGGGTGGCTTCTTTAAATGGTCAACCGGTCATGTCTGGCGATTCCACCAGCAACCAACTTCTGTGAGAGTCTCACTGTGGCATGCAGTAGAGGCCACTTAAAATGTTCCCTATTCAGTCCAATTCAAGGGCAAGAGTGTCTTCAGGAAAAGGTGTTTGTTACAAAAAATAACATGCTTTATTATAAAAACACACACTTGGGTGAATGTGCCTCTGTTCTCTACCATTGAGAAATGCATTACATTCCTAATGCTGGAGCTAGTTCTTTGATACATCATATACCAAGGCCTAGATCATACCCCTGATGTCATTGCTCCTCCATTTATTGTCAGCTTGTTGAATTATCCTTGTATTGGCAAGCCTTTTGAGGCACCATTATAAATAAAATACATTATTTATATTACAATGAACTAAGTAAAAGCAACAAATGAGTATGAACTCAACTATAAAAGTGCGTTCATCTCAAGCTTATTAATTGTGCATCTTCAGATGTAATTATTAAAAATATTAACCTTGTATAAGCTAAACTCCAGAAAATATAGTTACATGAAGTCTCCACCTTTATTCAGGAGAACTATTAGGACATGCAATTTGCACTATTAAAAAGAAATATGTGTCGGGTAAAGTTTGCAATAGTGAAAACTAAGGAGCTAAGCATGGGGAAATATGCAGGTCTTGGGAACCAAACTGTTGGACTTTTCTGAAATATTCCTGAGAAAACTTTAGCACTTTATTTCATTCAGCTTTTGTGAAGCAAAACAAAGCAGACTAAACTGGAACTAAACTGTACAAGTCTACTTCCATTGCAAACATAATATGCTATTGTGCCATTCTTTACTCCATTTATCAATTACAATCTATGGAGAAATTACCTTACCATAATGTTCTTTCTATGGATTCTTCTCCCGCAGATTCCTCATCCGATAGATATTCCCTCCAGCTCAGCTGCTTCGGAATTTTTTTTCGATAGGGGTTTAGTGGACCACGACCCTGGCAGTCGACGATCGGTCTGTCTTGCTTGCCTTCTGGTCGCCGGCTCTGGACATGACACCAGGCGTCCTATAAGCAGCACGACACTACGCCCCGACCTCAGTTCCCCCTTTTTTTTCCAGAGCAACACACACTGCATAGGAAAACAGAGAGAACAAACAGGCTAATGAGCCCTTAATTATAGGCCTCAGAAGCAGGAACAATTGAAAAAGAACACTAAGAGTAGTGTTAGAAGAATCTGTTTTAAGTCTGTGGCAGGAAGACAGAAAAATAGACACAGAGGACCATCACCAAGTCAACATCTTTCTTAATAGAAAGATGCGCACCAACCACAGACTTTGTGAGCGGGGATGGATGGGAGGGGAGAGGAGGAATCTGCGGGAGAAGAATCCATAGAAAGAACAATACGGAAAGGTAATTTCTCCTTCAACAGATTGGCTTTATCCTGCAGATTCCTCATTTGATAGACTCCCAAAGCAGTAACAAAGGAGGCGGGCAGAAAGTCATACTAAGATATTTTGCAGCACTGCCCAGCCAAAACGCACATCAGAAGTGCAAGCTACATCCAGGCTAGTGTTTTGCAAAGGTATGCAAAGATGACCATGTCGCAGCATGAAATAAATCTCCCTGATAGGGACCCCCCCCATGCAATGCGGTGAATGGAGACCCCCCCCTTGTGGAATGGGCCCCGATGCCTGCTGTTAATTCCTTCCCAACGGCCTGGTAACATTCATCTATGCAGGGAATTATCCAACGGGATAAAGTCTGCTTTGATATGGGCGGGCCCTTAAGGGCAAAGGAAAAAGCCAAGAAGAACTGGTCAGCTCTCCTGAAATCAGCTGTCCTGGTGATACAGTAAGTCAACGACCTCTTAGGGTCTAGGCGATGCAACCGTTCCTCCTGCTTAGAAGGATGAGGAGGAGGATCGAAGACTGGAACGTGGATGGACTGTGTCAAGTGAAATTCTGATACGACCTTGCGGAGGAAGCCAGGCCTTATCCAGAGTGAAACTTTCTCCCCGAAAAAAAAGCACAGGAAGGGTGGCTTACAGCATAAGGCCTGTAGTTCACTCACCCACCTTGCGGATGTAATAGCCACCAAGAAGGCTGTTTTCAATGAGAGAAGCTGTAAAGGACAAGAGTGCATAGGCTCAAAAGGAGCCGCTATCAGAAATGTAAGAAGATTAAGATCCCAATCTGGGACAACAAAGGGATTTGGCGGAAACTTATTTACAAGGCGTTTCAGGAATTGTGCCATTACCAGGATCGTTAAAAAACAAACCTTGATCCGGGGATCTCTATCACAGACAAGGCTGCCAAATATCATTTATCTGTGGTGACCTGAATGCCTGCAGAGGCCAGTGACAGACTGAACTCCATCACTGTAGTGGTGGGGCAAGAGATGGGGTCCGTCTTGCATTCCCTGCACCATGCCCCAAATCTTCTCCATCTGCACGCGTAAAAGGATCTTGTAGATGGTCTGCATGCAGCCAACAACACCTCAAGTACTTCCTCAGATAGGTCACAGTCATCATATCTCATCCTCTCAAGAGCCAAGCATGTAGGTTGAGGGATTATGGGGTTGGATGGAGTATCCGGCCTTCCGACTGGGTTAGGAGATTCAGGCGCCAAGGCAACCGGTCAGGTGGACAGAGGGACACATCAAAGAGGTTGCAGTACCATGTTCTCCTCACCCAGTCCGGGGCGATCAAGATCATGGTCGCTCGAAACCTCTTCAACCTCCGGAGAACCCAAGGAATGACGGGAATCAGAGGCAATACGTAAAAGAGGGAAGATCCAATCCAGCAGAAACGCATCCCCAGTGCACCGTTCTCTGGGAATTCCCTCAAGCTGCGCAGTACGCATTTTCTGTTGGACTACGTTGTGAACAGATCCACTGCTGGGGTACCCCAGAGAGTGAAGACCTCCTCTAGGACTTCCTGGCACACTTCTCACTCGTGTGAGACTGTGCTCTGCCTGCTCAGAGCAGCTGCCAAATTGTTCTCTGTGCTGGCCAGATGACATGTCGAGACCAAAATCCTGTTCTCCAGCAACCAGAACCAAAGCATCATCACCTCTGTGCAGATGGGGCGGGAGTGCACACCACCTTACTTGTTGAGGTAGTGCATTGTCACCGTGTTGTCCATCAGAACTAGGACATGCTTTTCCTGCAGAGATGGGGAAAATGTTTCCAGGGCTAGCCTGATAGCACATAACTCCAGCCTGTTGATGTGCCACTTGGCATCTGTCGGTGACCAGAGGCTGCTCACCTGCAAATCCTCGCAGTGAGCGCCCCAACCCTTCAAGGACGCATCCGTGACTACTCTGGACTGAGGCCAAGGAGGCCAGAATGGTTTCCCTGCCAAAAGACTGTTGCGGTCCACCCACCAGGACAGGTTGTTGACCACTGACGCGGACACTGAGGCGATCCAAGAGAGTTCTGAGGTACTGAGACAACTGATCCCTCAGTAACCATTGCAGGGATCTCATGCGCAACCTGGCCTCTGGCACTAGAAAAATTCAGTAAGCCATGGGGCCTAGAATGCAAAGGAAGGAAGTCGCTGGTATTGTGGCATTGTTCCGTAATAAAGCCACCATCTGTGTCAAGTTGACTACTCTCTCCTTGGGGGTTGGGGGGTCTTCACCATCCGGTATCAAGGACTGCTCCGATGAACTGGAACTGTTGGACTGGTATCATGTGGGACTTCTTTAAGTTTAGGGAGAAGCGCAGCATGTACAGCAGCAAACAGGTGTCTTGCAGATGGGACAAGACCTGCACTACATACAACCTTCCCTCGGATCAGCCAGTTGTCCAGATATGGAAATACGTGGACTCTAGATCTCCTGAGGTGACCTGCAACTACCGCCATGAGCTTGTTGAAGACACTTGGGGCGGAGGTTAGACCAAAGGGAAGCACCTTGAACTGATAGCGCTCATCTTCTATGGTGATCCTTTGGAACTTTCAGTGCTTTTGATGGATTGGCACATGGAAATAGGCGTCCTTTAGGTCTAGGGACACCAGCCAGTCCTGAAGTTCGAGATTGTGGAGAATCTCTCTTAACGTCACCATCCTGAATTTGTCTTTGCTCAAGAACTTGAACAAGGCCTTGACGTCCAGAATGGGACCTCCTCCTTTCTTGGGCACAAGGAAATACCGGGAATACCAACCCCATCCTCTGCTCAGGAGGTACCTCTTCCATGGCACCCTTCAGCAACAAGGCTCTCAGTTCTTCCTGGAGCTCCTGTCCCAGTTGGATTGGAGGTGGGGGTAATCTGTCTGGCGGTTTTCTTAAAAAAGAAAGACAATAACCCAGTTGAATGAGCTGTAAAGCCCAGGCATCGGAAGTAATCGCCTGCCATTGGAGCAACTGCTCTGTCAGACATCCTCCAACTGGTGCGCTGTGAGAGAGGAAAGCAAAGTGGCTTCGGAGGCTGGGCCACAGCGAACGCTGCCTATTTACCTGTAGAAGCCCCTCTACCCCTTCCAGAGTGCGAGAAATGCTTCTGCCCTTGCCTGGCCAGTGGGAGCTGCGCTCTTCTGCCATAAGGAGCATATCTTCTGTAGCCATGTGCCATAGAGGCGAAGCTAAAAGCAGGTTTGGCCGGCTGAGCAGCTAGGCGTAAGGATTTGGCAGCGAGTTTTGATTCCTTGAACTTTTCCAAGGAATCGTCGACTATATGGCCGAAAAGAAGATCGCCCTCGAAGGGCATGTCCAAAGGTTTTACTTGGAAGTTAAGTGAAAAACCAGAGGTTTTCAAGTAGGCCTGCTTTCTCAGCGTTATGGCTGAAGCCACAGAACGACCCACACAGTCGGCGATGTCCAGGCCCGTTCGCAGCGACTGCTTGGCCACTTCCTTCCCATCCTCCACTAGCTGTAGGAAGCCCTTGCGCATCTCTCCTACATACTGGGACATACTGGGCAGCATTTTCCACTGCCGTCTATAGACGAAAGGAGTATTTGGCAAAACTGCTTACCACATTGGTAGCTTTGAGGGCCATGCTACCCAGAGTGAATGCCTTCTTTGCCAAGGCATCTACTTATTTACTTCTCAGTCTGTGGGGAGAGTGGATGTAGATGATGCAGGTCTGGAAGAGACTGTAGCAGCTTGCATAACAAGCCCCTACGGGGAAGGGTGAGAGGAGAGGTATGAGGGCTCTCCTCTAGTCAGCCTGTACTTCCCAGAAAATGGGTGCACTGAAGGGAGGAATGGAACATGGGGTTTGCCAGAGAGCAGTCAAAGGATCGGCAATGGCCGGGTTCAGAGGCATAGGACATTCAGTGGCATGACCTTCCTCTAGGATGTCGGTAAGGTCATAACCTTGTGGAGGCACCACTGTTGAGTGCAATCCCAGGGTGCCAATAACCCCTTCTACCAGAGCCCTGTATTTAGTTATACTGTGAGTAAAGGGCTGGGACTGCTGAAACTCTAGGTCAGGCGAAGTGTCCAGACCACTGGGGTCTTGGAGGCCTTGAGCTAGTTGTAGAAGCTTGTTCTGGTCGTCAAAATAGTCGACCCCACCTGGACCCAAGAACATGGGTTCAACATCTTGGCCATTGGCGTTGTGATCGCCGAAGATATGAGTCATGGTCTCGAAAAATACAGACAGGGGATGTGGGGTAAAGACTTTATCGACAACGGTCGATGTTGAGGGTTTGTCTTTCGGCACAGTGATGGTGGATGTTGGTGTAAATCGAGACACAGTAGCGTTGACATCCTTGGATGCACGGGGGTAATCCGGCTGCCACAGTATTTTTTTTGATGTTGAAAGATGAATCTGCACAGACATAGTCAGTACCGGGGCACTAGAGGGGTCGGGTACACCAAGCGCAGCTCTTGGCTCACAGGCATGCTGCGTGGGGGTGGGAGTCACGCCGACTGCATCATTCTGCTTGAACATTTCTCCTGGCGGGTGGTAGGCCCTGTCGACTGCTTACCTTTTTCCGTCGACGACTCGGATCCGTATGATGGCGCTTTTCTTTTTTCGGGATGAGGAAGAGTGGCTCCTCGAGTGAGACCATTTCTTCTTCCGCCGGTGTTACTCAGAGGTATGTCCCTCAGTTTCAGCCTCTGTAGACCGAACCGTCGTCCACGCCAGAGATTTTGAAGGCAGTCAACCCAGAGCAAGTTTTGCAGCTCAGGTCGCAAAGGATTTCAGTTGCATCGTGGCGCACGACGGACACCCGTCAAGTCCTGTGACCCGTGCCAAGGCACCAGAGACGCAACTCGTGTGGGTCAGTAAGGACATCTTGGTGCCACAATGGGAACATCGCTGGAAACCGAACACCCGTGCAACCAACATCGTGTCGAGGAATTACAAAAAAAAAAGTACAGGTTTTCTGATGAAAATGTCGAAGAGTCGAAGCTCTGTGTTCCTAAAGCAGCGTTTTACCACGCGGAAAGAAGGAACTGAGGTCGGGGCGTAGTGACGCGCTACTTATACGACGCCTGTTGTCACATCCGGAGCCGTTGATGAGACGCCGAGCAAGACAGATCGATGGTCGACAGCCGGGTCGAGGTTCACTATGCCCCCCTATCAAAATAAAGCTGGAGGGAATATCTATCAGATGAGGAATCTGCGGGAGAAAAGCAATCCATTGAAATGCACATCAATTTAGGCTACAGGACTGATTTTGCTTAGACGCACTAGTAAATCAAGCCAGAGTTGGGTATTATATATTGAAATGAGGTTTAAAGTTGACAAGAATCCCTGTAGGCAGTGGGGTTTATATAAAAATAAATATGCCAAACACTTAAGATTTTTGCAATTCTTGTTTACATTATGAAGTCCAAAGCCTTTTAATATCTCAACAGTGCTTGTTACAGCATGGATAAACAAATAGTTGCATCTTTTTTCATGATTAACGTTGAATTCAATGTGATTTTGTGTGAGGCAAAGGATTCAAGCAAGAAATAATTTGCGTATTTTGGCATACCTAAACTTGTAAATTGATAAAAGTAAATACAATCCCTTGTTCAATTCTGTCCATAATGTTTGTCAGTTTCTTTTTAGCACCATTTATATATATTGAAACATCAAAACCATACATTCTCAAAAAGCTATTTTAAGTTGATTTGAAAATTGGCAATTTCTAAATTGAAGTGAATATTATCTGCATTCGTCACATAGAAACTTTATCTATTTAGTTTAATAATCCTTAACAACCTTACTAAATGTCATTAGCTAAAAATACTGGCATTTCTATCCAACAGTGATGAGTCATATGACACTGAACTACGTATTTCAATTGTGAATGTGTGGATGTGTATCAAAATCCCTGCTACTCTGGGATTAAAATTGCATTGCAAAATGCTTTTCAATTTTAATCAGATATTCAAAACCTTGGTCAGACTGGTAAATTGGTGACACTGATTCAGATCCAAATTTAGTAAATCAACATTTACAGTAGTGTTTCTTTATGCAGTATATATGACCCATTCTAACAGGCACAAGCGGTTCAACTTTCATGCAAATTCAATATCCTTGGGCTTAACAATGGTTGTTTTCATACACTGGTAATGTGTATAGAATTTTACTAAACAACGAGTCAAGAATTTTATACGAGGGGCTCAGAATGGTCACCAACCCTTGATTGATTCGAACCTTACTGCAATAGAAAGCATTCAATAGGCAAATACTAAGATTTCTAAGAATGAGCATGTTAGCCAGTATTTTTCTAAGTCACACTAATGGTGAAAGTGATATCTACTGTGATAAATCGCTATGCTTGTGGTTTGTCCGTGCACAGAAGCAAGCATTCCACACCACCACTCGACTCACTGTATTCTGTTTGTATAATACAACAATAAAAATACACACATTTTAGTATCTCTTATATATCAAGAATTTAATTATCTATACAGGTAGCTAATTGTAACTGCTGTATTACAGTTGTTAAAGCTGCAGGTTTATATATTTATATATTTTACATTCAGGTCAACCAAAATACTGAAGTGCAAGTGAAAACGGGGGTTGACTCGTTCTTTGCACCATATGGATGGAAAAGGCAGTATACAACAGTGGCAGCATTAGGAGCGAGGGCAACATGAGGTGTTACAAAACACAAGATTAGGATGCTAAAGACATCAAAATAGTGCCTTATTTTGCTGGTGGCAGTTAATGTTGCATTCAATACCAACAGCACTATGTGTTTACCTAAGGTTTGGACAAGGATTTACAGACAATCATGGCTAAAGAAGACTACTGTACATGAACACTTCTGAACTGTAAGATGTGCCTAGATTACTTGGTATAAATTCCACAATCTAGTGTAAAAAAAAATGTAAACATTGCAATCAATTAGTTGCAGGGAAATGTTCTATACATTCTTTGTCAAGTAGTGACTGACTCAAATTATACTGTTCTATGCTGCTCAAATTAATTTTAGAAAAGCAATGAAAACTGTATCACAAACTTTAAAAACATACTGATAAATGGTTTAATACTACACTGATGAAATCTATAGATTTTCAACAGGCAAGTAAAAAAATAAAAGAAATACGATATCAGACAATATAATACGAGAGGGGCTTCTTCCGGTAGCTATCTGTGCAAAATAAAGCAAATATAGTCGAACAGCAGCAATATAAAAAGGTATAGTATTCTCTGGCAATGAAAGAAAATTAATGTTTTCTGTACACAAAGGTATTACAGGCTAAACAAACACCTGATACAGATGAATTAGCATAACATAACTGTTACTGGGCACATTTTAGCTTCCAGAATTTTAGATTGTATTTTCTTTATAATAAAAACTAGGTAACACTGGACACAGTAAACATTAAAAAAAAAAGGGTCACAGATTTATGCAGAATTGGAACAATTCTAAGAGCACATGCAGCATTCCTTGATAGTGGGTCTTTTTGCAAAAATAAAACCGCAAAAGTCATTTTATTCTTACTCTGTCCTTTAAAAGGCTAAAATATACATTTAAAAATATATTTCAAACTAGAGTGAAGCACCGGTTAAAAGGTAAAATACTTTGTTCCAATAATTGCGAAAGCCACAAAAGGACCCACTATCCTCTGTATCGTTTTTCTTTTATTAAATTTGTTTCTAGGTATGTAAATAGTTAACTAAAAGACATTGCGATTACATGCAACTAATGCAAAATGAGGTAAACTGCTCTGCAGTGTGTTCTTCTACTCAGAAGATGACCATGCTGGAAGTCACATGATCAAGGCTGCATCTCCCATCATCCCTCGGGGCAGTGATATGGGATAGTGGGTCTCTTTGAGGACTTTCAAGCCTGAGTGGGGGGATGGACAACATATGATTCCTAGAAAAAGGAGGAAAACGACACATAAGCAAAACAAAACAATGAGCAAAATTCAAGCTAGGAAAATGAGTCAGGCATTGAAACAGCATGGTGCAAAAATGATAAGGTACGACATGCAACACAGGGGATGAAAGTAAAACAAAAATTGCATTACAGAAGGCCTTCAAAGAGACTTGAGGAAATGCAGCAGTGGTCACAATTTAGCTCTGCAAACAATGGCAGAAGATTCATAGCAATGCTGCATGTTTCCCTTTGCAACACTAAATAAGCAGTAGCAGTAGCAAAAACTGGTGGCAAAACATCAGTTACTCACACTGCTGACTTGGATCCATGTCTGTGGTTAATTTAACGTAGTTGGATGGGAACAGGCCGACATGTCCATTCACTTCTCCTTTCCACCAATCAGGATCTTCCTTGTTAATGACATTGATGATTTGACCCTTGGCAAAAGCCAGTTCATCATCGTTCTGTGCAATGTAGTCATACATGCCAATTACTTGGCACACTGGAAAAAAATGATATCAATGGCAACTTTTAGTTTAAAAAACTGCAAATTATGAACAATCAGTGTATTGGCTATGGCTCAAGAAGAGAGCATGTAAGGAAATAGACCTAAACACTCAATACATAATGATTTTACATTTCTACAAAAAAAACAACCATACAAGAATTTATCTGTGGTTTCAGTTCCCATTGCACACCCAGTATATTGTGTGCATCCTGCCTACAGCATATTTCATTTTTATATCAATTTGCGTGCTGCAACATCCTGCTATCAGACTAGGATTTCAAATCTATCCAGATGTTCTCTAATCAGTTTCCTGATCTTAAGAGAACATAGAGTGTATTTCACCCACACCACACATTCTAAGCTCTTTCATTACACTAAGGGAACAGTAGGAAATGGGTGCCATGACAAAAAAAAAATGTACTTAGTGCGTGCTGATTTTATGCTCAATGAAGCCCCTCCTCCTCAGCGATGGAATTCTTCAGAAAAAAAATAGGAAAATGTTTCTATTTCGCGTCATAATCTCAAAGTCGGCATCCTCTAGGAGAGGCTGATCCACTGGTATTACAAGGCAAATACTTAATGGAAAAGGGTGAGATATGGTGCACAGCAGGATTGAAAATTATCCACCCAACAAGCCCCCCGCCCAACCTGAAATAAAATAATATGCAAAACGTGACGCAGAATCGACCATTGAATAAAAGTAACATTCTTTTACATTTGGGCGATTACTTCTACAAATAACTATAAAGCTCACATAACTGCACGATTCCCCTTGCTGCAAGGGACAAATAGCAGGAGACATAAAAGATCAACCCAAGTGCACAACTATTACAGTATTAAAATCGCCCTTCCATAGTATCACCAAATCAGGGAATCTTATTAAATGATGAGCAAGCCATTGATCATAATCCGGAAGATCAGTACATGGTGCGTGTGTTAAATAGCATTACTTTACACCCCTTAATGTCTCCATAAACAAGGAGAGCCCTACCCCTTCTGATCTTGTAAAGTCTCAACATAAACCCTAAGGTATGCTCATCGAAATAGCAAAATAACGCGTGGAGAAAGATGAATAATATCTGCGACGTCACGATTCTTTAGCAAACCCAGTTTCATTTGCCAGTGAAAAATGTGTTACCTGAAAAAATGAAATATTTATAACATGTCTTTTCACATATAATACCTTTCCGTTATGACCCTTCAGTCCCTCAACTGGCGAATCTCATATCTATAGCAATTGTGCTTTAGCTACAGCAGATATTTCCCATTCCAGCATCAAGAAATGGTCAGCACCACTTACACAGTCACATCGACCTCCATTCATCATGACACTTTGGATCACATTCTATGTAAAACATACACATGTGCGTGCACTCAAGGTCAGTATTTTAAAAGGTTGTCATCTCTTGTGGGAATAACTACTGAACCAGTCAAAACCCAAACATCAATTATCAAGGCATAAACTAACCCGCCCCCCACTGATGGCCGCAACCGTCAGTGCAATGCCCTACCCTTAACAAGAATTATCCCAAACTTGGGGAGTGTGGCATGGCTAGAGCCCGAAGGAGACGTGACTCTCTAGAGCTCTGCAGCACTGTGATGGGGAAAGCATGAACTCTACCTAAAAATGGCTGCAAAAGAGGTCGGCCAGCTAATATCCAGCCAGGGGGACACAGCTTTGGTTTTAGCCGGTCAGCCTAAGAAGACAGAGAAATCCTCCTCCTAGTCTTTTTACTTTTATTTTATTGTTTATCCAATCAAAACGTACAGTTCACCACTCTGAACCCATCACAGAATTAGACATATAAATGTCATGAATAATATCAAGCAATCGACCTCAGTCCGGCCATCCTTATGTACATTGTCTTACAATCCAAGTTGTGTCTATCCATGCCCCGAGTTAAGTTGCAGACCCAACATCCAAATAATCCAGAGACCCAGACCTACCTCCCTGCTCTGGAACCTGCATAAACCACATTGCCATAACTCCTCATCAGGGGCGCTTCCCGCATCCCTGGCAAGCCCCAGCCTCACTCCCAATCTACCACCCATCACCACCACCCCAGATTACACATCACATATATGTAGTGAGAAACCTATGGGTCTTCTCACATCTACTCCCCCGGGATCCTCTGTGCAGGTGGTCAGGGAAAGGCCATCGCTTTTGGATCCTGCCCCTGGGGGTGAACAAGCGAGGGAGCACCACCTCGATGGAGGGTCCTTGGGGATTGGAGGTGGGATACCCTTAGGTAAAAGACAGTATTCCACATCCTCCTTTCAGGAAGTAACCCCTATTGCAGAAGTAGTTAAGGGATATTGTGCACCAAGTTCCCTTACCTCTGAAAAGAGCAGGAGATACCATCATCCCCGAAGTGTTAGAGAGGAGGTAGACTAGGAATAAGGTAGCACGGACCAAAACAAAGTAACCCCCCTTGTCCTTATGACAATCAGCCTAACCCTCTCCTCACCTTTTTAGGTCATTGTAAAGCAGTTCCCCTTTTTTCCCCTCTCTTGGGGTATCTAAGAGTACTAAGATGAGGAAGAACCAAACGAGAGTTATGAATAATACACACTTTCCCCACTCTGGTACTGAGACAAGGACGGAGCATTTTAGAGTAGAGTAATGGATACCATTTACTCTAACCACTTTGGTACTGGGACGAAGATGATGCATGAATGTCTGGCATGTTCATGTAATCAGGGCCAGGCAGCATTGGTTAATGGTATACACCTGTAGCCCATTAATGGACCACAGTTATACACAAGGTGGAAGGCTGGACCACAATGGAGGTGCAGAGAAGGAGCAAGGAGCTGTGAGGAAGCAGGAGATGCCGAGATGCAGAGAAGCCAACCAAAACCCTGGGAGTCATACTAGCGTGATTGTACAGGATGGAGATCCCACAAAAGGGGAGGCTGGCAGCAAGCATTGCCGAGAAGCAGAGGAAAAGCTGCGCACGAAACCCGGAAAGTGACGAGCCAAGTGCCCGGCGAACAGGCTTTCCCGCTGAGGGTGAAGCCATTAACGGCAACAGAACTGCCGGGGACATTGGACCAAGAGGGGCGCTCCAAGGGACCGTGAATGTAGTAGCGGTTCGTGGCAACAGTTACCTTTACTGAATACCGTACTGAATAAAACACGTAACGATCCTTTATTGAATACCGAACTGAATGAAACACGTAACCTTACCCTTATTGAATAAAGAACTGGATGAAAAATATAACGTTACCTTTATTGAATACCGAATTGAATGAAACAGCCAAAGTTGCCTTTAAAGCGAATGAAACAAGTATTTACTTCACTGAATACTGAACCGAATGAAACACGCAAAGTAGGCTTCCTTGAACAACAGAATCGAATGTAAGAAGCAAAGTTGCATCTGTTGCTTAACAATTTGAATTAATCAAACAAAGCAGCATTTTTGGAATACCAAAATGAATGAAGAAATGGAAGTTGCATTTACTGAATACTAAATTGATGAAACATACAAGGTGCACTTTTTGAGTACTGAACTGAATGAAATAAGCAAAACTTACGTTTGTAAAACACTGAATGAAAGGGAAGAAGAAACTTAAATAATGAACTGTAAGTAATTATGAAACTAAGCTGACTGAACGACTGAGCAAAGTGGGAGTCAAGCTTGAGAAACCACTTGTATATTAAAGTTGTGGAGCTACATTGGAGAAACTACTTGTTTGGCTGAATAATGAACTACTCAAGGAGACCTGGAAATTCCTGGTTGCGTGACCTGTAATGGATGGACCGTGTGGTCTAAAACTGTGTCAGGACCAGAGAACCCCTATATGCCAACAACGAAGTTTACTGCTGTGGAAGAAAGAAACAAACCATTGATGTACATCAGACTCGCGGAAGGGAAACCCAAGTTATAAAGAATTTTCAAAATACAAAACAAAAACTCCAAGAGACTTATTTTGTGTCGCCTTTTGATATTGATCTTGGGGACGGGAACCCTGAGACATGTTGCCCTGAAATTGATTATTGAACTTGGGGGAAGGGCATCCTGACCTTTACAGAAGTGTGGAACTTTACGGTTTCAAATCCAAAAGAAGGATAACTGAACATTGTAATAAACGCATTGACATTTGGTGAAATTACACTGAAGAGTACGCTTGAATATTTCATTTTACTTTTGGAACACTGTTTAGTTTATGGTCAACGTCCCAACACATTGTTTTCTATCAGTTGTGAGGGCAAGTATAGGTTTTGGACACAGACTTTTCAGTTGAATAGAATGACACAGACTTTCCTTAGTTTCTTTAGGTAGGGAAATCCCACCTTTGCATAGGGCAAGTTAGGCATTACTCCATCCTGACATTTTCATTAATAAAAGCGTTTGTAATACTTTTAATCTGTTGTCTGTGTCTCCTTCCATGATGCCAAACTCGCAGTGTGCTGCTCCTGCCTTCTCTGTCCTGCATCAAGCACCAATAGTGTGACACCCTCCCCAAACCCCCTATTCGGGCATCAGCTCCGAAGTTTCCATCCATGCTTTAGAAATCAAATTAAGTTTGTACAGCTCCCAAATATCCATGGGCCTAGCAGACCGATGTACCATAGCACTATATCGTTATAGTCCAGCACATCTTACTCCCATTGTTCTACATCAGGTTCCCCTCTTACACCCCATACCATGGTAACTCTTTCTAATATCAACAATAACCCCAACAGTAGCCTTATGTGACTAGCGACACCTCGTGTACCCTATCAGAGCCATCAATGGAGAAGGCTCAACATGCTCCCCAATTATCTCAGACCCCTCTAGGAATACTGCCTTCGAAAATCCCATGATACGTGGGCAGCTCCACACTAGATGAACAAAGTCTGCTGGAGAGTATGAGCATCTTTTGCATGCATCAGGAATATCCGGGTAGAAACCTTGTAAAGCTGCTGGAGTATAATACAACTGATGAAGAAACAAAGTGTATTCATTTATATTGGCTATTAAATCGCGTCTGGTTTGCGTACAGCAATGCTGCCATATTTTGTTTGTGATCGGCTGGCTCAGTGACCTTTCCGACTTTGCATCTGCCCTATCACCCAGTCACACCATGGCATCCATTATTTACGTATATAACCTAGATCCCAGCCTCCCCTCATCCTCAGCTGTTATTACCCCATGGAGAATCAGAGCCACCACCAGAGGTCCCGGGAATGTAGCACGCTGTTCTTTATGCGTGTTCTTCAGCTGGAAATTCAAAGACCAAATCTAGTTGACCGGAGTCTGTTTTTACAGATAGGTCTTGGGCACCATATTGAATAACATAGCTGCTCCGATTTTTACCTACCGGTGTTCGCTCTCGGGAAAAATCGTGCTAGTTTGTTCTAAACCACTGCCACCAGCCATTTCAAGTGGGAAAGGGTAACATTTGACTGTTACATGAGTGTTTAGACTTGGGGGAAGCTAGGCAACCCCTCCAGCACTCTACAGGAAGATAGTGTTTGCTGGGTCTGTACATTTAAAAAGACTAGTGAAGTCAATTTAACTTTACATGCTCTGTGAGACAGTAGCAGTCAGTCCCAGAAAAGGTATTTAAACCTTGGGGAGTCTGAAAGACACCCCTGTGCCCCTGCACAGAAGGTGCTGTGTGACAAGAAAAGGATGATGCCTAGGGAGTTTTAAAACTCCATATCCAAAGAACACAAAAGTAAAACACACATCAAAATACATGGAAGAGTGGGAAACAAGGCTCACACTTTTCTAGGCAAAAAATCAAATCCTAGAAATCCAGCAAAGTTGCTGGGCGTCTCAAAAGATGAAGGAAATTAGCACATTCTTGAGAATTCTCCCTAACACTCCTCGCCCCCCCCCCCAGACTAAGGGACAGGATGATTTAATCCACTCCTTTATTAATCTCCTTACTCTAGTCGGTCAAACATCCTGGAGAGACCATCAGCATTTTGGTGGTGACACCCAGACCTATGTTCAATGGAAAAAATCATACCCTTGCAGGCTGATTGACCATCTCAGTAGTTTAGGGTTTTCCCCTTTCATTTGCATCAACCAGCTCAAGGGTTGGTGGTCAGTCTGAATCACAAAAGTAGATCCATACAAGTATGGTCTAAACTTCTTCAGTGACCACACAATAGCAAAGCACTCACTTTCAATGGTTGCCCACCTTGTTTCAGGTTCCTTCAGCTTCCTGCTGATGAAGAAAATGGGGTGCTCCCTACCTTTCTCATCCGGCTGACTTAGAACTGCACCTATACCTGTATTTGAAGCATCGGTCTGCACAATGAAGGTTTGGTTATAGTCAGGAGCTCTTAGGACTGGTGCTTGACAAAGGGCTTTCTTTAGGCCTTTAAATGCTTGAATGCACTCCTCATTCCACCTGACCTTAGGAAATGTGGGTGAGGAGACTACATTCAAGGGAGACAATATGGTCCCATAGTTTTCTATGAAGTTCCTGTAGTAACCAGTGAGGCATAGGAAGGCTCTCACCTTGGTTTGAGTAGTAGGGGAGGCCCAGTTTTGTACAGCTTGTACTTTGCTAGGCAATGGTCTGATTTCACCTCCTCCTACCTCATGTCCAAAGTAGACCACTTTGCTCTGACCAATTTGACACTTGTCTTTATGGTCAGATGGGCCTGTTCAAGAGCCTGCAAAACATATCCTAAGTGGTCAACATGTTCTTTCCAAGTAGGGCTGAACACTGCACTGTCGTCCAAGTATACCATGCAGAAATCCTCCATCCCATTCAGAACTTGATTAACCATCCTTTGGAATCTAGCAGGTGCATTCTTTAGTCCCAAAGGCATTACCCTAAATTGGTAGAGGCATGCTGGCGTTGTGAATGCAGTTTTCTCCTTGGCATGGTCTGTCAGTGCAATTCGCCAATAACCTGAAGTGAGATCAAATGTACTGAGGTACATGGCTGAACCAAGATTGTCCACCAGTTCATCTATCCTTGGTAAAGGGTGGGCATCAGTCTTAGGGACTGCATTAAGGGCTCCTTAGTCCACGCCAAATCTCAACTCCTTGGATCCTGCCTTTGGCACTAGTACAACTGGACTAGACCATGGACTTGTAGATGGCTCTATTACCCCGAGACCAAGCATCTTGTTGACCTCCTCCTTTATGTGGGTCCTTACATGGTCTGACATCCTGTAACCTCTGCTTTTAACAGGTAAACAGTCACCAGTGAGAATATCATGCTGGCCCCAAGGGGTCAGGCCTGGTGATAGTGAAAACAGGGAAGCAAACTGATTTAACAGAAACTTGCACTCCTCCTGTTGTTCAGGTGTCAGATTAGAAGAGAGATTGACTCCTATTTTCTCATCTAAAGGCTGGCCTCCGAGTAGGTCAGGTAGAGGTTTACTCTCCTCCTCTTGAGCTGAAGCTAGAAGTAAAGCTCCCACTTCTGGTCTTGTGACATAAGCTTTTTGACGGTTGGTGTAAAAGACTATGGGAGCCTCCTTAGGATTGCCTAAATCCACAGATAGTTGACCTCTCCAAGTTTTCCCACAACCTTAAAGGGTCATATCCACTTTCCTGTAAGGCCCTATGCCTTGTAGGAACCAGAACTAAAACTTCGTGGTCTTGAGTAAACTCAACCACGTTGGCCTTCTGGTCATGCCAATGTTTGACCAGAGCCTGACCTGCTTTTAAGTTATCTGATGCTTCTGCCATCATGTGTGACATTCTCCTGCGGAGACCTATCACATAGTCAGTGACTCGCATTGGCTTGGGGGAAGGAGCACTCTCCAACCCCTCTTTAATCAGGGCCAAGGGGCCTCTAACTGGATGGCCATAGAGTAGCTCAAAGGGACTAAATCCAACTCCCTCCTGAGGGACTTCTCTATGAGCAAAGAGAAGGCATGGCAGTAGAAGGTCCCATTTTCTTTTAAGGGGTTCCTCTAAAGCACCCATCATGCTCTTCATTGTACAGTTGAACCTCTCTACCAAGCCATTTGTCTGGGGATGGTAGGCAGTTGAGAACTTTTAAGTTACTCCACAGTTTTTCCACATGGCCTGCATGTATTGGGACATAAAATTAGATCCCTGGTCAGAGAAAATTTCCTTAGGAAAACCTACTCTGGTAAAAATACCAAGTAAGGCCTTAGCCACAGCCGGAGCTGTAACAGTCCTCATAGGTATGGCTTCAGGATACCTAGTAGCATGGTCTACTACAAACAGGATAAACCTGTTTCCTGAAGAGGTTGGAGGGTCTAAGGGACCAACAAAGCCGATTCCTACCCTCTCAAAAGGGACTCCCACCACTGGGAGAGGCACCAAGGGTGCCACATTCTTGGCTCCGCTCTTGCCAGAGGTTTGTCAAGTGTGACAGCTCCTACAGAACCTATCTACATCAGACCCAGCGTAGTCCAGTAGAAGTATAAAGATAGCATTTCCTTTGTCTTCTTGAAACTCAAGTGACCAGCCAAAGGTATCTCATGGGCCAATTGTAGGAACTGGAGTCTGTGTTCTAGAGGCACTACAAGTCTTCTGTAGTCCCCTGGGATAGACACTGTCGATTCGCTGTAAAAGAGGCCATCTTCCCAGTACAACCTATGCTTCCCTGGCTCTTGCTCATCCAGCTAGGAAGCTGCCTGTTGGTTAAGACCTTCAAGGTTAGGATACTCTTTGACCTCTGCTGAAATCTGGCCTACAGGGTCCACCTTCTACCATTAAAGACTGTAGCTCAGGATGGTCTGCAGGATCCAGATCTCCAACAGGAGCAATGTCCTCTTCCAGCTCTAATTCCTCAGCAGCTGATTCAATCACACAAGGTTGTTCCACACACTCAGCCTCAGCTGGTGGATGAGTCACAGGTGTGACTTTGGACAGTCCTCTCGGGGATGTCCTTGTTGGTAGCACAGGCCTGCTGGCTGGTTTCTTCCTGGAGGTTTTAGGTTTCCCCTTTTCCTCCTTTTTTGAAATTGCAGTCAGTAAGTCCTGTGGACTGGGAGCTATAGTTTCCTCTATAATCTCCTCTTGAGAGCCTTTTAAGGTACTCTCTTTGAACTTCCTAGTCTGCTCCCGTTTCCCTTTGCTGGGAGGCCTGGGGGTGCTTGATACAACTCCAAGAGTTTTAAAGTAATTCCCCAACAGGACTCTCCCAGGTACTTCACTCTGCACACTTACAGGTATCTTGACAGTCATGTCATTGCACTGGATGAGAGCTGGTAACTGTGGAAGCATTTAACAGGGCCTTCAGCAAGCTTAGTTAGGTATTTGGGTGCCTTAGCAACATCCTCTACCTTGAAAAAAGATTCATCAACTACAGTAATGCTGGCCCCAGTATCTCTGATGGCAGGGGTCTCCTGACCATTCACAAGAACACTGTCTTTGTAATACTCTTTAGTATTGTCTGGAATGGAATTGTAGACATTAAGTTCTGCTGTTCCCACAGACCCAGGGATACTAAAGAAACACTGGCTGAGACTTTCATGGGTTCCTCAGCCAGTAAGTGAAGGTTTCCACTTGCCATTGGTATTTCATCGTCTGGGGAGAAGGCTAAGGAGACAGTGTGGATCCCTGAAGGTTTACCCTTTCATCTGGGATCCCTTTCACATGGTCAGTTGACCCACAAGCATACCATTTCCCGAATGTCTTTATGAATGGGGGTTTGTTCTGACCTCGTTCTGGTTTAGCATCAGGAGGTACACTAGCCTGATTCGGTTTCCCAGGGGGCTTACCCTTGTTATGTTTGTGGCTCTCTTTTGGAGTGGAGGTATTAGAATTCTCTTTGTTGTCTTTCTTGTGCTGCTTTCCCTCATCCTCCTTCGGAGTTACCTCAGAATACTTGTGAGTAGCCCTGTTGGCAACTCACAAGTCAGCAGCCATTGCTAACTTCTTTGGATAAATTTCCTTAGAGTCAGCCAAGTGCTGTCTCAGCTCAGGAGAGCAGGCATCATAAATAGATTCCAACATAAACAGATTTCTCATAACTTCATAAGTGTTAACTCTGTAACCCTTAATCCACCCATCTACGTTTTTCAAACATGCAGTCACCCCGGTAGCCCAAGGGGTACCATCATGCTTTTTGAGGGTTCTAAACCTCTTAAAATAATGGAAATGGGTCTTTCCAAACCTAGCTATTAAAGCTAGTTTCACACTTTCATACTCCTTTCTGTCTATTTCCCCCAACTCCATTACCACATCAGTTGCAACAGGGGGTAGCCTAGAAAAAAAGGCAAGTAATCAGCTGATTCTCTGTAATGTCTTGAATCCCATGGTTATATTCAAAAGCAGCCAACCAATCCAAAATATCAAGCTTAACCTCATACATACTTACTGCATCCTTGGGCATGCAAGGCCTCCTACGACTGCAAGACCTAGAAGACTCTGGGAGAGAACCAGTTTCAAGAGACAACCATTTCATTTCAAGGGCATGATTCAACTCCATTTCTCAGAGCTTAAGTTCTTGATGTTGGCTTTCAGTTTGTGCTTGGATTCTTTTAAATTCCAATTCTAGTCAGTCTCATCCTTTCCAGAGACACAAATTCAGGACTTTGTGTTGGACCTGATGGGGTCCCTCAAGGATTGAGGCTTATGAGCAGGTAGAGGTAAAAAAGGGCCTACATTTTGAGACTCTTCTGCCTCATCTAACTCATCCATAAAATTTGAGTTACCCTCTGAAACATTATCATCCTCATCAACATTTTCCACATTTGCTGCAGGTGTTTCAGACCCACTCCTCAGACTTTGGTATTCCAACAACTTTTCTATCAGTTCAACCTTTTTGCCTTTTATAGTGCGATTCCTAGCTTTACACATTTCTCTCAATTGATCAACTGTTAAAGTGACTAGGGTCTACTGTCTGTAGCTATCCATATCAGACATGATAAAACAATTGCTTCTCTAGTGGTGCTTAGCCTTTTGAAGGTTATTTGAACAAAGGTAAGAGTAGCACTCTAAATGTAACAACTATACTTTATCCTCACCACTGTACACCAGTGTAAGGCAGAATCATATGCAGTACCCTTTGGGAACACTACACACAATAAAAACTACAAATGTAAGTACAATTTCACCTTTGGTACAAGCCTGTACTACACAGTAATGTGGTAGCAGTGGCTGAACAGCCAGACCTATCTCAAGAGTAAAGTGAGCAGTACAATAGTTTACACAAAGGACTACCAATTACAGTGATTCAAACACACACTTACTCAAGGTTTCTTGGTAAAAGAATATACATTTATTTACACAGTCATTTGGAAAACATTTCACTAGTAAGAGCAGCTCAAATTCACAATCTAATACACTACAATACACAACCAAACAGGTTCTGAACAAGTTCAGCTCCCCTGAAGTGGGAGCAACATGGCACTTCCGTTACTTTAAAAAGGGGTAAAAAGACAAGGTTAAAAGAAAAGATAGCACAAATACTTTCATAGGCAGGTCAAAGGGTTTCTGTTCACTACAACCAGCAATGCAATTCAATAGGCCTGGGCCAAAGTCAATGGCTCAGAGTCTTGTATAGGATAGCACAGTTCTGGTAGTAAACGGTTAAGTCTTTGCCACGGTTCTTAGAAGAATGTGGTCAGATGAAGAAAAGCTGTAGGTGAGGCAGTTGTTCCTTGCAGTTACTGCAGATCTCGCTGTTCTTGAGCATCAGTTGTGGGGACAAGAAGGAGGATGTCAGGAGGTTCCTGCACTGCCCAGGGAAGAGGCCACAAGCTTGGCAAAAGTCAGTTTAAGGTCTGAGTGCCTTAAAGATCACAAACTGGTATCCTTCCCACTGGCTATCCCGTTTTCAACAGCACTCTGGAGAAAATTCGACCAGTATGGGGACGATGTCCAGGCGGCTTACGAGTTGGTTGTTCCCACCAAACTCAAGGGAAGAAGTTAACCTTGAAGGGCTTCCCTGTCGATGGAGTTTCAGGCATTTCGGACCTGCAGCAGGGCTTCACCGGTGGACTAGGAGTTGCAGCAGTCGTCTTCCTTCAGCTCGTCTTCGGTTCTTTCGTTCCAGTGGTCGACTCTGCTTTCCAGGTCCCAGAGACCTGCTTTTAAACATTTTACCACCATTCATTTCAGCCTGGCTGTCACTCACACAGCAGGGTGGCTGTCCTTGCCGGACAGCCAGCTAGCCAATAACGCCAGAGTCCATTCAGGTCTCCTAGGAGACGAAGCACAGGGAGTTTCGGGCACCTCCCTCACATCCTGTCCACCCCAGACACTCAGGCGCCAGAGGAGGGCTTCAGCACTGAAGCCCGCCAAAGACCAATGATGCGCAGAGACAAACAAAAGAAGGACCTTTCCAAAAGGAAATGGCAAAAAAAGTTGACAGGAGTCTGTTTTTACAGATAGGTCTTGGGCACCATATTGAAAAACATGGCTGCCCCGATTTTTAGATTGCCGGTGTTCGCGGGCGGGAAAAATCATGGTTCTTTGTTCTAAACCACTGCCACCAGCCATTTCAAGTGGGAAAGGGTAACATTTGACTGTTACATGAGTGTTTAGAATCAGTGGAAGCTAGGCAACCCGTCCAGCACTCTATAGGAAGATAGTGTGTGCTGGGTCTGTACAAAACTGTTAGGCAGAAACCTGAGCAGTTCCCTTAGGGACCACTGCAAAAGATTTAAGACTACAGGTGTTGGCAGTAAACCCACTTGGTAGCAGTCTGTACCACTCAGATTTACCTGGTAGCTGTGGCTGAGCAGTCAGACTTTCCTCAAGAAGAGTTTGGCAGTATGCAAAGTATACTCAATAGGCACTCAGATACAATAATACAAACAAACACTGACCAGAGCTTTGGTATCAAAGAATATAATTATTTATTTAAAAACACACAGTTGAAACACTCCAGCACTCTTATTGTAAAATATTCTAAACACAATTACTATTATGATATATACACCCTTTTCCCCTATTTAGAAAATCACAGTAAAACGCCACTTATTTTCATACAGAGGTGAGCGCTTAACTAGATTGCACTGTAATAAGTTTGTGAAAAAGGGAGGGAAAAAGACAGAATATGAAGAGATACAACACTCTACGATTCCAGAACACTGTTAGCAAGGCAGAGAGCAAAAAGTCACTGGTGAGCCAAAATCCAAAGGCTGGGCCCACTCTTAGAGAGAGCAGAGCACAAATGCGCCCAAGATCACACAGTTACACTAGGCTTAGAAAGTCTTGCAGAGGGTTCAGAAAGAGTTTGGAGAGGCTTAAGAAAGTTTAGCCAGGGTGCCCCAGACTAACCCAGGTTCGAAAGCCGGGGGCTAAATCTACCCCGTACAGTCAGTAGCAAGGGAAGCCAGGCGGGACACGGTACCTTAAGTGGGACGGATCCTCCAGCGGTGGCAGTTGTTCCTGGTAGTGGGTGCAAGTTGCGTCATCGTCCAGGGGAAGAGAAGATCTCGACTTGGAGGAAAGATGAAGGTCGTTGCAAACCAGCCGCAGAGTTTTCCGGTTAGAGGTGGTACACCTTTGTCTCGCGGTCGTGGTAAAACGTGGTATCCCAGTTGCCGGGGTGCTTGGCACGGGCAAGGCGGCCACGAGATATGTCGGGAAAGCGAAAAGGCGGTGAAACTGGTTATCCCCACCAGTCAAAGGAAGAAGACTCTCCGGCGGGAGATCTCCTCTGTCGTTGTGAAAAGTGGTGAGGCAGTCCAGCAGGGCTCCACCGGAGGTGGTGTCGTGGCAGGTCGGCTCAGCTTCTCCCTCGTCGGATTCTTAGGTCCTGTGGCGACTTCTGAAGTTCCAGTCCCCAAAGCCCTGCTTTTATGCAGCAAACCCCCATTCACTCAGCCTAGCTGTCACTCAAACATGCTAAGTGGTGAGCCGGCCGGCTCACCACTTGGGCCAATCAGGACGGAGTGCGACTTGAGTTGCCTAGGCAACTCAGTCCAGGGTGCCTAAATTCCCCTCTACCCATCCTAAGTACCCCAGACACAGTGGCACCACTTTGGAGGGCTTCTGGTGAGAAGCCCGCCAAAAAGTGGAACAAAGGGCTCGACTTGGGTTGGAGTCACGGACGAGAACACAAATGCCATTTTAGAATCAAGTTTTGGCAAAAAATACCAACCGGAGAATTAATATTAATTAAATAAACCGGCGGTATGTTCGAGGCTACCGTAAATGATTAAATAAAGATAGTAGCCTAAAACAATGGGAAATCCCATAGGAAAATATTCGCGGTTGAATATAAAAAAGTAGTATCCACTGCCACCAGCCAAAACTCGATCATGGGGGACGGAGACGTGCCCCCTCGACTAACAGACCCTGGGGCAATCAAATTGCCCCAGCCAGTACGTCCACAATATGATGGTTGGTACTGGTTCTGTTCAGAATTTAAGACTAGTAAAGTCAATGGTGACTTTACATGCCCTGGGAGACAGTAGTCAGTGCCAGGGTATGGAGTCTATACTGGGGGGTCACTATGACACCCCTGTGTCACTGCACCGAGGGTGCTGTGTAACACATCACAAAAACACATGAAGCCCTATGGAGTAAAAGACCCCATAGCCCATTAAACACTTCTAGATTCAAAGAAACACACTCAAATCATGTCCAAGAGTGAGGGTAAAAAGAGTCTCACTCTTGGCAGGAGAAAAAAATAAACCCCAAAAAATCCAGCAAAGCTGCTAGGGGACTCACTAGGTTAGGAAATTCAGCCTAAACAGAGAATTCTCCCTAACAAGAACAACTGCCACCAGGCATTACAAGTGGGAAGGGGTAACATTTGACTGTTATATGAGTGTTTAGACTCAGGGGAAGCTAGGAAACCCCTCCAGCACTCTATAGGAAGATAGTGTGTGCTGGGTCTGTACATTTAAAAAGACTAGTAAAGTCAATTTAACTTTCCATGCTCTGGGAGACAGTAGTCAGTCCCAGAGAAGGTATTTAAACCTTGGGGAGTCTGAAAGACATCCCTGTGCCCCTGCAATGAAGGTACTGTGTGACGCACAAGAAAAAGATGATGCTTATGGAGTTGTTTTAAAACTCCATATCCAAAGAACACAAAAGTAAAATGCACATCAAAATACATGGAAGAGTGGGAAAAAAGGCTCACACTCTTCCCAGGCAAAAAATCAAATCCTAAATATCCAGCAAAGTTGCTGGGGGTCTCAAAAGGTAAGGGAAATTAGCACATTCTTGAGAATTCTCCCTAACACAGTGTATATGGCATCCCTTGACATGTCAGCAGCATTTTATTGCATTATACACAATCACTTGTGGTGTAAAATGACCAAGTGTGGTCTATAGGGTGAGAATTAATGAAGATGGGGCTCTAACGAAGGCAATTTCCACACTTGTAGGGGTCAAACAAGGATGCCACTTGGCCTCAATGCTTTTTAACTTGTAACTTTGTGATTTAGGTGATATATGGCAACGCAATAACACAATTCTGGTCAGGCTTGGAAACATCTTCATTGGTTGGCGTTCACCAATGACATTTATTTTGATAAAACACATTTTGGCTTGCAAACAAAACTAGAAATCTTCTCAGACTATGCAAAACAAGTCTAGAATTGTAATAGTCACAAACAGGAAAAACAAATATGCTCATTCAAATGGTCAATAGATGGTATTCAAATTGAACAAACACGTGCACTCAGGTATTTGGGCTACAACGTATGTGATGTTGTATCTATAAGCATGTGGAGGATGCCTCTAAATCAAAAAAACAGGCTGCTTCTCTCCCAGATGAGTCATTTACTGAAAATACTGCAGATTCTCGATGTTGCTGGTTAAAGAATTCTACACCATAAAGGTCGAGGCAATTATTGTATATGGACTCGACACGTGCCTGACAAAAAATTGCTGGATAAACTGCAGGGGTGGAGATGGAAGCAGACTCTAAGATTAGCTAGTTCTTTGCCCAATTCATTATCGAGGCATGAACTTGGTTTATCATTATTTTCAAAATGTCAGTGGAGACAATTAGATTACACGAAAATGAACAGTCCTTCACGTAATTCCTTGTATGAAAATGTATCAAAACTGCTTAAACTTGCCAACCCACCCTTCATGTTAATCTATGACAGCAAAATGAAAAAACTTTTGTTTAACATCAATGCAAATGTTGAAGATCTCTGCATGCGACTGTGAAACAAAACCTATATGAATAAGATGGGATGGATACGATTGAGGCTCTCAGTAGCTATGGCAGTTATATAAAGAATATGCACGCTTCTCGACACAAAGTTCCTCGTATGACATACTTAATATGTTTTCCATGTGACAAAGGCTCGGCCACTCTTATTGAGATTCAAATTGGATCAATTTCTGACAAATGAATCATACATTGGCAATCCTACTGGGAGGCACATGTTATTGGGGCTTGTCGTTATTGTTTGTGAACTGAACAACCAGAAACCCTAAAACATCTGGTAATATTTTGTAAACACTGAGTCCACTAGAGTATTGGCCTTTGGTAAATTTAACATGGGAGACACTGCTATTTCAAGAGAATGGTTATGGGTCCGATGTATGTGGGGCAACAATACCTCTTTGGTATTGTCATTGACTCACCTTTTGACAACCATCAATGTTGAATTATTAGCAAAAATGTGCGTTTAACTGTATGGGAGGCTGTGTGTAAGGCTTTGGTTTGCAATTGTACTGTATAAATCAACACAAGTGACTCAGACATACGGCTATGAAATAACGTTAAAAACGCAAGTTATCAACTGATTTCTTGTTTAATCTTAAAACCTTTTAATGCTATTTTTGAGACTGTTGGAGTTAAAATAAGATGTTTTTAATCAACTGGTAATCTTAACAAGAGGTCGCAAAAAAGAACTGAAGACTAATTTTAAATGTTAGGGGATCTTAATAGATGGAGAGGAAACCTGAAGGACAAAGAGGCCATTAACCTTAAGCACGGTGCTGAATAACATTGATTTTAAGGTAATCAATACTGAACCTACCATGGCATATGGCAACCAATTAGATTGGGTTATCACCCACAACCTGGAAACCAGCATGTATGAGACCAAGCCTTTCATTTGGACAGACCATTTCAAAGTGTCCTTCCCTATGCACATAAAAAATACCCAACAGAAAAGTAGTAACGAACAAAAGAAAACACAAAGCAGGAACTATAAGAAAATAGAGATAGCACACCTAGAACAGTGCATTATTAAAGTCCTGGGGGATCATAAAGAGAGTGACACATGCGACGAAATTACTACCAACAACATGCACAAGAGTTAGTGGCTCTACGAGCACCAATTAAGACTAAACTTGTTAGAGCAAACAGAAACCATCAAAAGTGGTTTACCTCTGAGCTCGCAGAGTTAAAGAAAGAAAGAGGGAAAGAGAGCAGATGGCTGAAGCAACCATCGCAGGCTAATAACCACACATAGAGATTAAGGTGGAGCTAGATTCGCCAGCTTTGAATAAACCACAGAATCATCAAGAAAGTTTCAGTTTCCATACCATTACAAATGAGGATATGGTTAAATTATTGTCATCAATTAAACCCAGATCATGTGCAGAAAATATTCTTCCCCCGAAAATGATCTTGGAGAACAAAGATATCTTTGCCCCTCTGCCCACTAGGATCGTTAACACGTCTTTTAGAGACTGAACAGTCTCTAAAAGCATTAAAACAGTTAGTATCACACCACTGGTGAAAAAACCAGGACTGGATCAAAATGATCCAGGAAACATGAGACCTATAACAAACTGCAACTGCTTATTTAAAGTAATGGACAAGGTAGCTACAGCACAGTTCCAATCATATGTTGAGGCAAATGATAGCTTACATAGTCAACAGTCTGGTTTCCGGGCGGCTCATAGCACACAGACAGCAACGTTGGATTTGCAAACGCATATAAATATTCTAGATAAAGGTAACGCAGGCTTACTTGTGCTTTTAGATCTTAGCGCAGCCTTTGATCTATTGGACCAACAACAGCTCCAATGGGCACTGGAGAGGGTGGCAAACTGTTCCTAGGAGGCCACCACTTGGTTGGCATCCTTTCTAGCAGACAGAAAATCGATAATCCATTGGGGAGAACATTTCTCACAAGAAACATCTATTTTCTGTGTCGTCCCACAGGGTACTAGCCTATCACTGCTCTTATTCAACATCTACCTCAGGTGTCTCTGCGTAGTACTTGATAATATCGGAGCGTATGTTACAGACAATTAAGATGATACCCAGCTGGTGGTAGAACCGAGCGGCAGCTACAGCATCGACAGCACCAAAGTGGCAGCGCCGTATACCATAATAGAAGCATGGATGGATAAGAACTGGAGGTGCCTCAATGGAAGTAATACGGCGATCATCATTGGTTCCCAGCAAGCCCGGGCTAAGCTAGGACCTGAATATTAATCTTAACATCAAAGACTCCTCTATCCAGGTAGCGGGAAACATGAAAGCTCTGGGGCTCTTCTTGGAAGCCTCCATGAGTGCTGAGGCACAAGTTATGTACTTGAACAAGAATTGTTCATATCATTTCCGACTTCTTAAAGCCATCCAACCATATCTGAGTGACGAAAATTGCGCAACCATCGCTAGGGCAACTATACTGTCCTGGCTTCACTATGTGAATGCCCTACTAATTGGCGCTAATAAGATATGCATAACAAAATGCCAAGTGATTCAAAATAATGCAGTCAGACTAGTGAAAAGGAAAACAAGGAGAGAACATATCAGCAATGACAGTGACATTAGACTGGCTGACCGTGGAAGACAGGATCCAGTTGAAGACTATGACTCTTGTTCATAGACGTCTGTACGGGAAGGCACCAGCATACCTTAACGAAAGGATTACCCAAAACACACCTGTACGATCCCGGAGATCGGAAGCTTTGGGGCAGAACACTGTCTTGGCCCATAAGCGATCTAATGGCATGTGTAGGGCTTTTCCAGCGATGGGAGCTAACAAATGGAACAACCTCCCTCTACTACTAAGACTTGAGTCTAACTAAACAGCTTTCAGAAAGAATTTTAAAACTCACCTCTTCAACTGAAATATAGTCGTAGGCAGGTCAAGATTTATTAGATAGTCTTTTACGTATGTGTCCCGTCCCTTTCTGTGTGTTCACCTTGTGTTTTTGTGTGAGCGCCCTGATGCCTGCGGGCTTTCGGCGCGATACAAACCAATAAATAAATAAATATTCAATATGTTTTGCACAATTGTTATTTGCACAAGAATGTCGAAACAGTGTGACCCTTTTATATATAAGTTCCTAGTATTTTATGCAAATTATCTATACAGAATATCTGTTCTTTAGAGGCTCTGATATGTCTCAAGTTACTAAAGAGGTCGCATAACGAAACAATAATAGATTTCTTGTGTATCCTATATTCTTATACCATTGCTATTTGCAAAAGGAAGTGGCAACAATGTGACCTTCTAAGGTGATATTCTATTTTTTATGTATTTAATTATACCTGAGCATCTATCTCTTAAGAGGCTTTGAAAATCTTTGTTACCTTACATGTAATTTTACCTTTGCCTTTTCACAATCCAACTTCTTGTGTATGTTGACAAACTGTTTATAATAATGTTGTAAAAGTTTGTTTACAAAATACAATTAATAAAAAATAAAAAATTCTGATACAACTTTGGGAAGGAAACCAGGCCTTACCCCTGAGTTAAACTTTCTCCCGGAAAAAGAGCAAGAAGGGGGGCTTATTGCATAAGGCCTGCAGCTCACTCACCCGCCTAGCAGATGTAATAGCCACCAAGAAGGCGGTTTTAAACAAGAGAAGCCGTAAAGGACAACAGTGCATAGGCTCAAAAGAAGTCACCATCAGAAATGTAAAAACCAGATAAGAATCTGAATCTGAGACAACAAAGAGAGTTTGAAGGAACTTATTTACAAGGCCCTTCAGGAATTGTGACATTACTGGGATCGGAAACATTTAACCTTGATCTGGGGATCTCTTGAACACTGACACGGCTGCCAAATATCCTTTGATTGTGTTGACCTGAGGTGGGTCTTCTCACACAAGACTATTATGCGAGTCATTCTTTCGTTCAACTTCGAGTTCAAGATGGTGAGCAGGTGCAAGTGGATCTTGGTCACCGGGCCTAAGCCCCGCCAACCTGGTGCCTTCCTGGCTGCCGCTTTTTTTCCCCACTTAGCAAGCCCCGCCCACCTTGTGCCTTCCTGGTTGCCACTCTTTTTCCCTAATTAAGGAGCCCTCAAGCCTCTTTTCCTTTGCAGATAGGGAGCAGGTGCAAGTGGATCTAGGTCACCTAGCCTAAGCCCCACCCACCTTCTTAGCCCTGCCTCTTCCTTCCTGCTCTTAACTCTTAGATCAAGGTCGTCTCTCGCCCGGGCGTCCGAAGTGAAGGGCAGACGAAGAAAAGGTCAATTCCTGTTTAGACCAGGAGGAACCAGGGCCTGACCACCTGCTCAGACAGCAGGTAAGCATGCACCAACTTGTGTTTACTCCCTCTGTCCCCACAGGCCATCCCCACCCCGTCTGGTCCCCCTGTGATGTTCCCTTGTCCCCCCCCCTTCCCGCACACCAGTGTTGCCAGTTTGGCTTGATTCTTCTACCCTGCTCCCCGCCCACCCCTCATTTCTACAGGAGCCTGTCCCGATATATTCTGGTTTCACCATCAGTCTTGTAGCCAATGCTAGATTGGACTTTTATGGACTTCATTGATTCAAGGTGCGTCACCCTTTCTCAACCCTCATGCTGTACTTCCTTTGCATCTTGTACTCGTGGTGGCCCTGAATCATGCTGTTCCCATATTCATCTTGTATCCTGGCTTGCAACATTGTGTTACTACTGACTTCTGCAATTGTATTCGCTCTCCCCTCTTGTTTCTCCACTCTTTTTGACTGCTTACTCTCTGTTCTCTCCACCTCTCCCTTTCCCTATTTCCCATCTCCTCCCCTTACTTTCTTCTATGCACATACTGTATGAGAATTGTCCCTGGACCAAGTATGATAGCAACCTCGCCTGTCACACCTTCCGCATATTTGTGCCCCCCCCCCGCACCTCAAATGTCGTCTGGCCTAGTACGATAGTGGCTTGTTTTGTTCCTCCCCTCCCCCTCACCTTTTGTTTTTCTCCGGCTCTACCAGAAATGTCGTCAGGCCTAGTATGGTAGTTGCCGGTCTGTTTCCATTTCCTTCCCACTCTCCCCCTCCCTTCGTTATCTATGTCTTAGCTCTGCACTATCTGAAATGTCATCAGGCCGAGCACGATAGTTAATTTCACATCCTTACTGTTCATGGCCTGTAAGAATGTCATTGTATTTTCCCTTGTTCCCTCCCTTGCCTTGAAGCGCTTTGAAACACATTGTGTATAGGCGCTATATAAATAAACAATCATATCGTAACCCATGAACAACTTGCTCTACAAGTGCTCCCACTTCTTAAGCAACCGTGCCGTTTCCGTCGTTTGAGAAGTGATTCACTATATTTGGCCAACCGGCAACCCACTCGTTTCCTTTAGTATCACTGGTTGTTTCTATGGCCTCAGAGGAATGAAATATGCTTGCTGGCAACCCAGTAACCCTTCTTCCTTCCCAGGGCTTACAGGTGCTCTCCAGCGTTTCTCCGATCTCTCGATGCGGTGTGCTGGCTTTGCGTGCACCCTGTCCAGCGCTGCACTTCCATTGTGTCGGCTTTCGCTGTGACCCCTACTGCCTTCTCTTGCTTCAGCGCACACCCTGGATTCTCCAACCGCGTGTCTGTTTCAACTTTCTGTCGCATGCGAAGGCTTGCTTACCTTCAACCTAGTGCTCAGCGTTTCCACAGGCTCCGAGGCAATAGCACTTCTTAAATGAGACCGAGAAGTGATGACTGGCAGAAGATTCACTTCCAATGGTTTTCTCTTCCATTTCAAGAACCAAACCTCACTGGCTCTATGGTCCTCTTAGCTGAACAGAAGTAAAAGTATCAGATGGAGCACCAGTGACTTGGGTGGGGTCACCTGAGCAGAGCTAGACAGCAAGGCCTTTGCCTGCTAACATCCACTCGGCATAGACATTCCCCTTCCACAGCGCTCAGAACACTGGGTAAGTGCCCTCTCCCACCCCTACATCCCGCACCTCGTTCCATGTCCCCTTTTTCTGTTTCCTTTCCTGCTTTTCCCCCGGGTCTGTCCCCTCCCTCTTCCCGCCCTCCCTGATGTGGATTGGCTTGTTTGTTGCATCACATGACCATACGTTCCCTCTTCATGCATTCGCCCTGGGCAACCATGCCCGGGCAGCCAGTCGACTAAGCGCCAGAGGCGAAAGCCAACTCAGACTGGGAAGCTCATCTGTCAGTTTACCCCTGTTCGCCTATGGACAACCATCGGATCAACATACAGCTACAACGAAGGTAAGGTGGCACAAGCGGTGAACACAGACATTACTGTGCTCAATCAAAACTCTGCCACTTCCACTTTATTTGTATTTTATTGAATTTATATAGCACTTTAATCCAACGTGCTTTACATGAGAACCAGAAGAAATACAACAAGCGTAAAATGGCCAATGAATCACAACTCAAAACCAGTACAAGGAACAATTTACATTATTGCTGAGGTAAGGAGGGATTGGAGAGGGACAGAGGAGTGGGAGGTATGAGTGAATGTGTAATCAGAAGTAAGAAGGGAGGTGAGAGGGTGTGAGGAAGAAGAGAGGGAAGAATAAGACTAGATAAGAGCAGGAGTGTTGGGAGAATTCTCATTTATGGCTAATTTCCCTCACCTAGTGAGTCCCCCCAGCAGCTTTGCTGGACTTCTGGAGTTTATTTTTTTTCCACTTGTCCACTTGGTAAGAGAGAGCATTTCCCCCACTCTTACCTGTGTTTTGCTATGTGTTTCTACCTGTTTTTGTGATTGTGGACTCTGAAGTACACCACTTCAGTAGCCCCCTTCTTTTTGGGTGTCACACAGCACCTTCAGTGCCGTGGCACAGGGTTGTCTTTGAGACTTCCCTCGACTCCATTTCTGAGGCGACTACTGTCCCCCAGAAAATGGTAAAGTTACCATTAACTTTACTTGGTCAATCTACCACAGATCCAGTACACCCCATCTTCCATGGAGTACTAGAAAGGGTTAACTTGTAATCCTTTGTATCTGTACCTCCTAGAGCATTGTTTCACTCTTAAGATTTAGACTTGGCTGGTGGCAGTGGTATCTACCCTAACTTTTCTACCACGATTATATTAGATAAATATGATACTGTTCTTGGCTATTATATTAGCCTCAAACATAAACCCGCTTGACCAAATCTTCTTTCTCTTGGCTCTGGTTGGGTTTATTCGCCATTTCTTTTTGTTAAAGTCCTTCTTGTGTTTTACTTTGCGCGGGAAACTAGGTTCTTTTGGCAGGCTTCTGCCCAGAAGCCCACCTCAAGGCGCCTGGGTGTCTAGATGGGCTGAATGCGAAGGAGGGGTGTGTAGTCACCCCCTGGACAGGGTATCCTAGGAAACCCAAGTCGCACTTTGTCCTGATTGTCCGGGCTGGACAACCCCCCATGCTGGGAGATTGACAGTCAGACTGCGTGAATGGGGGTTTTTCGCATAAAAAGGCAGGTCTCTTGGGCTAGAAGTCAGAGAGTCACCACTGGAACTACAAGGAACCGATGAGAAGCAGAGAGAACGACGGCTGTTGCAACTACCGAGTCCCGATGAAGGCCTGCTGCAGTCCTGAGCTATCTACCTTCAACGACTCAGAAGATCCAGTCCGGAGTCTTCTTCCCTTGAGCTTGGTGGTGATGACCAGCTCATCTTCCACAGCTAGAGGATCCTCTTCGTTGGTCGAAATCGCTGCACATAGCTGTAGTGGTCTGGATAGCCACCCGAAGAGCATCTCCTGTTTTTAAGGAGCGCACCTTTTATTCTGTGTCGCTGCTGCCGGCCTCATCCCTGTGTGGTGCAGACCCCCTTCAGACGTCCCCCCTTCACAACGAAGCTCCAGGAATCGTGGGTCTGCGGGAAACCACTAGGATCAACTGCCAGGGCACCAGCTGCACCGTTGGAACAAGGTACTGTGTTCTGCTTGAGGAAACTGGGTGAATCCCTTTTCTTCATTTCCAAGGCTTGCCCTTGTCTTCCCTCCTTCTTATAACATTTGCTTCCGAACATTGCCAATATTGAAGTACTTTTGGCTACGTTGAATCTCGAACTATCTGACTGTGTGATCCTCTGCAACAGGCCCTGGTGTCTCTCAACCTTGGCTCCGGCCCTTTGACTTTTGAACTCCTGTCGTTGAGCGTTTGATTCTGCCTGCCTAACCAAAATATTGCCTGTGATTTATTTGCCTCCAACTCCCTCTGGGTATCTCAAGTGCCAAGTGTGTTTTTACTCCGGTAGCATTTCATGTCACGGATAAGTGTTTAGTTAGCAGACCGAACTGTCAAAAAGTGATCGCAATTGTATTTGCGGTAACTTGTTTTGTTCGTAACACTGGTGCATTGAACACAGGGTACTTACCTTGAGACTTACTGTACAAAGTGAATTGGTTAGTTGTAGTATATTTAACATGTGTTTTTTATTTAAGTTTAATAGAAGTGTTGTGTTTAACGAATGGTTTAAAAATAAATGTACTTATATTTTTTACCTGAAACCTTGAGTCAGTGTTTGCTTGAGTCACAGTAATTGTGGTCCCTTGGTGTAATCTCTGCTACTGCTCATATACTCTTGAGATAAGCCTGGCTGCTCCGCTACTGCTACCACTATAACTTAGTAGTAAAGGCTTGTACCAAAGGTAAAACTTGTATTGCCACCTGTAGTCTTAATCGTGTCTAGTGGTCCCTAAGGGCACTGCACAGAATTCTGCCCAACAAGGAGTTAGGGTAGAAGCGAGTAGAGAGGAAGGAGAGGGTATAGAGGTAAAGGAGTAAGAGGTGAGGCATGGGCGGTGGGAGAAGTAGGAGAGGAAGTGAGAGGTGTTAGGGGGGAATGGAAAACATAAGATTTTAGAGAAGAGCGAAAGGAAGGGTCGGAGGGAGAAGAGCGGATGGGGAGGGGGAGGCAGTTCCAGTGTTACGGAGCAGGGAGTTGGAAAGAGCGGAGAGGAGTTATCATTATCATATTGTGACACTATGCATATTGCCTGCATCACCCCATAGATAGACCGGTCGACTTATTGGGAGCTATCCGTGTGTCACCATTACATGGGGATGGGAAATGTGTCACACTTGGATAGATTGTTGGGAGTGGGAAATTTGTCACACTTAGATGTATTGTTGGGGGTAGGAAATGTATTGCACTTGGTTGGATTGCTGGGGTTAAGAAATGTAATGCACTTGGATTGATTGTTGGTGGTAGGAAATGTATTGCACTTAGATGGACTGTTGGGGGTAGGATATTTGTTGCTTCTAACTAACCGCACTAAACTCAACATTCTGCATGCTCACCCTCAAACTCTGGACTAAACACGAACATACCTCTATCGCACAACAAGCTGCACACACGTCACAACATTTTATTTATACAGCAAGTAAAATACTGTTTCAAAGCACCCACAGGACGATGGGGGAAGATGGAGGGGACAGGGGGCCATGACAAGGGAGTGAAAGACATTACATAACAAAATAATTACTCCGAGCAGTGGAGGGAAAAAGAGGAAGGACGAACCTACTATGCCTTGCGAGTATTCAGAATGTGCACCTGCAGCAAGGAAAAGGGCAGAGGGAGTAAGTGCCAGGGAGCCTGGGCTGATGGGTGAGCCACAGACGAAGTGCTTGGTTTGTGGAGTGCTACATGGCCAAGGTCCACGTTAGGAGTAAGTGCGATCCTCCAGGGTGGAGGGTGCGCCAAGCCAACTGCTGAGGGAAGACAGGAGCTGGGCCGATTTGGTATGGGAGGTCTGGGGCCCCGAGGATGTGTAAGGGCCCCAGACACCAATCACTGCAACTGTGGGATTAGCAGGGAAGAGAAGAAGGAAAGGAGGGAGGTCTTGAGGAGCTCCCAGAATTTAATAGTCAAGCCTAGAGAGAACCAGGGCTCTGGTAACACTGAGCATCTGGGGGAAAGTGAGAAAAGGGAGAATTGCTTTGAAAAGGAAGAGCTGAAAGTGGGACTTCTTGTCAATGTCCTGAGTGTGAGGGAGGAAGGAGAGAGAGGAGTCCAAGATGACTCCAAGGTTTCTCTGGCTTCAGAAGAATGAGCAGGGGGAGAGCCATGCATCAAACATGAAACCAAACCATTCACAATCCTATCTCAACATCACATGATGACAACCAACCGAAAACGCACAAATGCAAAGTGATGTTTTCTTCTAACGGAAGCTGCCAACAGTACATCAAGCTTCCTGTAATGGAGTTCGATTGTTTAGATTCAAAGGAGCAGCACTCCTCAATGTTCTGGTCAGGACCCAATGCGCCTGACGTACATGTGTTGCTCTGACACAGACATCAGCTTCATGCAGCCTTTGCAGAGCTTGGAATGCAAGGACTTCAGAGAGTAGAAGTTACTCACCGTAGTGACTAAAGTACTCTTAGTCCACAGTCCCCTTTCCACCATACTGTATGGGCGTCCCTTCCAAGGGACGGGAGACAGAACCTTTCTCACCAGAAAAAAAACCTTCTTCCCCTTTAAATTTAGGAGGTGTGTGGGGGTGTGCGTCCCAGGGAGCATATGCTGCCCTGACTCCGCCCTCCGACACCACACCTCAGTCCCCATTGACGCGTCGACAATAGATTTAACATTGCCTAATGACACCAGTATGATTAGGGGGGAGGATGGTGGGACGTATGGAGGAAAGGGGACTATGGGCTAAGTATGTTAGTCACTACGGTGAGTAACTTATAATTACTCTTACGTCCTGTCCCCTTTCCTCCATACTGTATGGGCGATTACAACTTAATGTAGCCCCAGGGTGGAGAGGAGACCCTCCTTAAGCAAATGGGTTACTGAGAACCACCTGTCCGAAAGCCGCATCAGATCTAGAGCCGGCAGCATCAGATCTAGAGCCGGCAGCATCAGATCTAGAGCCGGCAGCCAAACAGTAATGCTTGCAGAAAGCGGAGGGAGAGGGCCAAGAGGCCGCCCTGCTTATGACTTGCCAAATGACATGTCGCTGGAATGCGATGGCCGTTGCCTTGGCCCTGACTGCGTGGGCATGCATGTTGGCCGGGAGCGGCTTGAGCTGGCCCTCATACGCTTCTTTGATGGCAGAGACCATCCAGCGTGATATGGAAGCCTTAGAGGCCTGATAGCCTGGTCTTGAACCTCCGAAAGTGACTAACAGGGTGTCCGATTTGCGGAAGCCCTTGGTCCTGTCCAAGAAGAATTTCAGGGCACGCCTGACATCCAGGCAGTGCAGCACTCTCTGTGCTTCGTCCTTGGGATCGGGAGAAAACGTTGGAAGGACTATTTCCTCGTTCAAGTGGAAAGCAGATGGAACCTTGGGCAGAAATGCCGGCTGTGTCCGCAGGACTACCTTGTCCTTGTGAAAGTTAGTAAATGGTTCCGAGGTGACCAGCGCCTGGATTCCGCTGAATCTACAAGCCGAGGTGAGGCCGACTAGTAAGGCCGTCTTGATGGCGACCAGCCTGATGTCCAAGGACACCATTGGCTTGAACGGTTTGTGCGCCAGGGCACCGAAGACTATTAAGGTCCCACACTGGGTGCGGTCTCTTGATGGGCTGGTAGAGCCTTGCGAGTCCCGTCAGATGTTTCTTGACAATAGGGTTGGAGGAGGAGAAGATGCCCTCCTCCGAGTTCCTATAAGCCCCAATGGCTGCAAGGTATGTGCGGCAGGTGTCCACCTGCACACCTTAGTGGCCGAGGTGTGCCGAGATGGAGAGCACGTCGTCCAAGGTGTACATCAGGGGGTTGATTCCCTTGGAGTCTGCCCAGTGGCAGAATCTGGTCCATTTACTTTTGTACTGGGCCCCGGTAGGCTTGCTCCTGGCGCCGTGTATGATCTCCGAATTGGCCCGCGAGAGACTGAGGTGCCACAGCGCTACCTGCTCAGGTACCACGCTGTGAGGGCTAGTTTACCTGCCGCAGGGTGGATGACTCTGCCCCCCCCCCTGCTGTGCTAGATGTGCTGGGCCCATTGGGACGTGAATTAGGGGCACTTCCGAGAGACTGAGCAGCTCCGAAGACCGTGGCATGGCCGGCTAGCATGGAGCCATTAGAATGATGAGGAGTTGGCGAGACTCCTTGATCATGCAAATTACTCTATAAATCAGGGGCGTGGGCGGAAAGGCGTAGGCTTTCATGCCGGTCCACTGGAGGTGAAACACTTTGCCCAGAGAACCGGGGCCCTGACCTTCCCAGGATGCAAACTGGGGGCACTTCTTGTTGTGCCAGGTGGCAAAGAGATCCACCTGGGGGTGACCCCACCTGTTGAAGATCTCGTGAATAACCAGGTCGTTTAGCTGCCACTCGTAATTGTCCGCTCCCAGCCTGCTGAGCCGGTCTGCTTCCAGGTTGGATTTCCCCGGTAGGTGAACTGTAGGTAAATGTTTTCCAGGGCCCACTACCACATGCTGATCGTCGGTCTGCACAGAGGAAGGGATCTGGTGCCTCCATGCTTGTTGACGTAGTACATGCTGGTCGAGTTGACCGTCTGGATGAGGACTACCTTGCCCGAGAAGTGGTAGGAATGCCTTGAGCGCCAGCCAGATGGCGTTCAGCTCTAGCCAATTGATGTGGTATTCCCACTCCTGACGAGTCCAGGTGCCTTGGACGGAGAGATCGTCCAGGGTGGCTCCCCAGCCCTTGAGAGAGGCATCTGTGGTGACGATGGCCTGCGGAGTGGGCAGGCGGAAGGGCTTGTCCATCCGTAGGTCGCAGTCTCTGGACCACCAAGTTAGGTCGGGTGGAGAGATGGAGGAACGTTGATCATCTCGGATTGAGAGCCCCACTCCTGGTTCCATGAAGCCGCGAAGTGCAGCTGAATCCTCCTCATCCTTAGGCTTGTGTGCGGGACAGCTAATAGGACCGCTGCTATTAGACCCAGGAGATGTTGGTACCACCATGCCGAGGTGACTTCTCCATTGAGGAAGTGGGTGGTGGCCCTCTTGATAGCCGAGATGTTGTCCTCCTAAGGGAATACCTTCTGGGAGCACGTGTCCCAGATGAGGCACAAAAATGTCAGTCTGCATGGGTTGCAGCTGCGACTTCTTGAGATTGAGCGAAAAGCCCAGATCGTGCACAGTGTTCATAAAGGGATGGAAACAGTGGTGAACCGCTTCCGGACATGTAGCCCTGACGAGCCAGTCATCGAGGTATGGGTAGATGTGGAGGCCCTGCGCTCTGAGGAGGGCCGCCACCGCATTCATGAGCCCGGTGAAGAGCCTGGAGTAAAAGCAAAAGCCTTGCTGGGAGGCTGGGACTTTCTCCACTGCCTGGCTCTCTACGAGCGACCGGATCTCTGCCAAAAGAGTTGCTGTCCAACCTGTGGGAGTGGAGGGGAGGAGGGAGGAGAGACTGGGATAGGGAGGCAGTACCCCGTGGATACTTTGGAGAGGATCCAATCCAGGGGTCTGTGAAATTCTGGCACCAGAAATGTGCCTGGAGGGCAAGCCTGTCCCCCCCCACCAGAGACACGTTGACCCGAAGGGGCGTGTCATGCCTTCTTTCCCTCGCAGGCTGTTGCGGAGGATGGGGGACTGGAAAAAGCCCTTACCCCCCCCCCCTTCTTGTTGCTTGTGCCGGCTCTGAGACGGCGAGCGGTCAGGCTGCCTGGATCTACGCTCCTGGAAGCCTCGGAACCCTCCGTATGTACGACCCCTCTCGGTGCGCTGCTGAGATTGGGTGTACAATTTGGGCGTGGTCTTTGTAAGGATGGATAAAGACTTGGCCGTTTGTGAGCTGTTTTTCTTCTTGTCCAGCTCTTCGTCCGTGGAGGAGAGGAAAAGGTCCCACCCCCTCGAACAGTAGATCGAATATCCGTTCCTGGACGGCAGGTTGAATTTTGTTGCCCGGAGCCAGGCTGTCCTTCTCATGTCCGTGGCGATACAGATGGCACGGCCAGAGGTGTCAATATGGGCCACAGTGGATTCCATGAGATCATGCGCCACCAGCTGGGCCTCGGCAAGCCCTGCCTTAAAACGAGATTGGCTCTGGGTGGGGAGTTCCGAGAGGAAGTCCGCAATTTCCCACCATAATCTTTGGTTGGCAGCAGCCAGCATGGCATCTGCGTTGGCCTGACGGAGATGTAAGGACGCGTTGGAATAGATTTTCTTGCCATACGCCTCCAAGATCTTCTCCTCCTTGCCTAGCAGCATCGCAGAGGAGGAGGCTGAGGACGACTGAGGCTTGGAGTTAAGTGATGCCGCAGCGATCACCGAGGAGTGTGGCTGAGGATGGCCCGAGAGCAAGAGTGTATCCCCCTCAATCTGCCTGTACTTGGCATCCAGCCGTCGATTGATTGGCTGGGCTGAGTGGGGTTTGAGTTAGCCCTTCTTGGCCAGAGAGACCCCTTTCTTCTCAAGCACTCCCTTGTGCAACCCCTACTCAAAAAAGCCCTATGCCAACCCCTCCATTCCAGAAAACTATCTCCCGATCTCCATCACTCCTTTCCTGGGCAAAGTCCTGGAGAATTTGGCTATCGCTCAGCTAACCCTCCACACTGAATCTGTTGGTTGTCTCCATGACCATCAGCCTGGCTTCAGAGCAGCCAAAAGCACAGAAACTGCACTCCTGAACACCCGTGAAGATCTGCTGTCTGATCTTTACTCTAGCTCTCCCTCTGTCCTCATTCTACTTGACCTTTCCTCTGCATTTGACACTGTCAACCACAACATCTTGATTGCTCCTCTCTGCGAGACCCTGGGCATCACAGATCTGGCTCTGGCGTGGCCAATCTCCTTCCTCCTGGACCAACCTTCCAAGGTTCAGCTTGGTCTTTTCTCTCCACCACCTATTCTCTCTCTCTACATGTGGTGTTCCCCAGGGCTCTACTCTAGCCTCTCCCACTGGTTCTTCAATGTCCGTCTGGCCTCTCTGGCCTTCCTGATCTCTACCCTTTCCTCTAACTTTCAGTGTCATGCGGATGACACATAGCTCTCTTTCAGGCTACCCTCTGCCTCCTCCTCGCTGATTCCCGACAGTCTATCCGCTATTAAGGCATGGTGCACCTCTAAGGATATCAGCTTTAATGCCAGTAAGAATGAGATTCTTCTCATTGGGACCCCTGCTCCCGTTGTTCCTCTCACACTCTGGCCACCCTCATTGGGCCCTCTGAACTCAACTTCTCGAGGTAAAAAACATTGGGGTTATCTTTGACTTCACTCTCTCCCTCTCCACGCATCACAGACCTTGCCAAAAAGGCCCATTTCCAGCTGTACCTCCTAAGGTATTCTCCCTTTTCTCACCTTCCCCCTAAAAGCTCCCTGTCTACAGAGCCCTGGTTCTCTCTAGGCTGGACTACTGCAACAGCCTGTTTCTCAATCTGCTGAGCTTTATGCTTTGCCCTCTCCAAATCATCAAGTACAGGACAGCAAGACTTTTCCCTGGCCTGAAGCCCAGGGACTGCATTTCTTCAGCCCTGAAATCCCTCCACTGGCTCCCAGTGGCTACAAGGATCAAGTTTAAAACCATTTGCATCGTCCACAAGGCTTTCCGGGGCTGTGGCCCTCACTACCTTCAACTCTCTCTTCCTAAGTACCTTCCCTCCTAGAGCCCTCCGCTGGTCTGCTTCCAATAATCTGCGGGTGAGTCGCTTCTACAAGCAGAGAATGGGGGGTAGATCTCTCCTCTGCACGCGCATCCCTCTGGAATGGCCTCACTGCCTCTCTCCACCTTGAGCTGGATCTCCTTAAGTTCTGGAAGCTCCTCAAGCCCTTCCTTTTCTCCTCTTTCTTGCTGCCTCTCCCCTGCTAACCTTCCCTTGCTCCTGCTCTGTCTTCTGATTGGCTGCTCGGTGTACCCAGAGTCTTACAGGACACCAGGCACCCCTCTCCCCCCAACCCGTTCCACTGCACTTGCAGCCTTGCCCAACTTGCACTGCCGCCTGGCTAACTTTACACTACCGGGCTGGGATTGCCCCTGTAGTCCCAGCCTTCCTTGCTCTTAACTCAGGGCCCTGGTGCACTTTGCCCTGTACCCTCTCCCCTGCACTTGTTTGCGCACTTGCACAATCTAAATGACACGAGGCCTAGTAAGGTCATTTGTCTTGTCCTCCCCTTGTTCACCCTCCCTTGCCTGGTTTCACCTTGAAACACTTGTGTATAAGTGCATAATAAATAAATCAATCTTCAGCAGCTACACAGAAAACGTGTTACTAGCTGGGGGAGCTGTGCAATATTAATGCCAGTATCCCTCAACGCAACTACTCCACGACACAGGATGCAGCAGAATCAAATATAGCTTGCACCGTGCCCCATGGCCTCAGTTGCTGCTTTTGTAATCAGCAGCATTAGGGGATCATCAAGGAACTACAAGAGCCCTCCATTAGAGGGGTATGTTGGTAGGGTGATGAGGAATCTGTGGGAGGAACATCTATCAGAAAGAACAAAGGTAGGTCATTTGTTACCACAGATTTCCCGATCTTAGATAGACTCCCACAGCAGTATAATGGTTTTTGCATTTGGGGAGAGACGGACCAGAGAGAAAAGAACAAAACAAAAAGAATTGGAGGATTGCTCTGCCGAAACATGCATTCTGACCAGACAGAATCCAGGCAATAGTGTTTTGAAAAAATGTGCATCGACAAGATATCCAGCTCTTCAGAGAGGTACCAGTGCTGAAGTGGTTGCAATCCCTCTGGTGGTATGCACCTCCTTTAACACCATAGAAGGAGAAATTACTTACCAGGAATTTTCTTTCTATGTATTCTTCACCCACCGATTCCTTATCTTGTTAGATATTCATCCAGCGTCAGCAACTCAGAAAACTATTTGACAGAGAAGGCACAGTGCCGCTCGACAGTCTCTTCACTCCTCCCTCGTATTCAGGCATACGACAAAGAACAAGTTACTTACCTGTAACTCCTGTCCTCCAGTATTGGTATTTTACATGGATTCACATGCTTATGAAACTTCCCTGTTGTCAGGCTTGGACTCCTCAGTAATATTAAAGCAGTTTTGCTTTAAAGCCTTTACACTTGCTTGTGACTTATATAGCCCATTGCTGTCACTTTGAGTCATACTGCCCCACCAATGACGTTCGTGCTCCTTAGCTCCACCGTGGGGGCCATCTTCAGATTTTTACGGCAAGTGTATGTGTTGGGAGTCCTTGTTATTCGCAACTCAAATTTCAGACTTTTTGTACTATTATATTATACTATTACTATTGTTTGTTTAGGCCCTGTGCCAGGAGCGGCCTAAAGAAGGTTTTTGTGGACGATCTGCCTACAAAGTGCATTTTTTGCCTCCATTTGGACCATGAATTGGGCCGCTGCTCCATCTGCCAAGTTTTCTCCTCGAAAACTCGAAAGGACCGCCACCGACGGTTGGTCGCGTGGCTGGAGAAAGGTGACAGGGCATCTCACTGCGGGCAGAAGAAACCTAAGAGGGGCCAAGGGCATACGACTCCCACCTACCCCGATCCCCCCCCTGTAATGCTTATGTGCTAAAACAACATGGCGTCAGTGCGAAGCCATCTTGGACATTCACTTTCCATCATTATAGGCTTTGCGAGCTCAGCAGAGTAGACATGCAGCTTGGTAGCGAAGGCAAAGCAAGGTCACAAATATTATTGCTGAACAGACTTACTGTGGAGAATAGTTATGTGATTGTCCGTTGAAGGACAAGCTGAAAGAGGGAGTCGGAGCGCAATGCAGGTGTAGTGATAAGGGTTCCTGGGAATGAATGCAAGGAGAGGAGAGCTGGGGTTTTCCACGTCTGGCTGGTTTTTTCCACTCTTGGCTACTTTTACTTGTGATCTGCTCTTCGGCCAAAGGCAGCCATAAGTAAAAGAGGCAGGGAAAAGTCCCCATAAAGAGAAGAGGCTGGTAAGATTAAAAAGCAGTCAGAACCTGGATCCCGGGTGATATAGTCTCGCTGGTTGGGAGGACGCTCCACTCCAGATCCCGTTATTGCACGTGATCTCTTTGCCTACCTGCTCTGGGACTAAGCAGTGTCATAGGGGCCAAGATGAAGGTGTCCTCTGCAGCAGCATTGACGGTGAAGATGTTTCTTTTCTATAACCAATTATATATATATATATATATATAGAAAATAAACAGCCTATAACAAGCCTTTTATAATCACAGTTATTGGCTGTCAGGTGTCTGATTTTTTGCCTGGGTACATGGTAGGCAGAATCCAGGGCAGTTCCCTTAGGGAGCACTACCCCAGATTAGGACTACAGGTGAGAGCAATAAATCCCCTTTGGTATCAGTCTGTACCACAAAGATTTAGTTGGTAGCTGTTGCTGAGCAGTCAGACTTATCTCAAGAGGGAGAGGAGAAGTATTCAGGGTTCACACAATAGGTAGTACAGTACTATGGAGCAAGGAAACACTGACCAAAGCTTTGTATTAAAATTAGAATATATATTTATTTTATACACTTCTAAGTCAACACATAGATCAAAATGAATAAAGTAAGTTAAGTTTAGTCAAAAGAAAAGCATATACAACTCCCTATTCAATTGTAGACACGTTTGCGGTAGAGTAAAAACTGAGCAAAACTGCACAGTGAAAACCAACTACAAATGGCACTCCAACAGTTAAACCGAAATATCTTCAGATACCCCCTAGCAACCCTTCCCTGAAGTTTTGTGAACAATTAATGCACAGTAACACTTTAGCAGAAAGATAAGTGAATGAAAACTGAGCAAAATGGCACTCCACAAGTTAAAACAGTAGGAAGGAAGAGGGGTTTAGAAGAGTTAGGTGCATCAACACATTTCTCATTGAAAACTAATCTAGTGAGAGCAGATCTAACAAATCAGCCCGAGTCAATAGACCTGAGCCAGAGTCAGTGGTACAGGACCAAGAGCTTAGGAGCAAAAAATGTTCTTGTAGCTGCTGTCAAGTCTTTAGTAGAAAAATATTGAAGAGGTAGATGCGAGGCGAAAGACAATGTTAAGAGAGGTCGGCCGACCCTACAAGTAGTTAAAGGATTTAAAACACCTTTAGGGCTACCACGGAGAAAGGGCGGCCTGGCAGAACAATGTACCTTCAACGTGAAGAAGTGGCTCCTGCGGTGGCGGTTGTTCCTGGTAGTTCCTGCAGGTTGAGGGATCCAACAGAGGAAGAAAGGCTCTCGTCGTGGAGGGAGGTTCGTTTCGCTGCACTACCCAGGGATGAAACCAGCCGCGGTGCTGCCAAACGAAGTTTAAAAGGTACGCTCCTTTTAATTGCGGTCCGGGTCGATAGCTACCTGGCTATCCGGGTCTCCAAGAGCTGGGCACTGTCGATTCGACCAAGGCAGGTCCGAGGATGCGATAGGTGAACTGGTTCACCCCACCAGCTCAAGGGAAGGAGGCTCTTTCGCTGAAGATCTCCTCTCGTCGTGTGGAAGAAAAGTGGTGAGACGACCCGGCAGGGTTTCACCGGTGGTGTAGATGCTGAAGATGTCTCTGGCTTCTCTTCCCTTCGGTTCCGTAGTTCCAGTGGCGACGTCTTGCTCTTCCAGTCCTCAGGACCCTGCTTTTATGCAGAAAGAGACCCATTCATACAGCCTAGCTGTCACTCACACAGTGGAGTGGTCATCTTGGCGGGAGACCCTCCAGCCTATCAGGTTAGAGTGCGACCTGAGTTGCTGTGGCAACTCTGTCCGGGGGTTCTACTCCCCCTCCCAAACAACCGACCCACCCCAGACTCAGTGGCGCTGAAAGGAAGGCTTCTCGGCAGATGCCCGCCAAAAGGACCCCAGACCTGGGTTAGGAAAATGGAGTAAGACTCGAGAAAGAAGTTTTATCAAAGTTCTGGCAAATAAAACCTACCAGAGTAAACTTAATAAAATAAACCGGCGGTATATTAGAGGCTGTCAGTAAAAGTGGTAGCCTCGAACAATGGGAAAATCCCATAGAGAAATATTTGCGGTCGAATATAAAAAGGTAGTATCCACTGCCACCAGCCAGAAACTTTGTAGAGGGGGACTTTAAGGTACCCTCTCGAAAATGAACATAGGGGAAAAACTATTAACCCCTTCCAGTACTTCCATATTAAGATGGGGTGTACTGGTTAAGTTCATAAAAATCGACTAGTAAAGTCAATGGGGACTTTACATGCCCTGGGAGACAGTAGTCAGCCCCAGGGTATGGAGTCTACGTTTGGGGGTCGCTACGACACCCTTGTGCCACTGCACAGAGGGTGCTGGGTGACACGTGCATAAAGATGGTTCCTATGGGTGAGAGAAAAAATCCCATAGGTATTAAACACAAAAATAGCCTAGAACACACAAAGCAAAAATGCCTAGGAGTGGGAAAACGAGTCTCACTCTTAGCAGGTAAAAAGAAACAAACCCGTCAAATCCAGCAAACCTGCTGTGGGACTCTATAGGTAAGGGAAATTAGCCATGAAATGAGAATTCTCCCTAACAGTCCAACAGTTTATTGTGCAAGAAGGGCTGGGGACCGATAAGTCAGAGGTGTCCCCCTACATAGCCAGGAAAAAGCACAACCCCTCTCACCCCCAAGAAAGCGGCCATACCGTCAACAAGTCGCTAGTCTAAGAGTCACAAGCACAGTTCTTAGTCAATGCCATCTTCGGCGACAGCAATCCAGTCATTCTGCCACAGATTCCTCATCACCTAAGGACAATTCTGGGAGAGATTAGGAGATTCTACCATAAATTTGGGGGTTTTCGATTCAATAAGAGCATTCAGGTGTTGGAAGCCAAGATGTATTCCGCCATATTGTATGGCAGCGAGATCTGGGGAAGTGTGGGTTGCAACTCTTTGGACCGTACATTATATATGTGTTTGCGGAAGCTACTGGGCGTGCAGAATTTAAGTTCAGGCAGAACACAGGTTTCTAGAGCATTTTCGCAATCATCACTCTGCTTCGGCAGTAAACCCCAGCATCGAAAATGTGAGGGAATAACTAGTAAAGGCGGCAACGTATGCTACCTACCCCTCGTGTAAGAGGTGGTTAACTTTGAGCAAAAAATGTGATTTCGTCTTTGAAGAATGAGGAGGCCAGATCTGACATTAAACAGTATGAAAAATCTAGTCCCTCTTGGACACCTGAAGAGGACTCGTCGCATTTATTGCAAACATTTTCCGCTGAGTGTCATTCACTCCCCTGTGCAAAGACGTCTCATTGTGATGATGCACCTGAATGTTCTGCCACTGAGGGCTCGGATGACATGGATGTTCAATACAAAGCTCTGTACTTGCGGAAGTGGGGTGGATGAGGATCTAAGGCATGTTTTATTTATATGCCGAAAGTTTCTAGATCTCAGACGTGTATGGCTAAGGAGCCATTTTAGGGCTAATAATATTAGGCATGTGATTGAACGCATGGAAAGAAAATGTTAAGCTTTATCCAATTGTGTATATTTTAACAGCTTAGTTTCTGTATTATGAACTGTATCGGTTTCACTTGGGGCCGACGATGATGATCTTTTAAAAACACTTTATTTTCTCAACTGTATTGTCTTAGATTGTGATGTAAATGGTGAAACCTGAATAAAGTACTCCTCTCTCTCATCTTGATGGACTCCAAAAGCAGTGACCATGCTGTTGTAAAGTGAGCATCGGTTCCGCAGGCAATGTATAAACTGTAATGTATGGCAAACGTGTTGCGATGGATAGCTTACCAATTCTATATTTGTTGTACCTCAGATTTATTCTGGGGACTCAGTAATAGTACAGGGAGTGCACTCTTCAACAACTGGAAATTCTAACAGGTTATTCTCTCTGTTTTGGTCGTCAGACTTTTGATACAATTTGAAATGTAAAGAGTTTATGAAGTTATTTTTATTGCTTTTTGATCGTCACTTTATTGATGAACTTCTACACAAATTGGTGTGCTTTCTTCAGTTGTATTGTTAATGTATATTTCGGTTTTACTTGTGTTCACGTTAATAAATGTTTTGGTTATTTAATGTCTGCTTAGTTGATTTTATAGTTAGGTTTGTAATATGTTTCTACATAACATTGTGTGAACAAGTATTTCAAAATAATAAAAAGAAGGATAAATGTAATTTTCAAATAAAAAAATATTATTTAGCATCAGTCACTGGTATGAGATATAAGTTACTTCTAGTCACAACATGGATCATGTTGGATTGCCTTAAATTTCACATATGCTGCGATTAGCTATTAGTATTAAGTAAGTGCTCTGCTAGCCTATAGATTCCCAAGAGGGACAACCCTGTGTACGGACTTCTTGAAGGCACTGACCATTCGCACCAGAATGTTGACTCTTTCTTCGAGAGAAAACCCTTCTCTTCCCGGGTGACCAAGACCACTCTGATGAACTGGAGCCTCTGCTCTGGTGAAATTTGTGATTTCTCGAAGTTCAAGGAGAACCCCAAGTTGAGCAGCACCGACCAAGTGTCCTTGAGGTGCCTCGAATCCTGTTCCGGTGTTCGAGCCCGGATCAGCCAATTGTCCAATTATGCACAAAGACGCCAGCTCTCCTGAGATTGGCTGCTACAACTGCCATCAGCCTGGTAAAGACCCTGGGTGCGGAGGTCAAGCCAAAGGGGAGCACCTTGAACTGATAATGTGCATCCCCAATAATGAACCTCAGGAACCGCCTGTGCTTCCTGTGGATAGGCACATGAAAAGGTATTAGCCCATAATTTGTTGGCAAAAAATTTCGACCACCAAAATGCTGAATTGCGAGGCGCACAGTTCCACGCAATTGTGTGTGTGTGTTCGGGGGGGGGGGGGGGGGAATGTACATCATTTATTTGAAACTTTTTGCATTTACTAATAAAGCTCAGCCCGACGAAGGAGCCATAGGCTCCGAAATGCATTGGCAAACGAGCCTACAATACACAGAGGCCTATTCGGACCTCCTCTTCTACTTAAATTAAAATACAAATTTGTTTACTATCAACGACTCATTGTTTACTTTGAAGGACAATATCAGTGCCAACAGAGCAAGGAAAACTGTCAAAATAGTTATACTTTCATAGAATTTAACAGTAACCCCCTATGGGGTACAGTAAGTGAGCAACTGTCTGAGTATTCTCCACTCACTTTTTTCCTTGTGGCAGTTTTTGGGTCCAGGTGTCTCTGGACTTTTTTCACTTTGCTCCTATTAAATTGTTGGACTACACAGTTAAATACAGTCCTATAGACTACAATTTAAATTGGATTTTGAATACAGCTGTGCCCACCTTTTCCTTTTTAGTTTTTTTCACCTCCTCTACTGCTCCCTTTCAAAAGAAGGGATTGCAGCTCTTCCTGGAGCTCCCGTTATGGCTGTCAGGAGGATGGTGGAGTTCGGTCTGGGGGTCGCTTCACAAACGGTAGGCAGTATCCCTACTCGGCCAGCTGAAGGAGCCAGGCATTGAAAGTGATGTGATATACCATTTGCCAAAGAACCCATAGACTCCCCTTCCAACCAGTGAAGTATGGGAGGGAGGGAGACCATTTTTGAGGCGCTGTTGCCGTCATTGTGGCAGCATGAGTAGTCTACCTGGACCCTTCTCTGCCTCTCTCCTTGGCTGTGGAAATCTATACTGCCCCTGCTTGATCTGAGGGAGTTGTACTCTTTTTTGAAAGGCGGAGAACTGCCTGTAGCCCATTCCTCTCGATGCAAAGGCAAAATCTGCCTTGGAGGCTGCTGCTGCAAGCCAATCCCAGCGATTTAGCTGTAAACTTCGAATCCTTGAATTTCTCAAGTGACTCATCGGATTTGGGGCCAAATAAATGCTCATCGTCGAAGGCCAGCTCTAGCAGCTTCGATTGGACATTTGGGAAATAATCCACCCCCCCCCCAGCCAGAGCCTCTCAGGTATGCTGATCTGTGCAGGACCATGGACGTGCCTATGGCGCTCCCATACAGTCTGCAGCATCCAAACCCGCTTGGAGCACCCGACAGGCCATCTCCTTACCATCAGCTATGATGTTCAGGCCTCCGGGAGATGGTCAGATGCCTGTGAAATGGTGCTCCACAGGACATGTGAGGATTTTGTAAAGGCACAAGAGGCATTAACGGCCTTAACTGCCACGCTCCCCGAGGTGATCATCATCTATGCCAAAGCATCAACTTTTTTCAATTCTCCATCCGTGGGGAGGTTTGAAGTCAGGGAAGATCGCCTTTCGTAGGGTTATATTTCTTCGTCAGCTCTACATCGACCGCCAGTGACAAGCACCTGCATGCCACAAGGTCATGGCATGGTCCGCTAGGGAAAAAGTGAACGGTAAAGCAAGTTCAGTCTGCGGTCACCAGTCGTAGATGTCAGGGTAAGGTTATTATGTGACACAGGCATTGACAAAGCACTGAGCCCTAGAGCTATGACTGCCTTCCCTAACGCCTTGCTGTATTGGGCGTCCGGGTGTGCCTGCAGGTCCGATTGCTGGAACTCTATGTCCAGGGACGTGTCCAGTCTGCTTGCGTCGTGGAGGCCGCTTTAGCACCCCACAAAAATCAGGCAATGGTCCCAAGGCTACTCACCTCATCGGTTCAGACCTGAAAGGTATTGGGTCGCCGTCTTCATCAAAAATCAACAGCATCGACTCAAAGAAACAGATCTTGAATCCTGTATGACGGATCAATTGTACAGGGTTTCCGCAGGTCAAGGGGCTGAGGGGGCTGCCAATGGTATCAGTGGAGGAGTATGCTTCTCCTTTGAGGTCTCCCTTGAGGGCGTTAGCCCTCCCTTGGCTGCCTTCAGGTCAGACCGGCCAGGTGCGATTGGAGCCGAAACCACTTGTTGGGAAGGAGATGGTCCTATCCCACCCTCCCTGGCCACCACCAATGAGAATAAACTTCATTGAAGCCGAGGGGGAGAAGCCGCCTCCACCACTGTAAGGATAAGAGCCCTATAACATAGCGAAGTAGGCGAATATCACCACCCATGTCTGGGCATTAGGACTCCATTTTGTATCAAGTCTAGACGCCATCTTTTACTAGGCCCGAAAACCACCACTCTGAGGATGCAGCACTTGCACCCCCGGCCTCTCACACAAAGGGACCAAGTCATCCACACACCAGGCCAGCTCTGCACGAGCCTTGTTCCCACGGAACTACAACAGTTTACTGTCCTTTCAATGTTGCAAATACCTAGTATGGTTTCTCAAAGAATGCGTTCTGCGGAGAGCGGGAGACAGAAAAAGGCCCCAGCACAAATGCACATTCCATCTCCATTAAACTGCCTCTGCCCCCTCGACCCCCATCCCGTCAAGCCAGAGCCTACCAGTCCTAACCCCTTTGCCCCAATTCCTTTCATGCTGATAAACATCTAACTCCCTCGCCTTGGCACTTCCAGAACACCCACCATAGACCTAATCCTGGGCAGCAATATATTCTCTCAATAGCAACACACGTCTGTTCGTATCATGAGGCACCAGGGATGGCAGGTGGTAGATCAAGCCTCCAGGAGAGACACTTGGGTGTGAGAACTGCGGTATCAATGAAGCCCTGAATGTGGAGGTCGGCATGTCAATACATTATCCCCTCTTCTGAAAAGACCCCATTGCATGCGACGTTCAGGTATCTGTCATTACTAATAAATTACCAGTTACTGTTGTTTAGCTTAGATTAGTTAGAAAAGTTTTGCCTGCGTGAACTGACCTTCTCCATGGAGATGAGCCCAGCTGACCCACGTGCACCAAGATCAACTGAGAAGTAGCAGCCAATTAGGGCCTGGCATCCCATATGAAGCAGGCCAATCTATAGGTCCCCCACCAACCAGCAACACAACATCTGCCTTAGCCTAAATCGTCATTGATGATGCAGTTGCCCTTTTTAATGTGCTGCCCGTGTAATCTTTGGCAGAGAGCTCTCAGGCAGCAGAGTTCTTTTGTGGCATATTGAGATTATATAAACTGTTTTCCTTTCAACTTATCTCTTGGTCTTATTCCCTGACGGGGGTGTGTATGAGGCCTGGACCTTCACACTTGGGGTGTCGAGGCTGAAGCCATACCAGCTGAGGCCTTCTCAAAGACCTTCCATCTTCCTTTTGAAGTCCTCCCACTTCTCCCTAGACGGATCCTTCGCAGGATATGACTTACCCTTGCTGTGCAATGAATTGGAATCACGTCTGCATTTCTGTTTGTGCGACAATGAAGAGGAAGAGGAAGAGTGGTGAGATTCACAACGCAAGTGCAAACGCTTCTTAGACTTCTTGATGTTTCTCAGGGAAAGGCTCCTTGGTATTGTGCTCCGAGGACTTTGAGACCGACTTTGCCTGGGATTTTTACAGCAGTCTACTGAGTGCCAGTTTCACCAAGCGTTCCTTCACCATCTTCAGTTTCATACCTTAACAAGAACCACATTTCTCCGTATCGTGTCGGACACTGAGACACCACACACAGATAGTGTGTGGATCAATGAGGAACATTTTGCAGTTGCACTGCTTGCAGCTTTTTAAACCAGACAACTTAAGCCTCAACATATTGGCTTAGTACGTATTTGATTTGCAAGCGTGTGCACGATTAGCATGCTGAGTGCGCGAAAAAAAAAACTTGCGGTAAGGGACTATAGTCCATCCCTGCACATACATGTGTTATGTGCATGACCAATTGATATGCATTCAAGAAGCAGAATTCATGTTTCGGGCTAAATTAATTCTGATTGTACAGAATTAAAAAATGTAAATATATTTTCAAAATGTCACCTTTATGTATTTTTTGACAAGTTACTGCATATACTTAGTTCTGATGGGAACAAACCCTTCTGAGTTACTCCCACTTTCGTACGGCAATCGACTTCACATCTGTTGTGGAGGAGTGGTGAAGCTAAATACGAGGGAGTTGTCAAGTGATTGTCAAGCGGCACTACGCCCCCTGACGAAATGTGTTTGAGTAGCTGACACTGGATGAATTTCTATCAAGATGAAGAATATGTGGGAGAATGTAATCCATTGAATAGCACTCAGATGCAAAGCACTATCCATCTGGAGAGTCTCCGTTTTGTCACTGACCTGCCGATCCAAGCACCAGTGTACCCCTATGAAAAGTTGATCTTCCAACCTAGCTCATTTGGCATCCAATCTGTGGAACCTTTTCTCTTCTTTGCAAGAGTGAGGAGGATGGGTGAGAGCAGAATCTGGATTTTCTGAGCCAAATTTGATTCAGAAACTATTGTGGGGAGAAATGAAGGCCTCACTCTGAGGGGAACGATCTGTCGAGAAGCCAGTGTATTGAGGTTTGCAGGAGTGAGCCTGTAACTTCATTACTCTTCTTGCAGATGTTAACGTTACCAAAAGAAAGGTCTTCGGGTAGGAAGTCTAAAGGGACATGTATACATGGGCTCAAGCAGACATTTTGAGACCATGTTCAGATCCCAGGTGAACATAAACTGGACCAGTAGGAACAGGTTTGTCAGTCCCATATAGGAATTGCATCAACATACAGAAAATGTGATCACTGCTTTGGAGTGCATCTAAACACAGACTGCGCAGCAAGGTAGACCTTACCAGTAGACACTGGAAGACCCCAACATGCTCTAGCAAAGAAGACCAGAAGATCCTGTGTTGCAAGAATAAGTGTCTAGCTGGGCGCCCCTGCAGCAGCTGCAGAACCTCAATGGTACTTGTATTTTGCTTTTGTTGCCAGTCTTCAGAATATAAAACAACCATGACCTCTTGCAGAATATTCCAGCTCCTATCACTCAGCCTTTCAGAAGGCTGAAGATGCTGTGGCTCGGGTGAAGGACCAACCCTCTGAGAGCAAGTCCTCTCCTCTGGGGAAGATTTTGAGGAGGACAGATGGCCATAACGATAAAATCCTGCTGGGCCAATAGTGGGCAATTGGAATATGGGTGAGCTCCAACTTCCTGGGGGGAATGCATACAGAAGTGAACTTTCCTGTCCACCACAAACGCATCCCCATTGCCCTTCAAGGGGGACATTCCCTTGAGCAGAAGAGTTTGCACTTGCTGCTCGAACTGGACGTTCACAGATCCACTTACCGCCAAAGGTTGACGATCATTATTTTTAAACACCATACACCAAATTCCTCTTTTGCGTGTGCTCAGTACTCAAGACTGACTTTGTTGAAACGCTTAGTTGCTCCAATGCAAATGTCTCATGTGTCCACTGTAAAGTCTCTGACTATGTTACCTTCATCTGTAAATACAAGCATCAATTATATAAACGTGGGTTTCAGCTGGATGCGGATCCGACTATACCTGACCCTGATCTCCCAGCTCATGATGGTAAACTCACTCTCACAAACCTCTCTTTAAAGCAGAAGCACATGAAGTGCTCCGAGGGTGAGGCTAGTCTTGATGAAATTCAGAGAGTGGTGCAATGGCTGGCTGCTACACTCCCTACTGTGGCGACAAAAGAACATTGAAATATTAACATATCCACCTGGAACACAATGGGGTTCAATCATCTTCTAGGGGTCAGCAAATCTGTAAAGTGCTTAGCAGCTAATCATATCTTTATATTTCAAGAAGTATGGATGTTAAATCATTACTAGATTGATAGGTTTGATTTCAGGCAAGTGCTCACTAAAATAAGGGATCATGGGCACACATATGACAGTCTTATGATTGGCGTAAGACATCCTCTGAAACTGCTCAGAACTATTTCAACCGAATGCAAGGATTACATATTGGTGGTAGTGATTGAAAGCATACAGGGTGGCAGGGAAATTCGATTACTGATAGCTTTTGTCTATGATCCCCTAGCAGTGCCTATACTGATGAAATCATGAATGCCCTGGCTTCTGTTTTTGCCGATTGGATGGGGGGATGAAAATGACAGGTATATATTTGTAGGGGGAACTTTAATGCCCTAAGCAGATGTCCCAATAGTGTTAACCCCTGTTCTGGCATACTTAGTGACTCCAAAATTGACAATTGTGGCTTCAAATAGTCTTCAAAACGTATGGGGGGAAAAAATGTAATCGATTGACGTCTACCACTCGTGTTTGTCACCTTGCGTTATCAGAAGACGTAAAGAACGCACAATATCTTTCTTGTAAAAATCAATAATTGATTGAAACAAGTAAATAAAAAATAAATATATGGTGTTCTCAAATTTGAATGCCCAAGGCCATGAGTGGTCGACATTTTTATTTTTCAAAACAACTTTTATTTAAGTTAACATGCGAGTACAGAAACAGACTTTACTTCAAGTACAGTGCAATATGAGCGTTTTTGGGGAACGGCCCTGGGGTACATGAACACACTGGATCACAAATCAGTACAGGTAGGAATTAAGCACATTTCGGTCTGGCTGTCCCCCTCCGGCCCCTGGTTTCGTTTGCTCCCTCCCCCCTTCCGGGGTGGGAAGAATCATAGAGGAGAGAATTGTTGCAACATTCGGGATTTTACAACCACAGCGGGATATTTCTCAGCAAAGTAAATAAATGGGGCCCACACTGAGACATACCTCGCGTAGCGTCCCTCGCATAGTGCCGTGATTTTGTCTGCAACCAGGATGTCCCAGACCCTAACCCACGACATCCGAGACACCAGGCCCTCTGTCGCCTTCCAAGTACGGGCAATGACCAGCTTCGCTGCCAATAGGAGATGCCCGATTAAGGTAGCCAGTGGACCAGTAAGAGGAAATACACCGTCCCCCGTAACCCTCCCTCCCCCCCAAGATCACCACCCGTGAATCCATGGGAAGGTCCAAACCCGTGATCTCCATCTTAGCAAACACCTCCTTCAAGTAGAGACCCACCTTCGGACATACCCATACCATATGGAACAGAGCCCACTGCTCCACAGCCCCACCAACAAGCAGCAGTGTAACTTTTATCCATGTGATGTAGCCTCTCTGGGGTGAGGTACCACCTATAGGAGAATTTATAAGAGCATCTTTCTGATTCCTGTATATGTATGTATATTAAAGGCGAGCGTACATTATTCAAATGTCATTGGCCTTTTATCTATATAAAACTGCATACGCATTCCAGGCACCCCTCCAACTATTTATGAAAGCCCCCACACCCTGGACGGAAGCTCTGGTTATTCCAGATTGGTGAAATGGGGATTGGCCCTCTAGATATTCCCAATCTATAGAGCCCCCTCCCCATGTAGTAGAGTGTAAATTTGATTGTTCTCAGCAAGGAAAAGCCCCACTCCTGTCCCAGAGGTCTCTCCTCCATGTATGGCAGCCGAGCCAGCTCAACCGGCGACTGGGCCTGTTCGATGAGTTTCCATTTTGGCGATGGTGTGTGTCGCCCCCAGGTGAACGCGTGCAAGAGCCGAGTTGCAAGGTTATATAGAAACATGTACGGGACCCCCAGTCCTCCCATCTTTGCTGGCTTCAGCAGGACCCTCTCAGATATCCTAGCCAGTTTGTTGCCCCATATGTAGCCCAGAATCTTCCCCTGTAGAGTGTGAAAGTCTGAGTATGGAACCCTCACTGCCAAAATCAAGTAAAGCAGGCGAGGAATCTAATTTATTTTGACTGCCGCCATGTGGCCAAACCAGGAGATCTCTGGGTGTCCCCACCTCGCCAAATCCCTGATCAGTTCTGCTAACAGTGGGGGAAAGTTGATTCAATACACCTCTGACACCTTCCTCTGGATCTGAGCCCCCAGGTACAGGATAGAATCCCGGGTCCACTGGATGGGGGCAAGCGCTACTATAGAATATCTGTCCCTGGGCCTCAGACACATCCAAACCATGTGACTTGCCATAGTTCACCCTAAAACCTGAGGCCCGGCCGAACTTGTCCAGTTCTCCCAGTACCGCTGCCAGAGAGGAGGCGGGGTTGCTTAGCGTGAGCAGGATATTGTCCACGTAGAGGGACACCTAATCTGTGACGCACATCCTAGATTGCCCCTCCAGACCTGATTCGATTGGCAAGGGGCTCCATGCATAAAGCAAAGATCAGCAGGGAGAGCTGGCAACCCTGCCTTGTACCTTTGGTTATGGTCAACTTGGACGTTGTGCTCCCATTACCCGGATGTGCGTGAATTGATTTTGATAAATCGCCAAGACTCAGCCAATGAAAACCGGCCCGGACCCAAAGGTTTCCAGGACCCTCCTCAGTTGACCCCAGTCTACTCTGTCAAAAGCTTTGTGAGCATCCAGAGCGACTATCCCCAGATCCAGGCCCGCCCTCTCACCAAACTCCATCAATCCCCGTGCACATCTCACGTTATCCTGCACTCCCTGCACAAGATGAAGCCGTCTGGTTCCCATCTATGAGACCAGGTAAAACGCCAATCATTCTACGAGCCAATATTTTAGAAAAAAGCTTGGAATCTACATTAGTGAGTGTGATGGGCCAATACGAGTCGCACATGGTCAGATCTTTCCTGGTTTAGGGAGCAAGCCGGTCGCTGAAGCGCCCATGGACGGGGTGAACCTAGCAGAAGTCCTAAAGGAGTTGAACAACCCCACCAGCTGAGGAACAAGAATACTGCCAAATGTCTTGTAGAAGGGGGCCGTAAAGCCATCCGGGCCCGGGCTTTGTTTTTCAGTGACCTTATAGCCCACTCCACTTCCCCAGGTGCTATGGGTGCCTAGAGGACCTCTCGGTCCTCCTGCTTTAGACGAGGCAGGTGTGCTTCCCTCAGATAGCTTGCTTGTTGCTCCTTCAGCAAGGGTTCCCCCTTGAATACTGCCGCAAAATGTGCCTCCAAGATGGCCACCTTGGCGGGCTCCTCCCGCAACAACACCCCTTGTTCACCCCATAGGGCCTGAATCGAGTTCTTGGTCTGGAGTTTCTGCAGCTTGGCCACTAGAAGACGATTGGCCCAGTTCCTTTTGCATAATAGCCTAGTTTTCACTATTGCTTGGACTGTTCTATCTGCCAGGTGCGCTTCCAGTTGCTACCGCGCCACCCTCAGCACATGCATTGCTCTCTGGGACCCCGACTTCTTGTGCTCCTGTTCAGCTTGGGTAACTTCCTTCTCTAATCTCTCATGGGCCAATTTCCTCACCCTGGTATATGCCACCGTCCTGCTAATAAGTTTCCCCCTTAGTACCGCCTTCATATCATCCCACACTATTTCTTGCAGAGGGCCAGACTGTTCATTTTCTTTGAGATAATTGGAAAGTACCTCCCCTATGTCCCCGACCAGGACGGGATCCCCGAGCACCGGCTCATATAGTTTACATGGACACCTAGCCCTACAGTCCATCCTCGATTGCTAAAGTCACTATTACCGGTGCGTGGTCGGATAGCGTGCGTGTACCTATCTCCTCCTTCCGGACACATGGGTACAGTGTACTAAATATCAATACTAGATCCAATTTAGAAAAACTCTGGTGGACATGTGAATAGAAGGAAAAATCCCTCCCCTCCCCATGCGCCAAGCTCCATCTGTCCAGCAGACCCAATTCTCGAAGGAAGAGCCAAAATACTGTATTGTTTGAAGTCCAGCCAGGTAGGGAGGAGTGTTTTATCCACTGTGGGGTTTGGAACCAATTTAAAACCCCACCCTAAGAGGATCTGTCCCTCGGCAAATGGCAGTATCTTGGATACGAGGCTTTCCAGGAAACTGTCCTGAGCCACATTCGGGGCATAAAAAGCCACCAGGGTGAACACACGGCTCCACCAATAGGCCCTTAATGCAAAGGAATTTCCCTGGTGGGTCCCGCATAACTGATTTTTGTGATTGGGATTTGGCCGCTCACTAGGATGGCCACCTCCCTCATCCCCCAGAGGCAAAGTACTGGTGCAGGAAATCCCCGTTTTTCATTTGCACCCCATCTTGAGCCAGCAGGTGAGTTTCCTGCAGAAATACAATGGACAGCGACATGTCCCTTTGCTTGCCCAGAATTGATTTCCTTTTGACCGGTGAGTTCATCCTGCCCCCCACCACAACAGCCCCAGGACCTCCCCAAGGACTTTGAGCCCAATGTCCCCCAAGCACCGTTTCCTCAAGTCTTCCTAGTTGGACCCCTCGGTCGCCTCCCCCTACCCACCTTACGCCATTTCTGCAGAGATGCTGGCTCTGCCTCACCGTTACGACCCCTCTTCCCTCTGCCCGTCACCCCCCAAGCCCTCTGGGATTAACAGCCCCTCCACCAGGGAGCACACTATCGCCTCCACTGATGTGCCCCAACGGTACGGTACCTCCTTTGAGCGCAGCCAATCGGACAGTGGGCGCAGTACTTTGCCTTTCATTAGGGTTGCTGCTGCCAGGTCTTGGTACAAGCGAAGGGACATGTTGCGAAAGGTGATAGGTTTGCGTGGGCCTAGCCACTGCCATTATGTGCTCTTTTAGTTGAAAGAAGTGGACAGAGTCAGAATATCGCGTGCCTGTCCTGACTCGAGGTGATGCAGGATCTGGTGCGATGAGTCCTGTCCAGTCCCACGTCCCGTTCCATCAGTGTTTTGAGGATGAAGCAAAATAGGACCGTCATGAACGCCGGCAGTTCCTCGTCCTTACCGCGGCACAGACACCTCAGATGCAAATATTGTTCCTACGGGAACGATTTTCCCCATCCTCCTGCTTTTCCTCCAAGGCTGCACAGCATGCCTCCAAAGACTCTAGGCAATTGGAACATTCCTCCACCAAATATGATTGCTCACACAGCGCGTCCTCCACCTCAGACACCCTTCAGCGACTCTTGTATCGAGTGCCAGGATTTTATGGGAGAGTTCCTCTGTGCTTTTATGAATCTCCTTGCGGATTTCAGCCAGCAGGTCCTGAAGGTCAACTTTAGTGGACATCTGCTTGAGCATGGTGGGCAGGAGATCTGCGCTATGCACCTGAGCTGTCACCGTCTCTGTGCACTTGTTCCTATCCACCATCTGCAGCGTAGTAGAGATGTCCCCCCGTTTACCACTCTTTTTCAGGCTTTAGCCATTGCAGCAGACATGGGGCCCGGGGATCTGCCCCCCCCCCCCCCCCCTACGGATAAGTGCTGCTTCAAACTAGCTGTGGTTGAAATGTTAATGGGTCCTAGCCATTGAGGTCGATCCCCCCCCCTCCAGTGAAGACGCCGGGGAAGCTGGAGCGTGGCACCTTGGGCCAACTGTAAGAATGCTTGTTGCCCCCACATGGCCTAGAGACACCCTGCGCCCCTCACCACCTTCAGACTCCCCTCTGCTCCACCGATCAGGTGCCGCTATGCCAATAAACTCCTCGACTGTGATAGCTCCCCATGCTTGTATAATTGCAGTCCGTGCTGCGTCTCAGGGAGGCAACTATTGTGTTATATAAGGAAGGGTGCCCGCTCCCCGCCGATTACTTCTTCCTCCCAAGCCACCATTGTGTTGCTTGCCAGACTCCCCAGCTTGCTGTGCAGCTTTCCCGCTGTGTCTTCCCCTTCAGACCCCTCCCAGACCAGTCCCGCAGAGCCCTGCCACAGAGGTTGGCCCTCCAAGAAAAAGAGGAAGAAAAAAAATGGGGGGTGCACCTCACTCCCCCTACACCACTCACACCCCAGTACCTGCCGCTATTTGGGACGCTCCTCGCTCCCGGGGGGAGAGGCACCCGTCTGCCACTCCCTATCTCCTCAGTACGCCGCTCGAGCACAGAGTGCCAATCTCTGCCCACCACAGACAGAAGGCTCCTGTCAGGCGTTTTGTCACTCCGGCAGCTCCTGCTGCTCTCCAAGCAGGCAGACTGCGGCCGGCTCAGCAAACTCGCCCCTCTGCAGGCCATGGGGCACCCCTCACGCCTGCCAAGTGCTGCACAGTCAACACTGCTGCTCCTCAGTCAGCTCCCCCAGGCGATCTCACCACAGCATAAGCCGCTCGGACACAGGACGTCAGTCGGAGCAGCAGTGTTTCCAAAATACCTCTCATTCCTCCAATCAGCTCGCGGCCACCATGTTCGGTCCGCCACGCAGCTCCCCCAGCACGGCCCACAACAGGCGAACGCCGGCACCCCCAAAGTCAATAAATCGATCAGAGTGCAGCCGATGGTGTCCGGAGGCTCATCCTGTCGTCCATTTCAAGGAACGTGGACTACATTAGGCTGCTTTTCCTCCACCCTCTCACCGCTGGTGGCTCTCAGGTGGCCATCTTCCCGATGGTACACCAGGCCACACCCCCCTAAGTGGTCGACATTTTAAAAAAACTGGTGTGTATATATGTGCTTAACGGTTCATATCCCTGGGCAGGCTTCTTGGCGATTGGGTGATGAACAAGCAACCTTGGACTACCTATTTGCAAATCATAACCTAATGCAATATACCACCAATATGGCAGTAAAATGTAATGATTGGAGCGACCACGCCATTATAACTATGGAAGTTGTTTTGAAAGTAATCACTAAGATTCATACGATCTCTGGTGCACTACATGTCAACCACGCCTGCAACCGCATTTACTGGTCTGGGAAAACATACAGCTGGCAAATAACTATTTACAAGCTGCTGGCTCCAAACTATTTGCTGATCTGCTGGTGGATAGGACAGTGGACAAGATCGAGGGATGGTTTAATTTGTTTTCATCTAAAATTGTACAATATAAAAATCCCAGTGTGATAACCAGCCATCCACAAGCATCAGCAACATGAGACTACTCCTCAGTTGCCTGCGCTAAGGCTTGCAAGACTGCGCTCTCTCTTCCTGGGATGCCCTACTGCCTCATCATCCCTACCTCTCATCACAAGAAATGCACACTTGCGCCTCCGCACCCAGCACTACGTCTTCCAATCCGCCACCATTTTCCATGTCACCATCACCCCAACCATGCTATCACCTATGGCCAGCGTTATCACAAACCTCACTGCACAGCACGATCAACTCAGCACTGCACCCATCCCCTGCTCTACCCCTATACTAGCCCCAAGCACTACGGTAGTACCAACCCCCCAAATTCAAACTCGCCACTGCCCCCTCAGACTCAACACAAAGACGGCCCCTCTTATCAGCACCACCCAGTACACAACCACACCCACTTTCAATAGCCCCAATTTCAAATCAACCCCTAGCACCCAACCATGCAAACCATTACCCAATCACTCTATTACTAAACCTCACACTGGACCACCATTAGCCACACACCCCCAACCAGCCTCTTCTGAACTGCTCTAATCAATGCTTGCTCCCTGCCCACACACACTAGACATCAATGACTTCATCACAGAACACAACCTTGATGCCCTAGCCATCTCAGAGACCTGGCTGCACGAGGCCAGCAGACCTGCACTGCCCTTAGTCAGGCGATGTTGCTCTCATTACCAGACAATACCTCCCCATCAGAGACTGTAAAGCCAACATTGATAGTCCCTCAGACTTCCTCTCTCTTAAATTCGCACACTCTCCCACATGCCCCATCACCATTAACTTACTCTACTGCCCACCAGCCCCCTCTTCCCCCACAACTTAGAATAAAACCTACTGCACATCCTACAGGAAAACTTGAAAGCTTCCGCTCAAATCATCATTCTAAGCGACCTTAACCTTGGCCTTCTCAAACCTAACGACTCTCACGCATCCTCAATATCCAATGCACTGATCAGGATCTATCAACGTATCACCTCCCCTACACATTCCAAGGACATATACTAGACTGGATCTCTGACTACAACTGTAGCATCACTAAGTGCCATCACTCCCTGCCCCTGGTCCGACCATAACTACCTTTCTTGATCCCACACCCTGCAAAAATCAACACAAAATCCAACCCTCTACCATCTTCAGTATCACGCAGCTCACGAGGGACACCTCCTTAACATGCCAGAGCTTCAGTCCCCTTTCACAACCAAGCCGCACATACTCCTGAAAACATACACCTCTACCCTCTCCAAAGCTTTGAACATCCTAGCTCCCCTAGTCCTGCACAAAGCCAAGACAGTAAGACACTCAAATTACTGATTCACACCCAACCTTATTGACATCTGCACAAGGAAACGTCAAACCCAACTCACTTGGCGAAAGGACCCATCCGACCTAAAGAATTAGTTCAGGACAATCTCCAAAGAATACAAGACAGCCATTATCACAGCCAAATCAACCTCTTAACTCTAGAACAAAACGCCTCTTCCAATTCGAAAGAAATATTCACCACATACAGAGAACTAGAATCTCCCATCTCAACACCCACCATCATCACCAAAGACGCATCATGGTGCTCTGACATCCAAGATGCACTCCTAGGCAAAATCGAGACCCTAAATCAAAAAATTCTTAATCAACAGGCTACATTCACAAACAACCAAGCAACCACCAATTCCAAGCCAACTCCTACCCTCCCCACTCCCACCACCAAACCCTTAGCCCTCAGAGACCTCATCGAATGCAAAGTCAGAAAACTAATCCAGGGCCTGAGACCTTCTAAATGCAAAGGCAATATTTGCCTGCTCTCTCATTAAAGACTGTGCTGATGTGCTTACCCCCATCATCACTGCCTTCATTAACGTCTCTTTCGCCTGCAACACCGTGCCAGACAGCCTTAAAGAACCCTGGGTCCTCCCACATCAAAAAAAAAAATATTAAAAAAACAATTTAGACCCAACCATACCTACCAATTACCGGCCAATTACTAGTGTCCTCTTCCTTCTCAAAATTCTAGACCGTGCTGCCTACCTGCAGGTTCAGAAATTCTTGGAGGATAATAAAATCCTAGGGATGTACCAATTAGGTTTCCGCCATAGAATGGAATCAGCACTTCTAGACCTCAAGAACCAGCTAGATGAGATTAAGGATAAATTAAACTGCGGCCTGCTCCTCCTCCTAGATCTATATGCAGCTTTTGATCTGGTCAACCACTAAATCCTCTGCCAGCACCTCTCCAACCATGCAAACTTCTCCCCTCCCGCCACTGCCTGGACTGCCTCCTTTCTGGAAGGCAGAGTCAGGAGAGTCTTCTCAGACGCTGCCAATGCCTCTCCCTCCCCAATCACCTGCTGTGCCCCCCAAGACTTCTGCATCGCCCCCACCCTTTACAACATCTTCACTAGACCCCCTCTTTAACATCTTAGACTCTCTCTGCATAGCCTACACCAACAATGCAGACAACGCGCACATCCTTGTCCCACTCTCTGGCAACTACCCAGAGGATTCCAATACTCTAAACAACATCTACTACACCATCCAGGTGTAAACCTACCTACTTCTCCCCGTCTTTCCAACCTACCACACTGTCTGAATATTTTTGTTACCCATATCCGTACTTGACTTGTATGTGCTACAGCGCCTCAATGCCTCTGAGTTGTATGGGCACTTTACAAATGAAATAAATAACTGAGCCTGATAAGCATCACTGCTATGACAAATGAATTAGAGATCAGAAAAGAGAAACGAGGCGTGATATTCGCAAAATAAAGGGCGGGTTCCTCACCTCAAATGCTCTGTTGTGGATTAAAGCTATTAAAAACAAATAGAGGATGGGTTAGATGGTGGCGCAATTCCTTAAAATTGCATGCATAGCAAAATATGGTTAAAGGCCTAAGCTCTGGAGGCACTAGAAATATATGGCAAGCACTGGGGGTGGCTAAGGGTAATGTGAACAATAAGATTATCAGCCCTGTGAGCGAGGTGCAGTGGATTCGCCACATAGAGACTGTTCCAGTTGAGACATGTAACCTTGAAGTAGGAAATTGTCAGGAGTGCCGATTCACGATTAGTGAAGAGGACATTGTCTGTAAAATAAAGAAACTCAAAGCATCCAAATCTCCTGGCACGGAGAGCCTGGTGTCTATAGTCAAAGAGTGACCCTGAACTTAGGGCAAAATCTTAGAGATACACTATGAGAAAGTGATGACGATCGATTTTGATCCTGGTTCCTGAGATTTATAGATTGTTGCCTATGCTCAATATTCCGGGAAAGTTGTTTGCATCATTCATTCGTAACTGTCTGCAGAAATGGGCTGAGTCTAGCAGCATTCTTGACAGATTTCAAACCGGGTTTTGTCCGGCTTCCTCTAAAATCCATAACCTAAGAGCCATGGATATGCTGATAGACAATACAAGAAATAAAGGTGGCTATGGCCTGTACGCAAAATCTGCTTTTGACCTAGACCCTAGGGATAGGCTGTGGTCTAAGCTTGAAAGCTTTGGCTGTCTTCCCGTACTGTTATACTTTCTGAACCTCTTTCATACCAAAAATAATGTTCAGGTTAGGCTAGACAACAAAGGTACTCGGACGCAGCCTATAGTCCACTCTAGGGGCGTAAAGCAGGATTGTGTCTTGGCACCCCTGCTTTTTAACTTATACCTGGCAGACCCATCTGAATATTTAGAAAAGCTGGAAACACGTCCCCTAAAAGATCCTCTACACACAAAGTATCTAGCCTTTGCGGACGATCTTGTGCTCCAGGACTTTACCTTCATCGGCATTAGAAAACGTGCTGAGGGCTTGTGGAAATATGCAGCAGAGAACCATCTTGTTATTAAACGCCAGAAAACCCAACCAATGCTATTCAATCAACAGAAAATTGTGCATCCTGTCTTGCTGGTTGAGGGGATCAGAATAGACTACATGGACAGTTATGCCTATCTGGGAGTTGAACTTGAGCTCAAACGGAATTTTCGCGGAGTGCGAACCTGCTAGGAAAAGGAAGTCAGCCCAGCTACCAGCAATGATTGCAACCTTTAGCAAGAGTTCAGCGGCTGTAGCTTGAATGGAATGTTGAGGTTGTACAAACAAGGTCTCTGCCGGGCAGTGATATGCAGCCTAGAATCTCTCACAATAGTCAATATGTCATGTATTGGCAAGTTAGAGGCCTATTTCCGGGGCAGGATCTTAGGACAACCGTCTTGTCTACCTATAGAGGTTATACGTCTTGAACTGGGCCTCACCGCAATTAAAGCCCTGGTACATATGAAACATGGCCTGCTGTATATAAAGGCTCTGAGTAACTCCCTACTGAAACTGTTGGCTCCAGATATGAAGAGCAGAGAATATACACCATATGTAAAGTACATTTTGTATTTATTAAGCTAATCAACTAGTCTCCATAGTGGGAGCTGTTACACAGGGCTGTGCAAGGAATTTAAAATCAAATTAACTGACTGGGACAGCATAAATAACTATACACATCTGAGGGACTCAAACCATTTCATCATGTTCCATATATGTTGTACACACGGGGCGTGCTGTAACGATATTTAATGCTTTGTCCCTCTGGAAATCTCTGCAGGTTTATACTGCTGTCCCGACTAAACCGGCTGCCTGCATTGGCAACTATTGGACCTGATTTCAAAATGATGCAGAGTGAAAGGATCCGCCGTGTCAGTAAAAATATTAACTGTTTGGAAACTGAGGCATGTTCTCACCAAGTGCCCTGGTATGGTAACATCTATTTTGCTAAATCTTGCTGAACATACTTAGAACTTGGCATCAATTAGTGATAGTGCCTTCTGGCTCTACTGCTTGAATACAAGTAGTAATAGTTTACATCTGGCATTACACTGCACATGGGTATCTTTTAAACAACTGGTGGTTAGCATACGAAAATTAGCAAAATCTGTTCTGCACTCTTAGTGTGATCCTGGTCAATCAAAGCTATATCGACAAAGGGGCTATCAGAGGCCCCTGTTCTGTTTTGCCTGGTATGTCCATCTGTTTCTCATCTGGCATCTCATTAATATGAAGGTACTACCCTATTTTATCTTACTTCATGTGATATTGCATTTTGAATATTGAATGTTGTGAATATTGAGTGTCACCAACGAAAGTGTATATGACATGACACTAACAGCATTTCTGATGATTGTATCTGCTTAGATTCACATGCTGTGCATATAGTCCGACATCTAGAGCAAATCGTGGAGTATTGCATCTTTATTTTGAAGATCGAAAGGGCACGTCGACATGGGCGTGACTGCAATACTATCCCTAATGTGACGTGTAGTGTACCCACAAACCCTCACGCGTTGAGGTCCTCTCGTTGTATTTTTTTTGCAGTGAAGCAGCCTTCTAGTCAGCGTGAGCGAGTACAGAAGAGAAGGTGTAAGTGTTCTGTGTTCCTTCTACTCCACGAGGGGAAGAAGGGTGGGTGCATGTGAATCTAAGCAGATACAATAATCAGAAATGCTATTTCGGTGAGTAACGCAGGTCTTCTGATGCTTGTGGATCTGCTTAGAATCACATGCTGTGCATAGACTAGCGAGCAGTACCCAGAAATGGTGGTGGGATGTGAGAAGGAATAGTAGTAAAGAGATTTCTTAGCACTGCTTGTCCCACCTGAGAATTAGACCTAGAGTATGTATTTAGGCAGTAGTGTTGTGTAAAGGTGTGTACATAACTCCAGGTTGCTGCTTTGCAAATGGAATCAAGAGGAACATTTGCAATGAATGCTATGGTAGCCCCTGTACCACGAGTAGAGTGTGCTTTAGGCGTGAAGGGTAAATCACTCTTTGCAAGAGTGTAACAATGTGATGCAGTTTACGATAATCTTGGAGATAGCTGATTTAGAGACATGGTCCCCTTCTCCACCAGCTGCCACTGAAATTAAGAACCGATTTCTTAGTGGTTTTGTTTTTTCCAGATAGTAGATAACCGCTCTCCTTACATCCAGTGTGTGGAGGCTTCTTTCCGCCACGTTAGTGGGGTTCTGGAAAAAGGTGGTTAGTTCTATGGACTGGTTTACATGGAACTGTCGAGATAAATTTAGACTTAATATGAAGGTACTACCCTATTTTATCTTACTTCATGTGATATTGCATTTTGAATATTGAATGTTGTGAATATTGAGTATCACCAACGAAAGTGTATATGACATGAAATGAGGGTATGTGCGCAAAACCACCTTATGTTTGTGAATCGTGACGAATGGGTCCTGAACTGAAGAGGTATGAAGTTGACTAACTCTCCTTATAGAGGTGATTGCCAACACGAAGGAGGTCTTGTAGGTGAGTGCTTTAAGGCTAGCCTTCTATATTGGTTGAAAGGGAGGCCCCATTAGTCTGGTAAGAACAACATGAAGTCTCTTCACCCCTTCCATAAAGGCTTTAATTATAGGAATTTTACACCATGAAACCTTGCACTGGGATGTGGTGTATGCCAAAAGCGCAGCTAAGTGGACCTTTAGACTATTGAAAACCAGTTCTGAGTCCAACAGGTGGGTTAGGTAGAGGACGATATCTTTAGGTGAGCATTCAAAAGGATGGATGCCCTTGCCATTACACCAGATAAAGTGCTTCCGTTTGCTGGAGTAGCAATGTCTGGTGCTAGGTGTCCGTGCTTCTCCGAGTATGTCCATGCATCTTTGAGGGAGCTGGAAGTGCGCAGACTATGACCTCAGGAGCCAAGTTGCTACGTTGAGAGTTTCAGGGCATGGATGTAGTGTTTCCTTCTGGTCTTGAGACAGCATGTTGTACGGGCACAGCAGCTTTCTTGGGAGGGGAGACTGACATTGCCATGAGATGGGAGAACCAAGGCTGCCAGGCCCACATAGGGGCCACGAGAATCATAACAGGGGAATCGGGGATGGGGTCGGGGGGAGGCGGAGGTAGAAAGCATAGACAAATTTCCCAGACCATGTTATCCAAAGACCGTTCCCCTTGGAGCGGTTGTGAGGATACCTGGAGGTGTAATCTGGGAATTGAGTGTTCCCCAGAGTGGCGAACATGTCGATGTCTCAGAAGCACCATTCTGCAAAGGCGTAGAGTACAATGTCCTCCTGTAGCTGCCACTCTTGCTCTACGGGTAGGGGAAGTCTCTGCCGAGTACATCCGTCAGAAGATTGAGTTCCCCTGGAACATGTTGTGAAAGGAGGAACATTTGTGTTGGAGAGCCCACTTCCATATGTTCTGGGACAGAGTGTGTGTGCCCCCTTGTGTGTTTAAGTAATACATGGCCGTAGTACTGTGAGGACTAGAACTGGTTTCCCCTGGAGGTGTGTCTGGAAGGCCTTCAGGGCATTGAACACTGCTAGCAGTTCCAACAGGTTGATGTGATTGGATGCTACTGCAGGGGACCACACACCGTGTGCCGTCTGTTGAAGGAGGTGAGCCCCCCCCACCCCATCAGAGAGGAGTCTGCGGTGAGAGTGGTTTCTACTGCAGGGGTGGTGATGGTTTTCCCCTGCAGAAAGTTTTCCCTTGATCACCACTGCAGAGACTGAATGAGGGCCCTCGATAGTCCCACTGGTCACTGGCCTGACCCCATTGGCTCGAGAGTCACACTAGCATGGGGCACATGCGCAGATGAGCGTGAGGAACTAGGTGGACGCAGGAAGCAATCATCCCCAACAGTCACATGGCTTTGCGTTCTGTCACCCGGTGACTGGCTACATAGTGAGGGATATGTAACAGCATGTTTTGAACCCTCTCATTGGAGGTAAAAACAAGGTCGTCTCTGGTCTGAATTAGAGATCCCAGAAACAGTTTGACTTGATTGGGGTTTAGACTGAATTTTTTCTCGTTGATAGAGAAACCCAGGTTGAAGAGACATCTTCAGGGTATTTGTTTCGCATGTTCCATACAAATCACCTGTTAAGAGCCAGTCGTCGAGGTAAGAATAGACTGGGATGGACTGCCTGCACAGGTGAGCAGCTACTACCGCCAGTACCTTTGTGAATACCTGTGGCGCTGAGTCAATGCCGAATGGGAGAACCTTGAACTGATAGCGGGTATCCTCGATCGTGAACCTGAGGTATTTTCTGTGTGCTGGACACATTGAAATATGAAAGTATGCATCTTACATGTTCAATGTGGCCATGTAATCCCCCTGTTGCAGCAGTGGGATTACCTCTCGCAGTGTTGTCAGCCTGAATTGTTGAGTTTTGTCATACTTGTCCGCCAGGCGCAGGTCTAAAACAGGGCGCATGGTGAGATCATTTTTGGGTACAAGGAAGCACACTGAATAAATACCCTTGTTTACCTGAAGAATGTGGACAAATTCTATAGCGCCCTTTCCCAGCAGGACCTGAACTTCTTCCAGCAGGATGTGCAGGGGTTATAGCAACAGGCATCTGCTTTTCGGTGGATGGTATCGAGGTGGCCAGTGAAACTCGATGCAGTAGACGTGGGCAACGGTCTTTAACACCCACTGGTCTGATGTGATCCCCTCCTAGGCGTGGATGAATGACAAGCGACCCCCGACTGGGGAAGTATGGGAGGGGACCCCAACCGGCGAGTCACTGAGGTGGAGGCCGGGGAGCTTCTAGGAGTTGAGTTCTTGCCTCTACGAGGGCCTCTTTGTTGATATTGGCTGTTACTAAAAAAAGCCTTGGCCAGAGGACAAGGGGGTACTCCCTGAGCTGTATTATGTATTAGGGTGTGCAGGAAAAAGATTGCCCACGACCAGCGTGAGTTAGAGCCTACGTACTGGTGGAAGGGTTTAGCCGTGATCTCGCTGAGCGACTTTAGTGTTTCGTGTTCATTTTTCACAGTCTCCAGGGCGTCATCAACAGCCTTTCCAAAACGGTTGGAGTCCTAAACTGGTTTGTTGATAAGAGAGGCCTGAGTTTCGGGTTTAAAGCCAGAGTTCTTTAACCAGGTGTGTCTTTTCAGTAAGGTCCCCTGGGATAGGGAACGTCCAGCGGTCTAAGCAGAGTCCAGAGTGTTCTTCAATATGTTATGGGTAACCTGTCTGCCCTCAGCCACGACCGCCAGCAGGCATGATCGGGTGGGCTCTGGGACATCTTGAAGGACATCCTGGACAAGGCCCCATTGGACATCGCTGCAACTTGCCAGGAGAGTGGTATTGTTTGCGATCCTAGTAGAGTATGCTGCAGAGGCTTTGCTCCGTTTTACAGAGGACAGTGGAACCCCTGTACTTTTAGAGTGGTAGTAACCACCAGGAAGGTCGCTGTAGCATGACCCCCTTATAGATAGTGGGGCGGAAGGTGATGGGCAGAATAATGTTTCAAATCGGGGGTTGACCGTCCGTGTGAGATGGCAACAATAAGGAAGGGGCCAGGCACCTCTTTATAGAGTTCAGTAAAGGGATGGCTTGATTAGTCGGAGGCTTCTCCTTCAGGATATCCTAAACAAAGTCTGAATCTGGAGCCGTCTCGTGTTGCAATCTGGAAATGATCAGCAGCTCATTTTAAAATAGCATTGAACAACATCTGGTCATCAACGGGTGACGAATACCTATGTGGAGGCAAAGAAGGGGGCCCTAGACAGATGATGTCCAGGGTATGTGTAGGTGATAGCCAAGGGCCCTGATCCCCCGCCTGATCTTGATACCAGTCTGGGTCCTGAGCAGCTGTGTATTGTGCAAAGGGATTAATGTCCTCATCAGTATCTTCCTGTGTTGGGTCCTCTGGGACATCCAAGATATCCTCCTGGTGTCCCTGTGCAGAGATGGGGTATTGCTGCAGTTTGTAAGGAATGGGGCAGGAGTCCTCTTCCCTGGGTCCTTTGGGTGTAATGTTCCTGTCAGAAAAGTCAATAAACTGGGCCATTTTGACGATGTATTGTTAAAATCTCTCCCTAATCCATAGGGAAGAGGCAGAAGGGTCTGAAGGTGGAAAAGGTTCCCAATAAGGCCTTAGGGTGAGGCTGGGGGCTTCAGAATACTCCTCTGGACGAGAGGGGATTTCCTTGTGCTCTATGGCTGCCGAAATGATAGCCGCAAGGCTTTCACAGATTTTCAGCGGTTTAATCGAAGGTCTCGATGCGCCCGAGAGTCGTGGTCGGTGACTCCACCGAAGCCTTAGGTGCACGTGCGCCGTTGGACAGTGTGTTGACGACAGTATGTTTTTTTAGGGTTTACGCAGGTGCGTGGGGGGGGGGGGGGCGAACCGCAAGGTTCAGAAGGTGCCGTCGAAATTTTCAGTGGCCCGGTTGGCGTTATGCGCTTCTTCGACGACTCTGTCGAAGAGGCCTTAGGGGTTGTGTGTTTTGGTATCTGTGGTGCGTGGGTGCCCTTGTCACCAGGGTGTGAACTCCCGATAACAGAGCCGGTGGCCTGTCTGTCGGGCTTAGTATCTGGCAGCCTGAAGGCTCTGCTGAGAGGTCGATGGCTTCCAATTCGGAGCCATGGTTGCCGACTGATTCCTCGCCGTCCGAAGCGATGGCGCCAACGGGGAAATGGATTTCGGTCTGCATAGCATAGACCGCCCACCATTTAGTCCACCTGTCTTTCAACGCTTTCGGTCAAAAGAGCTTACAGGACTTGCATGAGCGCTTGTCGTGGTCTCGAGGAAGACACGGATTACATCGGCCATGGGTGTCCTTCCAAGGAAACCTGCCATTACAAGATGGGCAAAATATAAAGAGCGTCTTCTCCATAGCAGAGGGTAGCTGTAGCCAGACCAAGAAGAGAAAGACGGGTAAAGGAAATACATTCTTAGAGAAGAATAAACCCAGGACCCCACTCTCCCTACTAAGGGCCTGGCTGGAGGGCCAGGGCTACGCGGTCAACAGTCATCAACCAGTTGCCGAGCAGGTGTAGATGTCTTCGGTGGCAGGAAACTCACAAGGCAGTCGTCGAGAAGATTAGTCAGGAGACTAGACGACCGAAGGTCGTGGGGACACATTTTGCTATATAAAACTCTTGCAAGCTCCTCACAGGCGACCAACGAAGCTGGCAGAAAAACAATCTGAGGGACCTTGACGGGCGAGAGATTTTGGGTACGCTACACGTCACGTTGGGGATAGAGTTACAGTCACAGCCATGTCAACGTCCCGTTTCGATCTTCAAAAGAAAGATGCAATACTCCGCGTTTTCCACTAGATGTCAGACTATATGCACAGCATGTGATTCTAAGCCGATTCACAAGCATCAGAAAATATAGTTACATACCGAAAATGAGGCAGTATAGATTTATTAAAAATGTATCAAGTGATTTTATTAGATGAAATATGTCTCATGTCTATTTTGTTTTGTTTGTATAACATTTTAAAGTTTTTTTGACTAAACACATTAAAGTATATGAACAAAAAAATAAGGAACTCCTGGCACAACTCCCACTCGTGGGAGATCCAACTTTACCGGCTCAGGGCTTCCGATTGTGTTTTCCTGTCTCTGGCAGATGGGATGCCGAATGGGAGGCTTTGTTCTGTAATGGCCAAAACCAGAGCAGCATCACTTTCATGAACAAGGACAGTGACACTCCATCCCCTCTTTTGTTAAGGTAGTGTATGGCTACATGTGGTGTGTCAAAATTAGGAAACATTTCCCCTGGATGGAAGGAAGGCTATCTGTGTGAGTCAGCCTGAAATCCCAAACAGGTTTATGTGTAGGTTTGCTTCTGCCTTGCGCCACGGTCGGTCCAGTCAGGTGAGCAATCCATTCATTCAGGGGAACATCTGCAGAGGTTGCCGAAAAGGTTCTCATGCCATGAAGTTCTCCTTGCAGGCCCACTAAATGAGGTCCTCTGATACCCAGTTAGGGACCTGTAATAGGCCGGTCATGTGGCCTGACAAACTTCTGAGAACAAAGTGTAGGGTGGGAGGCACAACAGTGTCGTCGTATCTATTCAAGTCAGTAGTGAAGAATGTACTAATGTAAATCCATCTAATTCTTTCCAATAGGATTTCAGGTGCAGCAGGGAGAATCTCGAGGCCACTCGGGATTCAAAACATAAACGCACTAGACACGCACCAGCTGTTGCCAGCTGGTAGCCCTATGCTGCACTCCTTGTGGGACTAAGTCCCCGTTACTTTATTGGAACCTCATCAAGCTCATTCAACTCCCACCAGGAGGAGTTTAGGTCCATGAGGGTCACTTTAGTAAATTGGTTAAATTGCAATCCGCCTTCCCAAAGTTTACACATTTTTCAATAAAAAAACAATGTATATAGAAATTCTGTCTATCAGCTCGTCTACAGACAGGAACCACAAGGCTGACACAACACAGAAGATAGGCAAAGTCTTTTTATGTTTTAACAAAAAGTCAAATATAGGACCACACTATTCTATATAGGGAATGCATAGTCCTCCATGGTTCTCAAATAATCTGTTCACAAATTCTGAAACAATGACAGTAATATAGTTGAGCTGAAAAGCAGTACTAACAATCACTGCAATGTGTTTCAAGGTTTACACATGATATCACAAACAAATAAGAAAATTCATTTGTGGCTGAAACCAAAGATCACTTACATGAAATTGTCCTTCTGGGCAGTGTGAATTCTTTCTGCTCAGAGCATCCTAAACACACTCATATCGAACCATGTGTGCCGACGCGTTTCGGATTATTCATAATCCATCTTCAGGGCTGGGTGTGTTAAAGTTTCAACAATGTTCATTCAAAATTTCTTAAATCCTGTCTACGTTGAATCTACAGGTGACTACCCAAAGGGTCGACAAATACCTCTCACCGGGTAATGTGTTAACAGGCTGTGGTTCCCAGTAAGTAGTGGCACTTTCGTGAAGGATCAAGGCTTCATGGCCGCTTTCTTTGTCGTCATCATGGTGTATTCCGATATTTAACTCCTGCTGCAGCAGAGGCAGGTGCAGCTGCTGCGTTAACCAGGTAGCCCTGGGTCACCACCTGGCAGATACACACGTGTAAAGTCACAGAAAATCAGTACAGAGAATTGACCTGTCGCCTTGCCAGTGCAGAGGTGTGAGAGAACTACTCAAAGTGGCTGCGATGTAGATGGGGTTCGGAGGGGAAAGTATCCATGGCTGCTTGTGCTCGCTTACCACTTCTTCCTTGTATAGTAAACCTCCTTTGACCATGCCTAGGAACGTATTGGCCTCTCCGGCTTTGGCTGAAGGTCACGAAATAGAAAAAAGGCTGTTCTCTCCAAGTTGATGTTGTTTGAGTGAGCTGTTGTCTTACTGCCTCACCCAGAGACTTAGCAGCTTCTTTAGACACTTGAAACTTCAAGCTTTTATCCCCTTTGGGCCGAATAAATGCTCCCCATCAAAGCAGATTTCAAGGAGTTCTGCTTGAACATCTGCCCAATAATCAGGCCGGCATGAATCCCCAGCTTGGTTGATTTGGCATGCTGCCTCCTTTTCCGCCAGTGCCCACGTCATTAAATCCATCTCTAAATCCATCTCTAATTTCTTCTCTTTGAGGAAGATTGGATGCAGCATTTGATATCACAGACCATAACAAGTTAGAGTATTTTGAAAGGGCACAGGATACGTTAATAGACTTCAGGGCCACGCTTCCGGTGACAAAAATCTTCTCCATGGTGCGTGCTTGGAAAGGAAATCCAGATCTGCAGGGGTTGGTCTACATTAGGGATGCACCAAATAGTAGATTTAGGTATTCAGCCAAATACTGAATAGCTAGACATGTATACAGAGCGGAATAGTGGCCTTTTTTAATAAATAAAGTTATGTAGACAAAAAAAACACTTTGTAAATTAAAAACGCACTTTAAAATATGTATATCTGTTCTTTATTCCATTTCTTCACTTTGTGGTCTATGGAAGAGGTTTGTGTAAACCCTTACCAGAAAGAAAACTGTTCAATAAGAGCAGTGCTTGTATTTGTATGCATCCAAAGGTGTAACTTGTTGGCCATGGTCCAAGTAACTAAGACTAGCCCATAATATGCATGTATGCAATCACTGTGAGAGTTGTCATGCTTTCAAATGCTCCTTTTGGCCCTGCCCATCTTTAGAGTTCAGGCTTAAGCAAGAACCTGAAACACAAAAGGAGTGATTACATCAATTAGCACCCTGCTGCTGAAGTACTACCTAATACAAACCTCTGGGATGCTAAAGCCATGTTTTCTACTTGTGAGTGTGGACGAGGCATGTGGAAAATAACTTTTCATTAATAGATACCATTTCTTTTCTTTTTTGGTTGGGACACGTTTGCAGTGTTTTGGGGCATGGTAAAAGACACCAGACAAAAATATATAGGGAATGCATAGTCCTCAATGGTTCTCGGCCTACTCTATATGGAAGTGACAGTGCTGATTTTCAGATCTTTCATTGGCAATTGCATGTTTATTTTACTTATTTGCTTCACTTGTACATCCATTTGGTCCAATGTTTTTAAATTGTACACGTGTATCGCCTCTTCTTTATTACATAAATATCCCACTATTCTATCTCTCTAATGTTGGGAGGAATATTTCTGCTGGAATGTTGATTAATAAAAATATAGCCATGTCCTTTAGTAACAATTGTCACTTTTACTCAATTTAAAAGGGACTCATTTTGGCAACATGAGAACATTGGAGAGTAGGAATTGTAACCTACCTTTCAATATTACAAGCACATCTCTGCCGCAGAAAAACTTCCCACTGACCCATCTTAATTTCTTTATAACCTTGGCCTGCAGGTTGAATACAGTTCTTTGCTGCAGGTACACTACCTCCTGTGATACTTTATTCAGGGTTTGGAACGTACTGTGATCTCTGCCACAGTTATATTAATCCACTTAATTATATTATTTGGATAGGGAATTGGAACCTGCAACTTTCAGATTTCTCACACAGGTCATCAGCAAAAACGAATATGTGCCTAAAGAAAGTATTTTTCAATCGTGACTTAATGAACTATTATACCAGCTCAATGGTTTTCAACTGCAAAATACAGGGGAGACTAGAGATGCAATCAAAATATTGAGAGATTTGATTCAGCTCACCCCTCCCCTTCCAAGCAAACCACCAGCAGAAAGTCTGTCTGTCCAGCACATGAAGGGCAGGGAGTTTGTTTGCACTTTCTCACCTCTGCTCTGCCTGCACTCAATAGAAAAGTGAAAACAGAATTTGTTTAATGGCACTTTAAAAATTAAAGTTACTCACTGTAGTGACCAGAATACTCATAGTCCACAGTCCCCTTTCCTCCATCCTTGCGGGTGTCCTCCAACATGGGGATGGTACCGGAACCTCTGGCAGGAAACAATTGAGCTTCCCCTTTAAATTTAGGATAGCGTGAGGGGCGCGGCCCCAGGCTTGGGAATGCACCCCCCCAGGCCCCACCTTCTGGCACCTCACCTCAGACCCCCTTGGACACTTAGATACCTAGCTACAATTAACACGTTAGCTCCTAGCATACAAGCGCTGCAAGGTAGTGGGACGTATGGAGGAAAGGGGACTAGGAGTACTCTAGTCACTACAGTGAGTAACTTTAATTACTCATACTTTCCGTCCCCTTTCCTTGTCCACCGAACAAGACCATCGGGTGGAGCTATGAAAACCTACCTCATAATCTATGCCAAAGCAAAAAGTTTCTTCAGAACAGCCTGGCCGAACTCTGCATCGCGCCAGGAGCTGGTATCCAGGGAATAGTGCTTACAGAAGGCTGATGGAATGGCCCAAGTAGCCCCTTGCTGATGACCTCCCAATTAGCATGCCTCTAAAACGCAATGGCCGTGGCCTTAGCCCTGACCGCATGGGCATGAATCCCCCCCAGGAACAGGTTTGCCCATGGTCGTATACGCCTCCGAAATGGCCTGAACCATTCAACAGGCAATAGAAGCTTTGGAAGCTTGGGTGCCGGGAGACGAGCCCCCGAAAGTAATGAACAATGCCTCAGACTTCCTGAAGGATTTTGTCCCGGAAATATAGAACTTGAGGGCTCTCTTGAGGTCCAAGGAATGTAGAGCCCTTTGTGCCTCCAACTGCGGGTTCGGGAAGAACCGAGACAGGCAGATGTCCTGATTCAAATGGAATGGAGAGACCACCTTGGGCAAAAAATGTGAATGAGTGCAGAAGATGACCTTGTCGTTGTGAAACATGGTGAAGGGCTCGCAAGATGACAACGCCTGCAGCTCGCTGAACCTGCGTGCAGAGGTGAGCACCATCAATAGTACCGTCTTTAGTAGCAACAGCCGGATGTCCACTGAGGCCATCCGCTGAAAGGGCTTGCACTGCAAGGCCGCCGGAACCACATTGAGGTCCAAGACCGGATGCGGCCTATGCACCTGAGGAAAAAGCCTGGACACCCCGTGAGGTGGGCCGTAACCACTGGGTTTGCTGCTGAAAAAAACGTGCTCTGGGGAATTCTTGCAGGCCCCAATAGCCACCAAATAGGTGCGGCACGTATCCACCTGAATGCCAGAATGAGCCAGATGTGCGCAGAACTCCAGCATGTCGTCCAGGGAGCAGGTGATGTGGTCCAGTCCATTGTGGCGAGCCCAGTGGCAAAACCTACTCCACTTGCCCTTATACTGGGATCGAGTAGACAGTCGCCTGTATGATGTCCCAGTTGTCATCCAAAATATTAGCATGCTGCAGTCTCAGCTGGTCAGGAACTAGGCCACTAAGGTCAGCCTGGCTGGGCCTTGGTGCTCCACTGCCCGGCCCTGCTGCGTCAGGAACCCCCTGCTGGGAATCAGAAGATAAAGAGGGACCTGGGAGGACAGCTGCAGCAGATCCGAGAACCAAGCCCTCGAAGGCCAGTGGGGGGCAATCGGGATAAGGCTGCAACCCGCCGACGCCCGGAATTTGCAGAGGGTCCACTGGAGCAATGGGGAAGGAGGGAACACCACCTGCGGCTGTGCCAGCAAATCTGAAACGAGTCTCCTAGAGACCCCTGACCCCTTCCTGCCCATGAAGCAAACCGGGGGCACATGGAATTCAAAGGAGATGCGAATAAGTCCAGATCCGGAAACCCGCAGCACTGGAACAGGGGCAACACGGAGTTGATGTGTAATTGCCACTCGTAGGTATTGAAACCCAAGCACTATGGTGGACCGCTTCTACAATGCTGTCCCCCAAGAGGCGGACTGCTGAAATCCAAATCCCCCTCTGTCAGGGCCCTTTCCCAGAATGATACTGCCTCCATGCATAGGAGGGGTGGTGGGGGGGGGAACGGGTGTCACCCTGCTTGCTCAGGTAAAACATTGTTGTGGAGTGGTCTGTCCTGACCAGAAACGCCTTGTCCGTGATGAGGGGCAGAAAAGCCTTGAGCACCAGGCCCACTGCCCTGAGCTCGAGCAGACTAATATGCAGGATGGCTTCTGCCCTGGACAATGCACCATCAACCACCAGCCAAGATCCATGGGGAGGAGGAGCAGGGCTATTGGGATCCTGTCCTACTGAGACCCTGTCTCTTGGTCCCAACTGGCCATCAGGTAGAGCTGGAGGCATCTCATCTTGAGGCGGACGTGCTGCACCGTGAGCATGCAAAATGCCATCAGCCACAGGAGGTGCTGGAACCACCATGCCGAGGTGGTCGATTTGGTCAGAAAGTACCCTATCGCCCTGTGGAGGGAACGTTGGGAACACACTGCACAGCTGTTTCCCAGCGCACTCCAAGGAAGACCGAGCCAGCTGCGACTTCTGTCTATTGAGGGAAAAAGCCAGCTGGTGAAGAAGGCCTGCCAGCTGTTGGCAGGAGTGCACCACCCTGACTAGCCAGTTGTCCAGGGAAGGGTACAAGTGGTGGCCCTCCAGACACAGCAGATGAGCCACTGCATTCATCAGCTTCATGAACACAAGAGGGGATAAATTGAGGCCGAAGGGCCGCAACTTGTACTGGAAGTGGTACGACAATCAAGAACCACAGAAACTTCTGATGCAGCTGCTAGATGGGGACATGAAGGTACTCGTCCTTGAGGTCTAGGGAACACATCAAGTCCCCTACACACAGAGATTCTGCTATGGGTGCAGGAGCAATCTTCTTGAAGCGTTCAAGCAGTAAAGACAGGTTGAGAAATTACAGGTCCAGGACTACCCTCAGGCCAGCCTGGTTGTTCTTGGCTACTGCAGAAAATCCTGCAGTAGAAGCCGGAACACCTGTCTGAGGAACCGGTTCCACTGCCTGCATCTCCAAAAGTGAAAGGATCTCCCGTAAAAGGGCCAGGGAGGCCATTTGATAAAGAAGAGGAGAGGATCATAGAGGAAAGGGAAGAGGAAGACTGAAGCCCGTGGAGACTATAGAAATGATCCAAGGATTCTTGAAATAATGCTTCCAGCTGACCTGGAAGAGAGCCAGACAGCCCTCTACAGGCAAGCTAGACTCCCAGGGGAGTGGAAAAAAACACGCAAAGAACTCGGCTGCTTCACACTGTGGTCACTTAGTGGAATGCATCCACGCTGTACTTTTCTTCTCGACCCCCAGGCATAGCCCTCTGCTAGCTCGGTCTATGTGGGAGACCGAAGACTCCATGAGGTCCTGCGCAATCGCCCGGGCATCTGACAGAACAGCCTTTTAGGAAGCTTGCTTCTCTAGAGGGAGAGGACATAGCACAGTTTACCAAAAGACTCAAGGACCTTGTCCTCCTCGGACAGACAACTGGAGGTGCCACCTGCAGAGGAAAACGAAGACTATGGTTTAGAATACAGTGAGGCTGCAGCCACCACTGAAGAGGGAGGCTGGGGGTGGGAGGCCAGGAGGACTGGTTCCCCCATCTGCCAGCCCGAACCTGCCGTCTAGTTTCTTGTTCATCATGTTCATCTGGTCATTGGCCCGGGGCTTCTCCCAGACCTTTCTCGCCACCTGTAGGCCATCCTTCTTGAGAGGAATGCATTGAACGGCTGGTGGTGCGCTTGCCCAAAACCTCTGCTAGCATTCCCAACTCCTGGGGGGGCCTCCTCTGCAAGGCCCTGGAGGTGGTCATGAAAGGCATTTACAGATGCCGAAGGTTCGTCGTCCTGGGTGTTGTCATCATCGCCATTGTCCCTCATCCTCCAGATAGAGGGGAGTCTGGGCCCTGGGACACAAGTGGCAGCAGAATTCCTCCCCCTTGATTCAGACCCGAAGACAGGGTACAACGTCCTTTCGTCGCAGGATGTATTTTCGCTGGTTTTTTTCCCGCGTCCCGCGAATTCTTTTTCGAAAAAACACATCGAATTTTTAAGAAAGTGGAGGGTTTGGGGGGGAACCCCCCCAAAAAAAACAAAAATTTGATGTTTTTTTTTTCGAGAAAAAAAAAATCACAGTAAAAAACCCTGCGAAAAAACATCCTGCGATGAAATTACATGGAACCGAAGACAGATCCAATGGTTGCTGAGGGAGAGGCGTTGGTGGTACAGTGGGAGGGTGGTCTGGATAACCAGTAAGGCCTGGACGGGAGAGAGGCAACAGCACCGGCAGCACAGGAGGAACCGGTGGAAGGCCCAGAGGTAGAGGCCTAGAAGGCACAACCTGTGGGATCACTTCCTTCACTATATCCTTGAGGAGCCCCGTCATCTGCAGGGAATGCATGAGAAGAAGGAAGCGCTCAAAGAGGGGGTCCTCGCAAGCCGCTGGATCTCAAGCGGGCCGGCCCTCAGCAACACTGGGCCTCCATTCCTGATCGAAGCGCCTGAGTCATGTAGCCGTAAGGCTGCTTTGTTTAGATGTACTTACCTCTGCAGAGACTAACTACCTGTACTATAAAGTCTGCTGCCAATTCCAGAGGGAATGGGACTGGAACCTTCTTGCATGGCCCACTCAATGGGCGAGGGACCAGGTAGGCTCTGATCCGAATCCAAGATGGCTACCGGTTTACCAGGCTCCACCATGTGCTGATGTGCCATTTTGGGGCCTTGCGCGACACCCTTGGCGAGATGGTGCGAAGGCCCTGTGCCTCGTGCAGGCTCAGACATGGAAGGACACGCCTTGGCCCTTGAACCTGAAGCGTTGACCTCAGAGACAGCTCCGGTAGACCTCGAGCCCTCAGCCTGTTGGGCAGTAGTCAAATCGCCCTGACTCACGACCTCAGAGGTGGCTATGGTAGGCTGTGTGCCCTCAACCACAGAGCTGGTAGTCGTGCTGGATCGTGCCAAGGACCGACTCTTTGAAGTAGAACATAACAATACTTTGCCCACTGGGGCTGAAGAGGAAGACTATCTTTGATCCCCCCCTCCTAACCCCTATGGATTGCCCGGTAGAGCTCCTGAGCCCCTCAGCTCCTAAGCCAGCCTCAGATGAAGAGCCTTACAGTACGAAACACGTGTCAGGCTGCCTTGTACTCAATTAAACTGTGCATAACCTGCATTGATTTTGTTGTTCAGTGCGCAGTGTGAAAGCATACAACCCTTTCTTGTATACAGAATCCAAGGTACCCTTGCCTGTGGAAACCCCTGGGAAGGAGTCTCTGCACTGAGGAGCCATACTAAACAAAGGGCCGAACTTGTCTTGCCGTGGGGTCCTGAAGACGGACTCTAAGATGACCTGGAGGGGAAGCGTGGAAGATCTCCCTCCAATGTGACAAACTATTCTACAATGCCCGATAACCCAGAGCGATTCAAGTCACGCACGCATCCAAGCAGTGGTCGGGCCCCAGGCACTCAAGACAGAGTGCATGGCTATCCGAGGCCGGCAATGGGTGGTCGCAGGATGCACATCTCATGAATCCTCCTGCAGCCGACTTGCGGCTGGGGAGCGAGCCACTGAAGGGAGGTGGAAGAAAAAAAACCGTCAAGCGGTAAGTTAAAAAGTCTCTGTGCCTAGCTGCCAGGTCCGCCACAGTCCATGCTGAAAAAGGAATTTTAAACTTTTAAATTTAAAGGAGAAGCTCAATTCCTCGCTGCCAAAGGATCTGGCACCACCCCCATGTTGGAGGGACGCCCGCAAGGATGGAGGAAACGGGACGGGATGCATGAGTAGCATAAACATAACATGCCCAAATGATGCCAGGCACAAAGACAAAGCAGTACTTTGAGTATTATGAAGGGGGAAACTATTCAGCTTCGAGTGATAATTATTAAATTAGTCGGACGAAGCAGAATATCTCATTTTCAGACGAAATTCAGCAGAATACTTACTGAAAGCCAAATTTCGGTACACACCAGGTCTATATTTTTTACAGGCTTTTTATGGACTTCTGGCATAGTGCACAGCCATTGCCAGAGTTCTAGGATGGAGTACTAGGGCGTCCTAAAAAGAGAAGTGCTTGCCCATTTGGGAGGCACTTTGCCAAGAATGTTGGTCAGGTCTTATTCATTAACAGGACTTGAGGGTGGGCCCAAACACAGGGCCTCAGACACTTTCACCATCATAGACAGTATGCATTTGGATGGGCATAGGGGCTTGCCTGCATCAAGTCAAAAACAGGGGAGTGGTCTAGGCCTCTTGTATCGTTCAAGTCATTGCAAAGGTCAGCTATTCTAACCTCTTCCGAAATAAATTCTTTGGAGAAGTCCAACACTCTGCCATGTAAGGGCACGAATCCAAAGTGGATTGGGTCTCCAACATTGAAAATCGATTGAAACAACTTAAAAAACAAATTTCTTGTCCCGCATCTCAAACCCAATGCCATACTCTATACCAATGGCTCCATCAAAGATTCCATGTCAGCAATGAACTTGGTCAATTGCAAAAGCAGTGTTTATTCGAGCGGTCTTGGTTCTGGATTTGGTACCCATGTTTTTAGGCATGCAGGAACCAGTTTGTAGACTTACTACCTGCATTGCAATGCGAGGGTGGAGCCATATGTTTTAGCAGTGCCGTTTCCATAGCTGCCGGGGCCTCCTTTGCAAACACCAATCATTTGGAGCCTGAACTGCTCCCATTGCTCTGTCGAAGCGGATTCAGAAGGGAATCATACCTGCTTGTCTCTGCCTGTTGAGGAATCGATTGTCCCTGTGGCATATTTTCCTTTTTTTGGAGATGATGAATGCCTGGAGTGCTTATGATGTTTTTGGTTCCTTATCACGTTTCTCTGGGGACACTTTTCTCGACAGCCTACAGGCTCCTTCCTTGTCCTGTGATGCTTTGCGCTTGGAGGAGGTGGTACTCTGGGATTTGTAAGCAGAGCGCCTCAATGACAGTTGAAATATCTATAAAAGGTCTTCTGGGTCATCGACCGGCACAAGCCACATTTCGCAATGCGATCCACGCCTGAACACCACTAACACATGAGTTGCAGGTTGCTTAACAACATATTTCGGGTCAAATTCAGCACATTGCTTAAACCGCTATGGCTTAAGAGTGGACATCAGAAAACTAGGTCATGAGGTATAGTGCAAGGTATAGACAGACACCGACGTCACATCCACTGTCGAGGATTGGTTGCATCAAGGGATCCAGCAGCACATGACATGGCGTCACCTGCTATTAAAATGTTAACTGTGATTCAGTAGAAGCTCCACAAATATATCCAAAATAAGGAATCTGTGGAAGGACACTATCCTATAGTTCCATTGTCAAAACATCAAAATGCTACATCTTGCCTGTTAAATCATGATGCTGTAAAACACAATATCAATTCACTTTTCTCTATAGCACAAACATTCAGACTGGCTTTGTAATTCTATTGAATCAATGCAACTTTGGTATCTGAGGTGTTCTGCAATCTTGTGTTTTTTACTCACTTGAAGGTAATGACGTTGGTTTTGGGGGTTCCGTTGGCGTACTCTTGTTGGTACCGGGACTTAAAAGTTTGACATAATTAGCAGGAAACCAGCCAATCTGCCTTTTCTTCCCTCGAGCCTGGTGAGAGAAGATTGCGTTACTAAAAGCAAAAGACAGAGGTTCACCATTCTTAATGCTGTAAATATTTCTTCAACTGGTGTTGGTTTAAGCGGTTGAACTTAAATGTGATCTTTGGTACATATGTATTAAAAATGACAGCTAAAAAATAATTCTTAAGTCACAAAAAAGGCACTTCCGGGCATGAGATGACTGAACAACTATGCACACATGTAATACAGAATGTATAACAAAAGTTTATACCTTTTTTTTTAAATACTTGGGTCATGCCACTCCTTGAAGCAATCAGACCACCACTTCCCACTGTGCAAACTCGTATAGCTTTGGTTATGGAAAGTTTTTGGACGTTTGATCAAAGATAAGTGGTAAGTTATAAGGCAGAGGAAGTTACTGTGAGGGATTGGTGTGTCAAAAGTGCCATCTCCCATAAAGAATCTTTGCGAACTTGAAGTCAAACATCTGATTATTGAGACCAAATGAAGAGTAATTCTAACTGGAACGGCTAATTTTGGTTTGTGTCCAAATCATCTAATGGTTTGTGACAAAGTGCAAACAAACAAAAGAAAAGTACTGCTAAACAAAGAGTTGGTTCAGGTGGCCTTCCATCTTGGGTCTATTCACCCAAATTGTGGTTTGTGGGTCTAACTCGACTCTAATGCCCACCTTTGCACCAATGCGGACCAGGCTGAGCCCTGCGGGGAACCAATTACTTACCTTCAAATTTCCTCCCAGAGATTCCTCCTCTTCTGAACCAGTGCTAGCCACACAAAGAAGCAGAAAACTTAAATCAACCTATTAGAGATAGTAGTTTGCCTTCAAACTGGCGTTGCCACAATGTCATGAGCCATAAACAATGCAACTGGTATAAAAACGGAACACACCCCACCAAAAACACAATTTTACAGACTTTCCAATGCTCCACAACAGTCCAAACTAGCAGAGGAACTGCCAAGATTACAGTACAAAACAGGTTGCAAGCAATCTTACTATAGAAATAAGAGAAACGGTTATAAGGAATCTATAGGAAGAAGATTGTAGCAATGACAAAAAAGAAAATGTATGTTTTCTTCAACAGATACCTTCGACTGACAGATTAGTCCTCGACTGGAAGACTCCTCGAGCAGTACTGCAACGAAGAACAGTAGGCAACATGCGGGGGTGATACTCTAAATGATACACTGCAGCAAGACTGACCATTAATAAGGTGCCTACTTCCCTGCCAAAGATTCCAGGCAGGAATACTAAGCAGAAATATGAAGAGATAAAGTGCCAATTTAACAAACGTCCAGCAATGGGTCATCTGTATGCAAGATGGAAGTAACAGCCTGATTCCTAGTCAAATGGCTACACCCACACACCTTCCAGAAACAACCTGTTTTACTCCGATATCAAATCTAGATACACAGGCAAGCCACCATGAATTAGATTATTTACCAGCGCGCCTGTGACTAAGAAGCTGAACACCCTCAGTGAACCAAAACTCCTCAATTAGCCATGTGGCAGAAGGGGGCAACATCATCTGCACCGGTGAAAAAATTACTGCCCATCAGCTCACTAAATGTTAATTCACTTTCAGAGCTGGAGTCTCATCATGGATTTGTAAGCGAGGCAAAAACCATGCAAAATACACTGTCTGATGCCCCAAAAATAGGGGTTGCCCTTTTTCACTTGTCTGGCCATCACCTATTGACCATCGCACTTTACACATCCAAGCATCGCCCATCCCTGCAAAACCCTTTTCCATTTACAACACATCCTTGCCCTAGACATCCTCAGCTTCCCTCCAAGCCCTCTCACTTTCTTCTTCCTTATCCACTCTGCTCTCTTTCGCCCATTCACACCTTTCTTTACCATTCTCACATCTTTTCCATCTTCTCACCCACCTCATCCTCTCTTTATGTTCTGTGGCGGTCAGAAGACGGAGTTCGGCACTCGGAAGACATGAATCAATTTCTTATAATGAACATTATGAGTAGAAGGCTTAACTATCACTAAAGGAAGTACTCTAAAGAAACTAAAGGTCAGAGATGTGAGGAGAGAGGTAGAGTGTGGAGTCGAAGATGACCTCAAGGTTTTAGCCTTGCAGGTGGGAGCAGGAAGAGGGCCAAGAGAGGCCGGCCAGAGAGCTGCAGGGAAGGAGGGAGAGGGTGTGCCAATGAGTAGAATCTCGGTCTTACTGGCATTAAGGCAGAGGTCGTTAGCGGCACACCACTCCTGGATGGCAGACAGGCAGTCAGAGATGAGGGAAGGAGAGGAGGTGGCCGAAGGGAGCCTGAAAATGAGCTGGGTATCATCCGCATAGCACTGAAAGTTGGGGCAGAGAGCAGCGATGCGGTGGGCAAGGAGTGCCAGGTATTGGTTGAACAGCCAGGGGGAGAGGTTAGAGCCCTGGGGGACACCACAGGTAGAGAAAAAGATATCGGAGAGGAAGAACCCAAGTTGGACCTGGGAAGGTCGGTCGGAGGGGAAAGAAGTCAACCACGCCAGAGCCTGACCAGTGATACCCAGGTTATCACGGAGACGGTTGAGCAGGATGGCATGGTTGACAGTGTCAAAGGCAGAGGATAAGTAGATGGTAAGTTTGGTTCTAAGGTCAAGCGTGAGGATTGTGTTGCGCGCAACCTTAGCGCAATGTTTTTATGTTGTTTCTAACCTTATTTGTCCTTTTCTCCTGCAGGGATGGCCTGGCGAAGTCAAACGGGAAGCAGCTATCCGAAGATCTGCCGGCGGGTGATGGATGGCTGGATCCGAGAGGATGCTGGCCGAGATGAGCTACCGTGTAAGTGTTGGAAGCCTGGAACAGGTAAGGATGCGCTGCGACTGCGGTGACTGCTGGAATCTGGTAAAATGCGCTGCAGGTGATGATTATTGCTGGAGTCAGGTAAGATGCGCTTCAGGCAATGGTATTGCTGGAGTCAGGTAAGAGGCGCTTCAGGCGATGGTATTGCTGGAGTCAGGTAAGAGGCGCTTCAGGCGATGATATTACTGGAATTGGGTAAGAAGCACTAAATAGCCTGGCCCCAGCTACGCCCCTTTGCTCTGCCTTGTGGCCCCACCCTGCCACTCCCAGGAGATGCTGCACGTGCAGCCCAATGTATTCCTATGGCCACGCCCGACCTGAATGCACGTGGAGGCCCTGCAGGGGAGGAAATAACACATGCACCAGAATAAAAGTGTGCACACTGTCTCATGAGCCTGGCACCAAAGGCGCCAGGACTGGGTCCAACTGGACCCTTTATGTGATGGAGCTTGTGGTCCTTGCTCTGTGGCCATGACAATAGAGGCAATCTTCTCTCTCAATTTTTTCTCCTCAATCCCTATCCCTCTTCTTCCTCAAGCCCATCCCCATAAGGGTACCTATGATTGTGGCTCTGAAGGCCTCCCAAACACCACTGACACCCACCTCCCGATTATCATTGTTGACAAAGTATTCTTTAATGGCACCCAGAAGGGACTGCCTCAACTCTTTATCCTGCAGCAATGTGTCATTGCACGTCCACCGGGACCCAGGAGAGGAGGGGGCGGGGGTGTGCCCAAGCTGATTTTGACCAGGTCATGGTCGGACAACGGAATAGCCTCTACCCCAAACTCAGTGACATGCTCTCGGGGCGAGGAGTCTATCAGAATATAATCAATCCTAGAGAACGCTTTGTGTGGTTTTGAGAAGGAAGTGAAATATGGGTCCTGGTCTTGTCTAGAAGTGTGTGAATCCAGAAAGGCCAATTCCCCATTAATCCGAAGAATGTGGCTGCCAGCTTTGTTTGAAGACACAGATCAGGACATGAATTGGGTGACTTCCTATCCCTATCCAGACGGAGAACCATATTGAAATCCCCACCCACCAATAGAGTCCCTTCTGTGAATCCCATAATTTTCTCCTTCATCCCCTCCCAGAAAAGATCTTGCGCCTCGTTTGGGGCATATATGCACACCAGGGTAAACAGCCTGTCTTGCACTTCTCCTTTAACCATTCGATATCGTGCCTCCAGGTCGGTTCGGTGTGCCTTGGGAGATAAGTGGGCTTTGGGGGAAACCAGGAGTGCAACCCCACGTATCTTTGCTATGTAGGGTGAATTGAACGTATGCTGTATGGGTTTAGCCCTGAAGTTTGGTTGCTTCCCCTTAACCCAGTGTGTTTCCTGCAAAAATAAAAAGTGTAGTTTGAGCCTAGTAAATTCACTCAACACCATCAACCTCTTAGTAGGCGAGTTTCACCCCCCCACATTCAAAGATCCCACCGTCAGGGGTTGAAAGGAGTCACCCATCAAAAAAGTGGAAATTTCTCTTAGCTCCTATTGAGGAGCCCATTGTGTCTGTCCCATGACCTTGCCTCTGTGCCCAATAGTCACTCATGTAGAATCCCGTAGAACCAATACCTCCTAGCAGACCTGGTAAGCTTAAAAAACAACTCCAGAGAACTGTCTAACAACCCCCCCCCCTCCTTTCCCCTGAACGCCTGGGCTCCAAGCAACGTCAGCTTGTCGCTAGACCAGGCCACCAGTGACTCCCCCCCCCCCTTCCGGGCTCACAAGCTCAACAATAGCCCTCCCCTTAAACAGCGTGTGAACAAAGCATAAACATAGCCTTAATGAACCAAACACTGATGAATATGCGGCCCCTTGGACGGGCCTCGTCGGGACCACCCAAGTGTATTCCGTATATTCAGGACTGCATGCACCCATGGGCGACCCCCAGCCGCGATGAGAGAATCCTTAAAGATTGGATGCGTTTGGCGACGCCAGGACGATTTCCCTGAACTTTGTGCCCACAGATTTTGCGTATTTCCGTGGATGACGGAGTTCAGGGGTGGTGGGGGGGGGGCAGAAGGCGTCCTCTCTCGTCAATCGTCGGCGGGTTCCTCGTTCTGATCACCCAGGAGTTCCTGGGACACCCTGTGGATGTCATCCTCTGTTACCAAGGCATATTTGTAACACTCAGGTTCAAAAGAAAGCGAAAAGGGGTATCCCCATCGATATCGCACTCCATTAGATTGAAGAATTTTCATCAAAGGGGAGCAAATCGACGCCTTGCTAAGGTGAAGGCCGACAGGTCTTGGTAAATCGAGATTTGTGCACCTTCCCAACTGACAGGAACTCTCTTACGTGCTAGTTCCAGGATTTTACTTTTCTCCGAGAAGTAGTGAAACCGCACAAGGACGGATCTGGGGCCCCTGCCAGATGGTTGGTTCATTAGTGTTGGCATTGTCGAAAAGAGTCCTCAACGGCCTTGATAGCTTTAATGATGTCAGGTTGGGTTTCACCCTCTCATTCCGGAAAGCCCAGGAACCGTAGGTTGCAGCGGCGCTCCCCGTTTTCCAAATCGTCCAACTTTAAGGAACACTTTTCTTCCCTTGTCTCCAGTTCCGCCAAGTGCATATCAAGATGGGTTTCAAGAATATCTATGGATGCCGTATTAGTTTCTAGAGCTTGGACTCGATCATCAATGGTGTCCACCTTCTTGTCCAGAGTGTCTAGCCTTACGGTAAAGTCTGCCCTGAAGCTGCGTATTTCTTCCAAAAGAGTCGCCATGGTCTTGGTCACTGAGTTGGCGTTGACTGCCTCTAGCTGCGTTGGGGCCGCCATGCTGGGGGGGGGAGAGACAAGCTAGGAGGGGTCCGGCGAAATTGTTGGAGGTACTCGGCCCAGTTCATGAAGGCCTCAGCTGTGCAGAGACTCGGGACAGGCCCTTTATTTAGAACGATCAAGAAGGCGCAGTGTGAGGGGCTCAGGCAGATCCGTGAGGTAGAAACTGGAAGGCCGTAGGTGGATTTACGCAGGTGCTGAGAGTGGCGTCGGAGGTCCGGTGGCTAGTACACTCCTGGGGTGGGGTTCTGGGAGTGACTCCGCTCAAGCATAGGGATCGTCTAGCAGTGGGATATTATCTAGAATCTTAACCTGAGGAGAGGTGCAGTGCGCTTCCCCAGTCACATGGGGAAGCAACCACAGAGCAGGAGCCCGCGAGTTAAGATGGGGGCTGGCGAGGCTGGGAGGATACTCCAAGATTGTTTAGGGTGCTGGCCGGACTCAAGGATGCAGCACGTCACACCTGCTCCCAGTGCAGACCTCTCCAACTCTCTAGGTAACGGGCACGGGAGAGCAGGTCAGACTCCACCAACACTAATGGCATACAGCCACCTGGGTTCCTGGTTGCCCCCCCCCGCAAGCCTGCAGGAGTTGGACAGACACAGGGAGTCCCCTCAGGTGGTGATGGGCCGGGGGGAGGATGGGGGAAGAGACCCGTGACACTAACCCTGTCCGTTCCGGGTGAAGCGCATCAGGCGAGCAGGCAGGAGCTTCGGCTACTCACAGGGCCAGCCCACATTGGAAGAAATGCGGCCACTCCGGAAGAAGACAAACTCTGCGGGGATTAATCAAGCGGAACCCCTTCAGATCCGTTGCAGTCTTCGTCCGGGTCCAGCGGCTGCAGGAAGGGGGGCTCCAGCAGGAGAAACAGCAGTCCGGAAAACCAACTGAACCCGGCCAACAGCCCACTCCCCTCCCGTGTTGCGCGCATATGGCCAAGTTCCAGGAGCGAGGGGGGGTGGAGACTACCTCTGTAGGGCATCTCTCACCGGCGCGCCTTGACTTTGTTCAGGCCTCACACCCCTCTGGTCCAAGGGGAGAAGAAGAATAGCAGCCCTGCAGCCTCAACGAGGCAGTGGGGGGAGGGGCGGGGGACACAGGGAAGCCCCCACAGGATACAGCGGGAGGGAAGGGAGATCCCACAATGTTCGGCCAACGGAGGCTCTCGGCCCCTACCCCACCTCTGGGACAACTTTGCAGACGTGGAGCCGCTGTCAGGAGCCAGGCCAGCTCCACTCTGCAAACAAGAACTGGCTCGATTCTCTGGCCACAGCTAACCTCCGAGGACAGGAGTTTCTCTCGATCGATGCTTGGGATATTCACACAGCCCCCTGGGGGGGGGGTCAAGGCTTTTCACGGTCCTGAAGGAGGAAGCAGACAGAGATGCTTCAGAACATCTCGGCGCCTCCTGGTGGTCTGAAGGTCCATTCTTAATTGTTAAGTCTTTTATCAATCTTCTCTGCTTGTGTCTCGGTTTTATCCGATTCTCACAATGGATAAAAGCCTAAGAAGTGGTAAACTGCTTTATGAAGTCCCTGTAAAATCTACCAACAGTTTTGTCACTTCTCTTTCCGATACAGCACCACCTGTGCTCACTGCAAGTAAACATTCTTTACTATCCATGTCCCCCAACATTGACGATATTGGTACTCCTATACCATCAAGAGATGGTTAGCAATCTGTACCGCCAATTGTTTCCCTTGTTAAGCCACTGTCAGCTCACAAAGTGGTAATTCCTGCCATAGGAAATTTTTTCTCACTAAAAGAGGTGAATGATACTAATGCCAGCTCTGCTACTCCCATATTAGACTGGTCTAAAAAGGACTCAACTTTTATGGGTAATGTCGAAGAGGGCCACTTTGCTCACATTTCCAACACATCTATGTTGGCCCCTGCTGTCATGGCAGAACTCTAGCAAAACAGAAAGGTGATGGCTGGAAGGTTTTGAATTAATCATAACCACGGGCAAAACTCTGGGCAACCCTCCAGACCATCGTTTTTCAGCCTGCCAAGCCATTGCAGAAGGGGAACAACCATATGCAAATCAGGCTTGGTCCTACCCTAAAAGGGGCAGTCCAGCCCGAACTGCTAGGTCACATCCCTTCTGCACGAGACCACAAGCATCCCCAGACATGTTTCAGCCTTGTTGGGCGTCATCAGTGAGGAGTAGCTTGGGACTCTAGGCCCGGCAGACTTGGGACCCACGTCTGGGCATACCCGTCCCACTCGGGGTGACTTTAGCAAAACAGAAAGGTGATGGCTGGAAGGTTTTGAATTAATCATAACCACGGGCAAAACTCTGGGCAACCCTCCAGACCATCGTTTTTCAGCCTGCCAAGCCCATGCAGAAGGGGAAAAACCATATGCAAATCAGGCTTCGTCCTACCCCATAAGGGGTCATGGCAGAACTCGACAACCGGGTTTGGCTCTCCCTTGGTCCATCAACTCCTGTGTCTAAATCCTCCAAACACCACGAACAAGTACATTTTCATAAAACAGACACATTTTTGTACACCAGGTTTCCCTGTACCGGTCTCGATTCCCTGTCCAACTGTCCTTCGTCCGTCCCTATGACGGCAAGCACGCCCTCAACGGATCCTCCTGCCCCCAAGTTGGTTTTACCTCATCCTACAAACATGCAACCCCCCCTCCTCCATGGGTTCTCCCAAATCTTTTCTGCACTACCAGAGTCTATTCAACATCCTATGCCCTTCTCCACTCCCGACGACTCTCTCATAGACCTTAATGCACAGGACTTACAGAATGTTTCCAGTCATGATACAGATTCTTAATCTGTTGGATAGAGGCCATCAGTTTACTCAATATGCTCTGATAGAACTTAAAGAGTCGCTTTCAGACACTATCTAAATTGAACAAAAATCGAAGGCTTCATCCTAGCCCAAGAATCCTGTCATACTTTTCATGCAACCTGCCCAGAAAGAACTATCTTGGCCTGCAAAACAGTGTTATCAAATCAGGATAGAAGATGCATGTCATCGTCCCAGTACACTCAAACCTATGATGATACCCTACTGGCAAATGAGCAATCTAAATCATATGCTCATGCTGTTCAAGGTATCAATAATCCTCCAAGTGGCCCCATGGAGATCCACCAGATAGATCTAGTGGAAGTCGCTAAATTACAGCATGATAGACTGTTACAAATGGAACACATTCTATTCGGGGCCAATTTAGTTCACCATTGTCCGACAGAGACTGCTCTTTCATGCGCCTCGCTCGCCCCTCAAATGGACTCTCCAACAACTTAATAACATTCAACTAAATGATCCCCCCCCCCCCCTCTGAGAACTCTACCATCCAAGATGATGGCCTGCACACCCAACACTTTATGTCACGCAAAGCAAAAAAATCTCAAATGAGGGCGCTGAAAAGGAGTCTTCCTGCAAAAAACAACAACATCAATAAGACCACAAGTAACTGCAAATCCTAAATCAAAAAATCTAGCTCTTCCCAAAATCAAGGGTCACAACACCAACATCCAAAATGTATGCAATCTTTCTACTGATGAACAAGCCCTGGCTCTCAACCAACTTGACGATGAGAGCAGGATGGTGCTGCAATTACAAGGAGCAGATGGGCTAAACCAAACGCCATCGACGACCAATTCCATGCAGCAATCTGTAAATTTGCAAACGTCTCTTGCTCAAAACATGCTGATACAACAAATGTCCTCTGCTATATTACCCTGTAGAGGCGTTGAACCTCAAATACATCTTATTCAATCTAATTTCTTTCCTCCCACGCAAAACAAAAAAGCTACGACTGCCGTGCAGACGGAGGTTCTTTCTTTTCCCAAAATGTTATCAGTCTCCACTCCTGCTACGACTGCTGAGGCTATCCCTCAGTCAACAACTGTTCCCATCATTGTACAGAGTACTGCCTCGCACTTTTCTTCCTCTCCCCCCCCCTCTCTCTCATTCTCTCTCTCTCTCAAACATCCACTGACGATAGCAAGGTCCCACACCCATCCTCTGAGACAAATCATACTCCATTCCAAGACACACCAAGTGCATCACTACAATCAAGTGTAACGCTAACCCACAACTTGGCTCTTTCAAAATGCCACTTTCCTGTCCTTGGACAATACCCATTGCACTCTCAGAAGTTCCTTGCAAAATTAAGTTTATCCTTGGTTGGTCTAGTGATCCACCATTAAATGGACCAGCACATATCAATCGTTCCTTCCTCAAATTCTTTTTACAAAATTCCCTCTCTACGCAATCTTGTCTCCAACAACATTGATTGGGTCAAGCTATCGAACCATAACAACAATTGTATGCTCTGTAAATTGCAAACCCAAATAATAGCTAAGTTGTTATGGGATCACAGACCGGGTCTAACACTCCTTGGTCTACAGCTACAGGCATTTCCGACCATGGAAGACGCATGGCCATTTCTTGACTTTGTTCCCATTTCTACACAAGATCTGGGTCCTCCCAGTCCAATTGGTTTACTATCTAAAATTCCCAATATCAATGTTCTAGAGCCATTATCTTCCCTTGCCAATGCTTTAAAAGGCCTTGCTTGGTTGGAACCACTTATCAAATTGGCCTCCCATGGTGGTGGGGTGGTTTCCAACTCGTAACCTATGTCACTTTCCATTTTCTCTTGGAACTGCTGTGGATTAAAAAATGTGTCTTGCCACAATTCGTTATCTCTTTCAAAAACACCCTCATTCAACCTATTACAGGAAACAATGTGTATGTCAGATTTTCTCCTAGATGGATTTTCCTCATATTTCCACTATGCCAACCGTGGTCTCTCTGGACGTCCATCTGGCGGTTTAGCAATTTTAATTCACAATAGTCTGAGATGCACAGCTAAATGTCTTCATTCTTCCGACTTCTTCCTGATCATAGAATTGAATCTTGAGCGCTTTCTATGTAATAATCTTCCACTTGTTACCTTATATTGGAATCCTCTGGCCATATGCCAAGACATGATCATGGCAAAATTTAATACAGCACTTTCTGAGGTTATTTCAAGGATCCAGGATTATTAAATAATTATTGGGGGAGACTTCAACTCTACCCTGGTTACAGAGGACCACTTTGACTCCAGGACACAACGGTCCCCTTATCTTGATCAATCTATTTCCAGGGGGCAATCCTAGGTACATTTCTTGGAGGAATGGGACATACACATTGTACCCCCGGCCTCACATCAAACGTATGTAAAGTGACAAAGAGGCACAGCTAGCTCCTCTATAGACTATATAGCAGTGTCTCGGTTGTTTTCAGGAGTTATTGACCCCATCTCTATCATTAATCCTCATTTGGGCGACCATAGGATTTTGACCTCCAATCTTCATTTGCCTTATAAAGGCTTTGATGTTTTGCCTTCCCTATCTTTGTAACAACCTGATAGACATGCACTTTCCATACACTGGAATCCTGAGTTATGCAGGAAGCTTGTTTTAATAGTCAATCGCGACCTATGGGTTGTGACCAACGATTTAGTCCCGACCGCCTTCCAAGAGAAGGTCAATGTTTGGAACCTGCAAATGATTAATTCACATCTTCGAACTTTATCTTATTTACAACCTGACTCTACTGCATCTCATCGTCCAAAAGATTTCTTCTAGCCACAGCCCTGCTCAAAAGCTCTAAAAATCATGAGCTTCGAAGGGCTAAATCTTCTTCACTAGACTATCTCTTATTCTTTAGCTAGAAAATGTTTTCTAGATATAAAATGGAGCTTAAATAAATTTGCTTCAATTGCCATCTTTAAATCAAAAAATGGTTCACCTTCTATGCAAATGCAATACTAAAGACATCTGGGCAGTCTTGAGAAATCCCACAGGAATATATTCTTCCCGTCTTGATTCAGCTATCGATGGAGTGACTTGGCATACGTTTTTTAAGACCAAGTACACCTTACTTCCGCCCTATATTACCTATGACGTATATACTTTAGTGAATAGTATTCCCATGAAATGCCCTTAGTCCTTGGAGGACATTTTATGGGCTATTCACAAATTAACATTTTCCAAATCAGCTGGCCCAGATGCACTGCCTCCTTGCCTCATAAAAGACTATCCTCTTTTTTGGGATAAAGTATTGCTGTCAATATTTCAGACTAAAAACATTCCAACGTCATAGCTAACATCGATTATAATTCCCTTACACAAAAAGGTGCTATTAATGATCCAGCTAATTTTAGGCCTATCGCCTTAATCGATGTTGAAACTAAGGTTTTTTGCCCTACTTGTTCTCAACGAATTAGAGAACTTTATGGCAACCAATCATTCTTTCAAGAGCCCAAGTTGGCTTTAGAAAAGCAATGGGTACTCAACTCAACGTTACTATATTAACTCATCTTTTAGTATCTTCTCACAAAACATCGAACGGTCCCATTTATATGGCGTCTCTTGATTTGTCATCAGCATTTGACAGTGTCATAAGGGGTCGCTTATGGAATAAAATGCTGGCTTATGGCATCCCAGCGCATATTGTTGCCATCATTGCGCTACTACATCACAAAAATAATTATAAAGTCCGTATTAACCACTCAGTGCTTCTTACAGATGAAATCCTTACGGAGACCGGCATCAAGAGAGGCGCAATCATGCAGCAATTCATTTGAAGTTATATCTTGCTGACATTGATACCATCTGTAATGCTAATGACATCTTTCCAGTAAAACTGGGAGATCTATGTCTAAACTGGCTCACCTTTGAGGACGACGTCATTCTATTTGACCGTACACCCTTCGGTTTACAAAACTAAATTATTTTTCTCAATATTGCCTCAAAAACAATCTATCCGTACATTCTTCTAAATCTAACATTCTTGTTTTCTCCGCCCCAAGAACAAACTGTGCATTTAAGTGGTCAATCAATCAAAACCCTATCCACTTATCCCATGGAATGACTTATTTGGGATATAACCGATCTAATTCTAATTCCTTGGATAAACGGCAGACTTCTCTTTCCCACCAAGGTTGCCCAACTCACGGCCCAAATGTAATTAATTTCATATAGGCATTGAACATTTTCCTTTCTACCACTCAGACTTCTATCTTATGAAGGTAGAAGCTATCATCCTCTATGGTCTGGACTTCTGCCTATTGTAGATTGGTCCATTCTTGAACAAGATCCAGGGTAAAATTTGAAAGAGAGTGCTTGGCCTCCCTTTGTGTCTGCCTAATGTTAGTCTTATACACAAACTAAGTTTTCATTCTATAGCCTCTAAATCTACATGGAGGATGTTATCTAACTTTAATAAAATGGCCACCCTCCTGCCAATTCTCTTTATGAGGACCTCTCTGACATGCTTCTCAAGTCATATCCTGCCTTGATTGCCCATTTCAATGACCATATGAAGGTCATTTTAGACAAAATAAACATGAAGACCGAAGATCTACTTCTGCGACCAGCAGTAGTCAAAAAAATGTACTTTCAAAACAACTGGTATAAAACATCCGATTGCATTGCGGATTACTCTTCTTTTGAGGAATACGCCAAATTCAGACAGTCAGTTACCTCATATGCCTTACATAATCTGCTTTCCATGTAATAAGGCTAGAATCCTCTATATGAGATTCAGAATGGACTTGATTCTTACTGCTGGTTCCTGTACAAAAAACTGGAAAACCAGGCATTCCGACTTGTCAGATGGGAGCTGCCGCTTGTGGGATTATTGCGGAGCAGGAAACATTAAAGCACCTTTTTCTTTTTTGTACTCACTTTGAGACACACACAAACCAAATCATGGCCGATCACATGTGGGATACTTCGAATTCGTCTCGCAATCTAATCTGGGCAAGATGCATGTGGGGTAGAAGTAATGCCATAATATTCTCCACAGTTCGCCTATTATATCATATTGTTGTGCAACTGAAGGAGAATGAGGAATAATTAACATCATATTCTTCCTCCATTCTCATGTGTAACTTTGGTTATAAAGATCATGCTTTGTCATTGTAAATTTGTGTTCATTTTGATGACAATTTCCAAGTGTTTAATTTATTTATTAGTCTGGTTAATGTCTGTGTATTATTTTCAAGTTCATATCCTTATTTATCTCATTTGTCTTGAAGCCATTTGTTGCATATTTTTCCTTTGCTCCGGCTTTATATTGTTTGTGATCTATCATCAATTACATAACCCTTTTTTTTTTGCCATACGACAAAGGTTTCGTTGCATACAATTTTAATGTACATTATTACAAATTCGAAAAATAAAAAAAAAATAAAAATCGGTTCGCTAGGAAAAATTCCAGCCTGTCCTCAAAATTGTAGTTCTTACTATCTTGATTTTTCCATACTTCCCTAAACTACTTTCAATTTAATCCATATGATTTTTGATGCTCTTTTATATATGTATATATTTGTTGTTGTGTATGTTTGTAAAGATGCATGGGCACTAAATAATACAAATAAAGACAGAAAAATAATCCTGGTTGGGTGAATTTACATACAGAGCACTGAACGCATGGATACTGTCCGACCAAGGGGCGTAAATTCCACACTGTTTTTTTTAAACATATTTTTATTAATTTCATATCATAAGCCAACAACATGTTTAACCAACAAAATCACCCTCCCACCCGCCCCATCCCCCACGCCCCATACCCATACTTGCACTTCCCCCCAGAAGTCCTTGACACCCTGACAGTCCCACCAAATGTGTCTCCATCAACCGGATGTCCGGCATCCCCTCCAACATCGATCTGACGTTGCCGGGTACATTGTTTTGAGCCTCTCTGGAGTGTAATGCCATTGAGTGATTATTTTAAGCCACATTTCTCTGGTTTGCACTGCCCGGGTGAGTTTTGGGATTCCCTCCCAAAGCTCTGTCCATTGCTGTCTGGAAATCTCTTCCCCCAGCGTGCTTTCCCATCTTTTCATTTATGTCCATTTGATTTCTTCGTCTTGTGTGTTGATAAATTGGTATGGTGTGGACACCAATTTCTTGTCTCCTGGATTGGTGATTAGGAATTTTTCAAATGGTGTTAGGTCCCTGGTGGCACACTGAAAGATCTCTGGTGTGGTAATCCAGTGTTTGATTTGTTCATATTTGTATCTATCCGCTTCTGTGAGGTGCCACATTTTTTTGCAGTCCACAAAAGATCGTATTTCTTTGTTTATCCATCATTTCCCCCATTTTCCTGCATCCTGCGGCTTCCCATTTTTCAAATGCACCCGGATCAAGACCCGGTGGGAATTGTGGATTTCGATTTATGGGTGTGAAGGGGGCCAGTGTGGTGGTCATTATTCCCCTCTTGGTTTGTTCATCCCAGGCTTCTAAGGTGGTTTTCATGACCTTGCTTATGCGTAGGTTCAGATGCCTATGCTGTTTTTGCTTCCACAGTAGGTCCTCCAGGGGCGTCCTGGCGACCGCCCTATCTTGTGTCACCCAAGTTGATCTTTGATCATCCCCCAGCCACTCTTTCAGGACCCAGAGTTGTGCTGCTTGATAATATCTCCTGAAGTGTGGAAGTGCCATTCCGCCTGCCTTGGTTGGGGCTGTAAGGATGGCTCTAGCCACCCGTGGGGGTTTCCTGTTCCACACGTAGGCCGAGATAGCCTTTGACAGAGCTTTAAAGAAGGAGTTTGGAACCACTATTGGGAGGGCATGGAAATAATATAGCACCCGGGGGAGTATGTTCATTTTCACTGACTGTATTCTGCCCCACCAGGAGACCCTTAGCGGATTCCACCTATCTAGATCTATCTACACTTTAGCCAGCAGCTGTGGGTAGTTACTCGCAAAAAGCCCATCCACATTGGTGCGAGTGTCACCCCTAGGTACTTGATACCCTTCTCTGATATTTTTAGTCCCAGGGAACCCGCCTTTTCTATCAGTGTCCCCTTGTCCCCCGCTAGAAAGAGTATCTCGGATTTCTTCTTGTTTATTTTTAATCCTGAAATCTCTCCGAAGACCTCAAGTTCTTTTAGGGTTTGTGGTAGGGAACTAACCGGGTCCTCTAGGGCCAGGAGCATGTCATCTGCGTATGCTATGACTGTGTTGTCTGCCCGCCATCTCTATCTCCCATACCCCAGCCGATTCCCTCAATTTGATAAGGAGGGGTTCCAAGAATATGGCGTATAAGAGGGGGGAGAAGGGGCAACCCTGCTTAGTTCCTCTTGAGATCTGCACCCTGTCTGTGACCTCCCCGTTAATTGCAATTCTAATGGATGGGGATTTGTAGTTGGCTTTGACCATATTTATATATTGTTCTCCGAATCCCATGTGGTGCAGTGTCTTAAAAAGAATGGACCACTCTACCCGGTCGAATGCCTTCTCGGCGTCTAAGGACAGTAGTATTGGCTGTGTATGGGTAATGCCTGTTTTTTCTACCAGGTGTATTATTCTTCTCAAGTTGTCGTGTGTTTGCCTGCCAGGTATGAAGCCCGACCGGTCTGTGTCTATTAGGATCGGGAGGAGGGGAGACAGTCTAGCAGCCAGAACCTTGGTGTAAATCTTTGTGTCCAATTCATTGGGGCAATGGGGCGGTATGAGCCTGGGAGGGTGGGGTCTTTACTTGGTTTATGGAACACTAAGACCTTTGCCTCATTCATAGAGGGGGTAACATTTCCAGTGTCCTTAAATGTGTTCAGTAGCCTGGTCAGGACTGGAATGAGAATGTCTGTATATTTTTTATAGAAGGGGGCTGTGAAGCCATCTGGGCCTGGTGCCTTAGAGTTTGGAAGGTCTGCTATTCCATCTGCCTTGTTAGCTTTGATGTAGTATTTTTGTTTTAGATATAGGAGGGATCTTTCAGCCTTTTTATTACGAAGCATATCCAGTTGACCCTGTACATGTTTCAGTGCTTTTTTGAGGCTTCTGGTGGGGTGGACCGCCAGCTCCTCCTGGATGTCTTATTTTCTTTTCCAGCGTTCATTCCCAGTCATACTTCTGCTTATCCTTGGTGGCCTTTAATGCTATAAAGTGCCCCCTGATCACTGCCTTGAAGGCTTCCCATACGGTCCCGGAAGGTTCTTCTCCAGTGTCATTCATTTAAAAGAATTCTTTGATTTTGTCTCCTATTGCTTGTCCCAACACCTGGTCCAAGAGAACATCCGGCGGCAGTCTCCACCTCCAGAGGCCTCTTTCCCTTTCGGGAGTCTGAATGTCCAACCACAACGGGGCATGGTCTGACAATGTGATGGAGCCCGTTTCCAGTCCCTGTATCTTCCCCATCAGTCCCACCGACACCCAGAAGTAATCTATTCTCGACATTGTGTTGTGCACATGCGAGTAGTACGTAAACCCACTTGCCTGACCCTTCAGTTCCCTCCAAGCGTCTCGCAGTGCCAACTGCTCCATTTTCGGTTTGAGTTGTTTTGATGGGGTCCCCTGACCTTGAGAGCCTCCCGCACTCCTATCCACTCTAGGTTGCCAGGCCATGTTTAGGTCTCCTCCCATAATTACCTCCCCTTTCGCAAAACCCTCTAGTTTCTCCAGGGTGTCTCGGAGGAAGCCATCTTGACCTGTGTTTGGTGCGTATATTGTCGCTAGGGTTACCAGGAGACCCCCCCCCCTGAGTATGACGTTTGCAAATGCGTACCTCCCTTCCCTGTCTACTTGAGAGTCTAAGGGAGTTGTCGCCAGTCCCTTTTTAGCTGCTATCATCACTCCCGCTCTCTTTTCCCCGGCGTTCGACCTGTGCCCAGATCGTGTACCCTCTGATGATTACCTTCTGTCTATCCTGGGCTTTTATGTGTCTCCTGGAGTAACAGAATATCCGCCTTCTCCCTCATTAGCAGAGCCTCCACTTTTTTCCCTTTTCACCGGTGAATTCAGCCCCCTCCCATATAGTGAAAGGAATCTGAACTTCCCCATCTTACTCAGTCTATCGGTGCTGCTGACTTTCCCGCTAGTTGTTATCTCGTCTCTCTTCCGGGGTTCCCCTCACCCAATTTCCCCCCCAAACTCCCCAACAACCCCCTAACAGTTAACATGAACTCAACTTTCATCCCGAGGAGGGCCCAGGCACCTAAGGTTGCTAGGGCGTTACGCCTATCGCTCCTTGCCCTCACTTGACTCGGGAAAAACTTTGCGGGGGAGTCTTAAACCCCGCTTCATCCTCCGACCTGGATAGAGTCCTTTCCTGGACCCCCGCCAGGCCGCAGTACGTCTAATATTCAGAGATTACAATCTTAGTCTACACCCGCCTATCCCCATGTTGGATTGGGCCGACGATTTGTGCCAGAGTGTATCTTCTACTCCCCAGCGGGTTGCCCTGAGAGCCCACCCCCATTCTGTTTCTTTTTTTTCCGCACAGTGTCCCATCCTCTCAGCCTCTTATACGGCTCCCCCTTGGCTCCCCTCAGGTCCATCTCCTCCATTTGCAGGCCCATTATACAAAGTCCTTCCTCACTGGAGGTCACTTTTTTGTTTGCCCTCCCACTCGAACAAAAGGCCAAAAGGGAAAGTCCACTTATATCTTATCTCCTTCGCCACCAGCTCCCTTCACCAGTGGGGCCATCTCCCTCCTCTTCAGTAGTGTCGCCGATGCCAGATCCTGATCTAACTGAATGTCGGCCCTGTTCATCCTAATGTGCTCCATTTGCCTCGCTCTCCGTAGGATCTGCTCATTCTGTGGGTAAGATGAGAGAGCCGCGAGTACATCCCGTGGTCTTTCTCCTGGGGCGCCTGTTCTTTGCGACCCCATCCGGTGCACCCTGTCGATTCCAATGATCGCCGCTTTGTCCTCTAATATATCTCTGAATACTTCTTGAACCGCAGTCTTGAGGTCCTTATCCAGCACTGACTCGGGCATGTACTTAATGCGGATATTGGATCTGCGGGATTGGTTTTCCAAGTCTTCACACTGGATTTCGAGATTATGGGTTAACAGAACTAGATGTTCCTGCGTTTCACTGTTTTGTCTAGCTTCGTCTTCAACATTTTGCACTATTCTCTCAATGGTGTCTGTCCTTTCTTCCAGCTTGGCTACATCTAATTTCAGTTCCTGGACTGCCTGTCTCATATCGTTCCTGGGGGCCTGCTTCTCTCGGCGGCATCAGCCCTGGGGGTTCTCGTTGCGGGAAATGACGCCGCTCTTGTACCCCCTGCTTTTTGGGAGTTGCTGGTGAGGATACGATGCTGAATCTCTCGGATTTCACGATTTACTGTGCTTTATTGTTGGCGGCCCGGCGGGAGCGCGGCTCAGACGCGACCTCCTCTGCCGGCGGCCATCTTGGAATCCCACACTGTTTTTTTATTGTTTTTCAAAAGTGGTGTGTACTAGTTTGTCTTTCAATTTTGTAGCACGTTTCAAAGTGAACATCAGTATTTCTTCCTCACGCAAGTTAAGTTTTACTATTGCCCAATGTTTTTTATTGTTCTTCAATTTGGATGTCATGGGTGAATTTGTGACAACATGTCGTACGATTATGGTTAATCACGTTTCTCAAGAAGACTCTCGCGTGGAATAAACCTCGCTCTTTTTTTCAGAGCTCTTAAAAAGTTTCTTTGGGTAGCCCCTTTCAAGCAACCGATCATCCAGTATTTTAAAATTGAGATAAAACTCCTGCAAAACAGTACAGTTCCTACGAAGGCATAGATATTGACCAAAAACCAAATTATCTTTTAGACTTCTTTGATGGAAACCTGTATAGTTTAAAGCCGTATTCCTGTCTGCTGGTTTTTGAAACAGAGTACAGTGAATGGAATTGTCAATCTTGAGATTAAGGTCAAGAAAATTTACTTCAGCCAGACTTGTAATCAAGAGTAAATTTAATGTTTTAATTGCAGTTATTCAACCAGCCATGACATAAAAGGAGAGCATTTTCATCTCTGTGCCATATAAACAGCACATCATTGATGTACCTTCTGTATATATGATATTTTTCTCAGAGGAGTCCATATAAAGCACGGCCAGGCTGGGAGCAAAGCAGCCCCATCACAGTTCTTTATTTAGAGGTGAAACTGTTTATTGAAGGCAACAGAATTTTTCTGGGGCATCAAGCATTAGAAGGATACTGCAGTTGCTCAGTTCCGAGTGGAAGCCATTCTTGTACATTAGAAGAATACTCTCGTTCCAGGTGTTTCGTATGATGTAATTTTGCCTATTGAACAGAACAAGTAATGGAGGCTACAAGGCTAGAAGGCCACTTAGGATTATTTTTAAGCAACAAATTACACAGGCCATCGGGCTCTGGACAAGTTGATGGATTTAATGATGTTCGTAACATCTTGCTTGCTAAGTGAGTATTGCTATGTAGATGACAGCAGAAGTTGGCTACAGCAAGACTCAGCCTTCTTAAACAGAGTCTTAGTAATATGTGATTATAGTCCTCCTTATAGACTGCACATACCATTTTAGCCCTAATCTGGGTGCCATTAACAATGCTCCGGAACAGTCTATCATTTCTATTTTGAATGCTGAGCACCGACAAATGCCATTTCTCAGGAACTTTCATTTGTAGGTGGTTTCTAAGCCATCTTTGATATTGTGCACGGATTACAGCCTTTACATAATTGGAACAGTCATTCGGAGCAAGCCTAACTTCTTGTAGTATGGATCCAAGTTTTTTTTTTCTTCTGATACCTATATCTTTATCATATTTAAATGGTTTACTTTTTATACCGGCGATACCCAGCCGAAAATCCTTATTACTGCCTTCAATATGTGCCACATCTTCATTTTGATATGTTTCATATGTCCTAATGTATGCAAAATCATCCACTTCAGAACATGCCCTCATGTAATTCTGCATTGACAGTTGGCGGAGCAGTTGCCTGAATTATTGACAAAGAAATGAGCCTTCTCAAGCTTATCAGATGTCCAACGGATTCTTTTCCTGGCAGGATTCAAAGTCATCTGCCCTGGAATATACATCATTATTTCCTGTTTCTCCATGTTTAGTAATGTGGCATGGGGAAAAGGATCGCTTTACTGTCTGTGCATTATTGCCAGATCCAGGACACACTGTCAGGGCTACAGGCAAAGCCATAATCTATTGTAGTGGCACCGAGGTTGGTAACCCTAGTGGTCTGACCAGGTCACGAGGGCAATTTCAATTTAACATAGTAAACCCCAAGTGATCGAGAATATTTGCCCAAGAAAGTCAATTTTGATTGTACATTTACGTGTCTATGTCAGACAATTGCCTGTCCAAGCCCTCTAAATTGCCTAGATCTTTAGCTATCCTCGCATTAAAATCACTGCAAAGTACTATTGCGGTACTATTATAACAGACAGTAAGGATACTCTTAAATTGCTAAAACAAATTGCCAAATTATTCCATTATAGGGGAGCATATATGTTAAAAATTAGAAGTTGATAATTATTCTCTCTGAACGTTTGGCATCGTAATTAAGCAGGATAGAATATTTGGTGATTGGCATTCAGTCTGCGAAACATGATGCATCCCCTTAACCCTAATCATTAAACCACCTTTAGGTCTACCTTTGGGGCCTTGAACAGCAACACTTATTATAGTGTGCCTGCCAGAGATGACAAATTCAGAGGCGAGCAAGGTTTCTTGTAATGCTACTATGGTGAATTTGGTTATGTTTACAATGGAGAAATTACTCACCGTAATGATATTTCTATGGATTCGTCTCCTGCAGATTCCTCATCTTGATACATATCCATAATCCAGCTCTGTTGCTCGGAAACCTTTCGCCGGGGGCGTAGTGGACCTTGACTCTGCCTTCGATCCGTCTTATCCGGCTATCAATCGTCAGCTCTGGAAGTGACATCATGCGTCGTATTTATAGCACATCACTACAGCCCATGTTTCAAAAACTTAAGGATACATCCCAACAGGGTGATCCCACACAACAATATTTGAACATTTTGTCTTCTCGTTTGGACAGAAGCAATAAACCACAGAACGTTGAGCAGGGATGGGTGGGAGGGTCAATGAGGAATTTGCGGGAAAAGAATCCATGGAAAGATCATTACAGTGAGTAATTTCTCCTTCAATTGATTGCTTTTCACCTGCAGATTCCTCATCTTGATAGACTCCCCATGCAGTTAGAATAATGGAGGAGGACACAAAGTTTTGAACAAGTAGATTCTGTAGAACCCCCCTACGATACTGTGCATTAGCTCCCCGCGCAACATCCAGGGCATAATGCTTGGTGAACGTTAAAGGTATTTATATAGCGCACAGTCACCAACGGAGTTGGTCTCCAGGCACATGTATGTAAGGATGACCAAGTGACTGCCTGACATATGTCCCTAACAGGATCCCCTCTCTGGAGGGCAGTAGAGGCCGAAACCCCTCTGAGTGAGCCCTGATGCCTGCTGGAAGCTCCCTGCCTGCTGATTTGTAACACTCGGATATGCACAAAATAATCCAATTGTTTGGTTAAGGCTAGACCTTTGAGACAAAGAATGGGCCACGAACAACGGGTCTGAATTCCGAAACTCGGATGTGCAAGCAACTAGAAGCTTAACGCTCTCTTAGGGTCAAGGCGGTGGAACCGCTCTTCCTCTTTCGAAGGATGTGGAGGAGGGTAAAAGACCAGTAAATCGATAGACTGGGAAAGGTGAAACTCTGAAACCACCTTAGGAAGGAGCCCAGGCCTGACTCAAAGACTTTTTCACGAAAGAACCTATGGAAAGGAGGTTTGCAGCACAAAGCTTGCAGCTCGCCAACCCATCCTGGCAGATGTGATTGCAACCAAGAGGGCTGTCTTAAGGGATAACAGCCGTAAAGAACGGTATGATGTACTTTCATCGCGGGATGTTTTTTTGCAGGGATTTTTACAGCTAATTTTTTAATGAAAAAAAACAATCACATTTTTTTAGTGGGGGGGCAGAAATATATATATATATATATATATATATATATATATATATATATATATATATATATATATATATATATATATATATATATATATATATATATATATATATATGGTGTGGGTGTTTAGGAATACATAAAAAATTAAAGGGAATGGGGGGAACCTCCCCAAAAATAATTTCCCAAAATTTTGAAGTTTTTTTTCATTAAAAAAATCATGGTTAAAAACCCAGCGGAAAAAAAACCTGCGATGAAATGACATGGAACCAGAAGAACATGAGTGCCCAGGCTCAAACGGAGCCAACATCAAGTAGGCCAAAACAAGATTAAGATCCCAATCTGGGACGGCAAAAGGTGTTGGCAGAAACTTATTGAGAAGGCCCTTCAGGAATTGGACCATGACTGGAATAGTAAAGAAGGAACCTTGGCCTGGGGACCTCTTGAACACAGACAGGGCCGCCAAATACCATTTGACTGTGGTAACCTGAAGGCCTGACAAGGCCAGTGACAGAAGGAACTGCATTACTGCGGTGGTGGGGCAAGAGATGGGGTGAAGCTCACATTTCCTGCACCATGCCTCAAATATTCTCCACAAGCACACATACAGAGATCTTGTAGAAGGTTTGCGTTCAGCAAGCAACACCTCAAGTACCTCCTCTGAGAGGTCCCAGTCATCATACCTCATCCTCTCAAGATCCATGCATGTAGGTTGAGGTAAACAGGGGTTGGGTGGAGCACTCAACCCTCCGACTGTTAAGAGATCTGGACCCCCGAAGCAACCGGTGAGGCAGATAGATGGTCGGATCCAAGAGATCAGAGTACCACGTCCAACTCGCCAATCAAGATCATGGGTGCTACAAGGGATGACGCAAATCGTAGGGGGTGGGAGGGTGGGATGACGAGGTGGAGTGGGAAGGTCCAATACAGCAGAAACATGTCCCCCCCCAGTGCCCCGTTCACTGGGAATTCCCACAAGCAAAACTTCTTGCACTTCCTGCTGGACTCCTTGGCAAACAGATCCACTGCTGGGGTAACCCAGAGAGCGAAGACCTCCTCTTGGACTTCCTGGCACACATCCACTCGTGAGAGACTGTGCTCAGAGCATCCGCCAAGGTGTTCTCTGTCCCCAACAGATATTCTGCTGAGACAGAGATTTGGATTTCCCATAACCAGAATCACAGCTGTATCGCCTCTGTGGTGCAGAGGGGGCGGGAGTACACACAACCCTGCTTGTGGAGGTAGTGCATGGTCACTGTGTTGTCCGTCAGGACGAGGACATGCTTCCCTCTTCGAGATGGGGCGAAAGCCCTCAGGGCTAACCTGATGGCCCGCTTCTCCAGCCTGTTGATGTGCCATCTGGCTTCTGATGAAGACCAGAGGCTGCTGACCTGCAAATCCTCGCAGTCGGTGCCCCAACCCTTCAGAGACGCATACGTGACCACCCTGGCCGGAGGCCAAGCTCGTCAGAAGGGTTCCCCCGCCATGAGATTGCTGCGCGTGTTCCAACAGCTGAGTTTGCGAACTACCTGGCTGGACACAGAGGTGATCTGTGAATGCTCCCAGATATTGAGACCACTGGTCCCTCAGGAGCCACTGAAGGGATCTCATGCACAGTCTGGCCTCTGGCACTAGAAAAATACAGGAAGGCCTGAGACCCAAAAGGTGGAAGAAGGAAGCCGCTGGTAGGGTGGCATAGTTCTGAAACAACTGCACCACCTGGGCTATGTTGCCGACTCTCTCTTTGGAGGAAAAGCCTTCTCTACCAGAGTGCCTAGGACTGCTCCGATTAACTGGAGCCTCTGAACTGGTGTTAAATGGGACCTCTTGGGGGCGCTGTTGCCCGCGAAGCAAGATGGCGCCCGAGTTTGTGGCTCCGCAGCCCAGGACCTTCGCATGGCATAGCACAACATCCTTGCAGTGCACACAATAAATTGGAAAAGGGGAAATATGTAACCAGAGGGTTACATCGCCCCTCTGACCGACTTTGGGCTCTGTCCGGCCCACCGCACTGCAGGTGGCCTGCTTTCTGTCTGTCGCCCCTCTGACCGCTGCTTGGCCTGCCAGCCTGCGTCGTGACACTATCTGCAAGGGTATCGGAAGGGACCGCAGACGGTGAAGGCGACTTGGGTGGGGGCTGTGGGGCTCCGATCGCTCCTGCTGCTTCATATTGTTACTGGCGCGCCCAAGTCACTGCACACTACCAGCACCCTTTTACCTCACCACTGCTGGCACAGTGTTGGTGCCCTCTCCTGCTCCTCCTCCACCGACCGCTCTGGGCCGCTCCTCTGCACCTGTCAGTAGTGTCCTCTGAGCAGCGCGCTCTGCAGCTTCCACCCGTTCTCCCCAAGCTACTTGGTGCCTTTGGCTTGGCTGCTGAAGAGGGTACTCTGCCTCACCTATTACTGCGCTGCCTGCCCTGCTGAAAACTTCACACGCCACGGCATTGTTGGCCTCCTGTGCTATGGGCCATATATGACCACCAGCTAGGGCAGTGACACTGAAGTATACCCCCTCCAAACTCTGATTGGTGGGCACGACTCCAGACACAGCACCCACCACAACTGCTGCTCTCCCCCACCTCATACTTACTACTGCTGTATCAATCTGTTTACCTACCTGCTATCTCACCGCGGGGCGCAGCCATGAACAAAGGAGGGGATGAAAAACAAAGCTCTATGAATATGTACACTAAAAAAAGAAATTGGGGGATGCGGACTAAACTGGAGGGGGCTCTGCCGCACCTGCTACTGGGGAACCCACAGAGATGCAGTGAAAGATAGACTACATGCAGGAGGGGTTCAACACCCTCAATACTAAACTTGACGAAATGAGTACCGTTCACTGACCCTACAAAGCCTAAGCCAGGAGCCCCTCTCCGCTCAATCACTGCCCGAGTCCTGAATTACTGTGACTGGGACGGACTGTTGCGAGCTGCTGGGGCCAAAGGAGAGCTGCTGCTGGGCTCTACCAGAATTCATCTATATCCTGATTTCTCTATTGTCATGCAGCATGAATGGAAGTCCTTTCTTGCAGTGAAAAGGAGGCTTTGCAATCTTGGGGTTAAGTACGCCATGCTGTTTCCAGCTAAGCCCAGAGTTGAACAATCTGGAAAAATGTATTTCTTTACAATCCCAGAGGAGGCAATGAAATTCCTCCAGCAGCACTTCCCCGGGTGAACTGCTTATCCCTCCCGATTGTCGCTGGTTGTTGCTACATGTTGTGGATGCTATATTTACTTTGGTATTGGGTTACCCCTACATGGTTAATTGTTTACCTCCTGCGCACTGGTCAACAACAGGTTATTGTGCATTTTATACTTGTTACATACTATACTGCTCTGTTGAAGGCCGGGCTGCATGCTGCGAATAGTCCCCCCATGCAATGTTGCAAAGACTGTTGGTTGGGATGGTATGGGGTGTTCACTCCTCTGATTGGGAGTGGTTGTTTGGGTGGGGAAAGTGAAACGGAAAATGCTCGACATGTGCGATAGGCTTTTGGGTGGGCTACCACCCCTTGAAGATTATTTTGTAGGGTGCTTTTTGCTGGCCTGTACAGGGCCCATGACCTACTTTCTGCAATGGCCGGATGGCGGTTGACACTGCGATGTGCACGAGCTGGAATGTTAGGGGATTAAGTAATCGTGTCAAGATGTGGAAACCTCAGCTTTACGCTTAACGACATAAGGCCTTCATCCTCTTCTTACAGGAAACACATGAACCAGCTGCAGGATGTGAGGGGTTCGCCAAAAAGCTGGGGTACGCATCTCTTTTACACACAATATTCCACGCAAAGCATTGGTGTCATGATCCTTATTCACAAATCAATGCAATAGGTAAACAAGGCCACCTATGTAGATCCCCATGGGCGCTATGTTCAGGTGCAAGGTACACTATATGGTTTGGAGGTGGTAATATTAAATATCTATGGGCCCAATGTTGATGACCCTGACTTTTACTCCCAGGTGATAGATCTCCTGGCAACGTATCCCCTTGTGCCCGTCGTGGGGACTCTAATACTATTGTTGATCTTAACCTAGATAGGTCCGGCAGTAAGGTCCGGCAGCCGTCTTTACTTTACTTTATTAATTTATATAGCACAGCCACTGACCGGGAGGCTTAAGGGCGCTCAAAGTAGGACCACCCGGACCATACTTTAGGGGCAAACTAGGCTGAGGGTAGAATATGCCTGGAGATTGTTACATCCACAGTCCCGTGGGTACTCCTTTTACTCAACAGTGCATGATTCACACGCCAGGACTGACAGGTGGCTGGTATCTGGGACACTGATAAACTGGTCAGTGGGAGCCGACATACTGCCTAGGACTTACTCTGACCATTCCCCGGTCACCTTGACTCTGGCGTGGGAGGCGAAGCATGTCTCCGGACGCACTTGGAGGCTCAAACCCCAAGCACTGGTAGATCCCGTATTCCAGACCAAGCTGGTGGAGTGTGTGTGTGTGGACGACTACTTCAAAATTAATGCGGGTCCTATTCTTTTGGAGGCTTTTAAGGCCTACATCCGCGGTATGGCTCTGGCTAAAGAATCAGGGATTGTTAAGGCCATCCGCCAGAACATCCGTGATAGCGAAGCCTCCCTAAAGCTACTTGAAACGCAATATGGCGCGAACCCGTTAGCTACCACACTAGATGAAATAAAAGACACTAGACAATTTTAGAGGCCATGCTGACTGGCAACGGAAATTCCTAGACAGCGAGGCAGTATGGAGAAAGGGATTGCCTCGGTGGACTGCTAGCTAGGGTGGTGCAACAGGATGAGGGAGACCGCCACATCCCGACCATCGAGGATGCTACTGGACTGCTTGTCCATACTTTATTGGATGTCAACAAGGTGTTCCGATCCTTTTACACGGCACTCTAAGCCAACAATGACGTGGCACATGGCCCAGATAGAGAAGCGTTTCTAAATGGCCTCCAGTTCTCAGTACTCTCTGACGAGGCTAGGAAGGAGTACTGAGGAGATCTCTAGGCTCCCGGCCTGGACGGGCTCACTATGGACTTTTATAAAAGCTATAAACTCTGCCCCGCGCCCCACTTGTCTGCCCTATGGGACAAGCCCTGTGTGAAAGGAATACTGCCCCCCACACTTAGGGAGGTGGTTTTAACAGTCCTCCTCAAACCTGGTAACCCTGCTACACACTATGGCTCATACCGCCCCCTCTCACTCATCAATAGTGATGTTAAAATATTTGCGACTGTGCTGGCCCTCCGACTCGCCCACTACATGCCACATCTTACACCTATACACCCGGACCAATCCGGATTTGTGCCTGGCTGCTCTACAGCACTCAATCTGATGCACCTATTCAATATCCTTGCCCGGGTGGATCCAGAGGTAGGGGTGGTGGCAGCAGCTCTTGATGTCCAGAAGGCTTTTGTTTCTGTATCCTGGCACTTCCTTTGGGCTGTACTTGAAAAGTGTAATTTCGGCCCTTGTTTCATCTTGTGGACATGACTACTCTACACGCTGCCAGTGGCCAGGGTATGCAACGGCCTGTTCTCATCCCCCTTTGACATCTGCAGGAGGACCAGACAGGGTTGCCTGTTTTCCCCACTCATCTTTGCGGTAGTCAAACCTCTAGCAGACCTGATATGCCAAAAGCATGCACATGGTGTGGGGGGGTATGGGAAATCAGGTTCTCGGGCTCCCCAGAGATCAGACAATGCATTTCTGTACGTCAGGGATCCAGGGAATAGTCTCGCTCCCATCATGCAAGATGTTCTCCACTTCGGGCTTCCTGCACTGCTAGGCCTAGTGATTTAGCAGCCAACTTGGATTCTTTGAACTTTTCCAAGGATTCGCCAGCTTTCTGACTGAAAAGCAGGTCTCCCTCAAAGGGCATGCCCAGCAGTCTTTTCTGAACATTCAGGGAGAAGCCAAATGTTTTCAGGTAGGCCTAATACAAAAACAACTTCCAGATACCTCCCCTCTCCAAAACTAGAGGAAAGAGGAGGGGGGCAACAAAAAACGCAAACGAAAACCAGGGAGTGTAAACAAGAGCCCAGAAACAAGGGAGGAGAAGGTGAACCTAATCATAAACTTATCAAATTTTCAAGTTACTCCGGCATTAACAAAAGCATTAAGTAAAGGACTAACATTTAGTCCAACATACAGAGGAGATTACTTTCAGACTCAATTAAATCTTTATAAATTTTGCAGAAAGCTAAAACTAAAAAAATATTTTGAAGAAACTAACGTAATCAAAGAAAGACAACCAACACCAATTCCGTCGATACTTAAAGAAAACCTGGTTGAGGACACTGTAAATGTATTGAATATTGAAGAAGATCAAGCTTACTCAACAGAAACTTTCCTACAAGAACAAGGAATACTAACTTGCTTATCTGAGGAGACCAACATCAAGCCCTAATCAAAATTCACACCGGTATTTCCATCAGAAAATGCAATAGATATGTTTAAAAAAACTGAGTGACAAACTGAGGAATAATTACTTAAGTGGAAAACAAATCAAAACAAAAAGCAATTTGACTCAAGAAGAAAAATGTGCAATTAGAAAACTAGCAGAAGACACAAGTTATAACAAAAGCAGCTGATAAAGGAGGAAAAATTGTTCTAATGAACAGAACTGATTATATAAATGAAGGTCTAAAACACCTAAACATGGTTGACTGTTATGAAAGATTGTCAACAAACCCATTACAAGACTTGGAATCAGAATGGAACAACAAAATCAAGAATTGGTATGAACAGAGCTTGCTAAGTGAAAAAAGAATACTATGGTCTACTTACCAAAAACTCGATTTTAGCAACCATGTATTTTCTACCAAAAGTATATAAAACATACAGGCATTTTCCACCAATACGACCCATAATAAATGGAATAGGATCAATCACGGAAAACACCTTGCAATATATCGACAAACATCTTCAACCACTAACTACCAATCTTGCCTCTTTTGTGAAAGATTCAAAACACATCATTCAACAGGTGAATCAGATTCCGTGGGAAGAAAACTACCTATTCGTTACCCTGGATGTAGTGCAACTTTACACGAGTATTCAACATAGAGGATTAGAAAGCACAGCATTTTTTCTAAAAACGAGATCTATCTCCTATCAACAACAAAATCAAATGATATTAGAAATGCTTCATTTTTGTCTTCATCACAATATTTTCACCTTTAACAATACCTTATACAAACAATGTCAAGGCACAGCGATGGGCTCAAAATTTGCGCCATCATATGCAAACCTATTTATGGGCTTCGTTGAAATAAAGTATGCATGGAGACATCCACTTTTCAACAACAATGTTAAATTCTGGGGATGCTTTATTGATGATATTTTGCTCATTTGGGAAGGCAACACTATAGAGCTGGAAAACTATGTAACTTATCTCAACGACAATAATTACAATCTTTCCTTCCCAAAATCGGTTAGCCCAACAAAGATAGAATTTTTAGACCTGGAACTCTTGGTAAGAATTCACAGATTCAAACTAAATTGTATACAAAACCATCAGCAGGCAATAGTCTCCTCTATGCAACATCTGATCATCCAAGACACACAGTACAAAATATACCATATGGGGAGATTCTTAGAATCAAACGCAATTGAAGCACCACTTCTACCTTTCAAGAAAATTTGAAGATTACTTTTCCAAAATTCAGACAAAGAGGCTATGGTGCAAATAATATTAAAACCGCCATAAAAAAGGCAGAAAACATTTCCAGAGAATCACTACTAATTGATAAACCGAAAGAAAGAAATGACAGACGAAAGATTCAATTCATCACAACGTACAGTACAGAATCAAAGAAGACCAAAAAGATACTATTGGAAAACTGGAATATTCTCCTAACAGACTGAATTTTGATAAATCATTTGGATGAAACACCAAGGATATGTTATCGGAAAGCTCTAACCATTAGAAACCTCATCAGTCCCAGCCTCCTCAAACCATTACCAGACAAAAGGAAAATATTCTTTCAATCTCTCACAAAAGGCACTCAAATGTGTTGACATTGTAAATTATGCCCATTTTTGATTACAGGAAAAAAGGATATCACATTACCGAATTGACGAACCAAGCAAATCAACCAACTTATCAATTGTAATTCAACCTTTGTAATTTATTGACTAGAATGTGTTTGTAAAAAATTGTACATTGGAAGCACAATACGTAAATTCAAGGTAAGAATGTTTGAACATTTGAGAGCTGTCCAAAACAAAGACCTAAGATCCCCCATATCAGCCCATATAATAGAAAATCATCCACTGATGGACACTACAGATTTAAAAATATTTGGCTTGGAAAAAATCTCTTTACCTCCAAGGGGAGGTAACAAAGAATACATTTTGAGAAAACAGGAAAGCACATGGATTTGTATTATGGACACATGTTCGAATGGTCTAAACTGTAACACAGAGATGTATAATTGGTTATTATTTCTATATTGTTTTTCTTGATACATGTTCTAATGGTCTAAACTGTGACACAGGGATGTATAATTGGTTATGATTTTTATATTGTTTATCTTGATATTCGATCTATCAAAAGGACACCCAGTTAATTTCTAATTGTTTATTTTGCAAATAAAAGTTAGTACTAAAAATACAATAGAGTAAAAAGCAATAATTTAATAATAATGTTGCCCAACACGAATAAATGATAAAAAAATTGAGTTACCTGGCAATAAACCACCATAAAACAGTATACAAAATTGATCCATTGATTCATAGTCTTTATAAACAAATTAGGAACCCCTTCTACATAAATAGATTGCTATGAACTTAAAATCAAAAATGGCTGCCGAAAAGTAATCTACGCGATGACGTCATCACGTAATGTGCTATAACGTGACGCGCAACGTGATGACGTCATCTAGGCTCGCACGGTAGCATAAAAACAGCGCTTCAACACAGAGTTGCTGCGAAAGCCTCCAGAAGCACTCTGCTAGGCTCCAGGACCAACAAAATGCTTCTTAAGAAGAACAACAGGAAAAACAAGTCAGTTAAATTAGCTACTCCCTATGGGGTTTTTGTGATGGTAACTTTACAAAAAATATTTCCAAAGCCATCTTCAGAAAAATAATTAGTGATGCTTTAACAACTATTAAGAAATCCTTCTCTATCCCTACAGAATTCACTAACATTATTAGCAGAGAGTTGGAAAACAAAATATCCGTTTCTAAAAATACAATTGATGGACAAAAAATGATAGAAAAGCCAAATAAACATGGTTAAAGTGAATGCACTACCAAACGTGTCTATGGAGGAACTAATTGGGATGAGTTAAGAAACAATGTATTATTCCTTAGCTTTAAGATTTTATTTTGGCAAAATACAATTGCTAAAATGGTTACTTTCTTTTTCGTTTTAAGTTCTTTTCTTTTCTCTACAAAACTATCAACAGACCAAAGTTTGCTCTCCTGAAGAACCATTGTAATTAGCAATGGGGAAACACGTGTTGAGAGATTGGGATATGCATATTTGCTCTTTGAAGTGTCAAGTACCGAATGTTAAATAAACACTTGGAAAATGGAATCATTCATGTGATGGGAACATGTGGAATTGTTAATAAAAAATAACATATCAGCATCAACAAACTCAAGATTTGATTATCTTTATTCTTTCACCTTTAATAATTTCCAAATACTCACTGTAATGAACCAAAATGGTAAAAGTTGGCGCATTTGAGTAAAAACTCACATCACTAAAACATTCTATTGCTTCTGTGTAGCAGCCACACAAGGATATGAGAAAAAATTAATGCAGACAACATTTGAAAATTGATGTAAACTTTTTATGTTAAAAAAAGCTGTCGCCAGGGAATTACTTTATTTTTTTGGTTGCAAACTATTTTACAACGAGGCGTAACGCCTCCTTACCACTGCTGAACCCATTGACAGGCCAACGCAGTCCGCTATGTCCAGGCCTGTTTGCAATGACTGCTTGGCTACCTCCTTCCCATCCTCCACCAGCTGTAAAGATCTGTCCTGCATGGCACCCTCAGGGCCGTATTCAGCAGCACGTTCCACAGCTTTCCACAAGCCGAAGGACTATTTTTTGAATCCGTAGGCTATGTTTGTGGCTTTGAGCACCATTCTGCAAAAGGCGAACATCCTTTCTGGCCAATGCGTCCTATTTATTTCCCTCTCTGTCCGGAGATGCTCGGGCAACCGATGGATGCCGTGGGCTTCGATTGTGCGGCCTTCCGGCGATTCATGCCTAGTAGGCGTGTCGCCCAAAGGTGTTTTCGATGTCGACGGGTTTCTGGACTTGAGGTCGGGAGCACTGAGCGTGGATTTTGGCACCAAAACTTGCTGGTCGGGGCCGGATCCGCACCTACAGCAACTTGCTGTCTAAACATTTCAGGCATGGAAGCTTTATAACGTTCCCACTCTTCCCGAGTGGTTGGCCCCACTGAGGGCTTACCTCGTTCCGACAATGAGCTGGACTCGCACTGATTACGGTAGTGCTGCTTTTTCAACGAGTAGTCCAGCCTACAGAGGACAAGGGCTCTGGAGACCATGAGCTTCTGGGGGAAAGTGAGAAAAGGAAGACTACTTCTGAGAAGGTGCAGCTGATAATGTGACTTCTTAGAGATGTGAGGAGAGAAGGAGGAGTCGAAGATGACACCAAGGTTATTAGCTTCACAGGAAGGAGCAGGTAGAGGACCCAGGGTGGGCAGCCAGAGTGAGAGAGGGAAGCGGAGCAGGTGTCCCAATGAGGAGGATCTCAGTCTTACTGACATTAAGGCAGAGATCGTTGGAGGCCCACCATTTCCGATTTGCAGACAGACAGAGAAGGAGCAGAAGAGGTTGAGGGGAGCCTGAAGGAGAGCTGGGTGTCATCCGCATAAAACACTGAAAGTTAGAGCAGAAGGTAGAGATGCAGTGGCCCAGAAGTGCCAGGTAGTGGTTAAATAGCCTGGGAGAAAGGTGAGACCGCTCAGGATCACCACACGTAGGTAGAGATAGAAGAGAGGAAAGACCCAAGTTGAACCTGGGAGGGTCGATCAGTGAGAAAGGAGGTCAACCAGGCAAGGGCCTGACCAGCGATACCCAGGTTGTCATGGAGACGACTGAGCAGGATGGCGTGGTTGACCCTGTCGAAAGCAGAGCATGGATCAAGGAGAATTAGGACAGAAGGAAGGTTAGAGTCAAGATTGGAGAGCAGCTCTTCATGGGTGTTCAGGAGAGCAGTTTCCGTGCTTCTGAATGCTCTGAAGCCAGACTGGTGGTCGTGGAGACATCCAACAGACTCAGTATATAGATTAAGCTGGGAAATGGGCAGCTTTTCCAGGAGTTTACCCGGGAGAGGAGATATAGCAATCCAGCGATAGTTTGCCAGAGAGGAAGGATCGGTAGAGGGCTTCTTAAGAAGGGGGTGCACAAGCGAGTGCTTAAGGGGGCTGGGGAAGGTTCCAGTGGAAAAAGAGTGAGTGCAGAAATCGGCCAGGGCTGGAGCAATGGTGTCAATGTGGTCCTTAATGGTTCTGGAGGAGCAGGGGAGCACCTGCTTTGGCAAGACTTTTATAGAACATTGTTGGGAGTGAACAGGGGAAAGGAGGGGAAAGTAAGAGGAGACACAGCCAGATAGGGGCCTGGAATGGTAGAGGAAGAGAGTGTGGACATGATGTCCTGAGTTTTAGTGGTGAAACGAGATGCTAAAGCCGTGCAAATGACCTAGGAGGGAACAGGAGAGGTAGAGGCTGCAGCAGGATTGGCCAGCTCCTTGCAGATTTTGAAAAGTTCGGCCAAGTTGTTAGAGGGTGCCGAGACGCGGGCTTGGATGTAGGCTCTCTTCTTAAAGAGAACAGAGTCTATATTGCATTTGGAGCAGGCGGCAGGCTAGTTTGTCAGAGGATGCAATTGATGCCCTCCACTTCCTCTCAGCCACCCTACACTTGTGCCTAAGGGTGGCGAGGTCGGAATTGTAGCAAGAATTGCACATGGATGCAGGCTTCAAACAGATCCTCATGCCAGGGGCAAGGACACCAAGAGTGTTAGAGATAGAGAGATGAAGGTTGGAAAGGGCTATGTCAAGGTGTGAGTCAGCCAAAGGTGGAGGAGGAGGAGAGAAAGTAGAGGCAAAAGCCTCCACTGAAACACGCTTCATGGGCCGGATGACTGAGAAGGTGGGTGGCAGTGCTGGGGTCGGCTTAACCTGAGGGGCAGAGAGCAACAGGGGAGAGAAGAGAAGAATGTGGTCAGTCTAAGAGAGGAGTGGTGAGAGGGTTGGAGAGGGGGAGGTCTGACGAAATCAGAACATCCAGGGTGTGCCCTGCAGAGGGAGTCAGGCCAGATGGTAGAGGGGGGAGAGAGAGAGAGAGATGCAGAGGTTGCAAAAGAGCCCCAGGGAGGGGTTAGCAGCATCCAAGTGGATGTTAAGGTCTCCGAGGAGGAGAGGTAGAGGCAAGAATGGAGGGGGAGAGGTCAGCCCACTTGGATAGGAAGAGGGCAACCTGGCCAGGCGGCCTGAAGATGGTGGCCACAGTGAGAGAGAGGCCAGGAGAGATAGAGAGCCTGCAGACCAGTCATTCAAAGGAGGACTAGGCCTGCCTAGGAATGACAGAAGCAGGGATCCACTCCAGGAAGATCAAGGCTACTCCCCCACCAGGATGGTTGGTTCTGGGTTCGGAGAGGATCTTGTAGCCATCAGGGAGGAGAGTGTCAAAACCTGTGACAGAGCTGCCCGTGACCCGCCTCAGTGAGACGGAGTACATCCGAATCAAGCTCTTGCAGGAGATGGCAGATGTCCAAGGAGTATTTGGCAGCAGAACGAGAGTAAAGAGCAGTGACGTGGAACAGATAGCCACCTTTTTAAGACTTCCATGGAGGGATACAAGCATGAGATACACCCTGTGCAAGTTTTAGAAGAGCCAGAGAATGGGCAGAGGAGGAAGGAGATGGCAGTATAGTTAGAGAGGAAAAGTAAAGTAGAGGTGGCGGAGGGAGGAGAAGGCGGAGCGGCCAGAGAAGCAGCGGGGGGTGGCAGTGGAAGGAGGCAGTAGAGCGGCCAAAGAAGCATCAGAGGGTGCCAGAGAAGTGGCAGAGGAAGTGGCAGAGGAAGGAGGTGGCAAAGGAGCCAGAGGAGAGAAGATAGAAGCAGGAGACGAAAGGAAGTGGATAAGACGCAGGAAGTGTCTATCGAAAAGGAGTAGATTGGCCTGAGGGCCCTGGACCAAGATGGTACCATTTAAGTAGACATTAATGATGGTCTTGGAGGAGTGGAAGGGGGCCAGCAGGGACTCCCTCCGGGTGGCACCATTAATGGGAGAGGATGAAAAAGGATAGAGAACAGAGACTATATGGGGGGTCCATAGGGCTGGATAGGGAACGACAAAGAGGATGCCGTTGAGGGTCTATCTGGAGGAAGCACTGTATCCGCTATAGGGAGGCCTGGGTTGGAGACCAGTATGTCCCTTTTGAGCTTCTTCCCACCAGACTTAATGAGAGGGAAAGGAGAGTCGATAGAATGGCAGTTAGAGAAGAAAAGGGTGAAAGGGAGCACCATAAAGGGAGCAGGGCGGAGGATGAGTGGGGTGGGGCAGCACAAGCAGGAGAAGGAGGAAAGGTCACACGCTAGGGGCAGCAGGAGGGAGGCACACAGGGGGTCACACACAAATAGGGGCAGTAAGAAAGTACACCACAGAACAGGAACACTGGGACCTTGCAGGGTCCTAGCGTGAGTGGAGAACAGTGCAAGCAAGAAAAGTGCAATAAATGCAACTCAAGGCGTGAGAATGCAATTACACTACAGAATACAAAGCTGGTAGTCAAAGGGGCCCTAGAGGGGGAGAAGAAAACTGAAAGCAATGCAGCACATATACTATACAGTAGTAACCCAGCAAAACAAAATACACCAACACTGGTAATCCAAGGAACCTGTAAGAGGAAATACAGGCAATGCAGTGGAATGACAATACAGTACTGAATACAATACAGTGGAATGGCAATACAAAGGTAACAATACATAAAGGCATATGATGCGAGACACAGGTAGGGAACAATGTACTGGACGCGGCTCATGGGAGCCTGAAGATGAAGGAGATGAGGGAACCGGGTTCGGGTTTCGAGGGGAACAGTGCTGAGAAAGATGCGCTAAGAAGGATGCAATAGGCCGGGGGAGCAGGGACAAGTTGCGTGTGGAACAAAGCAGAGAGGGATGCGCTATGCCTGGGGAGCTTGCACAGTTACGTGGGAGCAGCGCTGAGAAGGAGGTGCTTGGTCGAGGGAGCGGGAGCCGTTGCATGGGGACCAACTCAGAGAGATGTGCTAGGCTGGTGGAGCAGGGACAGGTTACTTGGGTAAGCAGGCGCGAAGATGGAGGGGGGGCACTGGGCCTAAATTGCGAGGGGACGCACGTGGCACGCAAGGCAGGGGTAGCAGGGCCCGAGTTGCAAAGGGAGAGAGCGTGAGAATGTATTTATTTATTGTTTATTTATATAGTGCTTATACACATGAAGTGCTTCAAAGCGCTTCAAGGCAGTAAAGGTAACAAGGGAAAACATTAATCATTCTTAGTCCTTGAAGATTACGAATTATCTAAACATAAAAACTAGCATAATAGGCCAGACGACTTTTCTCCTACTGCAAGTGCATACAGTTGAGAGGCAAGTGGAAAAGACTGGCGGGGCAGCCTGGAACCTGTAGGCTCTGGAGGTGAACCCGGCAACCAGTCGGCAAAAACTGAAGAGTTCGGGAGAAGGAGAGTGGAGATGAAAGAAAGGAGGTTAGCAGGGGAGAGGGAGAGAGAAGGAGGAAGAGAAAAGGAAGGTCTTGAGGAGTTTCTGTAATTTAAGGAGCTCCGGCTCAAGAGAGAGGCAGGTAGGCTGTTCCAGAGGGAAGCACCTGCAGAGGATAAAGATCTATCCCCCCAATTCTGTTTGTGGAAGCGGCTCACCCACAGAGTTGGAGGAGCGGAGGATTCTAGAGGGAGAGTATTTTGGAAGAGAGAGTTGTAGATAGTGCAGGACCGAGCCACAGAAAGCCTTGTGGATTATGCAAAGGGTCCGGTCTTGAACTTGGTCCTTGCAGTCAGAGAGCCAGGGATTACAGAGTTGGAGAGATGCGGTCCCAGGACTCAAGGCCAAGGAGAAGTCTTGTGGTTCTGTTCTGGATGAGTTGTAGAGGAGAGTAGAAATAGGAAGGTTGAGAAAGAGGAAAGGACGGACACGATGACAGGGGAAGCATGGACCAGTTATAGGGGCAACAACGTGTGTGCAAGAAGGAGAATGGGACAGACGCACAAGGTCAGAGGGTTGTGTGGAGTGTAGCAATGCTACTCTTCCTTCCCGCACCTTCCTACCTTACGGCCGAAGAATGAAGGGTGAAGGGTAAGGCGTGGATGTAGAGGTGCGTGCTACGTATCGCCGGGCAGAGGCTCCTGCGCACCTGCCATGCTCAACACTGCTGCCTTATCCTGCGAGGGCTTTCTCATGAGTTCACTTACCTTAGTGAAATCTTGTATTTGCCTTTTAAACTACATGCTGGTGACACCAAACAGATGTTCAGCCAAATTGGCCAGCTTCCTCGTATCCAGGAATGTATTTGGGACTGCAAACCCTGCCTCAGTTGCGATAAAACAGATCCTACTACAGAGATCCTACTATGCAGCCAAATCAATGCCCCACGCCCTCTATTGCTAGGAAGAAAAAAACAACCAGCAATGTAAGAAACACTATTTCACACTGTAGTGACTACTGTACTTCTAGTCCAAAGTCCCCTTTCCTCCATACTGACCCGTCCCACAGCAATGGAACCAGAGCCTTTTGCACCACAAACAACATAGCTTCCCCTTTAAATATGTTGCATGTGAAGGGGTGCCTTGGCATGCATACTCCCATGCTAACTCCTCCCACTGGCCTCACCCATAAGTCCCCGATCGTTCGTCCGCTACTACCATCTTACAGATTTACGGGAGACAGATGGTGTGTGTTATGGAGGAAACGTGACAATGGACTAGGAGCACAGTAGTCACTACAGTGAGTCACTTTCCTGATTGTACGCCCAATCCCCTTTCCTCCACAGTGATGGTAGATTTAACAGCAAGAAATTGTATTTTAGGGCAGGGGCCAACTTTAATGTGTAGCAAAGAGGTTGTAAATGAAGATTTGTCAGAAGCTGGAGTCATTGCTGGAGCTGGTGTCCAGACAATACTGCTTACAGAAAGCAGATGTCGAAGACCAAGTGACATCCCTGCAAATAATGTCCAAAGGCACACTGCACTTGGCTCCGACGGTGTGAGAATAAATGCCCTTTAGAGTTTTGCGCATCTACATGAAATAGCAATATCTGATGCCTGAGACAAGCCACCTTGTGATCGTGGCCTGTGAGCCACTGTGCTGACTGTCAAAGCCGACTAACAGGGTTTCTGATTTCCTGTACTGCTTTGTATGATGCAGGTAAAACTTCAGGGCTCGCCTGATGTCCAGAGAGTGGAGAGCAATGTCAGCTGGAGACTGTAGGTTTGGAAAAAAGGTGGGGACTACCATCTAATCGAGGCAGAACGAGGATACAACTTTAGGTAGGAAGGCAGGGTTAGTGTGTAAGACGGTAATGTCCTTATGGAAGATTGTGTAGGGCTTGGAAGCCGATAGTGGCTGGATTTTGGGGACTCTACCTGCAGACATGAGAGCCACCAAAAGAGTCACCGTTGATGACAGGAATGTTAGCTTGGTCGAAGCCAAAGATTTGAAGGGTTTGATTATCAAAGATGACATTAAGAATCCAAACCGGTGAGGTCTCTTGACCGCGGAGAGGGTCTGGTGAGACCCACCAAGTGTCTTCAAAACACTGACTTTGAGCAGAAGGACAAGTCCTGGTTGCTGCGATAGGCCCCAATGGCTGGCTGACCGGATCGGCCTGAGTCGACTGAAACGCCAGTGGCCGAAGGATGAGACAAAAGATAGAACTTCTTCCAAAGGGCTGACATGCTTGTGCCTGGGCACTGACCCAGTAGCTAAATTTGGCCTACTTACTCTTGTATTTGGCACAGGGAGAAGACTTCCTGGCTGCCTTGATTATTTCCTTATTCTGCGTGTATAATCCAAGACCGCCCAGGTCAGCAGCTCACAAACCATACAGCTAAGCTGAGCAATTAAGGGGAGAGATGGAGAACTCCCCCATGCTGCTGTTGTAGGAGATTATGTGCTTCCAGAAGGGGAATAGGGCCGTCCCTACAAGCCTACACCAGGTGAGAAAACCAGAACCGGGTTGGTCACTGAGGCACTATGAGAATGAGAGTGGCACCCTTGCCCGAGGAGAATCTCTCCAGACCCTTGGAATAAGCAGGATCAGGAGAAATTTACACAGACTGAAATCCCACATGATCTAAAGTGCATCTCCCATGGAGAATCTGGCAACTCCTCCCCTGGAGGCGAAGAAAGGGCACTTGCTGATCTCTGCAGAGGCAAAGAGGTCCACTTTGGGGTGGGCCATTTGTGTGAAGATGGTCTCCAAGACTGTGAGCTTGTCATCCCACTCCTGATCCTTGGAGATCATTCTGCTAAAGAGATACGCTTACGCATTGAGCAGTCCGGATAGGTGAATGGCCTTCAAGGAAATTCGATGTTGGATGGCCCACTCCATATGTTCACGGCCAACAAATAAAAGTTACTCATTGTAGTGACTAGAGTACTCTTAGTCCATAGTCCCCTTTCCTCCATGCTTGTGGACATCCCCCATGATGGGGATAGTACTGGAACCTTTCGGCAGCAAAAACTTGAGCTTCCCCCCTTTAAATTTAGAAAAGTTTGCGGCCTCAGGCATGGGAACGACCTGCCGAGGCCCCGACCTCCGGCACCTCACCTCAGTCTCCTTTGAAAAAAATATCAGACGCTTAGGTACCTGCCTACTCTTTTTTTTTTTAAACTCTTTATTGAATTTACAACAAAACAGCCGGAACAACTAATCCTAAATCCCCCCTAACCCCCCAAAGCACATCTGCTCAGCCTTCAGTCCCACCCTACCATGGGCCACTCCACAAAGTTCATTGCAGATCCAACAGTCTTAAACGTTGCGGACAAAAAACCACCCGAAAATCATCCTTAAGGAAAGATAGGATCTCTCCCCAGTCATTAGCAAAATTGTGGACATTGTCATTCATGGCGTATGTCGCCCATTTGAGTGCAATAATCGCCCATATTTTACGGAGCCAATCCTGCATCCTGGGAATCTCTGCGCTCTTCCACCTTTGTGCTACCAACATTATGGCTGCTAATGTCAGGAATACTCTAGCCTTCTCACGTGCCCTGGGTTCCCCACCTGCCGGGCCTTCCCTCGACCCCAACAGAGTCTGCTCCGGCGTTCGGGCCCCCCCGGGACCAAAGGTCTGCTCTTGCGCCCTCTGAATTTCTTGCCAAAAAGGACCAATTATTGGGCATCCCCACCAAATGTGATCTGCTGTGTCAATCATCCCACAGCCCCTCCAGCAGACCCCAGGTACCTCCGGGTATGACCTGTGCAGACGGGCCGGTGTATAGTGCCAACCGAACAGACTCTTATACCAAGCTTCTTGCAGCTGAGAAGCTCTGGCCAACTTGGGAATCATTCTCCACAACCTTTCCCACACCTCTCTGCCCAGTTCTCTCCCCAGTACCTCCTCCCATCTCCTCATATAGGGCCATTGCTGCCTAACAGTTGCGTTGTCCAATATCTTGTAAAGGTTCAAAATTAGCCCCTTGGACCCATCATTTGACAGTAGGAATTTTTCAAATGGCGTAGCCTCCCTATTTACTGTTTCCTTGATGCCAGGGTTCATGACCCAATGTCTCAATTGCGCATATCGGAGCCTCTCTCCCTCTTGTATCCCGAATTCCCTTTTGCAGTCCACAAAAGATAGTATTTCCCCCCCCCCCCCCTAAACAGGTCTCCCAACTTCCTGCATCCCCCATTCTTCCATTGTATAATGGCCCCCCTCTCCATCCCTAGAGTGAATTCCCCATTGTTGAAAAGGGGCGTGAAGGGGAAGGGAATGTCGTTAACCCCTTGGTTCGCACCAGCTTATCCCAGTTGTCCGCTACCAACTTCGTCACTGAGCTCATATATAAATGTGTTGGTCTACTATATTTAGGTAGCCACAGAACCTCCGCCAGAGCCAGAGCACGATGCGCAACAGCCCTGTCCATTTTCACCCACAACTTATTTTGACCCGTTTCCCATTCCTGGAGCCACTCTCTAATCACTCTCAACTGCGTAGCCTCATAATACTGCTGGAAGTTTGGTAGCGCCAGCCCCCCCCCTCACATTTGGGTGCCTCCAGCAAGTGCCTACTAATCCTAGCTCTTTTTCCCTTCCCAAAGAAATTCTCAACTCCCTAAAGAAATTTGCTGGCACCTCCTGGGGAATTGCTTGGAAAAAGTATAGCAGCCTTGGAAGAGTGACCATTTTCACTGCCGCTAGCCGACCCAACCATGAGACCCTAAGAGTCCTCCACCTATGGAAATCCTGCTTAATGTCCTTTAACAATTGTGGGTAGATGGCCCCATACCAACCCTCAAGTTTCGCCGTAATCTTCACCCCCAAATACCTGATTACCCCTGAGCTCCATACAAAGGGGGTGCATGCCCTTAGAGGTTCCCGTTCCCTATCCTTCAAAGTGAGACTTAATATTTCTGATTTATCAATGTTCACCTTTAGGCCCGACGCTTCTCCAAACTTTTCCAATATGACATTACACTCCTTAATAGATTCCACAGGTGTCGTCAGAGTTAGAAGCATGTCGTCCGCAAAGGCCGCTATTTTGTGCTGTTCGCCCCCAAACGAGTTGCCCCTCACTCCATCCGCCTCCCTTATTGCCTGCAAAAGGGGCTCCAAGTATAATGCGTACAGCATCGGGGAGAGCGGACAGCCTTGCTTCGTCCTTCTGATCAACCTAAACAACCTAGAAAGGATACCATTCACCACCACTCTCGCCATTGGTGTCTGGTAGTTTGCACGCACCATTGTCAGAAATTCTCCCTCCAAGCCCATCTGCTGCAGTACCTGAAAGAGAAAGGACCACTCCACGCGGTCAAACGCCTTTTCTGCGTCCAACGCTAGTAGGACCGCGGGAGTGTCCGTTTTGTGGGCCTTTTCCACCAGGTGTGCCACTCGCCAGATATTGTCCGCTGTCTGCCTGCCCCGGATGAACCCTGTCTGATCTGGAGAGACCAGATCGGGAAGACACCCCTCTAACCTGTTTGCCAGAACCTTTGTGTAGATCTTGGTATCAACATTAATTAGCACTATAGGCCGATACAATGTCCTCAGCTCTGGGTCCTTATTAGGCTTTAGAATTAGGGTTAGCTTAGCTTCCTCCATGGACAGGGCCACCCTTCCAGTTGATCTAAAAGAGTTGGAGAGGGATGTCATGTGTGGGATGAGAATGCTTGCAAATGTTTTATAGAAGGCAGCGGAATAGCCGTTCGGGCCTGGGGCCTTATTTGGCAGCAAGTTCCCTATGACTCTTCTTACTTCGTCCTCTGAGATTTCCCGGTTAAGAACCCCTTGTTCTTCCTTTCCCATCTTATGCAGTTGTACCCCCTTCATAAAATCCACTTGTCTATCAAGCTGAGGGTCTTGGGATGTATAAAGGGATTCATAAAATTCTGCTAGGGCTTCCTGAATATCCCCGGAGCGCGTGATCCGCTCCCGTGTTGTCCCTTTCAAAGCTGTAATCGCATTCTTCGAGGTTGCACCCCGCAACAGACGTGCTAGAAGCCCGTCTGCCCTGTTTGCTTTGGCATAGAATTTCTGAGTAACGCTCCCTCTGCCTTTTTAGTGCAAAGGATCTCCAGCTGCCCTATTGCCCTCCTATACTCCCTCATAGCTCTCCTAGATGGGGTGGAGCCAGCCTTTTGCCTAGCCTCCTCGACCTCTTCTTCAAGCTGTCTCTCCATCTCTTTCATTTGTTTCAGCCTCTGTGCTGACGCCGCTATGAGCTCACCCCGGAGTGTAGCTTTAAAGGCATCCCACCTTGTGTCTTCCCCCGCAGCCCCTTTAGCATTGTCCAAGAAGTAGTTTTGTATTTTCCCATTCATTTCCTCTCTAATGAATGGATCTCTAAGTAAAGACTTCGGATATTTCCAGCACCACACCCCTCTGTCCTTACGTCCCATTTCAATGTGGACAGCTACAGTTTTATGATCCGCAATCCCTATGGGGCCCGTTTGTACATCCCGAATTTGCCCCACCAATCCCGCTGATACCCATATATAGTCAATCCTCGACTGGGACCCATGCACTCCTAACAGGAAGGTGAAACCTTCCTCCTCCCCCTTCAGCACCCGCCAGACATCCCGTAAGCCCACTCTCCCTATTCTGTCTCTTAAATCCATGGACATCACCGCCCCTCCCCTTCCGGCAGAGCCCCCAGACCTATCACGCCCTCTATCCCAGGTTATATTGAGATCTCCCGTCAGGATGATGTGCCCCCATGCTTTCTCTTCCAGTAACGACAGTACTCGCTGTAAAAACTGCTCCTGCCCAGTATTAGGGGCGTACACCACGGCTATGGTGTAAGGGATATCCAAGTATGTGCCTTTGGTTATCAGATACCGCATTCCTTATCCCTTAAGGTTTCAGTGACTCTATAGTCCAACGTGTTTTTTTTCGCCAAAGCTACCCCCGCAGTTTTATTCTGCCCAGAAGCGTGCAATATTAAGTCAAAACCCCTCAGGCTGAGCCGACCCTGATCCTTACATAGTAGATGCGTTTCCTGCAACCCCAGGACATCGGGCGCTTCCTTCCTAGTAAACGATTCCAATTTTTTCCTCTTGAGAGGGGAGTTGAGCCCCCTAACATTGTGAGTCAGCCACTTGAATGGCAAGGATAATGAAAAGCTCCCACCATAACCCCACCTTTGGGTGACCCCTCCGTCTCCTGAGCCTCTTGATGTGCCCCTCCCTCCCAGATTCCCACCCCTCCCTTCTGCCCCCTGAGGGCTTCCCTCCCCTCACCTATTATTACCTCTGGCATCCACGCCGTTCCTGATCCAAAACGGTTTCGTCCGCCTACACCCCTTACTGTACCAAAGCATCCTTTTGAGGCCCACCACCCCTTTCATGCCTGCGATATTAGGTCCCCCCCCCTGCGCCCCCATCTCCTTATCTCCATTCTTTCCCTTTGGGGTCGGCCCACCCCCCTTTTGCCCCCTTCTTCTCTTCTCCCCTACAGTGCACCACTCCCACGGCCTCAGTCGGGATCTGGGACCATTTGTTTGGGAGTTGCTCCCTGCAGGATTACCCTCGAGGTCTATTTGCAGGTGCCGGTGCCAGACAGATCTTCACTCTCCTTACTTCCTCCTAGTCGAGCTACACGAAGGGTCTCACAGAGGGAAGAGTATCGATGGCCAGCCCCCGTCGGGACCTCCCCTGGCCAGCTCCTCCAGGGGGTTCCCCCTCTCCTCCTCTTCCTGCCCAAGTCCTTGCCGCAGGGTATTCTGAGAGCAGGCCGGCCCCCCCAGCCCTCTCAGGGCCCTCGCCTCTCACCGTGCGCCTGTGGGCTCAGCACACCCCCCCGGAGCCCAACCACTGTCCACTGGGTGCCCCGCATACAGGCCGGCCCCTCCCAGGCCCCTCAGGGCCTTCGCCTCTGGCAGTGTGTCTCCAGGCCCAGGCAGCTAACAGCCCCACAAGGAAGGCTCAGGGGCCCCGCACTCACCGCCTGCCAGCGCAGTCCTTCTCCTGGCACCACGTGGACCCAATCGACCCCCGGGGGGCGGCCCACGCTCGTCTGGAGGTCTATTCCTAAGCCCCCACCACCCGGGGTGATGCACCGCCTCTCACCTCCTCTGAGCGGCAGCCGCCGTAGTGGAGCCCCACACCCCTCACAGCTGGCCGGGGCTCGCCGACGGATGCTCCCTGTTCCTCCTCCTGTAGATACGGCAGGACGTCCTTGGGCACTACTAGCCCGCAACTGCTTCCCCCCCCCCCCCGACAGCTTCCAAGTCAGCGGGGTCCACGGAACTCTCCCCAGGCACGCAGCGCAGCCGGGGGTCCAAGATCCTCCTCCTTCCCCGCTCACGCCGCGTCTCCCCAAACTGACGATGGACCCTGCTGCCGGCACAGCACACGTGTTCCCCAGGTCCTCCGCCTCCCGTGGCACTCGTTGGAGGTCCGCTCCTGGCATGTTAGCGGGGTGGTGGGCACCTAATGCCTATGGGGTCGGAGGAGCGCCGTAGGTACGTCTACGCAGTACCGGTGGCCATCTTGAATCCGTACCTGGCTACTCTTAGTACATTTTAGCCCTTGCCATACTAGCGGAGGGAGGGGGGTGGGACATATGGCAGTAACAGGACTATTAATGCTCTAGTCACTACAGTGAGTAACTTTAATTACTCATATGTCCCGTCACCTTTCTTCCATCCTTGTGGATGATTCCACTGAACAAGAACATAGGGCACGAACTGTGACAACTCGTCTCATATCTAGGATGAAAGTAAAAGGTTCTACAGAACCACCTGACCAGAATTCTGCATCGCACCTGGAGCGGGTGTCCAGCGAGTAGCGTCTACAGAAGGCCCGACGGAGTGGCCCAAGTAGCCGCCTTGCTGATGACATCCCAAGAAGCAGGTCTCATTGTCCTGGGTGTTTTCGTTATCATTGTTGTGATGTCCCCCACCCCCTTTTTAAGACAGAGGGGAATACGGGCCCTGAGATACAGGTGCCGGCTGAGTCCCACCACAGGTCCGGTGCCGCGGATAGGTCCAACAGCTGTTGAGGGTAAGATGTTGGTGGTACAGGAGGAGGTGGGGGTTGGAACAACTGGTGGGGCCTGAAACAGAGATGGGACCGTCACCAGGCCGTGAGCACCGGAGGAATGGGAGGAGTATCCAGAGGAAGGGGCTGAGGCGGAACCACCTGCGGGAGGACCTTCTTGGAGGCGGCACTCAACCATCCCTTACCCACTGCGGTAGAAAAGGACAAGCCTGATGGTCCTTCAGTGGACAGCTTGGTAGGGCCCTTGAGCCCCTCAGCTTGGGAGCTGGTAGCCTGGACGGCCTCAGGTCTGTCTATGGACTGCACGGAAGAGTCCCCGGACCTGTCGGCTTTGGAGGCGATCGCCTTGGAGGCCTCGGAACTGCCAGAACATGAATCCAAGGAAACTTGATCCGTGGGGAGCCCTCAGGATGTAGTCGCCACTCTGTGGAGCCATGTTGAACAGAGGGCCTACCTTGTCTTGATGAGAGGTCCTGGAGACTAATATTTAAGGTGGGGCGGAGAAGAAGTGTGGAAGATCTCCCTCCACAGATACAAACTATTCTTCAAGGCCCTGTGACCGAGAGCACTGAAGGCCGAAGATGAGTCCCAACGGTGGTCGGTACCCAAGCACTCAAGATACAGTGCATGGGGGTCTGAAACTGGGAACGAACGACGCATGAAGCACACCTCATGAAGCCTCCTGGTCGACATGCGCCAGGGCAGGCAAGGCACTGAAGGGAAGTGAAATAAGAATTGACAAAAACAAACTGGGAGCAATAGTGAAGGTAACAAATTCCCTGTGCAGGCTGCCAGCTCAGACACGTCCATGCGGAAAAAGGGACTGAGGAGTGGACCCTGAAGGCTGGGCCCTCGGCGGGGTGTTCCCATGACCGAGGGCACACTCCTGCGTGCTAAACTAAATTTAAAGGGGAAGCTCAATTATTTTTCCCTGCCAAAGGTCCCGGTACCATCCCCATGTTGGGGGATGCCCACAATAATGGAGGAAAGGGTACGGGACGTACAATGGAGGTATGGGTGGGCAGTAATCTTGTTTTTCCCAGGTTTAAGTAATATATGTAGGTCGAGATGTATGTTTGGATAAGAACACATTTCTTAATACCTCAGTAATGTTTTTTCTGACAGAGATTCCTTCCATGGATTCCTTTTCTTTGATATCCATCTCCCAGCGCAGCGGCTCTTCAGAAACCTTTCCGCCCTCAAGAGGTGCACATGACTGCGTCGGCTTCGCCCAACACCTCTTCATGCTCCACACCGGATAGGACATTGAGGGCCATAATATATTGAGGCAGCGTGCCGTGGGACCTTAGTTACACCCATTTTCATAAGCACTCTGCCGCTGAGGGACCGCAGAAGCAAGGTCTACTAGTTCTCTGCCAAGAGGGTGAGGTAGGGCAGGCAATGAGAAATCCATCGGCGGAACATCCATCAGAAGGAAAAATTACCTAACAGTAATGTTCTTTCTATGGTTTCTTCTCCCACAGATTCCTCAGCTTTATAGATATTCAGCTGGCGCCAGCTGCCCAGGAATGTTTTCAATAGGTGGCGTAGTGCTGCTGAACTTGGTCCCCAATGACAAACTCGTATTCTGCTGCGCCACTTCTCGGTAATGGACTTGAAGCCAATCCCCCGGTATTAAAGAAATGCACTCTTGTTAATCTTCTGGCACTACATAAATTGTCGTCGAGCATAGTAAAGTAACCACTTGTTTGGTCTTATTTCCCACCTCCGTCCCCACCTCCCTTATTGTTCCATGCACTATTCGCATTGTCGCCAGGCTGATTAAGATTTTATTTTTCACATTCTGAATTGTTTCAAGGACTTGTAAGAAACTGTATTCTCCCATGTTCCCTTCTTCCTTGAAGCGCTTTGAAACACATTGTGTACAGGCACTATACAAATAATCAATTCAATTCACTATTCCCCTTTGCCTCTGTTCACCCAATTCTCCTTCCCACCAGCTGGGCTAGGCTGCGCGAGGGAACATACATTAAGTTGAAGGGCAATCAAAACCAATGAACAATATTAAACAACTTGATGTGCGCTTACCTCTTATTTAAAATGAATACAAAAAAAACACTGAATCTGGACAACTTGCCCACCAATGGCCGAAGAACACGCACAGCAATCTCTTCCTCATGCCATCGGCACATAGAAGCGGGACATCAGACTGCAATTGTGACCCTTGAACTTCCAAGTGTGGTAGGGTGGGTGTGCGATGAGGAATCTGTGAGACTAATCCATAGAAAGAACTTTACTGGTAAGTAACTTCTCCAATGGATTGCATTAACAGATTCCAAATCTTGATAGACTCCTAAAGCAGTCACCATTCTGGTGGAGGGTTGGTAGTCAGACCAAGAAACTCCCTACCAAAGCGAGCATCAGCTTTAGGGGGGAATGTCCAAACTGCAATGCTTGGCAAACGTTTGCAAAGAGGATCACGTTGCAGCGTGACAAAAGTCCCTAGCTAGCACTCCTCTCTGGAGGGCTGTGGAGGCCGCAACCCCTCCCTTCGAGTGGACCCTAATCCCTGTTGGTACCTCCTCCTTCCCTGCATTCTGGTAACACTCCGAGATGCGCAGCACTATCCAATGAGAGATCGTCTGTTTGGTGACAGCTTGCCCTAGCCTGGATTACGAGAACGCAATGAACGGTTGATCATCCTTCCTGAAAGAGCATGTTCTGGCCAGGTAAAAAACTCAGCACCCTCTTGGGATCCACCCTGTGGAACCTGTCCTCATTATATAGGTGGGGCTGAGGGTAAAAAGCTGGAAGATCTATTCTCTGGCCAAAATGGAATTCTGACACCACCTCAGGTAAATATGTAGGGAAAACTTTCATGGATTCCCTTCTCCTTGAAGGACATTAGGAAAGGGGCTTACAAAAGTGTGTGCAATTCACTGGCCCGTCTTGCGGACGTGATTGCCACCAAAAAAGCGTTCTTCAATGTGAGGAGTCAGATGGAAGTAGAGTGCAAAGGCTCAATCGAAGCTGCCATTAGGAAGGTGAAAACCATGCTCAAATCCTAATTGGAGACCACAAAAGGCTAAGGAGGGAAAGAATTAACCAAGCCCTTCAGGAACTGTGCCACTACTGGAACAGTAAAAAATGAACCTTGTTCTGGAGTCCTTTTAAAAAGGAAAGGGCTGCCAAATACCCCTTTATCGTGCCCACTTGTAGGCCCGATTTGGCTAAGGCCACGAAAAACTCAATCACTGAGGAAGTGGGACATGACAATGGGTCTACTCCCTTCGCCTTACACCAAGTAACAAACGTTTTCCATCTGCACATGCACAGGGACCAAGTGTAAGGTCTGCGTTCAGCCAACAACACCTCCAACAGCTCCTCATCGAGGTACTAGTACTCGTACCATAGTCTCTCAAGAGCCAAGCATGCAGGGGGCGAGGGTTCAGGTGAAGCACATTGCTTACTGACTGCGTTAAGAGGTCCTGCCTGCGAGGAAGCAGGAGAGGCAGGCATACAGCCAGGTCCAGAAGATCTGGGTACCACATAGTCTGCACCCAGTCAGGGGTGATCAGATGAGTCCTGAATCCATGCAATCTCCTGAGAGATCTCCTAGATTTACACAACCAGGGAGTGGCAGAGGAGGGTTGAGGCATACTACTCCTGCTAGTCACTTTGACAGCACCTCGAAAAAGTCTGAGGTCTCCCCTCATATTTTGCTAGTTGGAGTCTCTGGGTTCTTGGGCAAGTGGAAGGTGATCACTTCTTACGCCGGGTTCCTTCAGTTGGTCGAGTGGGGATATTGCCTACTGTTTGTGAAGCGACCCCCAGGCAATCCTCCACCATCCTCCCGACAGCCGAACAGGAGCTTCAGGAAGAGCTGCAAGCCCTTCTTTTGAAGGGAGCAGTAGAGGAGGTGCCAGCCAGGGAGAAATGCTTGGGCTGGTATTCCCGATATTACCTGGTCCCCAAAAATGGGAGAGGGCTCCATCCCATTCTGGACCTCAGGGACTAAACAAGCTTCCGAAGGAAGGACAAATTCAGAAAGGTGATGTTGAAGGAGATTCTTTAGGCGCTGCAGTTCTAAGACGGCAGGTGTCATTAGACTTTCAGCACACCTACTTTCATCTGCCTATCTACATGAAACAGGTGGTTCCTGAGGTTCGTCATCGGGAACGTACATTATACATTCAAGGTGCTTCCTTTTGACCATTTCACTAAGTGTTTCTTCACTGCTTTAGGGTTCATAGCTAGACAAGAACCACACTGTTCAGTATTGTGTCCGACACACCACACACAGTGTGTGGATCCACGAGGGACATTTTGGAGTTGCAGTCCTTGCAACGTTTGAAATATTAATAGTTACTCACCCTAGTGACTAACGTACTCTTAGTCCATAGTCCCCTTTCCTCCATACTGCATGGGCATCCCTCACTAGGGACAGGAGACGGAACCTTTTCACCAGAAAAAAAACCTCTTCCCCTTTAAATTTAGAGGCGTGCGACCGTGGGTGCATGCGCTCCCCTGATTCTGCCCACCGGCGCCACTCCTCTGTCCCAATTGACGCATCAACAATATTTAACATTGCCTAATGACACCAGTATTAGGGGGGAGGATGGTGGGACGTATGGAGGAAAGGGGACTATGGACTAAGAACGTTAGTCACTACAGTGATTAACTTAATTACTCTTACGTCCCGCCCCCTTTCCTCCATACTGCATGGGTGATTACAACTGAATGTAGCCCCAGGGTCGAGAGGAGACCCTCCCTAAGAAAACAGATTTCTTAGAACCGCCTGTCCGAAAGCCGCATCTGACTTCGAGCCGGCATCCAAACAGTAGTGCTTACAGAAAGCAGAAGGGGTGGCCGAGGTGGCTGCCCTGCAGATTACCTGCCGCAGTACCTGCCGCTGGAATGCGAAGGACGTGGCCTTGGCTCTTACATTGTTGGCGTGCATGTTAGCTGGAAGCAGTTTGTGCTGCCCCTCATAGGCCTCCTTGATGGCTGAAACCATCCACCTTGCTATAGAGGCCTTGGATGCTTGATAACCGGGCCTTGACCCCCCCCCCACCCCTAAGTTGACAAAAAGAGCGTCCGACTTTCAAAAGTCTTTGGTCCTGTCCAGATAGAATTTCAGAGTGCATCTGACGTCAGCCTCGTCTTTAGGGTCGGCAAGAAACGTAGTTAAGACTATCTCCTCATTTAGACAGAAAGCGGAGGCTACCTTAGGTAGGAACACAGGGTGTGTTCTCAGGACCATCTTATCCTTGTGAAAAGTAGTATAGGGTTCTGATGCCACCAGTGCCTGGATCTCGCTGACTCTGCGAAGAGAGGTGAGAACCAGAGGTGAAACCAGAGCCGTTTTAATGGTGACCAGCCTGATGTCCACAGATGCCATTGGCTCGAACGGTTTGTGCGCCAAGGCACCCAACACTACATTGAGGTCCCACACAGGGTGTGGTTCTTTGATGGGTGGGAAGAGCCTGGAGAGGCCAGCCAAATGTCGCATGACCACCGGGTTGGAAGAGGAGAAGACCTCCTCCTCCTCTGTATTTCTATAGGCCCCTATGGCTGCAAAAGAGGTGCAGCATGTGTCCACCTGCACACCTGAGGGCACAGTGTGCCGAGAAGGAGAGCACATCATCCAACGTGCACTTAAGGCGGTCGATCTCTTTGGAGTACACCCAGTGACAGAACGTAGCCCATTTACTCAAGTAGCCTTGCTCCTAGCGCCCTGAATGATTTCTAGGTTAGCCTGTGATAGACCGAGGTGTTTCAGCGTGACCTGCTCAGGTACCATGCTGCAAGGGCTAATTTCTGTGGAACAGGGTGGGTGACCCTGCCCCCCCTGCTGCGCAAGAAGATGAGCTGGGCCCATCGGAAAGTGAATGGAAGGCCTGTCCGAGAGGCTGAGAAGCTCCAAGAACCACGGTCTCGCCAGCCACCACAGAGCTATCAGAATGCTGCTGAGGTGGCAAGATCCCTTTATTATGCACCCCAGGTATGTGGGAGGGAAGGCATGCTGTCATGCCGTTCCACTGTATCTGGAATGCGTTGCCCAGGGAGCCGGGGCCCTGCCCCTGCCAGGACACGAACTGCTGGCACTTCTTGTTGTCCCAGGAGGCAAGGAGATTCACCCAAGGATGCCCCATCTGCTGATGATATCCAGCATTACCTGACAGTGCAGTTGCCACTGGTTATTGTAAGCTCCCAGTCTGCTGAGCCTGTCCACCTCCAGGTTGGACTCGGCCAGAAGGTGGATGGCAGTCAGGTAGATGATGTTCTCCAGGGCCTATTCCCACATGCTGATCGCTAGGCTGCACCGTGGAGGGGAACTGGTACCCCCCTGGTTGTTGACATAGTACATGCTGGTGGAGTTGTCGGTCTGGATGAGGACGACCTTGCCCCCAATGAGCGGATGGAAATCTTTGAGAGCTAGCCAGATGGCTTTAAGCTCCAGCCAGTTGATGTGAGACTCCTGCAGGGACCAGACTCCATGGACACTGTGGTTGTCCAGATTGGCCCACCAGCCTTCCAGGGAGGAATCTGTAGTGATGGTGACCTGCAGGGCCGGCTGCCAGAAGGTCTTGCCCATCCGCAGGTTGCAGTCCCTAGACCACCATATGAGGTCCGGGTGGAGAAAAGGAGGAACGCTGACGAGCTCCGCTTGGGAGCAGAGCTCCTGATTCCATGAGGCTGCAAAGTGCAGCAGTAATCTCCTCATCTTGAGTCTCGTGTGTAGTACGGCCAGTAGCACCGCTGCCATGATACCTAATAAATGTTGGTGCCACCAGGCTGAGTTCACTTCTCGGGTGAGGAAGTGAGTAGTGGCCTTCTTGATGGCCGTGATCTTGTCCTCTGAGGGGAAAACTCTCTCGGAGCTCATGTTCCATATGAGGCCCAGCAAGGTCAGTTTCTGCGTAGGCTGCAGCTGAGATTTCCTGATGTTGATCGAAAAACCCCAGCTCGGGGAGTGTGATCATGAGGGCGGAGGAAGTGTGATAAACCGCCTCCGGACATCTCGCCCCGATGAGCCAGTCGTCCAGGTACGGGTAGACGTGGTGGTCCTGGGCCCAGAGGAGGGCTGCCACTGCATTCATGAGCCTGGTAAATACCCTGGGGGCTGAATTGAGGCCAAAGGGTAGCACCTTGTATTGGAAATGGCAGCCCATGATCCTGAATCGCAGAAAGGAGCGATGCGGCTGCCAAATCGGGATGTGTAGATAAGCATTCTTCAGATCCAGGGAGCACATCCAGTCTCCCCTGCACAATGTCTCTGCAATGAGTGCTGGCGTAAACATCTTGAATTTTTGACGAGAGAGGGAGAGGTTGAGGGTGGAGAGGTCCAACACAACTCTCAGCCCAGCCTGGTTCTTCTTTTGTATGGTGAAAATCCTGGATTAGAAGCACAATCCTCGCTGGGAGGCTGGGACTTCTACTGCCTGGCTCTCGACGAGCGACCGAATTTCCGCCAACAGAGTTGCTGTCCCGATCTGTGGGAGTGGAGGGGAGGAGGGAGGATAGGGAGAGATCGGTAAGCGGTATCCCGTGGATACTACAGAGAGGATCCAGGGGTTTGCAAACTTCTGATGCCAAAACCGTATGTGGAGGGCATGCGTGCCCCCCACCGGAGACAAGTGGACGCAAAGGGACGCGTTATGCCTTCTTTCCCTCAGGCTGCTGCGGAGGAGGGGGGACTGAAAAAAGCCCTTGCTCCGACCCTTTTGCTGTTTGCACCGGTGCTAACTCAGAACGGTCAGACTGCCTGGACCTCCGCTCTTGGAAGCCGCTGAACCCCCCCCGAACACCCACCCCTTGTCGGACCGTTGATGCGACTGGGTGTACGCCTTGGGCATGGCCTTCATGAAGATAAAGACTTTGCGCTTTGCAAACTATTTTTCTTTTTATCTAGCTCATCGGTCGTGGAGTGAAAGAGATCACCACCCTCGAAGGGAAGGTCCAATATGCGTTCCTGGATGTCTGGGTTAAATTTAGTAGCCCGAAGCCAGGCAGTCCTTCTCATGATGCATATGGCCCAGCCAGAGGTGTCAATGTGGGCTACAGTGGACTCCATGATGTCTTGCGTCACCATTATAGCCTCTGCCAGTCCTGCCTTGAAATGTGACTGGCTCTGCACTCGAAGATCTGGAAGGAAGTCGGCTATTTCCCGCCAAAGCCTCTGGTTAACAGCTGCCAGCATGGCATTCACATTGGATTGATGAAGATGCAGCAAAGTGTTGGAATAAAGCGTCTTCCCTTACGCCTTCAAGATCTTCTCCTCCTTGCCTAGCAGCGCCGAGGACAAGGTGGCTGAGAACGACTGAGGCTTTGAGTAGAGTGACGCTGCATCAAACACTGAAGAGTGCGGTTGAGGGTGTGTTAGGGAGAATTCTCTGTATAGGTTAATTTCCCAAACCTAGTGAGTCCCCCAGCAGCTTTGCTGGATTTTTGGGGTTTAATTTTTTCTCCTGCTAAGAGTGAGACTCTTTTCTCCCACTCTTGGACATGATTTGAGAATGTCCTTTGACTTTGTAATGTGTTTTATGGGCTATGGGGTCCTTTACTCCATAGGGCTTCATGTGTTTTTGGTAAGTGTGTTACACAGCACCCTCAGTGCAGTAACACAGGGGTGTCATAGTGGCCCCCAAACATAGACTTCATACCCTGGGACTGACTACTGTCACACACGGCATGTAAAGTCACCATTGACTTTACCAGTCAAATTATGAACAGAACCAGTACAAACCATCATATTGTGGAAGTACTGGTAGGGGTAATTCGATTGCCCCTGGGTCTGTTTTTCAAGTGGGCACTGTCCAGTCCCCCCTGGTCGAGTTTCTGGCTGGTGGCAGTGGTTACCACGCAAAATATTCCACCGGAATATTTCCTACAGGATTTTCCCATTCATTTTAAACGCACCACTTTTTTGGTGCAATGTTAAAGATACCGCCGGGTTATTTATTTAATATTTATTCCCCGGTTGGGTCTTTTTGCCAGGACTCAGTTTTAAAATGGCGTTTGTGTTTGCCTCTGTAACTCCAACCCAAGCCCTTTGTTCCACTTTTGGCGGGCTTCTGCACAGAAGCTTCCAAAAGTGGTGCTACTCTGTCTGGGTCTACAGGATGTGTGGGAGGGGGGAATAGGCACCTTGGACTGAGTTGCCTCGGCAGCTCAAGTCGCACTCTTGTGTGATTGGCCCAGTGGTGAGCCGCCCGGCTCACCACTTAGCATGTTTGAGTGACAGCTAGGACTGATGAATGGGGGTTTTCTGCATAAAAGTAGAGCTTTGGGGACTGGAACTTCAGAAGTCGCCACAGGACCTAAAGAATCCAAAGAGGGAGAAGCTGAGCCGACCTGCAACGACGACACCACCGGTGGAGCCCTGCTGAACCGAACTCACCATTTCCCAACGACAGAGAAGATCTTCTTCCAGGAGAGTCTTCTTCCTTTGAGCTGGTGGGGTTAACCAGTTCGCCTTTTTTCGCCTTCCTGGATCGTCTCGTGGTCGAATCGTCCGTGCCAAGCACCCCGGCGGCCGGATAGCCACGCTTCACCACTACCGCGAATAAAAGGGTAGTACCTTTTAACCAGGAAACTCTGCGGCTGTTTTCTTCCTTGGCAGTGCAACGACCTCCAGCTTTCCTCCATGTCGAGATCTTCTCTTCCCCTGGACGAAGCACTGACTTGCACCCGCTGCCAGGAACAACTGTCCCCGCTGGAGCGTTCTCACCATTTCAGGTACTGTGTCCCGCCTGGTCTCCCTTGCAACAGACTGTTCAAGGTGTCCCGTAAATCCTTGACTCTCTATCCTGGGGTGACCTCGGACCCGTTAACATTACCTTTCTGAACTGATCTAACTCCTTTCTGAACTATCTGCAAATACTTTTAAAGTGTACTTCAACTGTGTGATCTTGGGCACATTCCGCCTTGCTCTCTCCAAGAGTGGGCCTGGCCTATGAACTTTTTGCTCTACAGTAGACCCTGCCTTTCTTGACTTGCTGTGGTTCTTTAAAAGTGTTGGTATTGTGTGTTTTCCTATTTCTGCCTTTTCTCTCCCTTTTTAAATCAGTATTGGAGTGCCACCTATGGTTACGCGCAGTGCTGTACTAACCTAGACTCGTCAAATAATTAATTAGGGAGGTGTATATATTTCTAGTGACTGTGTTTGAACTTGCTTGACATATTAGTGCCAGTGTATTTTTACAAGTGTGTTTTTAAATAATTATATACTTTTATACCAAAGCTCTGGTCAGTGTTTGCTTGTGCTACTGTCTTTTGGTACCTAATGTGTATACTCTATATACTGCCTAACTCTTCTTGAGGGAAGTCTGACTGCTCAGCCACAGCTACCAGGTAGATCTGGGTGGTACAGACTGCTACCAATTGGGTTTACTGCTAACACCTGTAGTCTTAAACTTTTTGCAGTGGTCCCTAAGGGAACTGCACAGGTCTCTGCCTAACAGGGTGGGCCAACAGCAAGAGTGGATCCCCATCCATCTGCCTATACTTGGCGTCCAGGTGCCGATTGACAGTTTGGACCGAGTGGGGTTTGAGCCAACCCTTCCTGGCCAAGGCAACAACATCCTTCTGCATCGGGATCCCTGTTCTAGCTGCGGGGCGTAGAGTGTGGACCTTAGCAAGTACCCCCGCCTCTGGTTGTTCGACCTCGGGTTGAGGAAGGCCCAAGTACTCTGCCAGACCTGTGATTTGTTCGTGGAAGGCCTTGGCTGACGATGGTGTGTCGGGGTCTTCTTCCTTGTCTGTATCCACCAGGGCGTCCGGAGCGGGTGGAGGAGTGCTGGGCGCCGAGGGCTGAGGTGTGGAAACCGGAGCCGGAGGCTGGTACGGAATCGCCTGAACTGTGGGAGGCAGCAGAGCCAGAATCGAAGGAGCCGCTATGGGCAGCAGGGGCTGCACCAGGGCCTGAGGCGCTGAAGCCATAGGAGGGATGATTATAGGCGCAGCCGGAGGGGCAGGAGGGAGCATGTCCCTGATCACGTCCCCAAGGATGGAACCCATCTGAGATCTCATAAGCATGAGGAATTTTTCAAAGAACCTGTCCTTGCAGGCTGGTGGGGTGGCAGGTGATGTTGACGGGCCGGGGCGCACTCTGTCTAGCTGGTTGCCCGGCAATGCGGATGGATAAACTGTAGGCCACATACCTGGTTGACACCAGTCCCACCTTGTAACTCGTTCTCCCACCTGCTCCGTTCCTCGGGGTGGTATCGGACAAGCGGCCATCTTGTCGAGCTGCATGCCACGTGTCAAAGTCATGGTGCTTGGCTTACTGGACCCGGCCTCCTCCAGGACTCTTGGCGGTGGAGCATGAGACCTACCCCGGCACCTCAGGCCGAGTCCTGGTAGGCGTGTTGCCTCTAGGTGGTATCGCTGGCATTGCTGCGTGCAGGCACCCACTCAGACATGCTGACGGTACAAGGGCGTAGCCCCTCGGGTGTACACTTGGTAAAAGAACCTTGCGGACCCTCAGCACCATCTCCGAAGGATCTATAGACCCTTTGGCCTGGCGGCCGGTAGCTGAACTAGCCTCGGTACCTGTGCTGGTGTGAGAACCTGAGAGGTTCCTCCCGCCCGGGCGTTTCCTTGGGAAGGAGTCGCCCTTGCAGGGTGCGTTGGAAAAGAGCGGCCCTGCCTTGGGCCTTGATTTATGTCTGACAAAGTCCTTCAAGTCCTCCGGAGGCGATTTCTTGAAGAGCTCCCTCCACCTAGCTAGTCTGTTCTTCAGAGCAGTACAACCTTCCCAGCTGTGGTCTGGGCCAAGGCAGCAGAGGCAAAGAGCGTGGGATCGGATGAAGGGAAAAGCCCCTCGGAGGCTGAAGCCCGCTCAAGTCCTCATGCGCCAGGGAGGAGCGTGGCGCCAGAGGACCAAGTACCTGATTGATAAAAGACAAAAAGACAGAAGAAAGTATCTGGGGAAGAGCACATGCTAATATATGGCCGAAGCCAAACCCAGGAACGCTGGTGAAAACAGCCTGTTCCCGTCGACGCAGAAAAGGGGACTGGGGAGTGGCGCCGGTGGGCGGAGTCAAGGCCGTGCCTCTAAATTTAAAGGGGAAGAAGGTTTTTTCTGGTGAAAAATGTTCTGTCTCCCATCCCTAGAGAGGGACGCACATGCAGTATGGCGGAAAGGGGACGGGACGTAAGAATACAAATGGTTTAGATCCAGACATAATGGCATAGTACGAAATCGATTTGATTCTCTATCGAGTAGCGTGCTGAGCGTAAAGAAAATAGGAACTGAGGTAAGGGGGTGCAGTGCATTCCTTTAATACGGTGAACAACATTGTTAGGCAGAATCCTGTGCAGTGCCCTTAGGGACCACTACACACAATTAAGACTACAAGTGTTAGTACAATTTCACCATTGGTACAAGCCTGTACTACACAGAAAGAGTGGTAGCAATGGCTGAGCAGCCAGACTTATCTCAAGAGCAAATGAGCAGTAGTAGAGATTACATAAAGGAGTACAATTAGTGTGACTCAAGCAAACACTGACTCAAGGTTTCTGGTTAAAAAGTAAAAGTACATTTATTTTTAAACCATCTGTTCACAGAACACTTCACTTCCACTAAATTAAAACCACACTTCAAATATACTACACAACCAATTCCCCTTGTGCAGATCAATTCAAGGTAAGTACATTAGGATTTGACACAGTCCGGTGTTGTGAAGCAAAGACGTTACCATAGGTTATTACGCAATCACTTTTCGACAGTAATGACAGTTAGGTCTTACGAAAGAAGGGTGTACCCACGAGAAGAAATGTTATCATAGTCAAACACACTTAGCACAGGAATTAACACAAGAGAATAGGGGATAAAAATCATAGGGTCCTGTTGTCGAGGATCACAAGGTTAGAACAGTTCACGATTCGAGATTACCAGGAGTACTTGGATATTGTCAAAAACGGAAGCAAAGTTATAAGAGGGAAGGAAGACAGGGACAAGCCTTGAGGTGAGGAGAAAGGGTTCACCCCAATTCCTCGAAGCTGGACACAGAACCTTATTTGTTTGAAGAAAAGCTGGTGCTACGGGGCAGTTGTTCCTGGTGGTTCCTGCAGACTCACGGTTCCTGGAGCTTCAGTCGTGGGGACAAGAAGGACGACATCTGGAGCAATCTGCACTACCCAGGGATGAGGCCAACAGCAGCAAAGCAACAGTGAATAAAAGTTGCGCTCTTTTAAAACAGGAGAGGCTCTTCAGATGGCTATCCAGACCACTACAGCTGTGTGCAGCAATTTCGACCAAGAAGAGGATCCTCTGGCTGTGGAAGGTGAGCTGGTTGATCCCACCAGACTCAAGGAAAAAGACTCCGGACTGGATCTTCTCTGGTCGTTGAAGGGTAGATAGCTCAGGACTGCAGCAGGGCTTCACCGGGACTCGGGAGTTGCAACAGCCGTCTTCTTCTCCGCTTCTCTTCGGTTCTTTGCAGTTCCAGCGGCGACTCTCACTTCCAGGCCAAGAGTCCTGCCCAAAATCCCCCATTGGCACAGCCTGGCTGTCAATCACTTGGCAGGGGGGGTTGTCCGGCCCGGACAACCACCTCAGCCAATTGACTCAAAGTGCGACTTGGGTCTCCAAGGAGACCCTGTGCAGAGGGTGACTAAACCCCTCCCTCACATTCAGCCCACCTAGACACCCAGACGCCAAAGGAGGGCTTCTGGACAGAAGCCTGCCAAAGGACGGCGAACAAAAGGAAAACCTGGTTTGCCGCGCAAAGTAAAACACAAGAAGGACTTTAACAAAAAGAAATGGCACAGCCAAAATAAAAAGTATTTGGTCAAGCAGGTTTAAGTTCGAGGCTAATACAATAACCTAAAACAGTACCACGTTTATATACTATAATCGCGGTAGAAAAGATAGGGTAGGTAACCACTGCCACCAGCCAAGTCTTAGTGCTAAGGGAGCGAAACAAAGCTCCAAGAGGCGCAGACAAAAAGGAGTAGGAATTAACCCTTTCCAATACTCCATGTAAGATGGGGTGTATTGGGTCTGCAGTTTAAATGACTACATAAAGTAAATGGAAACTTTACCCGTTTTTTGGGGGACAGTAGTCAGCCCCAAAAAAAATTGAGTCAGTGGGAAGTCTTAGAGACGACCCTGTCTCACTGCACTGAAGGTGCGGTGTAACACACAAAAAGTTGGGCTCATGGAGTGGTGTGGCTCCAGAGCCCAAGATCACACAAACAGTAGAAATACACATGGCAAAACACATGTAAGAGTGGGATAAAGGTTCACACTCTTACCAGGTGGAAAGAAATAAACCCCAGAAATCCAGCAAAGCTGCCGAGGGATTCACTAGGTAAGGGAAATTAGCCATAAATGAGAATTCTCCCGAACAGACGTCACGACCGTTGTCGAGGAGTGGTGCAACCAAATTGGAGTTGTTGGGTTGTAAAGTTAGTAAGGAAAAGTCTGTGATTTTCCCCTTCGCTGTGGAGAACCTTGAGGATGTTGAAGCACTTAGGCCCCTGGGGTTGCAGATACTGCTTGACAGTATCGGGGTACTTGGGTGTCACCATTGTCAAACCAGGGAAGGACTTGGGTGGTGGCAATTATCCTCCTCTCTTTGATGAGCTATTTGTCGAGATGGAGACCTGGGGCAAGGGACAGTTGTCATGGACGAGGAGGCTTAACGCCGTAAAAATGAATCTGCTCCCCAGAGTACTGTATTTGTTTCAGATGTTGCCGATCCAGCCCCAGAGGCGGCCTACATGAGAGAAGCTAAATCACGGATCCTGCAGTTTCCCTGGCAGAACCAGAAGCCCAGGGTGGGATATGAAACGTTAATCTTACCAAAGGATCATGGAGGGGTGGGACTCCCAGACCTTATGCTATACTACAAGACACAACTCAAGGCAATGGTCCCGCGCTTGACGGAGGATCCCGGGAAACAGTGGGTCTACTTGGAAAACAAACATTTGCTTCCGGCAACGGTGGGGGAATGCTTTGGGTTCCTAAGGGGAAGCTTCCAAGGAGAATTCAAGAACACCCATTTCTTGGTGTCTATTGGGAGGTGCTGGGTATGGGTGGTAGAACGGGAGGGATCACCACGTGGCCGTCGCCAACGAGTCATAGTTGGGGTGCCCCTGTGCGAGTGGCCATACCAGAGGTGGGGAGGTACCAGGCACGGTTCGAGGGCGGACTCACCCGAGTGGGTCAATTGTGGAAGGGAGGGAAATGTGTCGATATTCAAGAGTTGGAAGAAGCTCTAGGCATAGGTAAACTACCAATGCTACTCTACCTTAGATTAAAGGGCATATTCACAGGGGTTGATTCAGAGGATCTCACACCGGTGGAGAAGGTCTTGGACGGGCACGCAGACATGAAGGGTCTCATCTCACGCCTCTATGGGGCTTCGTTGGAATCAAAGGGGGGTGCAGTTCAGGGTCCTCGCCAAAAGGTGGCAGATGGATCTGGGTAGGGAGTTGGACAAAAACCTCTGGCAACAGATGTGTCAGAGAGCCTTTAAGATACTGATATATTTCCAATATAAACTCCATTGCTTGAAACTATTAAACTGCAGGCACTATGATCCGACACGTCTCTCCAAAATGTTTCATATGGTGAACCCCCAATGTTGGCACGGCTGTGGCATGGTGGTAGACTACTGGCATATGTGGTGGGACTGTCCCAGAGTGCAAGTGTTCTGGACAGAGGTCATGGGCTGGATTAAGGATGCAGGGGTGGGGAGATTGGGGGGTTTGGGGGGTGGGGGTGTCGTGGATCCCATGTTGGTGCTTTTCGGTCTTGAGCGGTGGGAGGATCGATGATGGGACGCCCTCCCCCCACTGTTACACTTTCTCCTCCTGGAGGCGCGGGTGTCCCGTGCCAGGCACTGGAAGAGGGCCAACCTCCCTACACAGAAGGAGTGGGACAACACTGCCAAGGACATATATCTGATGGAAAAGCTATCCAGGGGGGTGGTGGGGGGCATTGGGTCTTAAAAAATAATAAAATTCAATTTACAAAACAAAAAAAAGAATCTTATTTTCTCATGCATACGTGTTGTCCCAACATTTTAATCAGATGTTCATATATATGCAGTGCAATATACACACACACACACCACAGTGAAAAAAACTGAAAACAGAACTAAGCACTCACCTGCAGCTCTCCTTCCCACCATCCTCCAGGATTCTTCTTACGGATGAGAATCAGCTGGCCGGGAGCCAATGTCAGCTGCTCAGGGCCTGTTGCTGTATATGATGCAATAACTTGAGCAATTTCTGAAAAAATGTCAAATAAGTAATTACTTAAAACATCTAAAAAACAAAACTACAAATACATTCTACAAAAATAGCATACTAGCATTATCACTATAGTCCTATTTATTTTCAACTTTTTGGGCGATTAAAATTCGTTCACCTTACAGTAGTCATGTGAGATAAGGCAAAGGACATATCCATACCCCTTTGTTACATTTGCAGATTGTCGATCCTGCCTGCTATATATGCACAACAGAATGTAGGTTGACTTTGCTTCATGCTGAACTCACACAAGTCAGAAAAGGATGAAACGTGGGCAATCACCGATTTAGAGGAGAACATAAGATAGTCAATAAGTCATGAAAACCTTTCTATGGCCTGGTGCAAGTCATTGCCTTCAGAAGGTGGTTCAGGAGCTTGTGGCAGGTTTATGGAGGATTGGTGAGGTAAACTGTGGCTCCCATTTTGTAGACTACAGTTGTATATACTGTCCCTGATTGAAGAAACATAAAATGTGGTAGTACAGCCGATCCTTTTCCTCTCAAAAGGATTTCATATTTTAATCCCTTCACTTCTTCCTTTAAACTGTTAATTTAGTTGCTTTCATATACATATGTTCTATATGTATTGCATTCCATGGATGACATGTTTTCATGCTTGAGTGTGCTTCATCAATACCTGTTAAAATTATTTTTGAGATGTTGATTCTTTATGTTTTCGGTCCTGATCCTGCATAACTGTTATTTAATGAATTAGCAGTTGCAGCGTTAATTAGCGGATTTGGTGATCTACAGTACAGTGTGACTGGAATATTAGATTGTCAAATATTTAATAACACAATAGAGCAAATAAAGCACGAAAGTGAAAACAAAACCAATGTCCCATACACCATTCGATCCAAGGAGAGCGAAGAAATGGTTGAAAATCAAAACTCATGATCACATACATTGGAGTTAATAACCGTTCAACTACCTAAATGAATTGGTACACTAAGTAGAGGTATCAGACTCTTGATCTCAAGTAGCATTCACATGAATGAATCACAACATAAAGGGCTTGCACAGACTTAGTCCATCTGCCTGGCAAAAACGACCTTTACCCTATAGCATGGTGCTGATTAATATTAAAAAAGCTCTATGCAGAAGTATGAAAAGCAGAGTTTACAGGCCACTATTAATTTTCAATAGGTGTTACATTTTGCCAAAAGATAACTAGAAATTCAAGTCTTTCTACTGATCTTTACTCCACAAAGTGGGGTTAGTTGCTATATGGCACTGTGAAGCTGGGCCTTCTTTGCACAGGTTTTATAATTCCATATGAACACTTTTTCAAGTTACAGATATAGGTTCAAAGCCCCCGAACGAAGACATACTCATAACAACCAATATGCTATGCTCTTGGAATACTACAGGCTATAAACATCTCGTCGACAAAGGTTCTGTTAATCTAAACGAAATTGACATAATCTGTCTCCAGGAAACTTGGCTTTCCGTCGAAGTGATCTGCAAGGGATTTGTAACTCATATGAACCCAGGGATTGCTTCCCAACAAGGTAGACCATCTGGAATGATTATTTTGACTAAAATAGACCACAATTGGTCAATAATAGCAAAGAAAAATATACACTCCAGAGCTGAATATATCACTATCTGTATGTCGACCTCAATGATGAAGTCTAGTCAGAAACCTGATGTAACTTATTTAATCGTTTTCAATATCTACTGGAATCCATCAGCAATGAATGACAATAACTTTATCGACTCAATATGTGATGAATTTGATATAATTGCTAATACAACCAATCAGAGTTTATCATTGCTGGAGACCTTAATATCCATCTATATAGTACAGAAGGTATTAGATTAGATTCCCACAACTTGACCCCAAGAGCGAGAAAATGGACCAAAGAAATTGCTATTCGGAATTTAACTGACAGATCAACCACTAAGTGAACAAGGACTACCTCCCCCAACAACTTGGACACGAGAAAAATCAAGCTCTATTATTGATTACATTTTCATCTCAGAAGGGATACGAAAATTACTAACAGTAACTGCAAATTGCCCACAACCAAACAGCGATCACCACCAAATATCAACATGGGATACACCACGAATACAAGCTCTGCGATTATCTCTTCCAGACCTTGAATTGAATAATGGTATAAACAAACTCTGCATAAACCAACATCAAATGGCTGGCCTTCTCTCAAATTTCGAGGCATCATCACTCCCTGACCACACAAAACTTCATTATGAATGGATTTTGCAAAACTATTGGCAACCATTGACAAAGCATGGCAAGCCTAAAAAAAACAAACATCACTTCAATAGTGAGATCAAGCTGAAGAAAAACATTCTTTATAAACGAATACGACTACTAAAAAGCAGAAAACACCAAACTCTGCTGCGGGAATAAAAAAAGAAAAACAAATATTCAAATTCAATAAAATCAATCAAATCTTTAATGCAGGAGTCGATTTTAACGGCCTTAAAACAGAAAAACACAAGACAACTGTGGTCGCTTTTAAATCAAAACTCAAAAGGCATCAACCATGATTCAAGAAGTAGAAGCGCAAGTATGGACACGACACTTCACCAATCTGTATAAAACAAAATCAGATACTCTGCCAATACAAGGAGATGTAATACAAAACAAAAAACTTTCCTGGGACATAAATTGGGAAAGAGAAAATATTATAAAAACAATTATTAACCTGAATGCATCTCGAGCCCTGGGGCCGGACGGCCTAACGCCAATCTAAAATCGGCACCAGAAGAATGGGGCTGACTTTTTTTCTCAACTCCTTATTCTGATTGAAAAAACGCAACAAATCCCGACCAGTTGGACCTTAGCAATCCTGATTCCTATCTATAAAACTGGCGAAAAATCGGGAGAACTATAGACCAATTGCCCTCCTAGAACCGCTATGAAAATTGTTCACGGTATATCTACTAAAAAAACTCAATACATGGGCAGCGATAAATGGCAAGCAAGAAAAAGGACAAACTGGATTTGTTAATAAAAATAGCGACAAGCTGTCATGATGCCTACCCCCGGGCATCCAGATCAAGTCCATCAGCCCTGGGAGCAGGCATCCAGGAATTTAATAAAACCCCAGCAGCCCCGGCCATGCTCATAGACTTTACTTACCTCATGCAGACCATGCTGCAAATGAATCCAAGCCAACGTGAGGCCTGGATGGGACTATTTTACTACAGGGACTATTTTTTACTCAGGTGTGGTTCTAGGGTCTTCTTTCCTGGAACTACATTGGAGGCCATTTAAACCACACCCGAACAGCAGCACATGCTTCGTGTTATTCTGCATCCAGCAGCGTAACGCTCACCGTGCCTGCAGTCAGCATCCAGTCTTCAGCCACGCCCGTCTCGAATGCAGAGCTCCTAGCAATAGAAGAAAGAAGGAAAGGTTAGAAAACAGATATTATTTTAATCCTTACCTGAATTCCGAATCCATCACGTCTTCAAACTTGTAAAGGACATTATTCTACACACGTCGCATCGCCAGCTGCAGCGCCGTGCCATACTCACCAGTCCTCACAGCATTCTTCGATCCGGCGCAGCCTCCATCATTTTCTCAGCCGAATCCCACCATCTAGGGGACAAAAGAAACACAAGTGAGCCGAGAGCGCCAACAAATACAATCTCTCCACCATAGATTTATCTGATTAACAACCGGAGGCATTATTCTGTAACAGACCGCAACTTCTTACGCCGCACCTGTAAGGAGAGAGAAACCAGCAATTTAAACACACGTATGTTTTGCCGGACAGTGTTGGATAATACAGACTCTTACCTGAACACCATCAGCTGCCACAAGACAATCTTTCTTTGAACCCAGCTGCAACACAAAAAAGGAATGTACAAGAGTGAACATCGGACAAATTGAACTCTTTGAACTTTATACTTACGGGTTCTCGCCTGGAACCTCGGAACCAATACTGATCCAGAACTCTTCCAACGCCCTCAAACCAGTGAAGGAACTGGTATCTACGCACCCCTGCATTCCACGCAGGATGGAGAGCTCATCATTTACAAACATAAGGAGAATATTTCTACGAGTCAAGCAGACGAGATTAGGCAGTCCAGTCCAGTCTGTCATCTCTGCACTACGCTTAACGTTGGAGGAGGTCGCAGCTGTCCGGGTTCGATCGACACCCCTGTGGGAGCCAGGTGAGCGTAACACAAACGTTAACCTACTGCTCCCTAAGTATGATCAAGCATGAAGCTATTGTCAAGAAACAACAGGTATATGCGGTTTTCATAGATTTAAAAATGGCGTTTGACTCAGTCAATAGACAAAAACTATGGAAGAAACTAACATCATGGGGTTGCCCTTTATCCATCTCAACCCAATAAAACAGCTATACCCCAACACTTCTATTCAAGTTAGATTAAACAAAGATGGAACAGTAACTAAACCAATTACAACTTGGAATGGCCTGAAGCAAGGGTGCCCCCTGGCCGCCTGTCTATATAACTTGTACACATCAGATTTTGTAAAAAATGATCCAAGATTCATCCACGAATCCTCCAAAGATAAACAACGAATCGATACAAACCTTAATATACGCTGACAACATCATTGTCATGGATAAAACTGTGAGAGGCCTACAAAAGACCCTAGGCAAAGTCGAAATCTTTATGAAAGAGAATGAGATGCAAATTAACACTACTAAAACCAAGTTAATGAAACTATCAACTCAAAGAAGAACCAACAAGATCCAATATTACTACTAGAAGGTAAAGAGATTGAAGTGGTAAAGGCAATCAAATACTTAGGCGCTATGATAAATCCCTCACCAGTGGAACAAGAATGGAAAGATCATATCGAGATAAACGCAAGATCACTTGCACGCCAAGGTTGTTTTTTCCATCATAAGTTTGGTACATATTCAGTAAAATCAACAATTGCCTTATACAAACAAAAGGTAGTTCCTATTCTGGCATATGCTAGCGAAACACTGATTAGTCAACAAACAATGAAGTGGCATCTCTATGAGGCTATATTTTGGAGAAAAACTTTAGCACTGCCTAAAACATTTCCAATGCCGAGAATCCGCTTTGAATTTGCTCTCCAATCATTACAATCCATAATTGCTTGGAAAATAATGGATCTCTATAGGAAAATTATTTGTCAAGACCCAATTCCGTCACAGGAAATACTTAAAAGAAAAATGCCTTACATGTGACAGCTCTTCAATATTGGATTAATGAGATCAAAATATCAATGCAAGAAGAACAAATTACCGAAGATATGCTACTAAATAGACCGCAATATGCGAAACGCAAAATTCAGAGAAACAACTGGATTAAAACAACTGCCGAACAATTGAAATACAAACGTTTCCTGAAATGCGAAATGGAAACAGGAGCTCTCCATGAACTCCCAGTCTATTTAGCATGTTTTCCAGACCAAAGGATTCCAGATCTGTTTTTATGCTTTCGTTTGAATATCTTACCGACTCGTGATTACTTAACCAAGACGAAACAACTGGATACGAAGATTGCCAATTCTGTAAAACAGAGAATATTCGCGAGACACTCTTTCATGTAATCATGGTCTGTCCCGACTTGACAGAAAAAAGAAACCTGTTCAAAGACTTTTTCAGAATATCTCTGAAACAGATGAATACATGAGCGATGGGCCCATCTACTAAGAGAACACGATAAACATTTAATTTTAACAGTTATCAAATTTTGGATAGGGATCCACAACAGTAATTTGCACGAGTCCGAAACTCAAACGTAAAGCTTCTTTTAATTTATTCTTATTTTAACAAACAAAATGACAATGAAAAGGTTGTCAAAATCAAACATATTAAAATTTTTTAAAAAAAAATAGAGGTTTTGGTTGGTAGTAGGATAGGATCACTGCAAAGGCAGCTACTTTGCCCCTATATCAGCAGTCTCAAGTTCAGTGCACAAAGAGGGCCATATTGTAACGGGACAGTGCACAGTGTAATGAATCCAGGGAATTCATCCCTTCTCACCAAAGAGGGAAACCCCCCTCCACCCCTGCCCCTTCCCCATGAGGCTAGAGAGGTGAGCCCGCTCTGCTACACCCTCTCTAGGGGTCGAGACAAGTGGGACCTTACCGGGAGACAGACACTCTGGGGATAAAGACTCCTGTTCCTGTGAGGAAACACCCTAGGCCTTTCCCCGTAATGGCATATATGTGACTATCCGAGACAAAGAACATTGTGAAATCCAGAGATTTGGTTGAACAGAAAATCATAAGCCAACACAAGCAAGAAACGAGTAAACTAGGAGAGGACGACATACTGAGGAGAGAGGAAGCAGAGTGAGAGAGTAAGCAGGGCAAGCCCCCTGACAGCGTCACAGCTGAGAGGGGCGGAGCAAAGGAAAGCTAGGGTGCCCTCAACATTCAGAATTGGTCATACTGCTTGAGTGGAACGCTGGCAGCGTCTAACCTGCACTGGTGAACTGAGGAGACGGGGCACCAAGTCCCAGTGGTGGTGTGACCACGAAAGCTTTGTGGCGGGCAGTTCCCCCTGCATAATGACAACAAAACCACTCCGCTGATGAAACAGCGAGAGACCCGGTGTCCCGTAGCAAAACCTAGTCGATGAGAACGGGACACCACCGAACTGAAGGAGAATGAGGTGGAGCCAAAGGAAGAGCCAGAGCAAGTGTTGACCATGGGGATGTTTTCCTACCGATGCAGAGATAATGGGGAAAGACAGGACAACCGGGAGGCCACAGGGGAATCTTTACATATCAGGAAAAACTAGTCCCAGTGAAATCAACTAGACATGGAATGGAAAGGTGATGAACTGAACTGTAACATGTGAGAAAGAGTCCAGATTAAATCTGTAAAATAGACTAATAAGTACAAGAGAAGTACAGACGGGAACATATTGGGAAGAGAATCCTATGAGTAATTAAAAGTTACTCACCATAGTGACTAACATACTCTTAATACATAGTTCCCTTTCCTCCATACTGTATGGGCGTCCCTTCCAAGTGACAGGAGACGGAACCTTTTTCACCAGAAAAAACCTTCCCCTTTAAATTTAGAGGCGTGTGGGGGTGCGGCCCAGGGAATATGCGCGGCCCTAACTTTGCCCTCCGGCGCCACACCTTAGTCCCCATAGACGCGTCGACAATAGATTTAACATTGCCTAATGACAACAGTATTATTAGGGGGGAGGTATGGAGGAAAGGGTACTATGGACTAAGAGTATGTTAGTCACTACAGTGAGTAACCTATAATTACTCTTACGTCCCGTCCCCTTTCCTCCATACTGTATGGGCGATTACAACTGATTGTAGCCCCAGGGTGGAGAGGAGAACCTCCTCAAGCAAATATGTTCCTGAGAACCACCTGTCCGAAAGCCAGATCAGATCTAGAGCCGGCATCCAACCGGTAATGCATGCAGAAAGCCGAGGGAGAGGACCAAGAGGCCGGCCTGCTTAGGAGTTGCCAAGGGTCATGGCGCTAGAATGTGATAGCCATTGCCTTGGCCCTGACTGCGTGGACATGCATGTTGGCCGGGAGCAGCTTGTGCTGGACCTCATACGCTTCTTTGATGGCAGAGACCATCCAGCTGGATATGGAAGCCTTAGAGGCCCGACAGCCTGGTCTTGAGCCCCCGAAAGTGACAAATAGGGCGTCCGATTTGCAGAAACCCTTGGTCCTCTCCAAGTAGAATTTCAGGGCACGCCTGACATCCAGGCAGTGCAGCACTCTGTGTGCTTCGTCCTAGGGATCGGGGAAAAACGTAGGAAGGACTATTTCCTCGGTCAAGTGGAAAGCAGGCAGAACCTTGGGCAGAAATGCCGGGTGTGTCCCCAGGACTAATTTGTCCTTGTGAAAGGTGGTATATGGCTCAGAGGCGACAAACGCCTGGATTTCGCGGACTCTACGAGCTGAGGTAAGGCCGACTAGTAAGGCCGTCTTGCTGGCAACCAGCCTGATGTCCACGGCTCGAACGGTTTGTGCACCAGGGCGCCCAAGACTATGTTAAGGTCCCACACCGGGTGCGGTCTCTTGACTTGACGGGCGGGTAGAGCCTTGCGAGTCCCGTCACATATTTCTTGACGATAGGGTTGGAGGAGGAGAAAATGCCCTTCTCCGAGTTCCTGTAAGCCCCAATGGCTGCGAAGTATGTGCGGCAGGTGTCCACCTGCACGCCTGAATGAGCTAGGTTTGCCGAAAAGAAGAGCATGTCATCCAAGATGCATGCCAGGGGGTCGATTCCCTTGGAGTCTGCCCAGTGGCAGAATCTGGTTCATTTGCTTTTGTACTGGGCCCTGGTAGCTTTGCTCCTGGCGCCCTGTATGATCTCCAGATTGGCCTGTGAGAGGCTAAGGTTGCGCAGCGTTACCTGATCAGGTACCACGCTGTGAGGGCTGGTTTGCCTGACGCAGGGTGGATGACTCTGCCCCCCCTGCTGAGCCAGAAGATGTGGTGTGCCTGCCGGGAGGTGAATCAGGGGCACTTCAGAGAGACTGAGCAGCTCTGAAAAACATGGCCTGGCAGGTCACCATGGAGCTATTAGAACGATTAGGAGTTGGCGAGTCTACTTGATTTTGCAAATTACCCCGTGCATCAGGGGAGTGGGCGGAAAGGCGTAGGCTTTCATGCCAGTCCACTGGAGGTGAAACGCGTCGCCCAGAGAGCCGGGGCCCCGACCTTGCCAGGATGCAAACTGGGGGCACTTCTTGTACCAGGAGGCAAAGAGATCCACCTGGGGGTGAGCTCCCCATCTGCTGAGCCTGTCCGCTTTCAGGTTGGATTCCCCCGGGAGGTGGACTGCCGTGAGGCAAATGTCGTTTTCCAGGGTCCACTCCCACATGCCGATCGCCAGTCTGCACAGCGGAGGGGATCTGGTGCCTCCTGCTTTATTGACGTAGTACATGCTGGTTGAGCTGTCCGTCTGGATGAGTACAACCTTGCCCCGGAGAAGTGGTAGGAATGCCCTGAGCGCCAGCCAGATGGCGTTCAGCTCTAGCCAATTGATGTGGGATTCATGCTCTCGTCTAGTCCAGGTGCCCTGGACAGAGATTGTCCAGCGTGGCTCCCCAGCCCTCGAGCGAGGAATCTGTGGTGAATGTGTCCTGCGGAGAGGGCGCCCTGAAGTCAGTTCCGGGTGGAGAGATGGAGGAACGTTGATCATCTCGGACTGAGAGTCCCATTCCTGGTTCCATGAGGCCGCGAAGTGCAGCTGAATCCTCCCCATCCTTAGTCTTGTGTACGGAACGGCTAACAAGACCACTGCCAGAAGACCCAGGAGATGTTGGTACCACCATGCCAAGGTCACTTCTCTGCTGAGGAACTGGGCGGTGGCCCTCTTCATGGCGTAGATTTTTTTCCTCCAACGGAAATACTTTCTCGGAGCACGTGTCCCAGATGAGGCCCAAGAATGTCAGCGTCTGCTGTAGCTGTGACTTCTTGAGATTGAGCGAGAAGCCCAGATTGTGCAGTGTGTTCATAAGGACATGGGAAGAGTGGTGAACCGCCTCCCGGAGATGTAGCCCTGACGAGCCAGTCGTCGAGGTAGGGGTAGATGTGGCGGCCCTGCGCTCTGAAGAGGGCTGCCACCGCATACCGCATTCATGAGTCTGGTAAAGACCATGGGGGCCAAGTTGAGGCCGAAAGAAAGGACCTTGTATTGAAAATGGAAGCCCATGATCCTGAACCGTAGGAAAGAACGATGGGACTGCCAAATCGGGACGTGTAGGTATGCGTCCTTCAGATCCAGGGAGCACATCCAGTCTCCCCTGTCCAATGTCTTTGCTATAAAAGCTGGCGTAACCATCTTGAATTTTTGCAGGGGTAAGGAGAGGTTGAGGGTGGAAAGGTCCAGCACAACTCTCAGGCGCACCTGGTTCTTCTTCTGAATGGCAAAAATCCTGGAGTAAAAGCCAAAGCCAATTGCTGGGACTTCCTCCACTTCCTGGCTCTCTACGAGCGACCGGATCTCCACCAAAGGAGTAGCTGTTCCAACCTGCGGGAGAGGCGGAGAGGAGGGAGAAGAGGCTGTGATAGGAAGGCGGTACCCCATGGATACTACAGAGAGGATCCAGGGGTCTGCGAAATTCTGGCACCAGCAATGTGCCTGGAGAGCAAGCCTGCCCCCCCACTGGAGACACGTGGACCCGAAGGGGCGCGTCATGCCTTCTTTCCCTCGGAGGCTGTCGCTGAGGAGGGGGGGACTGGAAAAAGCCCTTACTCCCCCCCTCCCCTTTTTGTTGCTTGCGCCGGTTCTGAGACAGCAAGCGGTAAAGGCTTGAAGCCACGGAACCCTCTGTATGTATGACCTCTTTCTGAGCACTGCTGAGACCAAGTGTGCGATTTTGGCATGGTCTTTGTGAGCTGTTGTTCTTTTTGTCCAGCTCTTCGACCATAGAGGAGTGGAAGAGGTCCCCTCCCCTCGAACGAAGATCTAGTATCCTTTCCTGGATATCCGGGTTGAATTTTGTTGCCCGGAGCCAGGCTGTCCTTCATGTCCGTGGAAATACAGATGGCAGATGGCACGGCCTGAGGTGTCAATATTGGCCACTGTGGATTCCATGAGGTCATGCGCGACCAACTTGGCCTCAGCTAGCCCCGCCTTAAAGCGGAATTGGCTCTGGGTGGGGAGTTCCGGGAGGAAGTCTACAATTTCCCACCACAATCTTTGGTTGGCGGCTGCCAGCATGGCATCAGCGTTGGCCTGAAGTAGATGTAAAGAGATGTTGGAATAGAGTTTCCTGCCATACGCCTCCAAGATCATCTCATCCTTGCCTAGCAGCGCCGCTGAGGAAGAGGCTGAGGACAACTGGGGCTTGGAGTATAGTGATGCCACATCGATCAATGAGGAGTGTGGCTGAGGATGGGCCAAAAGCAAGAGTGTATCCCCCCTCCACCTGCCTGTACTTGGCGTCCAGGCATCAACTGACCAGCTGGGCTGAGTGGGGTTTGAGCCAGCCCTTCTTGGCCAGGGAGACTACATCGGTCTGCATAGGAATCCCCGATTTGGCAGAGGGGAGTCGTATGAGGACTTCAGCCAGAACCCCCTCTGCCAGCTGCTCGACCTTGGGTTGGGGTAGGCCCAGGTCCTCCGCCAGCCCAGCAAGACGTTTGTGGAAGGCCCTGGCTGAGGATGGTGTGTCCGGATCCTACTCCTTGTCCGTATCCTGCAGATCTGGAGGATCTTGTGGAGGAGGAGTAGATGGTGACGGAGACTGGGGTACAGGGACCGCAGCCAGAGGCTGAGGAGGCGGCAGCAGAGTCAGACCTGGAGCCATTTTTTCGGGCTGCCTGCCACGTGCTAGCGACGTGTTGATTGGCCCACTGGGCCCGGCCTCCTCCAGGACTCTTTGTGGATCACGAGGCCTACCCTGCTCCTCGGGTGTGACAACCTCGACCCGGAGGTCGGTAGAGCTGCGTTTAGGCGCCCCCTCAGAAGTATTTCGGGTAATAGGGCATAGCCCTTCGGCCATGGTGCCGGTACAAGGGCAGAGCCCCTCGGGTGAAGACCCAGTAAAAGAACCTTCTGGTCCCTCAACACTGTCACCGGGAGGATCTGAGGATCCCTCGGCCCAGAGGCCAGTAGCTTCAGCAGCCTCGGTGCGAGCGTTGGTAGGAGGACCTGACCAATCCCTCCCGTGCGGGAGAGTCCCTGGGAAGGAGCCCCTCTTGCGGGGTGCGATAGAGAATATCGGCCTTACCTTGGGCTTGGTTCGATGCTTCACAAAGGTCTTGAGATCCTCTGGAGGCGAGTTCTGGAAGAGCTCCCTCCACCTGGCTCGTCTGTTCTTCAGCGCTTTCGAGGACAGCAAGTCACATGCTGCACAAGATTGCCAACTGTGGTCTGGGCCAAGGGGCGTGGGGGTCTGAAGTTGGAAAGAGTCTGTTGCAGGATGGACACCTGCTGAACCCTGTAGAGGTCGACATGCGCCGGGGAGCAGCGTGACGCCTGAAGACTGAGTACCTGAATGATAAAAAGACAAAAAAAGATGACAAAGAAGAAGAATCCACGCATGGAATTACATGGCCGAAGCCAAACCCAGGAGCGCTGGTGAATTCGGCCCATTGCCGTCGACACGGAAAAGGGAACTTAGGTGGTGCGGCCGAGTCAGGGCAGCGCATGCTCCCAGGGCAGGACCCCCACGCGCCTCCAAATTTAAAGGGGAAGAAGGTTTTTCCTGGTGAAAAAGGTTCCGTCTCCCATCCCTTGGAAGAGGCGCCCATACAGTATGGAGGAAAGGGGATGGGACGCAAGAGTATGAAGTAAAGACCAGTAGGGTCTATAACAGAGAAATGCTGAGACTAATGAGCTTTGGGAACAAATAGCCTGAGAAGAGGGGGAGACATCCCATAAGACCAGAAGTGATATGATATTTTATTTATATTGCGCTCGTACACAAGTGTTTCAGAGCGCGACCAAGCAAAGGGTGGGGAAACCAGGGAGAACAAAATAAAAAACAACAATCTTACTAGGCCAAGTGACATTAAGAATGTGCAAGTGCAAAGTGGAATATATTGGGAAGACAATCCTAGGAGTGTGTAGTAAAGACCAGCAGGGACTATAAGAAAGAAATGCCAAGTAAGCTATCTCAGGAGAATACATTAAATACCAAGAAACTCTGTCCCAACTAAGACAGTATACGTCAAAAGAATCAAAAGGGCATAGTAGCCTTGATCAAAGGATACAATAACGGATAAGAGGATATATATTGAACACTGACCTGGGAAGAAATAGTTAACCCAAACATGCATGGAAGGAGTTGCAAGGTCTAATATAGAAAGTGACGAGAGAATATTGAAAGATACCATACTAAAAGACTTTGGATTGAAGAACAAATTCTTTCAGAACAAACATCCAGGAGAATGTAGTGGTTCTCCTGACTTCATTTACTTTGTTTAGAGTAGTGGTAGGGTCAGGTAGAATTCTTAGGACTTGGACAGAAGACTATTTTTTCATTTGGAGACTTGTTGATGACTGAAAAGAAACCTAGTTATTTATATAGGCAGGGAAAACCCCGATAGCGATAGGGAGAGATAGATGATTTATTAAATGATATGAATAATGTACTCCCCAAATATCTTGCTAATAGTGATTCTTTGCCTACCTTCAAAAAGCAATTAAAGACCTTCCTGTTTGACAAAGGTTAGGACTCATCTGTTCTCGTAGCACAGCTCTTGGCACTGAACTTAGTTTCCCGCTATATCTCCCCATCTTGCTGGCCTTTGTGAGGTTTGGTTTCTCAAGTCTCCCTGTTTCTTTGTTTTTTCCTGTTTGACATTGTTTTCTGTTGTCTGCCTTCTCTTTTCCTTTTGTGTGCGCCCTGAGGCCTTTGGGTTAGTGGCGCAATACAAGAACGCAGATAGATAGATAGAATAATGCCTAAGAATTGTCAAAACTGTGTCTGCATCCTCCTTCTGACCCACAACAACAGGCAAATGTCTTGCCAGAGCAAAGCTCCAAGGAAAGCAAAGATATGCCTGCCCAGCACTTCTAAATTTGTCTCACCACTCCTGCCCCTCAGGGTTGGGAGTAGACGGAGACTGCGGAGGAGTGAGAGGGATCAGCTGTGCGCCACTTCTTGCCAAAAAGAAAATTGAAAAATGGCCTCATCACCCAGGTCAATCAGATATTATGAGTGGAATCTAGCCTAATCCTTTCTTTAGACACTCAATTCTCAAAACTGTATGGGACTCTCAAATGATTTGAAGTATTTGTATAATTACATTACAAAAATTCTATAGAAGTGTGGTTTTCATAGTCAAGAGTCGAAGGTAGCAGGAATGCACAGACTAATAGCCAACATAAATCAGGTCAGAACCAAGTTTAAAACGGATGACAAGACAATAAAAGGTATTGTTGGAAAGACATTAACTAGCCCTTTCTAAAACAGCAGAACAGAAGAAAATGCAAAGCGTGACCTTGATCTAGTGAGTGATTAAACATTGAAGACTAGCCAAATCATTTTTAACAGTTCCAACATTTGAACAACTCTTAACAGAAGATAGTAGAAAACCTGAAACAAACACATGGGACACCTGTTCACGACCCACCTCGTGGCATCAATTTGAGAACTTCTACAAACCAGATATTGGATTTGTGGGCAGATCTTGCTGAAACAATGTCAAAGGCCTCCCAATACTATGCTTTTAGCTCTTGCAAGCCAGGCATGAAGGTTCACATTCTGGCTACCTTTGGATGCAGCACCTAGCACTCCGATGGAAACCGAACATCGCGCCTCTGTGGAAGCTTCCATTAAAGGGCAATTTGCAAATTTACCAGCTCTGGGTACCAAGTTCCTGATATGATATGGTATGATATGGCATTTATAACGCGCCTGTACACAAATGTTTCATGGCGTGATAGTATCCTATCCTGTCACCTAGTATGGAACTACAAGAATCGTGGTAATCCTATAAAGACGCATCTGCATAAGTATTGGTGGAAAGACTGAAATGATACCCCATGACCAAGGCATCTCCTAAAAATCCCAAGTGAAACACCACAGATCAGAACTGGGGACATTTGGGGCAAATGAGTTGTGTCTGCTGCCAGAACATTCTTAAACCGTCTTGGGCTGATGTCACCCAGAAAGTCAGAGATAAACTGGGAGTGGCGACCCCTACAATACATTTCAGGAATTTTAGATGGGCCACATGGATAAAGATGTGGTAACATGCCCTCTTTTTTATTAATGTTATTTGGTTAAAATAACAACCATTACACACAATTTTCAAATAAGTTATAACATTACTACAGAAATGATCAACCATAATTTAAATAAAATGAAAAAACAGTATTCATTATACAAACTATTAAAACACTGGCTTATTTATCATATTCATATTTTCATCCCATAATTTACCAATGGAACACAAGAGAATAGAATTCCCAGAAATTATGCTTTGTCACCCCAGTGGTCATACGCATCAAAAGACAAATCATTGAACATGTACACAGTATAGTATCTTTTGCAAACAAGAACACTGCAGTAATGAATGATGCATCCTCTCTAAACAGCTATGACATATTCTGCACTTGTAATCTGTGTGAAAGGTATTTAACCTGGTGCGCAACATATTTAACCTGGTGCCCATAACCATGAGGGAAGGCAATAAATTAAAAGTAGTAGCATTATCCACCTTGTCAATAACAGTAATGAGGTAAGGTTTGGGGGTTAAATAATTAAATCTTTGCATTGGTTATTCCAATAAAATGTTTCTCCTACATAAATGGTCACCATTCGATCATTAATCCCATAAAAAAAGCCTTTTTGTATAATTGAGTTTTAAGTTGAGCTAAGTAGAACGATAAATCGATCTGCCAAACTATTCACTCATGAAAGGACTTGCATGATTCAGGAAATGTATTCAATTTTCTACATCTTAAAGAACACTGTTAAATCAATTTACTGAACAAGTCCAGTAAAAAATTATCTTTTGAGGTCAACATTTTTCAATAATAGATACTAGGCTTTACTTTTAGCATTCCAGTCTAATAGGTTGGACTTCTGGAGGTCTAAAGCCTGTCGCCTGACCTAACCCTCTAGTGTATTTAGCCACGAGACCTACTTGTCATGGAAAATCTCAAGATTGTAAAGAATTCCTTGCACAATGCTGGTTTTGTATATCTTGAGTAGGTCTTAACTGATTAATCTTTTATCATGCGCTTAACATCGGCGACCAGTCTAGAAGCACAGTACTGGGATTCAAACCTGTGTTGCTTTGCGCTGTCTTGCTTCCAAGACAAAAGCATTGCACCTGAGCTATCCCCATGGCCTTCTATAGAAGAGCAACAGCAGAACGAGTAAAGCTTTTTATTAGCATACACTTTGCATAGATCTAGTAATTATATGTTCCTTTATTCAGGACCTGGTATAAGTAGCACACAAAGCTACATTATTTGATAAACTCTTTAAATGTGTTTCTCTTCCATGTGCCACTCAAAACTATTATTAGTTTTTCCCCCACAAATCAAGATTTTAGTTTTATAATATATTTTAGACAATTAGCCAGAGCATCAAAGGATAATGCGCCCAAGGAGTGCTGCAAACCAATAGGGGTCTGATCAATGATAATTAAGTTACCGACATAGCCCGACCCTCCACGACCCCCACTTAGCAAGCCCCGCCCACCTGGTGCCTTCCTGGTTGCCGCTCTTTTTCCCTAATTAAGGAGCTCTCCAGCCTCTTTTCCTTTGCAGATGGGGAGCAGGTGCAAGTGGATCTTGGTTACCTGGTCTAAGCACCACCCACCTTCTTATCCCTGCCTCTTCCTTCCTGCTCTTAACTCTTAGATCAAGGGCGTCTCTCGCCCGGGCGTCCGAATCGAAGGGCAGACAAAGAAAAGGGCAATTCTTGTTTGGACCAGGAGGATCCAGGGCCCAAACCCCTGCTCAGACAGCAGGTAAGCATGCACCAACATGTGTTTACTCCATCTGTCCCCACAGGCCATCCCCATCCCTCTGGTCTCCCAGTGATGTTCCCTTGTGCCCCCCCCCCTTCTCGCACACAGGTGTTGCCCGTTTTGCTTGGTTCTTCTACCCTGCTCCCCCACCCCCTCCAACCTACTTCTGCAGGAGTCTGTCCTGGTACATTCTGGTTTCACCATCACAGTCTTGTGGCCAATGCTGGATTTGACTTTTATGGACTTCATTGATTCACGGTACGTCACCCTTTCTCATGGTGGCCCTGAATCATGATGTTCCCATCTTCATCTTGTATCCAGGCTTGCAACATTATGTGTTACTACTGACTTATGCAATTGTACTCTCTTTCTCTCCTCTTCTCCCTTTCTCCTTTTTCCTATCTCCTCCCCTTACTTTCTTCTATGCACTTATGTCGTCAGGCCTAGTACGGTAGTCACCTGTCTGTTTCCATTTCCTTCCCACTCTCTCCCTCCCTTCCTTATCTATGTCTTAGCTCTTGCACTATCTGAAATGTACAATAGAGTACAATAGTTAATTTCACATCCTTACTGTTCATGGCCTGTAAGGATGTCATTGTATTTTGCCTTGTTCCCTCCCTTGCCTTGAAGAGCTTTGAAACACTGTGTATATGCGCTATATAAATAAACTAGCATATCACAAGAAAGAATGCCCATTGATTTAAGGGTGATAGGGATTTACCCTTGCCAGGGAGGCATGCATATCATGTGCATAAAGATTAAACAACAGTGGTGTGAATACACCCCCGTTTTAAACCAGAATTTGTGGATATAGGTTCGGTCAGTGCACCTTTATTGTCCAATCTAATTTTGACTGCAGTGCCAGTATTAGGTTGTCTGATTAGAAATAGGAAAGACAAAGGAAGACCCCAAGACTGCAAGTTCATCCATAATAACTGCTGATTAACGCTGTCAAATGCAGCAGCAAAAATCGATGAAACACCATATATAGGGATAAGGACCGTGTAGCCAGTGTACGAATGATGAAGTACTACATGACAAGATATTATAATTAGTCCCCATCCCCGGGCGAAAACCAGTTTGATGAACATGAAATAAATTGTTTATATCTCTGCCCATTTCTTGAGATTTTTGAGTAATATATTGTCAAAGATCTCGCTACACATGTCCAGCATGGCCAGAAGGCTATGATTAAGTGGATAAATCTGGTGGCCCTTCTTATAAGGGGATCAGTACAATTTCTTTTGCAGGAATATGGAATGCAAAGTTTACTGGAGATATTTTTAAACAAATCATTCAGCAGACAAGCCCACATTTCAGGGTATGTTTTATGGTGACATTTGCAAACCATCAGGGCCAGGTGTTCTATAGGATTTAAGAGAAAAGTTGAGCACAAATATCTCCTCAGTCTGAGAATAATTATAAAGTCCAAGAGGGAATACCAAAGGATCAAGTGCAATTTTAACGTTATCACACCAAAGAGCCTATAGGATATGCAATATCCAGGAAGATATAGAACTGAACTCACATTTTTTATGACAGTTCTTACATATTCTTTTATTGCTGCCAAAATATCCTTCTGTCAATGGTACGCAAGGTCTGAAATTAATTGCTATCTAGCTGTATAAGCAGATCTATTATATTTAGGCAACCAGTTCCCATGTCTTGTATTAACATTTGTAATCAACAACTGGCACATACTAACTTCCAGAGTTACATTCATTTGAACAGCACTAATTGAACATCGCAAAGTGCACTTCCGCTCAGTAATAATTACATCATACAGTTTCTTTGCTAGCTGTATGTGCCCATTTGTTGCCCACCATACCCAAGTGGCACCTGACCATCTATCATGGCCATGAGGATATCGACTCCAAGCAAATAAACACATCTTCAGAAGTTCTTATGAACACATCCACTTAATCACCATAATAGGTTTTGTGCAGGATCCTCCAGGGGGGTCACGCAAGGTAATATAAGGTAATATTTAAACAAGTTATCCTTGACTACTGGTCAACTATACCAACGTTTGGCACAGAACATATTTTGAATATTATCTCCAACTGTAAATTCAGAGCATTGCAAACGAAAATTCACACCTATTAGCAACTCTCCCCAGGTTCTATCTTGTTGACTTTCAGGGCAGGTGCAGTAATACTTGATAGTCATTTAATAACACCTCAGTCGACAGCCAGGTCTCCTGGTATGCCAATATAATTTGAACATTTAATTTGATACATTCCTCCTCTCTATACATAAAATGAGAATTCCCTCTGTTGTTCTAGGAAACCAGGCAAATACTGGAGTAAAGGTTAGGGAGGTGACTGCACTATGTAGGTCCACAGACACAACACAATAGTCAAACTTGAGAGCCATGATGAATGGGCTAGATTCACCTTTATAAACATTTCCCTTCTTTAGAAACCTGTAAATTTGGCGGGATACTTTTTTTTTTTTAATTTGAAAAATCTACAGTTTTAACATATGCAAAAACTTTTGTTTCAATTCTACTGACATAGCACCAAACTCCTCCAAAACCAATAGCTCTTCACATCAAGGAAAGGAAGAAGGCAGATCAGAAACAAAGATAAGAATACATCAGCCAATTTGTACACAGCATGCAAGAAATCAATTCATTCTCTGTTCATTTTCACCAGAACACAGAATTGAGTCTTGAAATCACGGCTCAAAACTGGCATTTCAGAAGTGCATCTAGATAGTTTACAATTGCACCAACATGTTTTGCATTTGCACCAGATGAAATCTTAAGCCACCAAGTGAATATATCATCTAAGGGAGCAAATTGACCCAGGTGTATAGATCCCAAGGCACTAGTTTTATCGCACTCAATGATTAGGTGTTTCAGCGATTCAAATGCCAATGAACAGAAGCAACATAGATTGTCTTTTACCAGTTTGTCTTTTCGTTGCCGAAGTATTTCCTTACATTTCAAGATATTCAATCGAAACCTGAGGAATTGCTCGCGATAGTAGCGAGAAGGAGAATCCATTAAATAATGCGACTGAAGATTTAGCTTTTTTTGACCAATGTCTAGCCAGTATGTTGAAGATAGGTTTTCTCGTTTATCTATGTTGATGATCCAAGCCCAAGACTCAAATTTCTTTTTTGAAACTTGTGGTCTAGTCAAAAGATCAAACTCAGAGATTCCTGCGGCATCAACCCAGGCTTGTACTCTCAGACGCCACATATCTAATAAGGTAGCATTGGTATCAACATAGAATTTTTTGAATATTTGATAGGCGGGCATTGGATTCACAACAGACATTTTTCGCAATAATGTGATTGATTTCCAAATCACATGGCTATGCAGTGAGTTCAATGACAGTTCATCACGTAAAGATATCGAGACACATTGTGGTAGATGGAGAACATAGCGCCAAATCGGCTCGCTGATGTTCCAGCTGACCTCAGCACCAAAAGTTAGTATAGGAACTACCTTTTGTAAGTAGAACGTCAAGACCGGGGATAATGAAAATTTGCCATAAATGTTGTTTATTTTTGCTGCTTGAAAGGCACGACTCATGGTTTTTAATTTCAGGTCTTTCACCCATTGATGTTCACAAATGGAATTGTTATACTGCACACCCAAGTATCTTATTGAGTCTACAGTGTCAAGGAACTGGCCGTCTACAGTCCACCTAAACACCTTTGCCTTTTTACTTGAAGCAGTGCCGATTGCCACAATTTTTGTTTTTTCAGTGTTAATTGTGAGCTCATTGATCGTTAGGTACTCATATAAAGAGTTGAACAACCTTTGGAGACCAATTTGAGTTCTATCAATTAACACCAGATCATCTGCGTAGGCAATGCAACTTACTGGAACTCGGTTAGCCTACTTCAGGCCACTCCCTTTTTAGGAATGAGGAAGCACCTCGATCACTGGCCCGACTCTCTCAGGATAGGAACAGGGTAATTGGCACCCTTTCAGAGAAGCTGCCGCTCCTCTTCGATAAAGAGGTCTTCATCAAGAGAAGGCAAGCATAGCAAGTGCTTTGGGTAGGATTGCTTTTAAAAAGACAAAAAAGACAGGCAGCTTTCCATAGTCAAAATATGCTGGACCTACTATTCCAAGGTGTCCCGCTGACAAAGTTGTCTGAAATGTGAGCAATGCTGCCCACTGCCACCACACCAGTCACAAGTAGCTAAAGTCCACTGCAGTAAAGAGGCTTTAGTGTGGGGTGGCTGAATGTTGCTGAAGGAATAGATTAGGCCTCTGTTGCAATGAAACCTAATTTGGTGGTGTTGCAGTTTGTATTCCTGAACAACAGTGTTAGGGCGTCTGGACAAAAAGGCTTTGCCACCAAAGAAAGCACTACATCACCCGCTCCAAGGCCTGTGCAGCCTCACTCAAAATCATGCCACCTGAAGACAGAGGCCTGCATCTGGACCCTCGCAGCTGCACCACACTAACTAAATTGAACAGAGGAGAAGACATCCACAAAGGCATAATACTTACAGTGAGCCAGTGCCCAAAGGCTGTGACACACTCCTTCCCTGATCTTATATTTCAGACCCACAGGCATTCCATATGCCCGACGTCCACAGTCAGAGCGGTGAGGGCTAGGTCGAGTTGACTGGCTACATTTTTGGCCTGTACAGTCCTAGGGCCCTCCCTCTGCCGCTACTGCCATAATACACTGCCTGACCACTACTATATATCGCACTACTTATCCACCCCAACAGCACCATCGCGTCTAGCCACGTAGACTACCTCAGACTTGAATGAGGTGTCACTAACAGGTATACTTGGCAACTACCAGCATATCTGCATTCATTACTGTTGGCTGCTTGCCTGGGCTTGCTTCCTAGCAAATTACTTAACCACAATGACTCCTCACCAGCAAATCGATTTGCATCTCAATTGTTTCGCAAGCAGGTCTGTATTGCTTATTGAAACTGCACTTTGGTTGCTAGTGGCTCTTTGTTACCTAACAGCCTATGCAAATTGAAATGTCCAGACACCAGTAGGTCTCTGTTTTACCACTCACTCCAGTAACCCTTTTTCATCATAATCGTTTTCCAATCCATCACAAAGGAACAAGTTACTTACCTGTAACTGTTGTTCTCCAGCATGGGTCTGGCATGGATTCACATGCTCATGAATATTCCCCTTCCTCAGGCTGGGAATCCTCGGTAAAGAAAAATCAGTATCAGTTTTGTTTCTGATCTGTCTTTCGTAGTAGTAACCAATCACTGATCTCTGCATCATACTGACCACAGCCAATGACTGCCATCTCCCTAAGCAGCGCCCTGGCAGCCATCTTCAGATTTGGTAGCACGTGAAGTGGCAGTATGACCAAGTGAAGAGCCGCAGAGCGGTAGGCGGGAGGGTTCGCATGTGAATCCATGCCAGACCCATGCTGGAGAACAACAGTTACAGGTAAGTAACTTGTTCCTTCTCCAGCATGGGGTCTGGCATGGATTCACATGATCATGAATAAAAGAATACATAGCAGTACACACATGCACAACCACGGGAGGTGGCAACAGGCTCAACATTAAGCAATACAACAACTCAACATTAAGCAGCTCTTACCTTCTCACCAGGCTCACCTTAGGCGAACAGGTTGCGCAGCACTGCTTGGCTGACCCTGGACTCCTCCCTGGAATCCCGGTCGACGCAGTAGAATTTCGTGAAGGTGTGCGTCGACCTCCACATAGCAGCCCTGCAGATGTCCAGCAGGGGCACACCAGATAGGAACGCCGTGGTAGCTGCGATCGCTCTGGTGGAATGGGCTCTCGGACGGCTGGGCAGCGGTCGGTTTGCCAACCGATGACAGTACATGATACAGCCGGAGAGCCATCTGGAAATGGAAGCCTTTGAGAGAGCCTTCCCCTGATTGACAGGTCCAAAGTTCACAAAAAGTTGTGACGTCTTCCGAAAACTCTTTGTGCGGTCCAGTAGAACTTCAGCGCTCTAGCCACATCCAGCGAGTGCAAAGTCCTTTCAGCCGGCGACAAAGGCGACGGGAAGAAAACCGGCAACACCAAGGGTTCGTTGAGGTGGAAATCCGACGGCACCTTGGGCATGAAGGAGGGGTGCGTCCTGAGCACTACCCTCGTGAAAAGTCAAGTATGGGGGCTTGCAGGAAAGGGCCTGGATTTCTCCTACCCGTCGTGCGGAGGTGATTGTGATGCTGGAAATGCATCTGAGGGACAGGGCCTCTGAATCCTTGTCCTTTTTCTGTTTTTACCGTGTGTTCTGTTATGTTTTCTGCCCCGGAGTCCGTGTGGGACTCCTGGCAGTGCAGCTCTCTTTTGGTTTGGTGAACAGACCCATGGGATACCCTTATGGCACCCATGGGTAGGGGTACAACCCTGTGCCCCTAGTGTATGTTTTTGGGCACCTGTGGGTGGCCCACAGAGCAGGGTATGGGCTGGTGGCAGCTCCATGCTGAATTTGACAGGTGCTCTGGGTATCCTCCATTTTGGGATACCCAGGCCCTGCCATTGGGATCAGTTGATTCCTGATAGAAACAAGATGGCCCCTGTGGCCTCTTGCTTTCTATTGCCTGTTGTCTTGTTTTTCCCAAAGTCCTGGGAAGCCCTGACTCTGTCCCTTCCCCCTGTCTGGCTGTTGGGTGGAAGTTCCATATATGGTATGGTGGTGAAGGCCCAGCTAGACTGGCTGGAGCCTTCCCAGTGTCTGTATGTTGTGGGTACCTCCTGTGGGTGGGACCTGGGTGAATGGAGTGTGTGACCAATATACACTCCTTGTTGTGGTTGTCTGGTTTCTGACATGTGAGACAAAGACTGAGACAGCCCTGCCCGAAACTGGCCTGAATGCAGTGTGTAGTGTTGAATGGCTGGGTACTTGTTCCAATCCACATTCCCTGTTGTGAGTGTCTGGAAGGGAGGAGTGTGGCCTGAATGCACCGTGTGCCTGATTGGCTGACGACTGCATGAATGCCCTGCAGTGTGATTGGCTGCTGTGTGTGTGCCAGCAGTGTGGATGAGAGAGAGGATAGTATATCTGGGGACCTCTCACCACTGGAAATTGTTCAGTTCAGTTCTGAAGGAACCATTGGTTGAGAAGCAACCATTGGGGTTCAGAAGTTCAGAAGTGTCCAGAAGCTGAGTCTCCACTCAAGAGTAACTGGAACTGCTGATCCTCGACGTCCAGCTGGAAGAAGAAGACTTGCTGTGGCATTTGCTTCGACCGATCCGAAGGCTGTCTAAATTCGTCGAGGGCTGACCCGAGAGAGGACCTGGTAAGGCGCCCTCTTCCCGTGCTCCGAGGGACCATCGAGCACCGCTCCATCTTCGCCGAAGCGCCCTGGAAGACAGGTCCTCGAAAGGCTGTCGACCCGAGACGGGACCGCCAAGGAGATCGAAGTGAAGCACCCGGACATCGACGTCGTCGAAGTCCATTGCCGTCGACCAGGGTTCGCAGGTTTGTGGAACCGCTGGAGGCCCGTCGAAGTTGTGTTGCCCAGCCGGGGGAACCGCTTGACGCTGTGCCGCCGACGACCGGAGCCGTCCGCTCCATTGCCTAAGAACATTCAATTGAAGGACTCTCTCGACCGCATCGTCGACCGCTTATCCTGCCGGAGAAAGTCGAGGACGACCAACGCGCCGAGGAGAAACCTGCCGGTGGGTTTCCCGCCACCCGACGACCTCAAAGACTCAGACGACTCGACGCCCTTGCTGGGCTCCCGTCTCTACAATCTTTGCGGTCCAGAACTATTGTCATCGAGGTGCCCCGCACACCTCCGCCTTGCAGGACGCCGACGCCCCGACGCCGACGAGCACCGCTCGGACGAAGCTGCCGCCTCTTCGACATCGTTCTGCCTCGTTTGTCGACGGACGTTCGACGCCCCGTGCCTCCCGCTTGAAAGGGAAGGCATTCAAGAAGGGCCGTCGATTCCCCGTCGCCGAACAGCGAGTCCCTCGACGTTAGTCGACTCCACCAGGTACATTGGGGGGGGTAAAAACATTATAGAGGAAAATAAGACTTGCAGAGTAATATATGGACTGGGCTGGTGCTATATCTTTCTTTACAGGTTGCCCAGGTGGGGGGATCTCCACACAGAACTGTGCCTAGTGGTAGGGGTCAGTATTCTGCCTATTGCTCAACCATCTTATTTTCTCTCTTCTCTCTATTGCTGGTTTCACTCTATTGGTCTGTGTGACATTGTACAGTATTGTTCATGCACTTCAATGAGATCTAGGGTGGTACCACTTTAGGATTGTAAATATTTGTCATTGTAGATTTTGCCAGAGTACAAAGTGAGTTATCGTGATGAATGTACATAACCGTAACTATTGATTATATAAAGACTGGGTTCTAACCAATACAGAGTGTGGATATTCCTTTGTGGGGGCTTGGGGATACACTGTACTTAAGAACCAGCCTGCATCACCTCCTGAGAAGCTAGGCCTTGATTGCTCGACCATTGCTACCGAATAGAGAATCTTGGCTGGGGTCTCCTGTGCCTCTCCTCCACCATATAGGGAGTGGGAGTACAGACACCCCCCACCGGTCGTTGAGATCCGTTCTCTCACACTGGTGGCAAGCGGTGGGATGCTTATGGTTTTAAGAATCAGTGTATAACCGTGCCACTTACAAAGGATATTTGCCCTTTATTGAATTAAGGTTTAGTTGTGTACAAGGTAACTGCATAACAAACAATGGAGTCTATTGCGAATGGCAAATTAACTCGGATGAGCTTGGAGGCTCTCCAGAGTGCTTGTGAAGCTAGGGAGTTAGACTTTGTGGATAAGTCTAGGGCTGAGCTGATAGCTGCCCTGGTGGACTACCAGACTGATAGTGAAACTCTTGATGAGGGGGGGAATGCAACCAATGAGGACTCTGCCCCTGGGGTTTCAGCTGAATCTGTTTCTGGGAATGCCACCATTCCTGCTGCCTCTGTTCCGAACTCCAGCAATTCCTTAGAACTTGAGTTATTAAGGATGAAATTGGCCTTTGAATACCGCAAGTTGGAAATAGATGCTGATCTTAAGAAAGAGGAATTGGCTCAACAAGTGGAGCTCAAGAATAGGGATCTTGAACTCAAAAATAAGGACCTTGAACTCAAGAGCCAGGACACTGAATGTCAGAGGATCCAGCTAGAGAAAGCTAGAGTGGAGACTTCAGCTAGATCCAGTGAGAGTGTCAGGTCCCCAGCCACCAAGTTTATGAAAGATTTGGTTGGTGTATTTGTGGAGGGTTCGGATATCCTCCAATGGATTGAAGCGTTTGAAATGGCTTGTGAGATTCATGATGTGGATAAAAGAGATTGGGCGAAGTGTTTGTTAAGCAGAGTGCCTCAAACCGGGTATGACTGTATTCTGAAGCTGAGTGTGGAAGAAAGGGGTCAGTACGAGTGTATGAAGTCTGCTTTGATTGCCAAGTTCGGCAAGACACCTACCCAATACCTTAGAAGGTTCAGGGATTTTAAGAAAAAGGAGAATATGTCTTGGGTTGACTGGGTGAGTGCTGCGCACATGAACATGATGGGGTGGATCGATGGATACAAGGTTAAGACTTTTGTTGAATTGTCCCACCTCTTGTTTTTTGAGCATTTCTCTGAAGCCTGTTCACCAGAGCTGCGTCAGTATGTGGCTGACCAGAACATTTTGGACCCCTTTAAGCTGGCTAGGTTGGCTGACAAGTGGGTCTCCCACCGGGTGTCCCCTAAGGACTCCAGTGGGAAGGACAAGGATAAAGAGAAGGGGGCCTCTCAGAAGGCTGAGGAGTCCCCCAAGCAATCACAGTCGGGTAAACCAAAACCTTCCTCTCCTAAGACCCAAAAATCTAGTGGGGATAAGTCATCTGGGGGTGGGAATAAGAGTAGTGGTCCACCTGCTGCAAAGCAGGCTCCCAGTGGTTCCAGTACTGTACCTCGCACTCCTGGCGCTTGTTGGGACTGTGGGGCTCTGGATCACAAAAGGGGTGACCCCAAGTGTAAAGGTAAGGCACTTGGAGTACAGGCTGTCAGCCTGACCTACCCTTACCCCGTGTCTGAGGTGGAGGCCACTGTCCTCCCCTCCTCTGCCGGTATCACATTTGGTGCTCCGGTGGAGATTTCCTTAGTGTCCCTTGGGGCCTGGGACCAGTACGCGGAAGTACTGGCGACTATCCCACAGAACACCCGTAGATTTTTGAGAAGTGTCCTCTTGAATGGCCAGCCTTCTACTGGTTTGAGAGACACTGGGGCAAGCATGACAGTGGTGGACAGGACCCTGCTCAGGCCAGAGGACTATGAAGGTGCTCCTCTGCAAACCACCAGGTTAGCTGGTGGGCCTCCCAAATTATCACCTGTAGCCTTAGTCACACTCATGATTGGCGACAAGACAGCGAAGCTTCCTGTCCTGGTTCAGGACAATGTCCCTGCTAACATTTTGTTAGGGAATGATCTAGTAGAGTTGGGGTTGATCTCGGATGGTCTTCCCATGACTGCTGCTGCCGTCACTAGATCACAGGTGACATCGGGTCTGGCTGTGGGTCAGATACCCGAGCCAAAGGCGAGGCCTAAGGCAAGAAGGAGGAAGACCAAGAAGGCCACCCCTGTGGAGGGAGCACCTTCTCTTCCTGCCGCACCCATTGGGATCCATGCTCCGGACGGGCTGGGTCCAGTGGAAAACCCAAACTCAACTCCTGTGGGAGAAGAGACAGAAGACTCTCCTGTGGGAGAGGTTCTTAACCCGGAGGATCATCCCGACCTTCAATGCTTGTTAGCTGAAGGGGGACCCTCCCGGGCGGACTTCTGTAAGGAACAGAGAGAGTGCCACTCTCTCGAGGGACTGAGGAAACAGGCCCTGGCCCAGGCACAAGGAGAGGTGCCTAGGAATTTCCGGATTTATTGGGAGGGTGAGCTCCTTGTTAGTGAGCCCACTAAGCCTGAACCTGGTGCCCGCAAGAGGTTGGTGGTACCCCAGGTTTACAGGCCCTTCCTACTGCAGTTGGCGCATGAGGTGCCCTTGGCTGGTCATCTTGGGACCAAGAAGACTAAGCAGAGGCTCTCTGCCCACTTCTACTGGCCACGGATGGGAGTAGAAGTGGAGTCCCACTGCAGGACCTGCCCAACTTGTCAGTTGTCTGGCAAGACTGGAGGCAGTGTCATTGCCCCACTGCAGCCGTTGCCAGTGGTTGGCACCCCATTTGAGAGGGTGGGCATCGACATCGTCGGTCCCCTTGACCCTCCCACTTCAGGTGGACATCTGTTCATCCTGGTCTTGGTAGATCATGCCACCAGGTACCCTGAGGCGATACCCCTTCGGACGGTTACGGCCAAGGTGGTTGCCAGGGCTCTCCTGGGCATTTTCACCCGTGTTGGATTCCCCAAGGAGGTTGTCTCTGACAGAGGATCCAACTTCATGTCTAGTTACATGAAAACCATGTGGAAAGAGTGCGGGGTAACCTACAAGTTCTCCACCTCTTACCACCCCCAGACCAATGGTCTGGTTGAGAGGTTTAACAAAACTCTCAAGGGCATGCTAGGTGCTTTGGAAGAGCCCCTAAGGAGGAAATGGGATCTCCTCCTGCCATGCCTGCTGTTTGCTTACAGAGAGGTACCTCAAGAGGGTGTTGGTTTCAGCCCCTTTGAGCTACTCTTTGGACATCCCGTGAGGGGGCCCCTCGCCTTGATCCGAGAAGGCTTGGAAGCCAACCCTCCGGGTCCCGCCAAGCAAGTGGGGGACTATGTGTTAGGCCTCAGGCGGAGGATGACACAAATGATGGGTCAAGCAACAGCAAACCTCAAGGCCAGCCAGGAATTGAACAAGTACTGGCATGACCTGAAAGCCTTGCAAGTGGATTGGACTCCGGGACAGGAAATCCTTGTGATGGAGCCTACCAAGCCTAGAGCTTTGGCAGACAAGTGGACTGGACCCTTCAGGATCATCTCCAAGATGGGCGAAGTCAACTATCTGGTTGACATGGGAGCCCCTGGGGTAGCTCCTCAGCTATTCCATGTCAACAGGCTCAAGCCTTTCCACAGGCGAGCGGAAGTCTCATGTCTCTTGCTAGCTTCTGGGCAAGAAGAGGATGAGAGTGAGCCCCTTCCTGATCTGCTGCATAGCAACCCTCAGGATGGCTCAGTGGAGGGAGTACATCTCTCTCCAGATTTGACAACCGAGCAACAGAGGGCCTGTAGGGCTTTGCTCCAACAGTATGCCTCTCTGTTTTCACTGAAGCCAGGCCTTACACCGTGGTGTAAGCACGAAATTGACACTGGTGACAGTGTACCTGTCAAAAGCAGGTGCTACCGTATGTCAGATACCGTTAAGAACCACATCCAAGCTGAGGTCGCCAAGATGTTGGATCTGGGTGTTATTGAACCCTCAACCAGTCCCTGGTCCAGTCCAGTGGTCCTTGTCCCCAAGGCAAGTTCCCAGGCGGGTGCCAAGGATTGGAGGTTCTGTGTGGACTACCGAGGAGTCAATGCCGTCACCAAGACTGACGCACACCCATTGCCCCGGGCTGATGAGCTCGTGGACACTATAGGTGCTGCCAAGTTTGTGAGCACCTTTGACCTCACTTCAGGCTATTGGCAAATAGCTCTGACGGACCATGCCAAGGAAAAGACGGCCTTCTCAACACCTGAGGGACTCTACCAGTTTAGGGTCATGCCTTTTGGGTTGAAGAATGCCCCTGCCACCTTCCAGAGATTGGTCAACCATGCGCTCAGTGGGCTGGAAGCCTTTTGTGTGGCTTACTTAGACGACATTGCCGTCTACAGTTCCACCTGGGAAGAGCATTTGACACATCTGGATAAGGTGTTGCAGGCCTTGAAAAGGGCTAACCTCACTATCAAGGCTACCAAGTGCCAGATAGCTCAGGGGAAAGTTACCTATCTTGGTCATGAGGTAGGAGGGGGTCAAATCCAACCTCTCGCCAGTAAAGTACAGGATGTACAGAACTGGGAGACTCCCACTACTCAAACCCAGGTGAGAGCCTTTTTGGGCCTCACTGGGTACTATCGCAATTTCATGGCAGACTATGGGACCATAGCTGCACCTCTGACAGCTCTAACGTCACCCAAGCAGCCTAGGAAGGTTACTTGGACCGAAGATTGTCAGAGGGCCTTTGATGGCTTGAAAGAAAGTCTGTGTAGGGCACCTGTGTTGAGTGCGCCTGACTACAGCCGACCCTTTATCGTCCAGACGGATGCCTGCGACACCGGAATTGGAGCTGTCTTGTCCCAGTTAGATGACAAAGGGAGAGAACACCCTATCATATTCATCAGTAGACAACTCAAGGGTAGAGAACTTAGGTGGGCTACTGTCGAAAAGGAGTGTTTTAGTATAGTTTGGAGCCTTAGGCGTTTTCGGCCCTACCTTACGGGGTCTACCTTCAAGGTCCAAACAGATCATAAGCCCCTGAAGTGGCTTATGCAGATGAAGGGTGAGAACCCGAAATTGCTCAGGTGGTCGATTAGCCTACAAGGGCTAGACTTCACCATAGAGCACAGACCAGGGAAGAGTCACGATAATGCAGATGGCCTTTCCAGAAGGTATGTTGACCGTCTGGATGAGGGTGTCTATCCCGTGGGAGATTAGACACCCTCCACCTCAGTCTGGGGGGGCGACTGTGATGCTGGAAATGCATCTGAGGGACAGGGCCTCTGAATCCTTGTCCTTTTTCTGTTTTTACCGTGTGTTCTGTTATGTTTTCTGCCCCGGAGTCCGTGTGGGACTCCTGGCAGTGCAGCTCTCTTTTGGTTTGGTGAACAGACCCATGGGATACCCTTATGGCACCCATGGGTAGGGGTACAACCCTGTGCCCCTAGTGTATGTTTTTGGGCACCTGTGGGTGGCCCACAGAGCAGGGTATGGGCTGGTGGCAGCTCCATGCTGAATTTGACAGGTGCTCTGGGTATCCTCCATTTTGGGATACCCAGGCCCTGCCATTGGGATCAGTTGATTCCTGATAGAAACAAGATGGCCCCTGTGGCCTCTTGCTTTCTATTGCCTGTTGTCTTGTTTTTCCCAAAGTCCTGGGAAGCCCCGACTCTGTCCCTTCCCCCTGTCTGGCTGTTGGGTGGAAGTTCCATATATGGTATGGTGGTGAAGGCCCAGCTAGACTGGCTGGAGCCTTCCCAGTGTCTGTATGTTGTGGGTACCTCCTGTGGGTGGGACCTGGGTGAATGGAGTGTGTGACCAATATACACTCCTTGTTGTGGTTGTCTGGTTTCTGACATGTGAGACAAAGACTGAGACAGCCCTGCCCGAAACTGGCCTGAATGCAGTGTGTAGTGTTGAATGGCTGGGTACTTGTTCCAATCCACATTCCCTGTTGTGAGTGTCTGGAAGGGAGGAGTGTGGCCTGAATGCACCGTGTGCCTGATTGGCTGACTGACTGCATGAATGCCCTGCAGTGTGATTGGCTGCTGTGTGTGTGCCAGCAGTGTGGATGAGAGAGAGGATAGTATATCTGGGGACCTCTCACCACTGGAAATTGTTCAGTTCAGTTCTGAAGGAACCATTGGTTGAGAAGCAACCATTGGGGTTCAGAAGTTCAGAAGTGTCCAGAAGCTGAGTCTCCACTCAAGAGTAACTGGAACTGCTGATCCTCGACGTCCAGCTGGAAGAAGAAGACTTGCTGTGGCATTTGCTTCGACCGATCCGAAGGCTGTCTAAATTCGTCGAGGGCTGACCCGAGAGAGGACCTGGTAAGGCACCCTCTTCCCGTGCTCCGAGGGACCATCGAGCACCGCTCCATCTTCGCCGAAGCGCCCTGGAAGACAGGTCCTCGAAAGGCTGTCGACCCGAGACGGGACCGCCAAGGAGATCGAAGTGAAGCACCCGGACATCGACGTCGTCGAAGTCCATTGCCGTCGACCAGGGTTCGCAGGTTTGTGGAACCGCTGGAGGCCCGTCGAAGTTGTGTTGCCCAGCCGGGGGAACCGCTTGACGCTGTGCCGCCGACGACCGGAGCCGTCCGCTCCATTGCCTAAGAACATTCAATTGAAGGACTCTCTCGACCGCATCGTCGACCGCTTATCCTGCCGGAGAAAGTCGAGGACGACCAACGCGCCGAGGAGAAACCTGCCGGTGGGTTTCCCGCCACCCGACGACCTCAAAGACTCAGACGACTCGACGCCCTTGCTGGGCTCCCGTCTCTACAATCTTTGCGGTCCAGAACTATTGTCATCGAGGTGCCCCGCACACCTCCGCCTTGCAGGACGCCGACGCCGACGAGCACCGCTCGGACGAAGCTGCCGCCTCTTCGACATCGTTCTGCCTCGTTTGTCGACGGACGTTCGACGCCCCGTGCCTCCCGCTTGAAAGGGAAGGCATTCAAGAAGGGCCGTCGATTCCCCGTCGCCGAACAGCGAGTCCCTCGACGTTAGTCGACTCCACCAGGTACATTGGGGGGGTAAAAACATTATAGAGGAAAATAAGACTTGCAGAGTAATATATGGACTGGGCTGGTGCTATATCTTTCTTTACAGGTTGCCCAGGTGGGGGGATCTCCACACAGAACTGTGCCTAGTGGTAGGGGTCAGTATTCTGCCTATTGCTCAACCATCTTATTTTCTCTCTTCTCTCTATTGCTGGTTTCACTCTATTGGTCTGTGTGACATTGTACAGTATTGTTCATGCACTTCAATGAGATCTAGGGTGGTACCACTTTAGGATTGTAAATATTTGTCATTGTAGATTTTGCCAGAGTACAAAGTGAGTTATCGTGATGAATGTACATAACCGTAACTATTGATTATATAAAGACTGGGTTCTAACCAATACAGAGTGTGGATATTCCTTTGTGGGGGCTTGGGGATACACTGTACTTAAGAACCAGCCTGCATCACCTCCTGAGAAGCTAGGCCTTGATTGCTCGACCATTGCTACCGAATAGAGAATCTTGGCTGGGGTCTCCTGTGCCTCTCCTCCACCATATAGGGAGTGGGAGTACAGACACCCCCCACCGGTCGTTGAGATCCGTTCTCTCACAGTGATGGCCACAAGAAACGCTGTTTTCCACGACAAGAACTTCAACAGAGCTGAGTGCAGAGGCTTGAACGGAGGTCCCATGAGCTTGGTCAGCACCACGTTGAGCTCCCACGCAGGGGCCGGAGCCTTCACCGGCGGGAACGATCTGAACAGTCCCTTCATGAATTCTTTCACCAGACTATGGGACCACAAAGACGTCCGTCCCGTTGTTCTGGTGTATCGGGAGATCGCAGCAAGATGAATCTTGATGTAAGCGTGCCCCAGTCCAGCCTTGGCCAGCGTCAGTAGGTACGGCAGTACTTGAGGAGCCGTAATCCGTAGAGGGTTAATCTTCTGTGCGTGGCACCAGACAGAGAACCTCTTCCATTTGTGTCCATAGCATTTAAGAGTTGAGGACGCCCTGGCCTTTGCAAGAACCTCTCTGCAGTCTGCCGGTATGTCGTAACCTCCAAACTCTAACGCTGCAGGAGCCAGGCCTGCAAGTTCAGCGACTTCGGGTCGTGATGGAGGATGGCGCCTCCTTCCTTGGAGAGAAGATCCGCGTCCACTGGCAGCTTGATTGACGGGGGCGCTGACAAGTCCAGAAGGTCCGGGAACCATATCTGCCTCGGCCACGCAGGTGCGACGAGGATCATCCTGCACCGTGACCTCTTGAGCTGGTGGATGAGCCGGATCAGCAACGGCAATGGAGGGAACGCATATAGAAACAGGCCCTCCCAGGGGAACGTGAAAGCATCGCCCATGCTCCTCGGCTGGGGAAACCTGCTGGCGAACCTCCGGCACTTGGAGTTCGTCGCCGTTGCAAACAGATCGATCTGGGGTGTGCCCCACCGTCGGAAGAGGCGGTCCACTAGATACTGTCGTAGTTCCCACTCGTGGCACCAGCGCAGCTCTCTGCTGAGCGAGTCGGCGATGGTGTTTTTTATTCCTGCCAGATGAAACGGCACCAGAAACATCCCTTGGGCGACGGCCCAATGCCACAGATCCTGCGCCTCCTTGGACAGGGCTGGGGATCTGGTACCGCCCTGCTTCCTGATGTAGATCATGGTGGTGGTGGTGTTGGTGAAGATCCTCACCACCTTGCCCTTGAGGGCTGCTAGAAAGGACCTGAGGGCCCAAAACACTGCACGGAGCTCCAGGACGTTGATATGGAGGGACTTCTCTGTCGGAAGACAAAGGCCTCTCGCGTGCAGATTTTCGGTGTGCGCTCCCCACCCTTCCAGGGAAGGCATCCGTGGTCACTGTCTTCTGGTGGCCCGGGGTCTGGAAGTACATGCCCGCCGTCAGATGCGCGCGGGTGCCCCACCACCGGATCACTCGTCGGAAGATCTCATCGAGAGTGATCCTGTCCTCGAAGCTGCCCGTCGTTTGGATCCAGCGAGCGTCCAGGAACTCCTGTAACGGGGGCATCCGAAGCCTGCACAGGCGGATGAGATAAATGCAAGAAGACATCATTCCGAGGAGGGATTTGATGGACCTCACCTTGGCCGCGTCTGCAACCAGCATCCGCTGCACCTTGCCCAAGATGGCCCTCGTCCTTTCCTCTGACGGAGAGGCCAGAAGCGCCACTGTGTCGAGTTTCGCTCCCAGAAACAGTGCGTCTTGCGCGGGCACCAGGTGGGACTTGGCGTAGTTTATGGAGAATCCCAGGTCCGTGAGTAGTTGGACGGTCCTCGCCGTGTGCTCCGCGGCGAGCTCCCTTGTCTTTGCTCAGATGAGCCAGTCATCCAGGTAGGGGTAGACGTGGATCCCCTCCAGGCGCAGCCGCGCCGCCACCGGTGCGAGGTACTTGGTGAACACCCTGGGTGCCGACCTCAATCCGAAGGGAAGGGCTCTGAACTGGTAGTGACGCCCTTGGACCACGAATCTGAGAAACATTCGGTGTCCCTTTAGGATGGGGATATGGAAGTAAGCATCCTCCAAATCCAACAACGACAGGAAATTGCCCTCCTCCAGCTGACCCAGGATGTGCTGGAGGGTGACCATCCGGAACTTCTGTGCCTTGATGAATTTGTTCAGTCGTCGTAGGTCCAGGATGGGACGCCATCCTCCTGTCTTCTTCACGAGGAAGTATCTTGAGTAAACTCCGGAGCCCCGAAGCCTCTTTGGGACGAGCTTGATGGTGCCTTTCTTGAGCATCGCCTTTACCTCCAAGAGAAGTTGAGGGATGGGATGGTCCTACCTGGCCACGGAGGGGACGCGCGGGCACTTCTTTAGAAACTCGAGCGCATGACCCTGGACCAGGGCGTCCAGCACCCAACGGGCGGTGCAGATGGACTCCCACACGCTGACGAAGTTCGCCAGCCGGCCTCCCACCGGGATGCTTCGGTGGGGGCCCGACCCCACGGCCGGTTCAGTCCTGCTTCGTCGAGGCTTTGCCGCCTTGTCCTCCCTGGCGACGACGGCGGGGTCCGCCCGACTTGCCTCGTCCCCTGTAGGCTTCCTGTGACGACAAACGGGCCGCTTGATGGTAGGTGGAACATCCACCGCCGGAACCTTTGGAGGCACCCTGCTTGCCTCCGGTGCTCCGAAAGGGCGGCCGTCGTTGCTGGAGAACACCTAGAGCCCGGACAGTCTCCGTCTTGATGGCTTGTAGGGAATCGTCCACTGTTTTCCCAAACAGGTTGCTCCCGTCGAACGGCATGTCCAAAACTCTGGTCTGCACGTCCTGCCGGAAGTCTGTTGCCTTGAGCCATCCACGCCGTCTAAGGCACACGCCTTTGCCCAACTGGCGAAACCCAGTGTCAGCGATGTCGGTCGCTATCGTAATGGCGTGGTCCGACGCCACTTCTCCTTCCTGCAAGATCTCTAGGGCCTCCGCCCTCTTGTCGTCCAGTAGGAAGTCCAGCAGGGGGGCGATCTTGTACCACAACTCCCTGCCGTAGCGGGCTACGAAAGCCAAGGCGTTGGCAGCCTTAATCATTGTCGCTGCTGTTGAGATGACTCTGCGTCCCATCGTGTCAAATTTCTTTCCCTCGCCGTCCGGGGGGGGGGGGGTTTGACGTATAGGCCGAAGCCCCCCCCCCGCTTTCTTCTTGGCCGCTGCGGAGACGACCGAGTCCGGGGTCAGCTGTGCCCGAAGGCACAAGGGGGCCGCGTCTGGGACCCGGTACTTCTTCTCGTACCGATCCCTTCTCGCAGGCGTTGTGGATGGGTTCTTGAGGAGGGCGAGACCCTCATCCCAGGTATCGTCCAGTAGAGGTACAGCGAGGACCGTCTTCCTCTTGGTCTCGCGCCGTTGATAAAGGAAACATTCCCTCTTCTCTTCCGGGCAGAGATGGAAAAGCTCGGATGCCCTGGCGATCATGGAATGAAACGATCCAATCTCGTCGGGCGGGGGAAGTCCGGGGAGGAGGCGACGACGGAAGATCCTCGTCGTAAACTTCGTCTGTACCCGTTGCGGCCGTGTCCGTCCCCGTATCATCCCCACGGGTCGTGGACGGGGAGGAGGGCTGAGCAGGGTGCGATGGTTGAAAAGGAGGTGGAAGATGAAACCTTCTTCTCTTAGGAGGAGGGCTCCCAGAAGGGCCTGGCTCCGGGTCCCCCGCCGGGAGCGGTTCCTCCGTTGGTGGTAACGGCAATCTCGTCCTTATCTCCGAGCATAAGGACTGTATAGCCAACAAAATGGCCGCCGAGTTGCCTTGCGGCACTGGTTGAGGGGATTCCGACGGGCGGTCAGGAACCTCGTCGGCACCCTCGACGTTCTCGTCGTCTCCTTCGTCGGGGTCCCTCCCGACGGGCTGGTCTTCTTCCACGCAAATGCCGTGGCTTAAGACTTCGATCAGCTCCTCTTCAGAGGTTGAGGCCGAATCCACGACGGCCTCCTGCCCCCCTTTTTCTTCTCCGTCGGAGGTTTCACGGGGGTCCTGTCGATGGGCTTGAAAGAGGACTCCCTCCGCGGTGGCAGGGAGACTCTGGGCCCCGAGGTCGCCTCCACTGGTGTAGCCTCCACAGGCTGAGCCAAGGCCGCCGCGACTGTCTCGATAGAGGCCTTGGCAGGGTGGATCAAGGCTTTCACCACCTTAGGTGCGCTCACCGCCTTCTCCTTGTGGGGAGGGTCACCGCCTCGCTCCCCCTCCGATGGGGCCCTCGAGCTGGACCGGGGCCTCTCCAGAAGCTTCGCCGGGTGCTCGGACTTCCTCTTACCCGAGCCAGAGCGTTGGCTCGTGGTTGATGGCGCCGGGGAGGTTGCGCCCTGCCTGGCAACCGAAGAGCCCGACCGTTCGGCACTCCCGGTGCCAGCGGACTCGCGGTGCTTGGCCTTCTGTTGGGCCCCCGTCGCCGGGACGCGCTCAAAGGTCTTAGAAGACCGCTCGGACTTCTTCTTTTTCTCGCCTGACGGGCTCTTCCCTTCCAGCTAGTTGGCGAGACGCAGATGGCGGTCCTTCATGGTCCGCTCCGACATGTTGCCGCAAAACGCACAGTCCTTCTCCACGTGCGTCTTGTCCTCATGCAGGCAGTAGAGGCAAAGGGAGTGTTCGTCCTCCTTGAAGACATTCTGAAGCTGGCATCCAGGGCAGACCCTGAACAGCTTTCCGGGCGTCGAGCTTCCCTTCTCCTGGGCCATGTCCGAGATGAGCCTGAGAAACTTCTGGAGTCCTCCAAAAGCGTGGCTCGACGAAATCTTCACCCTTGAGGGGCGTAGAAGAATCCGACACGGGTCCCCGTTGATCGGATAAAGAAACGGTGGAGCTTGAGGCTCTTTTGACCGAAAAAAGAGAGAATTTTCCTATGAAAACGCGCAAAAACGCACTAAAGCTCGAGAGCAATAGCACGAGGATCCCAACACTTGAACGTGCGGTAAAAAATCTGAAGATGGCTGCCAGGGCGGGGCTTAGGGAGATGGCAGTCATTGGCTGTGGTCAGTATGACGCAGAGATCAGTGATTGGTTACTACTACGAAAGACAGATCAGAAACTAAACTGATACTGATTTTTCTTTACCGAGGATTCCCAGCCTGACGACGGGGAATATTCATGAGCATGTGAATCCATGCCAGACCCCATGCTGGAGAAACAATGCTTTCCTCAATCGCCCCATTATTTACTTTTCCTCTATGGAGCCTTACCGTTTTACCATTCCCCTCATCCGTTCCAACCCACTCTCCCCCACCTGCTATCACAACCCTGCCTTTTACAGGCTTTGACAGCAACAATCGTACTCCAACTTCCCCTCTTATACTTCCTCACATTCCTTCCTTCTTCCTCACTGACCATTTTGACATGGACAACCCCATAATTGTAGGAATGGGAATCACTGAAACCTGGATCACCGACCTGAAACTGTTCCCCCAGCCACCATTCACACTGATTCGGTCACATTTGTGCACTCCTCACATACATCCAAATGATTCAGTGGGGGGGGGTTGGTCTATTGATCAACAATGCAAACCCTGGTGCCCCCCTTGCACCATATGACTTTCTACAATGTTTTTGAGGGTGGGCTAAAAGTCATCCTTAGACCTTGACCTTCTCCATTCCCATCAAAACTCAGGTTGTACACATAGATGACTTCAGATTCTCAAACATTTCCTCCAAACATCAATTTGAATTATATTGCATATTTTCTGACCACTCCCTAACCTCCTCCTACAATCTGCCCACCGATTCCCAAAGCAACACGCTTGATAATGACCTTCCATTCTCCTCATTATTGTCGTTCAACAGTCGACCACTCCCGCCTTCAGCATTACTGTTCCTCCACTACTTAAGCCTCCCCACTCAAACATCAATCTCCAAATGGAAATGTAAACCAGAATCCCTGGCCCAGGTTCTCCCTCCTATTTATAACTCCACTGCTGAACCAGCTTTATATGACGTTAACCAGGCTCTCAGCTGCCCCTTTCAGAACCACTTCCCCTCTCATAACTTCACCCCTCGGCTACCTGCCCCCAACCATGGATGATCCTACACATCCTTCGCAAATGCCTGAAGCGCTTTAACACCCCCCCCCCTTGCTCCTCGCTTGTAAAGAAGTAAAGAAGTACACCACTTCATTGCACTCAACGAATCATTCTACTTTATAACTTTATGAATGCTCTTCGGCTCTGATACCATTACACACTCCTCCAGACTTGAAGCCATGATGTCTTTACCATGCAGGTGAGCAATCCCCTCTATGCACTTTGCTCCAAATGCCTTTCCCAAGAAAGCTAAAATGTAGCCTACTTTACACTCCTCCTCTTTTCTTCCCAGCTTCTGCTGTTTTTTCTCTCCATCTTCTCTCACTGAATGGCATCCATCTAAAGGAGGGCTAACCTCCATTGCCCGCCTGATGGCCCATTTGCCCCATAGACTGTCAAGGCACTTGCACCTCTTACCTGCTCCTATCTATATTTCATCTTTAATCCCTCCCATACTCTTGGGGTCTTACCTGCCCGATTCAAGATGGCAACGGTCCTACCGATCCTACTTATTGACCACTAACTCTCTTCCCACAATTGTCAAAAATCCTGAAGTTCTTAGTCTTTAACATGATATCCACATACCCAGAGTATAATCACATCCATGACCATCTTCTTTCCGGATTTCACAGCTGATACTCTATGGAAACAGCAATTAAGCCTTTTCGAATATCTCCAAATATCTCAACTCTGCTCACCAAAACTCAATCCTAAGACTCCTGCTGCCTTTTTTACACAAGTTCACACTTCCTCACCTTTGGACCATTTCCATCCAATTATGCTTTCATCTCATTAAAAACACCTGCCTACACCCCTCCCTGCTGGCGTCCGAAGCTCTGTCCTTTTCACTCTACCCTTTGCTCTTCATACCTTCACCATCTGACAACTGATCTCCTTTCTGTTTTATCACCTTTGAGAACGACACCGAAATCATTATCTCATTGTGTCTAACCCATGCTCTCAATGCCGGCATCTCTGATTACCCTCATCAGCAATAGGTCATAGGATAGCCCTTTGTTATCTAATACTTAAGTACTTAAAGACTAAAGGCAGCTACCTCCTGGCATCAAACAGCCCCTCCCCCCTCTCCTGCCTCAAAACCCCTCATCAACAAAACAGGCAATCTCTCGCCCCTAAGGCACACAAACTTATTATAATTTTTAAGAATGTTATCAATTTTCACCACTTGCTACCACAAGAATAACCTGCTAATAATCAAAAATCTAACTTCTCCCCATATTTGGACTCGGCTAAACTTTTCAGTCGATCTCTGGTAGTCTGTCACCTTGACTACTGAGTTAGTTTCCTCCTAGAACTCCCATTGTACTTTCTCCACTCATCTTTGCCAAACGCATCCTTTAAAATATCCCCCGCTCTACTCCCACTTCCCAACACTGTAACCATGGTGGATGATTCACTATTTAAAACATTTTTAAATTAAAAAAGAAAGAAAATAATCAGGCCCTTCACGTTTCTACTGCTTGGCACCCATCCATTCATGGGTTTGCAATCCCTGGGCTCTACAACATGACTATCTACTGCAGGGCTCTGTAACCTTTGGCTCTCCAGATCCTTTAGACTAGAAATCTCACCAGTCCTAGCTAGCATAGTCAATGGTGAGGAATCATGGCAGTAACTGATTGCTGATCACTGAACTACTGCAGTTCTCCCCGCAAACTACTCTCTATCACTCTCCATCTCATGTTACCTCACCCACCCTGTCCTTCATATTGTTTCCGCTGCTTCTCCATTCTTTCCACTCACAACTGTAACTCATAGCACCCCAAATCAAAACCACCATTATTGGCCACTCCTTTAAATCTGCCTAAAAGCACCTCCATCTAGATCCCAAAAGATTACTGTCGCCTCTCCCAGATTACAATATCCTGCGGACCACTGTAAATAGGACAATTGTCCCTCTCTACATCCTATCTACCTGTGAGGCATTCCCTTTCCAGTCCCCGATTTATGCATCATATATTACCTACCATCAACCGGGCAATTGTGCATTACTTTTCCCTCTATTGTAAGACACCTGATGCAGAATTGGCTAAATAACAGTTGTTGCTTTTATAAGTGTTTCTGGTCTTAAGTCATTTCTCTTTCTCAAAAAATACTTTACTGAGAAACGAGATGCTTATATTGTTCGATCAAAGGGATGGCTTTCCGTCACAAAAATATATTCTCCTTCAAATGGAAGGTCAATTATTTGTTCTAACTATCCATGGAGAAACACGTGATGACGCCACTTTACCGAATCTAAGGGTATGTATAGACAGTCAATGGTGTGTAGGCCAGCTCTCAAAGTATCCTTTGCTGCACTCTTTCCATAATGGAAGGTCAATTATTTGTTCTAACTATCCATGGAGAAACACGTGATGACGCCACTTTACCGAATCTAAGGGTATGTATAGACAGTCAATGGTGTGTAGGCCAGCTCTCAAAGTATCCTTTGCTGCACTCTTTCCATAAACCATTACCTCCATTAGTGCATGACAAATTATTTTGGATATATGTTTCACAGATTCCTGTGCCGGCCGCCTCCACAATAGTAGGTCAACTGGTTAAGTTGAATTAAGCAGGCCTAATCTACCAGAAGTAATCATTTTAATGCCATGCTAATCCAATTACTTGGCTAAATTGCCAGGTAGCAGATTATGGAATGAATCAGGCTTTGACCTAGTGCTAGATGCTTGCACCACACCAGGCTCTGAGGAGTTGGAGGAGCGAAGAGGAGTGAAATCCCCTCCGACTCCCATCCAGCCCCCAAAGCATGTCAGTGTTTTCTAGAAATCTCCCTGTAAATGCAATATGGGTAGACAAACAATGCTCCCACAGAACTAAAACTGGTTCCAGCAAAGCCTCACCGAAAGGCGAGAATGTCTCATCTATGACTTACACTCAAAACTGTCCATCAATTTTTTCACCATTGCGTCTGGGTCTACAAAATATGGATCTAGAACTCAGCCAGCCTTAGCTGAAAAGATTCTATCCTCAACATCAGTGAACATTTTATGAAAACGAGCTAGACGACAATTCCTCTACACCATCAGGGGTGGATAAATGTCTCGGGGTCCTGGCCTCAGGAGCAGTGCGAGAACCAACACCATGGCAGGCACTGAAATCAACACCAGAGGTGCACGCAGAGGTTCCAAGCACTGGAGACCATTCATATCAAAGTAGTATGCAAGAGAATAGATTAGGTGTGAGAAAGGGGGAAAGAAATGCAGACTCCTTGTGACAGGACATAGTATCACCCAGTGACTTGCGCAGAAGTTGGGATAACAGGGAACAGTGTTTAATGCCTTCAACTCTTGAGGATCACAACACACAGACCTTGGTGACCCTATTTCTTATGGACTTGGAGCGCATTGCCCGACAGGATCTACAGATTTGTTGTGATGCACTCCGATAGACTAGACAGTGCAAGTTTGGATCCAACAATAGCATGTGCCCAACACATTTGTCACATGGAACACAAATCAGTAACAGATCTAGTTCTGCAACACCCAGAACCAGAGATGCATTGCCTCACTGCACAGTGGGAGTGGCCCTACCAACCACTATTGCTGACGTAGTGCCTGGCCCCTGTGTTATGAATCTTGATCAGGATGGTCATTCCCTGCATAAAGGTAAAGAAGGTCATCAGTGCCAGATTCATTGCTTTCAGCTCTAACAGGTTTATGTGGTATCTTGTCTCCGCCAGAGAACACAGCCAACAGTGACTCATCAGCTCATTCAGATGAGCACCCCCAGCCCTTAAAGGAGGCGTCCATAACCGCAGTCATTTCCTGCCATGGTTGTCAAAAGAATTCTTATGCCATCAGGTTCTCCCTGTTCTGGACCTGCAATAGATCCATCATGTTGCCTGAGAACTGTGACCATTAAGACCAGAGTTGTCCACTGAAGTGACCTCATCTGCAACCTAGCTTCTGGCACCAGGAAAACGTAGGATACCATGAGACCTAGCAACCACAAGAAGCCTCGGCTGGCAAGAAGTGGACATTTTGAAATTTAGCGACCATCTGTTGGATGTGCAGAGAACCTGAGGGAACACCTTTCCTGAGGAAGAGTCCAGAAATTCTCCAATGAACTGGAGTTTTTGGGAAGGTGCCACTTGGGACTTTGAAGTTGAGGGAGCAGTGGGCTGAGGTGACCCAGGCTCTGATCAGCCAATAAACCAAGTAGAAGAAAATGTGTATTCCTCTTCTCCTCAGGCTGGATGGCTGATCCACTGCCAACAGCCTAGTGGGTGGAAACTATTGGGTCTGAGGTGAGACCGAAAGGCAAAACTTGAAAATGGATAGTGAGAGTTGCTGATGACAAAACTCCGGTACTTTGTGCTTTGATCGTCACATGCAAGCAAGTGTCCTTGAGGTCGAGTGACACAAACCAATCCTGGATCTCCAGTTCTGGAGAATATGCAAGTGTGATAACATCTTAACTTGTCCTCCCTGGGGAACTTGTTCAAGTGCCTCATGTCCAAACATAGGTCGCAGTCTTCCGTCGTCCTTTGGTACCAAAAAATAAAGTCAGTATAAACACTTGCTTCTTTGCGCTAGAGGTGCCATAGAAATATTCTGTTTCTACAGGAGGGAGGGAATCTCCTGTTGGAGTAGCAGCTCCGGTACACAAAATGGCTGGCTAGTGTTAGGGAGAATTCTCATTCTATGGCTAATTTCCCTTACCTATAGAGTCCCCCAGCAGCTTTGCTGGATTTGAAGGGTTTGTTTCTTTTTACCTGCAAAGAGTGAGACTCTTTTCCCACTCTTTTTGCTATGTGTGTTCTAGGCTATTTTTGTGTTTAATGTCTATGGGATTTTCTCACCCCCATAGGTACCATCTTTATTCACATGTGTTACACAGCACCCTCCGTGCAGTGACACAGGGGTGTCGTAGCGACCCCCAAACATAGACTCCATACCCTGGGACTGATTACTGTCTCCCAGGGCATGTAAAGTCCCCATTGACTTTACTTGTCAATTCTTATGAACTTAACCAGTACAACCCATCTTACTATGGAGGTACTGGAAAGGGTTAATAGTTTTTCCCTTAGGTTCATCTTCGAGGGGGTACCGTAAAGTCCCTCTCTCTAAAGTTTCTGGCTGGTGGCAGTGGTTACTACCATAAATATTCGACCGCGAATATTTTCCTATGGGATTTTCCCACTGTTCGAGGCTACCACTTTTTCTGACAGCCTCTAACATACCACCAGTCTATTTTATTATTAACTTTACTCCGGTAGGTTTTTATTGCCAGAACTTTAATAAAACTTCTTTCTCGTGTCTTCCTCTAAACTCCTAGCCCAGGTCAGGGATCCTTTGTTCGTCCTTTTGGCGGGCTTCTGCCAAGAAGTCATCCTTTCGGCGCCACTGAGTCTGGGGTGGGTCCATTGTGTCGGAGGGGGAGTAGGACCCCTGGATACGGTTGCCTCCGCAACCCATGTCGCACTCTGTCCTGATAGGCTGGAGGGTCTCCGCCAAGATGACCACTCCACTGTGTGAGTGACAGCTAGGCTGTATGACTGGGGTTCTTTTTGCATAAAAGCAGGGTCCTGAGGACTGGAAGAGCAAGACGTTGCCACTGGAACTACGGAACCGAAGGGGAGAGAAGCCACGGACATCTTCAGCACCTGCACCACCGGTGAAGCCCTGCTGCAGCGTCTCACCACTTTTCTTCCACACGACGAGAGGAGATCATCTTCGCAAGAGCCTTCTTCACTTGAGCTGGTGGGACCAACCAGTTCGCCAATCACTTCCTCGGACCTGCCTTGGTCGATTTGCCAGTGCCCAGCATTTGCAGGCTGGATAGCCAGGCAGCCATCCACCCGGACCGCGATTTAAAGGAGCGTACCTTTTTTTCGTTTGGCAGCACCGCGGCTGGTTTCATCCCTGTGTAGTGCAGTAACTCGGCCCTTCCTCCACGTTGAGATCCTCTCTTCCCCTGCTGGATCCCCTGAACTGCAGGAACTACCAGGAACAACGCTACCGCAGGAGCCACTTCTTCATTTAAAGGTACTTTGTTCCGCCAGGCCTCCCTTTCTGTGTGGTAGCCCTAAAGGTGTTCTAAATCCTTTATATACCTGTTGGGTTGGCCGCCCTTTCGTCTAACATTGTCTTTCGCCTTGCATCTACCTCTTCAATATTCGTTAAACAAAGACTTTGAACAGCTACAAGAACATTTTTGCTCCTAAGCTCTTGGTCCTGTACCACTGACTCTGGCTCAGACCTAATGACTCTGGCTAATTTGTTAGCTCTGCTAGATTGATTCTCAATGAGAAATGTGTTGATGCACCTGAATCTTCTAAACACCTCTTCCAACCTACTGTCTTAACTTGTGAAGTGCCATTTTGCTCAGTTTTCAATTACTTATCTGTCTGCTAAAATATTACTGTGCATTACTTGTTCACAGAACTTCAGGGAAGTGTTGCTAGGGGGTGTCTGAAGATATTTCAGTTTAACTTGTGCTTTCCCTCCTTTTCGCTAAATTGATAGAGTGCCATTTGTAGTTGGTTTTCACTGTGCCGTTTTGCTCAGTTTTCACTCTACCGCAAACTTGTCTACAATTCTATGACAAGACAGGAGGCTCGCATTATGCTTTACTCTCTTTAATTACTGCCATTCAGCATTTTCAACAAAACATTTAAAACCGTAACATTTGCTCTTTTTTTCCTTCCTTATGTAAAAAATACCAAATATGATAGGTTTTAAAAAGTTCTAAAGTCACTGTTCTTTTCTGCACTACCTCCCCCATGATCCTCCAGGGCTAGTAGTCTTGACCTCTCCTGATCCACCTATCCGGGAGCAGATAGTCCTCTGCCCCTTTCTTTTTGCTGTCATTTTGAGATCAGTACCTGTCTCTTATTTCTTGATAAGTTTCGGGAATTACTTCAATATTAGCGAAATGATTATTTGTATTATTTGTATTACACCTGTTGTCTTCTTGACTTATTTCATTTAATTGAATGAGGAATTAGTGCTTACCTCACGAGAGTTCAGCGCGCTTACGCGTCTGTAAAGTAAATGTATTTATTGACATGTGAACGTTATCAGGTGAGTAAACTCCGGATTTTAATATATCAGGGGCGGGTGTCGGAGCCGCGAGCGAACGCACTCACCTTAGGCTGCTGGCCCCGCTCCATCAGGAGACGCCGAGAGCACGGCGGGCTCTACGACCCAGGGGAGCGGGAGGATTTATGCTTCCCGGCATTCTCTGGGGACACCTCAACACACGCGCGTAACGATTTCATTACGTTGCGAAGCAGAGAGTGACAGTAAGCCTCCACAGCACGGGAATTCAAAAAAAAAAACCACAACAGATTTTTACCGTGCAGAGGGGAGAAAGGGATTATCCTGCTAAGGCTTTTACTTCCACTACTCGCACAGCCTTCCCACTCCTCAGGGCTGACAAGCTGATGGTTGGCAGTGCCAACAGCAGTGATGGCTGCTTACAGAAGCCCTGGCAGAACGCCATCAACTACTCCGGAATGGAGTGCAGAAAAATGGGAGGAGGATCCTTCTGAACAGGAAACTGATTTATCTCAGAGCTTTAAGAAAGTGCTAGGGGACTCGCTGACTCAAGCAGTCCCGCTAGGAGTACAGCCTATAACAGAAAGGCTCGAAATTTTGGAGGCAATGATGGCAGAAAGACAGAAGCAGGTAACTTCCAAGAAAAGGCGGGCAGAGAACCCAGAGGCAGGGCCGTCAGCCAGACACCCCGCAGACGGGGTTGAACCAAAGGGGCGTAAGGTAGCTCGGAAGAGCAAACACACTTTGACCCCCCCCCCCGAGCACTAATGAAAGGGAGGATGCTGCTCCCCAAGATGTAAGCGACCCCGTCGCTAGGCTAAAAAGAGCCTTCCTGGAGAAACAGAGAGAGAGCCAGGACAGACCCCCTACCCCGGGGGTCAATAATTTAGAGGATGACGAGGGCTACTCACCCGATGATGAGGGGGAAGGGGACAAAGACACCCCATGACACTTCGAAGACAATATCGACCCTCAAGATATGGAGAACACAGCTGACATGTTCGATCCAGAGACTATCAGACACCCAAAATTTTCAGAATGGGTGCCTTCACCCAGGGTGTCAGCGTACGTGTCCCAGCACATAAGACAGCCGCTGGACAGCGAGGTGCGTTCACGCATGAGGTCAGAGTGCCCTAGGCCAGTGTTACCAGGGAAGCTGGCGGAAACTCCAGACCTAGATCCCAAAATGCTCACGTTCGTGACTAAGTCAGCGCGTGATATTAAGAAAGGTATTGACCGCGCCTGGAGAGGATGCCAGGACAAGCTGTTGGACATAGCAGGCCCACTAGCAAAAATAATGGACCTGGCTGAAAAGGCGAAGGACACAGAGATGCCGGTAGACCCCCTCACTTTAGGAAACTGGACCCAGAGGGCAGTGTGTCTTCTGGGAAATGCTAATTGCACACTTTCGTCAGAAAGGAGGAGAGGAGTCTTCTTGAAGATTGACGAAAAATTAAGCGATCTAGCCTATTATGAGGCAGGGGAAAATGCCAAAGGCCTATTGTTTGGCGAATATTTCGCTAAAGAGATGGCCCAGTTTGTGGGCACATACTCGGCATTAGAGAGAGTTCAGAGCTCAATAAAGAAAATCTTCCCGGGACGTTTTTTTTCCAGGACCGGACGACACAAGGGCCGAACGTCCGGTTGCTACAACTACCAGCGCAGGCCCCAGGCACAGCAAGCCCAATACTGGGAAGGGAAACCTCAAGATACCTTCTTCCGATCCAGATTTCCGAGAGGTCGGAGAGGGAGAGGATCTTATCGACAACAGTGCCGCGGCCGGAGAGTACAACAGGCATAAGAGTAGGAGGGAGAACTCTCCAATTTTTGAGCGAATGGCGAGCTTTGTTGCACGATGCATGGGTGATACAAGTAGTAGTAGGGCTGCACCAGGAGTTTGTAGGAAAACCCATACAGAGAGTAGAACCTTCCCCCATACATATGGCAAGCAAGGAGTTAGAGTTGTTGCACAACGAGCTCTTCAGTCTACTGAACAAAGGAGCTATAGAGCAAGATATGAAAGAGGAGCCAGGTTTCCTCAGCAACATGTTTCTGGTCCACAGGGGAGACAAGACTCGGCCAGTCATAAACTTGAAGAGTTTAAACGCATGGCTCAAGTACAATCATTTCAAGATGGAAAGCATTCACCTTCTGCGCGATCTCCTCCGCCAAGGAGACTACTTAGCACGCCTGGATCTCAAAGAATGCTTAACTTACGATTCCGAAAGCTCAGGAATTTCGAAAGTATCTGCGCTTTCGGTGGAAAGACCAAATTTGGCGTTTCTCTCGTCTCCCATTCGGGTTGGCGTCCGCCCTGTGGGCCTTCACCAAAGTGATGAAACCGGTGGCAGCCGCCATAAGAGAGAGAGGGATACGCATTGTCATATACCTAGACGATATTCTCGTACTAGCCGCAGACAGAAGTACTCTCATCAAGAACGTACAATGGATCTGCACGCTGTTGGCCTCTCTAGGGTTCATAGTAATTTGGGACAAGTCACAACTAAGGCCAGTTCAGAGACTGGAATTTCTGGGCTTCACCATAGACACAGTGAAAGCGACCCTCTAGCTCCCTCATCACAAAGTGAGAGCGATAAAGAAAGAGCTCAAAGTAGTTATAGCGAAGAAAGTTATTTCGCTTCGATGTCTAGCCAGAGTAGTGGGATTGTTAGCCGCCTCGATTCAGGCGATATTTCCAGGCCCACTCCACTACCGGGCTCTTCAACGTCTCAAGATCAGGCATGTACAAGGGGGCGTAGGTTATCACCGACTGGTGACCTTAGACAGCGAAGCGCTCACCAAGCTTCACTGGTGGCTTCAGAATATGGAGGCGTGGAATGGCCGAGCCATTTTCGGAGACGCACCAGTGTTAGTTATAGAATCGGACGCAAGCAGGTCAGGCTGGGGAGCCAGATGCGAGCACATAGAAACTGGAGGAAAATGGTCAGATCAAGAGTTGCAGCTGCACATAAATTGCCTCGAGTTGTTAGCAGGTTCAAAGGGCAAAGCAAGGTGTTGTGTCCTGCTCAGGATGGACAATATCTCCGCAGTTCGCTACATAAACAAGCTAGGAGGGACAAAGTCCAAGCGACTAGCAGAATTAGCGAAAGATTTCTGGCATTATTGCCTGGAACATCATATTGCAGTCACAGTGGAATATTTGCCAGGAGCTCTAAACGAGGTAGCAGATTGGAACTCGAGGTATCTGATAGATTCAAGCGATTGGAAACTTCACCCACAAGTTTTCAAGAAGCTGCAGAAGCGCTGGGTCCCAATACACATAGATCTGTTTGCGTCCAGACTGAACGCTCAAACACAGACATACTTCAGTTGGAGGATAGACCCGGGAGCAGCGGGTACGGACGCATTCCTACAGACTTGGCACGGAGCGCTTCATTACGCATTCCCGCCATTTGTCATGATCACGAGAGCGTTAGCGAAGATTCGTAGAGATTGAGCCGAACTCGTGATGGTACTACCGCTCTGGAAATCCCAGCCGTGGTTTCCAGTAGCGATGGAACTTTCTTCAGATTTTCCGAAGATAGTTCCGCATCAGCCAGACCTACTAGGACCGTCCGGCCAGAGCCATCCCCTGATAGCAACAGACAAGCAGCAGTTGCTGGCATGCAGGATTTCAGGAGTAATTGGGAATTGCCAGGAATCTCGCGAATCGCTGCAGACTGCATCAATGATTCCTGGGCACCTTCCACTATTAGGAGCTATAGCACTGCATGGAAAGCCTGGGCGCGATGATGCACAGACCAGTGTCTGGATCCCGTTTCAGCCTCTTTAGTGCAAGTTCTTAATTTTCTGGAGACTAAATTTCAAGAAGGGGGAGCTTTTAGAACGATAGGTGTTTATAGATCAGCAATCTCAGCGGGACACGATAAAATAGAAGGGATCGCAGTAGGCGAGCACCCAGCGGTCCTGAGGCTTCTCAAAGGAATAAAAATAAGAAAGCCCCCAGAACCGAAGTACGCAGTCTTATGGGATGTTAGAGTAGTGTTCGAACATTTCCTTAGATGGCCAGAGAACAAAGATCTTTCCCGCTCGCAGGTATCAGGTAAACTGGCAATGTTATTGTGCCTTACATCATGCCGCAGAGTATCGGACATAAAGGCGCTGGAATTCGATAGGAAGATCTTCTATCCAGAAGGGGTAGCTTTTCACATAGCGAAAAGAACGAAGACTGGGTCGCGAGTGATTACATACCCTCACTTCACAGAAAATGAAAAGCTATGCGTTGCTCAGTGCATCAAGGATTACGAAGGCTCCACAGAGCACCTTAGGCCGCGAGGGGTTTCCCAATTGCTTATAGCACGCAGAAAACCTTATCACGCAGTTGCAGCGGCTACTATCGCTAGATGGGTGCGCAAGGTCATGCAATGGGCTGGAATTGATCTGTCAATATTTGGGGCACATTCTGCGAGGGGTGTGATGACTTCTAAAGCATTTACAGCTGTGGTATCTCTTCAGGACATTATGAAATCGGCAGATTGTTCCTCAGAGTCGACCTTTAAAACCTTTTACTTCAAGCCCGACTCTAACATTACTAATGCAGTGGTGGTTAGCTTTGAACAAGCATAATGCGAGCCTCCTGTCTCGTCATAGAATAAAGATTGCCCACGCTAACAGCTCAGGAAGTCTTCATGCTATTAAAGACAAAGAGGCGAGCATTATATCCCACCCAAATGAAGTATTTTAAAAATCTGAACCTGTATATGTATTTTTGATGCTCAGATGATGTTGGCCCGTCCTCATGAAGTATTTTCCATTTCTCGTAGGAGAAGATCAGAAAGCGACTTGATAAGAGGTTCGTTCAAGTTGGTCCGGAGGACATAGCAATTTACTGTTGAGCAGTCAGTTCCAGTTTTCCTCCAGGGTCACAGTTGATCAAATGGAGGACAGTTTCGAGTTCAGTACACAATGGAGTGGAAAAAGAAAGAGGCAGAGGACTATCATGGCGGGTTCTTATACTGCGACCTGCTCCCGGATAGGTGGATCAGGAGAGGTCAAGACTACTATCCCCGGAGGATCATGGGGGAGGTAGTGCAGAAAAGAACAGTGACTTTAGAACTTTTTAAAACCTATCATATTTGGTATTTTTTACATAAGGAAGGAAAAAAAGAGCAAATGTTATGGTTTTAAATGTTTTGTTGAAAATGCTGAATGGCAGTAATTAAAGAGAGTAAAGCATAATGTTTGCCTCCTTGTCTTTAATAGAATGAAGACTTCCTGAGCTGTTAGCGTGGGCAATCTTTATTGACTAGGGAGTTGTGTATACTTTTCTTGACTAAATTTAACTTGCTTTATTAACTGTGATTCATGTGTTGAACAAGATGTGTATAAAATACATCTAAATATTCTCTTTTTAATACAAAGCTTTGGTCAGTGTTTCCTTGTGCCATAAGTACTGTAATACCCATCGTGTAAACCCTGAATACTGCTCATCTCCCTCTTGAGATAAGTCTGACTGCTTAGCCACAGCTACCAACTAAATCTTTGTGGTAAAGACTGATACCAAAGGGGATTTTTCTTGCTCATACCTGTAGACTTAATCTTCTGTAGTGCTCCCTAAGGGAACTGCACAGGATTTTGCCTAACAGCTAGCTGGGGGGCAGTCTGGCGGACGTCATAGGAAGGGGAGGCAGTGCCCTTGGGCAACCACCTGCCTTGCTCATGCGTCCGTAGTAATGCTGTACCATTATGAATAAAGATGCAGCAGATGCCCCCTACCAGAGTAGCATGGGAAAAGCTCTCTCTAAAAGCTGTTTTGAAGCAGCTCCAGTATTGGAGATGACTCAAGAGGTTGGGGGAGGCTCCAGGGGGGACAACTGATGGCTTTACCTCTTCTGTCTCTCAATGGTTTAGAGAACCTTCTATGCCCTTGTCTGGCAGCTGTTTTCCCTTTTCTCCTGAACAAGCTTCTCTTTACATGTTTGGGTTGCAGGTTGAGTGGGTTGGTGTACAAACACTTCATGACTTTGCTGCCGTTTTAGATGCCTGCCATTTCTCTAGGCTATCATCCGCATTAGGACCAAACAAGTTCGAGCCATTTGGATTGTACATCCTGTGCAAAACCGGACTGAGTAAGGCAATTTCAGTGTTCATGGTACTCCCCATGCAGTCTGCAGAGACCAGCCCAGACTGGAGTGTTTGGTACACAGCCTGAATACCATCTCACACTATATTGAGGAAAACGTCCATCATTTCACCATCTGGCACGTGTCCCGTAGCCTCTGATAGAACAGCCCACAAGGTGTGGGTGCGTTTTGCCAGGGCAATTGTTGCATTAATGGCTTCTAAGGCCATGCTGCCTGAAGCGAAGATCTTTTTTGATACGGCATCATTCCTCTTGCCGTCCCCATCAGAGGGCAAGGAAGGGTATGTGGCTTGCCTTATCAGTGAATGTTGATGCCTGTATCACGAAGCACTCTGAAATGTGGTGTTTGGACAGAAAGTCTGGGTCAGGGGACACATGCTTGTACTCCTTTACCAGATTTGTGTGTACTGCTGATGAAGAGCAGGGTCTATTCCACAGATCCAACAAAGGATCTTTAATGGAAGCAGGGAAGGGTAGGACAGGTTCCACCTACAGACTTCTGTTGAGGATATCAGCAAGATCATACTCTCTGATATTCTTCACAGGAGAACCCCATCCGTGACCTTAGCAATCATTTTTCTGTCTGCAGCTTAAGGATGGCCATGAGGGTCAGGCTGCTCAAATTCAACCTTTGGTTAAGTGTCTAGGCCGCTTGCCTCTTAAATTCATGCCCGTCAACCTGGCCTCCTCTGATTGCATCTCTTCCGGGGCTCGAGTCGATGTCAGTGGCTCGAAGGCAAACAGGATTGGATCACAATACTGATCCAAATAAAGCCAAGAAATCTTTTTTAGACTGTGGCGTGAATCTGGACGCCGAGGATGTTTTGCTGTTAACGTCGCAGAGCCTTTCAAAACCAGTACCGTGATGACATCCGAGAGCAAAAAAAGCGTTGACATTGCTGAAGGTGTCAATGGCTCTCGAGGTTTCATTGAGGCTGAAACCTTCCCTAGGCCCCTAGGTGCAATGGAAGGACATAATGCATAAACACTGCTGGTTTTGTAGGGCACAATGTGCTTGCTTGTCTTCAGGTTTCTGCCTCCTGAGGAGGAAGCAAGTGGTACTGCTTTCTCAAAGACTTCATCTTCTCATGGAATTCCTCCCATTTTCTGCCAGGCAGTTTTGGAGGGAAACACACCTGTCAGTCAGTTGAGGAGTCAATTGAAAAAAGATGCAGCAAAGATATTTATCGTCTAAGATGGCTATGGACTGGATTTGCTCCTCAAATGAGATAGTTTTCTATGTGCTTTCTACCTCTACCTATCGATTGTCTGAGTTTTTCCCTCGCCGGGCCAGTTTTGATGGGATTGGGCTGGCAACTTTGCTGCTGAATGACCGAGAGCTAATTTTGATGCCCTCTACTTCAATGTCTTTGGTGTCAGTTTGACATGAACCAAAATCAGCGACGGTGTGATCAATACTGAGGCACCACAGACAGACCTTGTGGTGGTCCATCAAGAATATTTTTGTACCTCAACAACTTTTAAAACCAGAAGGCTTAGTTGTTGACATTTAAAATGTTTTTAAAGGTTTCTTCGAATGAGTCAGCAAAATTCTCAAGAAGTATTCTGAGAATGCAGAAAAAATGAACTGAGATCATAGGACAAGCTATTTGTACTGATGCTGACATCAAGTCTGGACTCTATGAAGAGCGCCAATGAGTCTCGACACCAGAGCCCCACAGTGCCCTTGCTTTGAAATGTTTCAGAGATCTGCTGCCGTAGGAAGACTAAATATATATTAAAAAATATATATAAAAAAAAAAACTGCATTGTGAAGCCTAGGCCTTCTCTCCTTCCATTCAGGATTCTCAAACTAGTGGTGCTTTAAAAAGGTACATTGTGTGCTCTATAATCCTGCGTGTCGTTGTCTTGTCCTATTGCTCACCCTGCTTGCCTCGCGCTGTCTTGTCTGCCTGCTCTATTGTCCATCTCTAGTGCTTCACCCTCTCCCTTCCACCTCTCTCCTCTCCCACCTACTCTATGCTGCTCTCTGTCTCCTGTATCTTTTCTAACTGCTTCTCTATTGACTATCCTGCTTTCCTCACTAAATCTGGTAGGAAGAAGTTTAAAAAGGATAGCCAGGTCTCCAACCCAGGCCTCCCTATCGCTGATACCTACATCAGTGCTTCCGCCAAGGAAACTCAGCGTCATCCTCTTTGTCGTTCCTTCGCCTGAACTATGGTCTCTGTGATCTCTCCTTTCTCCTCTTCTCCCATTAATGGTGGCACCCGTTGGGACGCCCTCCTGGCCTCCTTCCACTCTTCCAAGTTCATCTTTAATGTTTACTTGAATGGGACCGCCTTGATCCAAGGCCCTCAGGCCAACTTTCACCTCTTTGTTAGACGCTTCCCGCGGCTCATCAATTTCCTTTCTTCTCCTGCTGTCCCCTCTCCCCCTTCCTCGGCTTACTCGCCTCCCCCTTCTGCCTCGTCCGGGGCTACCTTACCTTCTCCCTCCCTGCCTCCTCTCGGGCTTCCTCTACACCTCCGAAGGGCGTACTTCTGATATGTACCCCTCCCGGAAGTCTTTCAAGGATGGCAACCTACTCCATATTGCCACTCTAAACTCTCACTCTGCTGTCAAACACCCCTCTGACATCTGCCGCCTTCTGGAAGAACTTGACCTTGATGTCCTCGGTCTCACCGAGACATGTTTCACGGCCAGCTTTGACATGCTCCTACTTGACGGCTACAAGATCCTCTCAGCGCCCAGGTCCAACCGCTCTGGAGGGGGTGTAGCTCTGATCTTCCCAGAGTGGATTCCTGCCTCTCATTCACACGCAGGCCTACTCCTCTTTCGAATGCCTCGTCTGCAGGCTCTCTCTCTCTCCAAGCCATTCCCTTACTGTGGTTACTATCCATCGGCCGCCTGGTCAGATCTCCTCCTTCCTCTCTGAGTGGTCGGACCTCTCCTCCTCACTCCTGGCTTTGACTACTCAACTCCTCCTCCTTGGAGACTTCAACATCCAGCTGGATGCCTCCTGTGCTCCCTCCGGACTCTTTCGTGACCTCTGCCACTCTCTCTCACTCACCATCCTCCCCTCCGGCCCGACTCACTCTGCAGGGCACACTCTGGATGTCCTTATCTCCTCTGACCTTCTCCTCTCTGTCCCCCTCTCCACTCCGCTCTCCTGGAGTGAAGTGATCACTTTCTCCTATCCTCTCACCTCACCCTCCCTACCCCTCAGGCCAAGCCACCTCCATCACTGCCACCACCTTTTCGGTCATCTCTCAGATCTCGTCACCCTAAAACACAAGTGCAGGGTGGCCGAGAGGAAATGGCGTGCTTCATGTTCATCCTCTGACAAACTGGCCTGCCGCCTGCTGCAAAGGAATTACCAGCTCTCCGTCCTCACCAAGAAGAAAGCCCTTATCCAAGCCCAAATCTCCGCGGCATCTAACAACTCGGCTGAACTCTTTAAAATCTGTAAGGAACTTGCCAATCCTGCTGCAGTCTCTACCTCTCCTGTACCTTCCCAGGCTCTCTGCACGACACTGGCTTCTCACTTCATTTCTAAAACTCAGGACATCCTGTCCTCACTCTCCTCCTATCGCCTCCTTCCATTCCCTGCTCCTCCTCCGGCCCTTCTGCAGCCACCCCCCCTCCTTCTCTGCCTTTCCCCTTTTCTCTGCAGACGAGGTTTCTAGACAAGTCCGATCTACGAAAGTCTTGTCGAAACAGGTTCACCCCTGTTCCTCCAAAACTTTCAAGGACCATATCGACTCCCTGGCTCCTGCCCTGGCTGATTTCTGCAATCACTCCTTCACCACTGGAGTCTTCCCATCCCCCCTGAAGCACTCCCTTGTGCACCCTCTTCTTAAGAAACCCTCTGCCGACCCCTCCTGCCCAGCTAACTATCGCCCAATCTCCATCACTCCCTTCCTGGGCAAGCTCCTGGAGAAACTTGCCATCTCCACACCAAATCTGTTGGTTGTATTCATGACCATCAGTCTGGCTTCAGAGCTGCCAGAAGCACGGAAACTGCTCTCTTGAACATCCATGAAGACCTGCTCTCGAACCCCGACTCCAACACCCGTTGTGTCCTTATCTTGCTTGATCTCTCTTCGGCCTTTGACACTGTCAACCATGCCATCCTACTCAACCGTCTCCATGATAACCTGTGTATCACTGGTCAGGCTCTGCCGTGGTTGACCTCTTTCCTCTCCGACCAACCCTCCCAGGTCCAACTCGGGTCCTTCCTCTCCGACATCTTTTTCTCTACCTGTGGTGTCCCCCAGGGATCTAACCTCTCTCCCTGGCTTTTCAACCAATATCTGGCACTCCCTGCACACCGGATCGCCGCTCTCCGCCCCAACTTTCAGTGCTATGCGGATGATACTCAGCTCATTTTCAGGCTACCCTCTGCCTCCTCCTCTACTTCCCTCATCTCTGACTGTCTGCTATCCAGGAGTGGTGTGCTGCTAATGACCTCTGCCTTAATGCCAGTAAGACTGAGATTTTACTCATTGGCACTTCCACTCCCTCCTTCCCTGCAGCTCTCTGGCCGGCCTCTCTTGGCCCTCTTCCTGCTCCCACCTGCAGGGCTAAAAACCTCGGGGGTCATCCACACTCTCCTTCTCTCCTCACATCTCTGATGTCTCTAAGAAGTCACACTACCAGCTGCACCTCCTCAGAGGTATTCTTCCTTTCCTCTCCTTCCCCCAGAAGCTCACAGTCCCCAGAGCCCTGGTTCTCTCTAGGCTGGACTATTGCAACAGCCTCCATCTAAATCTGCCTGCCTCCACTCTCCGCCCTCTGCAACTTATCTAGAACAGGACTTCGAGACTTGTCCTTGGCCTCAAGCCCAGGGATCGTATCTCTCCAGGACTGAAATCTCTGCACTGGCTCCCAGTGTCTGCAAGGGTTAAGTTCAAAACACTTTGCATTGTCCACAAGGCCTTCTGGGGTCTGGTGCCGCAATACCTTCAACTCTCTCTTCCCAAATATCTTCCTTCTCGAGCTCTTCGCTCACGCGCCTCCAACTGCCTGAGAGTCCGTTGCTTCTCCAAGCAACGAGTTTGTGGTAGATCTCTCTCCTAGGCAGGGGCCTCCCTCTGGAACAGCCTTCCTGCCTCCCTGAAACTTGAGGAGAACCATCTCCGGTTCTGGAAGCACCTCAAAACCTTCCTCTTTGCTTCTTCTTTCTCTCCCCCTCTCCCCTGCTGAATTCCTGGCTGAAACTGCAATGGCTACCTGGCCACCCTTTGTGACCCTGGGCCCTGGCCCCGCCATTTTCACACCTGCCCTGCCTCCCTGGTAACCCCCACACCTTGGGACCGTATTCTGTATCCCTACAGTCCCCCACCAGCAATTATGTCTGCTCTTACTTGAACTTGCCACCATCCGGCCGTTATTTATCTTAATATTCTACTATCCCATGTACTGCACTTTCCCCTCTTCCTTCCCCCTCGCACTTTTCCCCTTGCCCCTTCCCATGCACTTGCGCGATCTGAATGACACCTTGCCTAATAAGATCATTGTCTGTCTTCCCTCTGTTCCCCCTCCCTTGCCTCGTCACGACTCGAAATACTTGTGTATAGGCGCGTTATAAATGCCATATCATATCACATCATATACATCTAAGATAATCTGTGGGAGGACACAATCCATTAGAAATAAGATATGCAAGTATGTGCATCACTATAAATACCAGCTGTGGGACATCCAGAATGGCTGGTACCCAAGAGGTTGTGATGAAGTGTGACACCGAGTCGCCCATGTGCTTCTTGGTGGCTTTATGAAGATAGTGCTACATCCAGTTTGCATCTGGGATATTTCAAAGACGAGAAATCTTTGTGAGGAAAGTCTCCATTAAGAAGTAATGTCAGTACTCTAATAACTATGTCTTCTAACTCAACTGCTATAGCTATACAGCATTTCTACTTTCAGACATCAGAGCTACACCTCAAACAGCTGTACTTCACCCCTTCGTCACATTTTTCATCTTCGGTTTAACAGCAGCTCCACTGGCTACACAGCAGGTCTTGTTTGAGAATGTATTCACGCGGCTACTGAAGTGCCAATGAACCACTGGGCCAACAAGCAGCAGGAACCACTACTGTTGACCTTACACTTTGCTGCACCAGAGCAGTGAATGTCAGCTGTCAATTCTTTGAGATAATGGACCGCAAAGCTCCCACCAATTAGCTCATTTTTTGGAAAGACAAAACCACCAACATTTTTGTGAAGAAAATGGGCACACTGGAAATGCAGGACCTGAAACTGGTAGTGCGGTCCTGAATATACATTTTGGGTACCTCCTGTACTTGCGATTGATCAGAAAATGAAAGTGTGCATACTGGGCACTGGATAGATATAGATGCCAGCCAGTCCTGCAGATCAAGGGCCTGAAGGATCTGGGCCATGGCAACCACCTCTCTCGTTGAGTGTGCTCCGAGGCCCTCACACACTTTTCCTGCAATAGAATAGCATTAGGAAATGGATACAACTATCCATCTGGACAATGTTTTGTTACAGATTTACCCAGTCTAGGCCAGAAAATCCTATGAAGAGATGGGTCCTCTACCCTAAAATCACTGGTTCTGGAAATTGACAGCCCATCTGCGGTCCAGACGCTCTCCTCCTCTTTAGATGGGTGAGGAGGAGGGTAAAATAACGGACCATGAACCTTCTAGCAGAGATAACATTCAGAAACCACCTGGTAGAAAAGTCTTAGTTACTTACCTTAACTCTATTTCTCCAGCATCGGTGTCTTTCATAGATTCACATGCTTGAATATTCCCAGTCGTCAGACTGGGAATCCTCCGATTTAAAATAATTATTCCACAGTAAAAGGCAATGAAAATTGCACATTATGTCCAATGAAACATTCACTTGTGTAGTCCCTCCACCTCACTTTGGTCCTTTATGACACTAACCAATAAGGTGGCAGGGCTTAAACTCCACACCAGGCAGCCATTTTCAGATTTTGAGCCGTATGTAGACTACATATATGACTGCCGGGCCTTGGAGCAGCTTCTTAGGGGAAGCGGGAGGGCGCATGTGAATCTATGAAAGATAATGCTGGAGAAATACAGTTACAGGTAAGTAACGGAGACTTCTTCAGCATTGGATCTTTCATAGATTCACATGCTTGAATAGAATACCAAGCAGTTAAGCATGCTCAAAATTGGTTACACCCTGAAGGTTAATCTTCAGTATACCTACTGTATAGCAACTCAACTTAAGCCATATATACTAGGGAACGCGGGAGAAAAGGCTGCTCCTACTTTAAACAAATAGGTGGCAGAGGACCGCCTGTCCAACCGCCTATTTCTTGTTGGGGTCTTCTGTTAAGCAATAATGCTTGTGTAGCGTGCTCCAGGTACCCGCTTTACAAATGTCTTTTATCTCTACTCCTGCGTGGAAGGTGACCGAGGCTGCTCTTTCCATAGTGGAGTGAGCCTTTGGAGGTCTAGTGAGCGGGTCACCTTTAGACTGATGGCAATGGCTTATGCAGTTAGTCACCCAGCAAGAGAGGCCTTGTTTAGAGATATATTGTCCCTTCGTGCGACCCGAGAATGCCACGAGAAGCCTTGGGGAAGCACGGAACTCCTGGTTTCTTTGAATGTAGAATTTGAGGATTCGTGCAACATCTAGTGAGTGCAGCGCTCTGCCATTGAAGTGTGGTTGCTGAAAAAAGCAATACGTGTCATGATGCCTACCCCCGGGCATCCGGATGAAGCCCATCAGCCCCGGGAGCAGGCATCCAGATATTTAATAAAACCTCACTGCACAAGGGATAAATACTCAAAAGCATACAGGGGACAAATGAGTAACAGGATCAACACACTTTGGGGAGTCCCCCGGATGAACCATTCAAAGACAAATTTAATGGCCCAGTCTTAACTCATACTGGGTCCCACTCCGTAGGTTATTAACATCACCACACAGAATGTAATACACAGTGCACTGAATTTTTCATTTAATATAAAAAAGTTGTAGTTTTATTACATAGGCCATGGGTCCTACGTTTCACAAAATAAAACAAGACACATACAGACATATATTAATGTGGAGGATGTATATATACATCTAATATTTTTGTGGTTAATTCATAAAAGCTAAAGGTGACACAGCCAAAATTCTCTAATATCGAGGAGAACAGGCACACATGCTGTCTTCCTGGCCCTATCTGGCTAACAAGTCACAGAAATACTCCATAAAGCAGTGTCACCTAATTCAAGTTTTAAAATTGATTAAACATGGCAAAATAAATTACGCCTGACCAAAAAACACACATCCCAGGTCGAAGGGGAGAACTCGGAATTGGAAATGTGCATCTCCCATTTAGAACTTGAGAAATCTTCTGTGTGCTGGGTGGATGAGGATATGGAAGTACGCATCTTCCAAATCCAGGGTTGCTAGAAAGTCGTTTTTTTTTTTAGCCACGGGAGGACATTTTGTAATGATGTCATTTTGAATTTGATGCGCTTGAGGAATTTTGCGTCCTTAAGTTCAATATTGGTCGCCACTGGCCGTTGTTTTTCCTGATTAAGAAGAACCGGGAATAGAAGCCTTTTCCCCTTTGGTCTACTGGGACTGATTCTATGGCTGTTTTTTGGAACAGTTTGCAAATTTCTATTTTCATATGTTTCATCAAGTGTGTTTTGCGTTGTTGGGGCGGGAGGGAGGTAGTATGGGCTAAAAATTCAATTGTGTGCCCCTTGCTATGTTTCGCCAATGGCGGTAATGTTGGCTTATCCTTCCTCCCACCGGCGTGTGCTGTGGAAGAGATGGGTATGGATCGGCAGTTCTGTTTAGATTGTGTTTTGGCGTGTTTGGAGCCACGCCTGCCTCTTTGGATATTGAATCTGGCTGTGGATTGGTGATATTTATAGTCTTGAAAGGTACTGCCTTGCATTCTCCGACCATAGGCTGGTCTGTTGTAACCTCTGAATCTAGAGGATGAGTCCTGAAAAGACAGAAAGTTGCGGCAGTCCTTGTCTTGGTCTTTCAGCAAGTTGATAGCTCTGGCTGTTTGTGTCCAATTTAATGCCTTTTAGATGGTCATCAATCTTTTTGCCAAAGAGGTTATGTCCATTGAAGGGCATATCTAAAATGTGTGCTTAAACTTCTGGTATGAAATTGGTTGCTTTCATCTAATCCTGTCTTCTCAGAACCGTTCTGTGGACTGTTTGCCGGAAACCTGATTCGGCAACGTCTACCGCTGCCTCGATCATGTGATCAGAGGTGGCTTCGCCATCAGTTATTATTGTCCTTGCTTCCTCTTGAAACTCAACCGGTAGGTGTTTGTTTAGCTTTGATATACAAAGCCATTGTTCCCGGTCAAATCGTAATGTCATAGCTAGAGCATTACCTGCTTTGATGGTTACAGAAGCTGATGACGAGACCTTTCTATCCATGGCTTCATGTTTTCGTCCTTCCTTGTCAGGTGGCGCTGTCAGTGGTGACGAGGGGTTTGCTCGTTTCTTTCTTGCCACGACTGTGATGACAGTCGGGTTTTGTGTGTCCTCTTAAGCATAGAGGAGCCGTGTCTGGGGCCTTATATTTTTTCTCTGGTCCCGATACCAGAGGGGTGTAGACAGAGGTGTAGCAAGGATTCTTATGCTTGCATCCTGGACAGTGTCTAAAAGAGGAATGGTAGTGACAGTTTTTTGTTTTTTTTTCACGAAGAAACCAGTTTAATTTACTCCATTCAGCTGGTAGAAGGTCCACAGACATTCTCAATTACTTATTGCTAACCCAGTGGTTATAAACTGAGAAAATGACATTGTCATATTCATAAAAAGCAATATTTCACATGCTACCATTGGTTGTTAGAATAAAGTCACCTGTTTTAATACATACATTACTATTTCTTATTGGATAACCATTGCCTTTCAGCACGCTCAGGGTCCCTAACCCTATGCAAGCCTTTTTTTTTTTAACAATTTTATTGGTTTATTCAAACAAAAAACAATACAAACCAAACACGCAGTGCATATTTCAACAGCTCAATTGTTCATTGCTTAATTTCATTCACTGCTCCTCTTATCCCACCCCCCTTTACGAGCCTATTTATTCCACACACTCTGCATGTGCCTTGCGTGGTGGGGTCTCACTTTCCGTGGATTCGGTCAGATCTTGTATCGTTCCAAACAATTCCGCTATTAATGATTTCCATGCCATCAGGGTTCCCGCCTCCTCCTCTCCCCCTACATTGCTCGCCTCTTGCCATACCATGGTTTCTGCCTCCGCCCATTTCTGCAAATCTTTCCACCACACCTCCACCCGTAGCCTGTGACATGTCTTCCATCCCATGGCAATCATCCTTTTTGCGAGCACATATGCTAGAACTTTCAGTTTACTAACATGCTTAAGTTTCTGCACTCTGGGGACCCCCCCCCCAGCAAGCAGGCCCAAGCTGTATCTATAATAATCGTGACCCCCTTCTCCGCTAGTTTGTGCTACTTCACCCCAGAAACGCTCAATTACTGGGCATGACCAAAACATAAGTACCATGCCAGCCTTTCCTTCGTCGCATTTGGGACATGCTTGTCGTCCAGCCTTTTCAAACCTAGATATCCTCTGGGGCATCATATATGCCCTGTGCGTAATATATAGTTGTATCTATTTTAGTCTTGCATTCCTTGATACCTTCTTGTGGTACGCCAGGGCACGTTCCAACATCCCGTCCTCTATCGGGGCTCCTACTTCCGTTTCCCAGTCTAGTCTTAATTGTGTTAATTCCTCCCCGACCTTAAACATCATTTCGTGCAGTCTAGAGATCTCATGCCCCCCCCTCCGTTATATCATATATTGTATCTATTATATCATCTGGTTCTTCTTCCAGTACCGTTTCGGTCTTCCTAATTCTCTGCACCATTCTGTGATATGTGATATACTGGCCCATGTGTAACCCCATTTCCTCCTCCAGCACTTCAAAATTTATCATAGTCCCCTCTCGCCAGATAGCTCCCATCGTTACTAACACCACCGATTCCCAATGGTTCCTGATTATCATCCTCAGCTGCTTATCTCCCCCTGCCAGTGCAACTAGTGGTATCTGCGGGGAGCATGGGAATGGGTTCTCCATCATCTGGCATGCCCAGCGCCACATCTTCCACCCAAGTATCATCATCTTAGGGCGCTCTTCCATTTCTGTCTTGGGCAGCCAGATAATTTCTCTTAAATAAAATGGGGCACAATCATGTCCAAACAACCTGGATTATTGGGTCACTTAATCTGAGAGCCATTTAGCGATATATTGCAGTTGGCTCGCTACATAATAAACCTCATAATTAGGCAGTTTTATCCCCCTTTTTTCATAAAAGTTCTGCAGCTTCCATAGTGCCACCCTATTCCGCGTACCATGCCACAGAAAATCCCTACACATGCTGTTCAATTTAGTGAAAAACTTCTTGGGTATCAGGTATGGAATATTACCAAAATAATGCAGGAGCCTAGGTAGGACCACGATCTTAAGCATTGCCCCTCGTTCCATCATTGCTAGGGGCAACTTCACCCAGAATTTCATACACTTCTCGATTTTCTCAATGGCTACCTCGGTATTGTGCCTGTGCTCCTCTTCCACTGTATGGTACACGTCTATCCCAAGATACCGGAAAGTACTAACCGCCCATGGTATTTGTAACACCGGTAACCGTCCCACAGGGATTCCCTTATAACTGCCTAGCGGGAAAATACTAGATTTTTGGGGATTCACCGCTATATCAGACAGCCCCGCATATCTCTCCATCACCTCCAGAATATACTGGAGATTTTCCTCCGGGTGCATCAAGTACAGCAGCAAGTTGTCCGCATATAAGGAGATCAAGTGTCGTTCCCGTCCCACCTCAATACCTATAGTGTCATATTGTTGTCTAAGGTATATTGCTACGGGCTCCAGGGCTAGTATAAAGAGCATTGGGGACCATGGGCACCCCTGTCTGGTGCCTCTACTAAGTTGCCCTCTTTCAGATATCACTGACCCTGTTCTGACCCTGGCCAGCGGTTCACTATATAGCATCTTCGACCACCTTATGTATCCAGGCCCAATTCCATAGCCCGCCAGCAGCCATGGCCACTTGACCAAATCGAAAGCCTTTACCGCGTCCAAGGACACAATTGCCATTTCGCCCTCGTTCTCGCTCCCCCATTCAACAACCTGTTGAAGTCGTCTATGATTATGAGTTATACTTCTCTTCGGGACATAGCCCATCTGGTCGGGGTGTATTCATTTGCCAGTAACTCTCCGCAGTCTGTTTGCCAAGACAGTCGTCAATATCTTGCTGTCTTGGTTCAACATCGACAAAGGTCTGCAGGAGCCACAGCTATGCCCAGCCTTGTTATGATCGCTTCTCTAAGTGACTCTGGCAGCCGTCCCACCTCAAACGCTTCATTTAACATTTCTAACATTGGGGGGAGCACTTCCACCCTATATACTTTATAAAATTCACTTGGGAACCCGTCCACCCCCGGAGTCTTACTAGTAGGCAGCTGCCTCACCACTTCTTCTAACTCCTCCAAAGTAATAGGTGCATCCAGCTCCTCTCTTTCCTCAGCACGTATCGTAGGCAACCCTATGTCCTCCAGTGTTTCTGTTATCTCCCCATAGCTACTTCCCTCCTCATCCCCATATAGTAACCTATAATAATCTATAAACTCCTGATTAACTCCCTCTTGGGTGTCCGCCACACTACCATCTTCTCTCGTTATCGTTCTAATTGTGGGTCTGGGGGTTTTGGTCTTGTATAACCATGCCAAAAGCCTTCCTGTTTTATCCCCTCCCGCATGCTGTCTCTCTATATATTTTTTATAATTGAGGTTGCAGTCTTTCCCATTGCTCTGCACGTTTCTGCTGGAGTTTAAGTATCAGCTCCATGTCTCTCTCCGTGTCACCTCCTCCCCTCAATGCCTTTTCCAGTTCCAGTTTCAGCCAAGATCCCACCTTGCAGGCCTTTGATTTTGCTATGGCTACAGCTCGCATCACCACCTTGAAGGCTTCCAATAATGTGCTTGCCGAGTCCACGCTACCCGTATTCATCTGAAAGTAGTTTATAATCTCCTCCCTTATATCCTCCCTGAAAAAGGTATCCCTAAGTGCCTCTGCCCAGAGGCGCCATGTCGGAATCCTTGCTCTCGGGGGGCAATATTGCCATCCGAGAACCAGGGGTGAGTGGTCCGAGAGGACCCTCGCTTTATATTCTACCCGAATAATCTCAGTTACCTCCGACATAGCAAAGACATAGTCCAACCTCGTATACAACTGCTGCGGGCAGAATAGGGCGAGTACTGCCTTTCTTGGGGGTGTCTCATTCTCCACACATCTGCCAGACCAAAGTCGCCTAATAGTGTCTGCAACGCTTTAGCCGCAGGGGCGGGTCTATCAATCTTTCTGTCTGATCTATCCACCCTGGGGTTTAATACACAGTTAAAATCCCCGCCCCAGGTCACCGCGCTCTCCATACACATGCTAAGGTTAGTACACAGAGTTCTGAAATATGCTGCCGTATTCTGATTGGGGGCATATGTATTTACAATTTTTATCTCCCTATTCTCCACCAATCCCCTCAGTATGACCATCCTTCCATCCGTTTCCACCATTTCTCGCAACAGTTGGAACGGGACATGCAGCGCCACCCAGATGAGCACTCCTCTAGCATAGGCAGAATATGTCGAGCCCACCACAACCCCTTTCCATTTCTTCACAACCATCTCTATCTTTTCCCGTGTCAGGTGAGTCTCCTGCAACAGTCCAATGTCTACCTTTTGTCTGCGCAGGTACAACATGACCTTCTTCCTCTTTAGATAACTATTAAGTCCCCCGACATTCCACGTAATTATTTTAAGGTCCCCCATGGCCCATTGCAGTTCCCCTTCCCTTCCCATCGGTGCAGTCCAGATCCCACTCCCATCTCAGTCTATATAGGCTCGTTCCCCAATTCAAACTTCCCTTAACTACAAACACCCCAATCACCCCTTCCCCTCTCCCTCCCGCCTCCTTTCCCCTCCCCAACTTTAGCCCCCCGCCCCTCCCCCCCAACTGTTGCCCAGCTCCATCTCTGGATCTCAGGCAACCTCGCATCTAGCTCTTTCTGGCAATAGCCTGTACTCGAAGCTCAGCAGGGTGAGGTCGCCCTAATGGCTATCCTGCTACTTCTACTACTCCTCGGGGGGTAAGATGCCAGTGTCCTGCCGCTCCTATTTGCTTCAATTCAATCATGCATCGCTATACAGTTTACTCATGTGTTATTCCAGTCCATCAAGTTTCAACAAACTTTAGGATACCATATCATAGCTTCAACACTACCCATCCGTTCCCGTTTAACAGTGTCTTTACCAAGTCTCTACTGGGACACCCCGCTATGTGTTACCCCAATATACATGTAACATCCTAATCACTTATCGTGCTCTTCTTGGGTCCGTTCCACATCTCGTTCCGGACAGCCCTGTAGGTCCAGCCATGTCGCGGCTTCCTCTGTGGTGTCATAAAAGAACATTCTGCTTTTATGCAGTACTTTCAATCTTTCAGGGTACAGAAGCATATATTTGATGCCGGCCGTGCGCAGCCTCCTCTTTACCGCCAAGTAGCTATACCGCTGCCTCTGTACCAGCATAGTATAATCAGGATATGCTGTTGTAGTAGCCGAGACTCATTCGATCGTTCCTCCTTTTCGAAAGTACTCCAAAATCTTCTTGCAGTCTTTATAGTTCAATATTTTGGCAATTATTGCGCGGGGAGGGGCTCCAGGCTTCGGCTTTCTCATGAGGGGTCTATGCACACGCTCCAGTGTGAAGCCCTGCAAGAGTTTGTCGGCCCCTATTTCCTGCAGAATCATGTTCTCAACATAATCCGTAGGGTCCTGGCCGCCTCCTCCCACCGGCAGGCCAACCACACGGATGTTATTCTGTCTCGCCCTTCCTTCGGCTTCCTCTGCACGATTCTCCAGGTTAGTCACTTGCTGCTTTAGTATGTGGACCTCCTTTGCGTTACCAGTGCTGGTGTCCGTGTTAGTTTTGACCGCACTCTCCAGACTGCTTGTCCTGTCCACCAGCGTCCTGACGTCTTGTCTCAGCAGACTGACTTCTATCCCCACTACGTCTATTTTAGCCTCCATGGAGGTTCGCAGGTCCGCCATTGCTATCCCCCATGAGCCTCTTAGCTCCGTTATAGCCATTAGTATCTGTTGGTTTTCGGTCACTGTGCGCTGATGCCGCTGGGCACTGCTGTGTCTTGGCAAACGCTTCCATCGTGGGTTGTTTGCTTTTGCCCTTGATTACTCTCCCTGCCATCTTGCAATCTTGTTCAAGTATCCGAGGTTGCTTTGTTCTTGGTGTGGCAATTCTGTTTCGCTGTCTCGCCGTGCCACTTGTGAGGTACTCCAGCTCTGGGCTGTTATCCTTGAAGTACCCCGTATGGATTCACATGCGCTGCGCTATATCTTCGGGTGGGATGTGTCCTCCCATGTTTCCGTTTGTCCTTACTGCTTCTTGTAGATTGCTATTGGTCCCGGTCCGACCACCTGTCTCTTGGACGCCTTATACTCTGCGCACCATTGTATGTACGCTGAGGCCGCTCCCGCACCAACCGCCATCCAGCTCGGCCCTGTGCCTCGCGCACAATGCACGGTCCCCCACACTTGTCTGCTTTCCATTCTCAATGGATCTGGTAAGTTGTTCCATGGCTGAGGTGCCAATACCAATTCTAGCTGGCTTGTTCACCGTGCTCCCGTGGGCCAGTTGCAGGTTCTGTTGTGTGATCGCCCCTTTCGCGGCCCGCCTTCACAATGCACGTTGCTCAGTCAATGGGATTAGGCTCCTCCAGGTCTCTTAGCAGCCCTCAATAATCCATATCTTTCTCAGGGGGCTAAAGTGAGTCCCGGAACGTCACAGTGTGGTTTGGCCCCAGAGACAAGGGACTTCACGTGTTTCCAGGGGTTCCTGGCTCCACCCCCCCTTGTGGGTTACCTCTGATCACTGAGGGCTCTCAACTGCTAGGCCGGGGGCAGTTAGCATCACTGTTCTCGGTTGTAGGCGTTTTAATATGGGCTGCCATTTAGTGTGCTTTCACGTGCATCTCGTGTGTAATAGCTTCGTGTTCCAGGCACCATCCAGACTGCCTGCATGCTATGTACGGCTGCTTTCCACTCAATGTTCTGTTGATATATGGCCGACAGATGGTGCGAGCCTCCTGCTAAATGCGCAGCCAGCCGTTCCCCAACAACGTTCAACACTTGTATGTTATTAGGAGTTCCTGAAACAAAGCCCTGCATTGAGCTCCCAGACTAATCCATTACAGCTGTGAGCATGGAGTGAATTGCGCTTGCTACTTTAATGTCTTTCCAGGTCCAGGTTTCGTCTCTGTTCCGGGCCCGATGTACAATGTGGCAGCTCGCCTGCGTTAACCTCAGGACTGTGGCCACACTGTAACTAGTTCAGACCCAGTCACTCCCCCGCGCGTGTTGCTCTCCCAGCACAGGCCGCTCCGAGTCTGTGCGGGTGCTCAATCTGCAGCCCTCGAAATCAGCCTCTCGTATGGGCTATGCGTTCCTTGGCCTCTGGTCAGGGCGTACAGTGTGATATGTGCCCGCAGTGCACACGGCCGACGCTGTCCTCCGTTCCAGGCACTCCTGCCACGCGCTTGCTAATAGTTTCGTGGGGTATCCTTCAATCCATCTCTTCTCGTTGTTTCCTTTGTTTATCTAGCGGCGGCCATCTTCCCCGCCGCCTCGGCCAAACCTCGGGCTCTTCGTCAGCATCTAGCTCGGTAGGCACAACACAGATCCGCTCGACACTATATCCTCACGTGCCTCAGAGCTTCATACACTCAATCCTTCAGTTATAGGACATTTTCATAAGTATTTGCGCAATTTCTTGCAGGATGATGTGCGGATCGCAGGAGCTCCAAGGAAAGCACGTCCTCCTACATGGCTCTTTAGCCACGCCCCAAGTAGTGACAGTTCTTCTCCGCTTATCCCTGTGTTCGTATAGGACTGATTTCTTTTCCTCTGAGGTTATCTGAATTTTGAAAAGGTCTGCTGCCTTGCCAATAATGGTGTGAAAGGATACCAGGTCATCGGGTGGTGAAGTTTCCCCTGGGGAATCACGTTTTCTTGGTTTCTCCGTTATGTAGTCATCCCATTCACTATGTGTGTCTGGGTCGTGTGTCATCTCTACTTAGCCTCTTTCCTCTGTTTCGGTGAAGTCTCTGAACGGGTCCTCCTGCCAATCTGAAATTGAAGCAGTTGAGGGTACTATAGTTGGATCCTTTGCTGGCGAGGTTCTCCTCGGTCTAGGTGAGTATCTTGGAGGTGAGACTTGTCGGTGTAGCACTGCATGACAGTTGCCTGTTCCTGGGCCTGTGAAGAGGTTCAGGGGAGCGTGGGCATTTACGGGCTCCAACACTGGTGGGAGAGCCTCTAGGCATACTGTAATGTGGTGACTTGTCTCTTTGTGGAGATTTTGTGCTCCTTGAGCTTGCCTATGTCTGGGAGAAGATGGTGCCAATGGTTGGAATCTTTGGTGTCTATTGAACTCATCTATGATTCTTTGCATGGATTCCATCAGCATAGGATCATATGGGTCTATGATGTCCTCAGTGGTAGGGTGCAATGGTTGACTATTCTCTTTCAGGGTATAAATGGGTTGTTCCCCCATGACTTCAGTGTCAGAGAATTCCTCTTGCAGAATGATATCTGGTAACTCTACCATGTCCTTGATTGGCGATAATTGTATTATTACAGGTACTTCCTGTCCTCCAGGAGTGGTTGGAGTTTTGTCTTCAGCCTTATTTGCGCTATCCTCGGTGGGCGGTGTTCCTGTCGTTTACGGGATGCCCATGGACGACATTTCTGGCTTGTTTTTCCCTGCCGACGTTGGTGTTGATGGTTTCGTCGATGATTTCGTATACTAGGATTGTGACGTTGGTGCCGCTGACGAGAACTTCGTGGACAAATGGTGTGTTTCCTTCGCCGACAATTGTTTGGTTGACGACAATTTCGATGAGGATTTGCTTGTCGACGAGGACGTTTGGAGCGTGGTCGTAGACCGTGTTTCCTTCGTGGACGGCCTGGATGTCGACGAACCTTTATTATTACTACCGCTCGGAGTGTCCAAGTGTGTTCCTTGTGTTCAGAACTCTGTTGTCCTGCTGCTGGATTTGTGTGGCTCTGAGTATTTCTTCTACTTTCATCACTAAGGAGGAGGAGGAACTGCTTAAAATCCCCACACTAACGTGGAGCATCGCGGAGTGTCTGGGAGTGTTCCTTGTGTTCGGTGTGGGCAGCGTGAGAGGCAAAAATGGACGTGCATCTGGTGTCGCCTTCAACAATGCTTCCCCTGACACGAGTGAGGCTGCAACAATTTCATACGGAACCAGCAGGAGCTGTATGCAGCCTCGTGAAAACTCCCACAAACAAGAGACTAAAACAGTAGCACATCACCGCCTGCTTCCCAGGCGCCTGGTTTACCTACCGTGTCCTCGGCTTGTAAAGAGAATGTTGCAGTGAACCAGACGCTCGTACAGACAGGCAGGCTGGCTGGATTGTGTCCGTGTCAGTCAGAAACATTGGACACGACCGTCCGCTCTGATGGGTTGCGCATGCGGGGCAGTGTTAAACAGCCCTAAGATTGATGCAGTACAAGGCACAAACAAGGTGCAGGGGGCTACACATTTTTGCGATCCCAAATCTGACAATCCAGACAATATAAACGGCAATCAGCACGCAGGGAAGGGAATGATGGAAAACATTAAACAATATGTAGTACTGCCTTCCCTCCGTGTTCTTGCTTGGCGTGTGGTGGAACCTGGAAATAAAGTGACTGGGCTGCCTACAACAAATCAAGTAACTAAAAAGGTCTTAAGGACTTAATTAAAATCAACGCAAAGTTGACTGGTGCTGTGGTGTTGGCTGAGCCAACACGCAAGCACAGAAAATATTGCGGAATCACAGCCCCAAGAAATTGAAGACTACAAAAACTGTAAACTCGCCGAATCTGGCAAACTGGAGCTATGTCGGTCCCAGCAATCTTGCAGCCCCAATAAATGCAGAAGACTTGCTTCAAGTACCAGCCCGAGTGCTTTTGTGGCATGCTACCAGAACACAAAAGGAACAATTAGCATAATACTAAGAAACAGAAATACGGCACACTTTAAAAGGAGAAAAAATAGGAACGGAGTGAGTGTAGCTCGAAGGAGCTCTACATCCGATTCTTCTGAGGCAAATGAAGATACCTCATCTGACTCCGACTCATCCATAGTTGACAGAGAATTCCCAAAAGTAAGACGTCAAAACACGATGACAAGCCAACAATTTTTACGATCTTCTGCAGAGCCTCAGTTGGATTGTTTCGAATTGGTGGAGCAAGTGATTAACCAACTTAGACCGAACATAATTTCAGCTTTAACAATCACTGTCGCTCCTTTGATAAAGCTATATGAACAACTAAATGCGAGCCTTAAAGATCAAAACACCTTGATGGCTCTTGTCAATTCGAAAATAATAAATATGGAAACATTATTGCAGGACGCAAGAACCCAAGCACTGAATGATCACAAGAACAATGAAGCCCTTGCTATTCAAGTAAAAGACCAACTAAAGAACACTAAAGATAAACGTCTCTTAGCTGAAGTGGCAAGAGAGCAGTTGATGATCTTAAAAAAAAAACAGCAATTGCTTAATAGCGAAAGGGCCGCTACATCCAGAGAGCTAAGGACAGAGCTCGACTAAAAACGAGCTAAATAAGAAAGGAGGGAGACAACGAAAAAGAGAAAGTAAAGTGCCTTGAAAGCATAAACTTGGTGCTGACTAATAGTGTGGCTTGTCCGTCGAACACCAGAGGGAGCGTGAGTGGACAGCGGTATAGCCCCCCAGAAGTTGCGTCCTCATCCATCAACATAGCACAGACGACGATGGGAAACACGGAGGATGAGTTTGAACCTGCTCGTCCCTCGACTTCAGCAAATGCCGAGGGTCTTACTGAAAACCGCTCTCGGAACATCAAATCCCTAAACGGAATGATACAAACGGCACTGAATAATCTGAGAGCAAGTTATCAGGTAGCTAATGTTCCAGTTGCTGTAGAAGAGTCATATAATATACAGGAGAATGAAAAAAAACACCTGATCTGCCGGGAAATGATATAAATGATGATGACCGAGTGATGGAAGAGTTGGCAAGTTTGTTGACATACGAGATAAATAGTGTAGAATCAACACAGGAAGAAGGGGAGGAAGCGGAGGACAACTTAATATTGGCTTGGCATAGTAACACTGAACCCCAGACTGCACAGGATGCAAAATCTATGCAAACACGAACGTGCATAATGGTTATCACGCCAGATAAAGAAAGAAAACGGAGCATTCAAGTACATGAACATGTAACGGGCCCATTAAAAAAAAAATTCTCAACGCTTGATGAAAGATGGGCGCCGGCTATCTTCTGAATGTTTGAATCAACCGAAGGCAAAGTTATTTGAGTCACGACTAGAAAAATAAACCTTCAAGAACGGAAGAAATGTTGGATGCTAAGGCCCCATCTAAAATCAATGAAAAAAGCAAGTAAAAAAACATTGAGACTAGAGAAGAATGGAGAGAGGACAAGAGATTGCCACTGAAAAGAGCAACTCAATCGGCTAAGAGGAAGCAGAATATAACCACAAACTTCTGTGTCCTGCTAGAAAGAACTTTCCAGTCTGACGATGGTTTAATTTTGAACCAATATAATGTTCTACAACTATTAAACCACATTCCGCAACTGAGATCTAGAACGAATGACATAAAAACGGTGGAATTCATACAAGATTCAACAACAGATCGAGTACTATTGCACATCTACTCAAGAGCTATAAGAGATATTATAGTTGAAAATATTCCCAACCTATACTCTTGGGCTTTAATATAACCGAACCTTGGGTGACTCTATACCTGAAAAAGTAAAATCGCCATCGAACTATCAGAAAGAAAATTATCAGCCCAAGGGAAGCAACGATTGTAGGCCACAAAGAAGACAGACGTCAAATCAATAAATCAATCTAGAGTAGTGGCGAACAGTGACAAGGAAGGTGGGGACCATGGCTGTCATGAAGATTAGGGAACAGAAGTGAAAAAACAGATAAAAATCACGTTTGGTTGCAAAGAGAAGAGCGGTGAGATGCCAAGAAGTGTTGAAAACTGAGTAAATGATGAAAATGACCAAAATAACTGGAGCTGGATAGCAAGCTCCCCAAACCCACGATGCAAGAGATAATGCCAAAACAGTAATGTAAAACAGTATCTACAGATGGGCTCGTGGAACACAAGAGGCTTTGCCCATCTATTCAATAACAGTCTCGGGGTATGGAAACATTACACATTATCTGTTTACAGGAAACTTGGCTTCCGACTCATCCATCAGTCGAAGGTTTTGAAGTTACCTGGAATCCAGCTATCAAGCAGGCTGAAGGTAGGCCGATGGCAGGCTTACTAACCATGGTTAAACTAAAACATGGGCTACGGATCACAAAACGCATTAAACCTAACTCCCTACATACAATATAAATTCAAATTGTAGCTTGAACAGCTAATTTTAGGAAAATCGAAGAAAGCTTAGATATTGATATTTTATTTGTATCCCGCTCGTACATTTGTGTTTCAGAGCGCGACGAGGCAAGGAAGAGGAACAAGGGAGAAACAAAAACAACAATCTTACTAGGCCCAGTGACATTGAGAACGTGCATGTGCATGGGAGAGGGAAAGGGGAGAGTGCATGGGAGGGGGGAGAAGTGGAAAGTGCTGAGCAAAGGAATACAAATAAATAAACATATGAATAGATAATAAATGAGTAAATAAATAATAAAAAGCACCAAACAGTGATAGTGCAGCCAGCAAGTGGCAAGTGCTAGGTTTAAGGCAACAGATAGGGTGTGTCTTAAGTGCAGAAAGAAAAGGAGGGACTGTAGGGTTGCAGATACAGGCCCCAGTGCAAGGGATTGCGAGGAGGCAGTGCAGGTGGGTGGCAGGGTGAGCAGGTACCTGGGCCCGAAAGTCAGAGGGTGACCAGGTGCACAATGCCGAGACAGAACAGATTAGCAGGGGAGAGGCGGAACAAAGGCAGAAGCAAAGAGGAAGGTCTTGAGGTGCTTCCGGAACCTGAGATGGTTCTCCTCAAGTTTCAGAGTGGCAGTGAGGCTGTCCCAGAGGGAGGCCCCAACCAAAGACAGATCTACCCCCAGCTCGTTTTTTTAGAAAAACAACTGACCCAGAGGGAGTTAGATGTGGAGGAGCGCAGAGCTCGGGATGGAAGGTATTTACAGAGGGAAAGCTAAAGGTATTTTGGACCCCAGAAAGCCCTGTGGACAATGCAAAGGGACTTGAATTTTATCCTGGGAGCAACTGGGAGCCAATGCAGAAATTCTAGGGCTGGAGAGATGCAATCTTGAGGCTTGAAGCAAAGGACAAGTCTCGCAGTCCTGTTTTGGATGAGTTGCAAAGGGCAGGAGAGTAGAAGCAGGTAGATTTAGAAAGAGGCAGTTACAATAATCCAACCTAGAGAGAAGCAGGGCTCGAGAGACAGTGAGCTTCTGGGGAAAGAGAGGAAAGGCAGAGTACCTCTAAGGAGATGCAGTAGGAAGTTTGACTTTTTAGAGACATCAGAGATGTAGGCAGAAAAGGAAAGCGTGGAGTCAAAGATGACCCTGAGGTTCTTAGCCTCGCAGGTGGGGGTATGAGGAAGGCCAAGGGAGGCTGGCCAAAGAGTGACAGGAAAGGAGGGTGAATGTGTGCCGATGAGGATCTCCGTCTTGCTGTCATTCAGACAGAGATCGTTGGCGGTACACCAATCGTAAATGGCAGATAGGCAATCAGGGATGAGAGGAAGACAGAAGAAAGTTGAGTGTCTTCAGTTTAGCACTGAAAATTGGAGCACAAAATGGCAATGCGGTGGGAGAGAGTTGCCAGGTATTGGTTGAAAAGCCAGGGTGAGAGGTTGGACCCCTGGGGAACACCAGAAGTAGAAAGGGAGATAGCTGAAAGGAAGGTCCCAATTTGGACCTTGGAGGGTCTATCAGAGAGGAAAGAAGTCAGCCAGGTCAGGGCCTGATCAGTGATACCCAGGATATCACGCAGACGGTTGAGCAGGATGGTATGGCTGACTGGGTCGAAGACAGAAGAGAGATTGAGTAGAATGAGGACAGAGGGGATGTTAGAATCAAGGTTGGAGAGCAGATCTTCACGGATGTTCAGGAGCGCAGTTGTGCTTCTGGCAGCTCTAAAGCCAGACTGATGGTCGTGGAGACAACCAATAGAATCAGAGTGAAGGTTAAGCTGCGAGATGGCAAGCTTTTCCAGGAGTTTGCCCAGAAAAGAAGAGCTGGAGAATTCCCCCCGTCTGGTAGACTGCAGTGAAAAAACTGAAGATGGCTGCATGGGGTGAAGCTTAAGCCCTGCCATCTCATTGGTTAGGGTCATAAAGGACCAAAGTGAGGTGGAGGGACTACACAAGTGAATGTCTCATTGGACATAATGGGCAATTCACATTGCCTTTTACTATGGAAATAATGTAGATATATAATTATTTGAAATCGCTGAGGATTCCCGGTCAGATGACAGGGCATATTGAAGCATGTGAATCTATGAAAGATCCAATGCTGGAGAAGTCTGTCTTACTCCAAGTGTCCTCTTATCTTTAAAGACCACAAATGGAAGCTTGCGGGACCTTTTTTGAGGCCAAATGTGAACAAAAGTAACATTTTCGGAAAAACGTCTGAATTTGTAGCGCTTTTACCACGCTTTCCTGCATTGCTCCTCTGAAGATCCTGGGACCTGCTATCTCTTTATTTGCCTTTCATGGAACTTGGCAGCATTTCTTTTGCCCCCACCATGCGCTCCCTTGAAGATGGCCGCTCGGGTGGTTGCTGTGTGTGAGGCAGTGGATGTTAGCTGCCTGGCCTGCCCCTCTCTGCCATTGGTTGGTTGGTGCCTTCCTCATCTGCACAACTGGGGACAGGCAGGCAAAGCTGACCAACGTTCCAAAGGCCCACTTCTAAGGCCCCTGTCAGCTTCCTGTCCGCTTTCCGGAAAACGTTTGTGAAGCCACTACCCCACAATCACCTTTTCAACTCTCTACTTGGGCCCCCCAGGTCACGCAGCCCTGAAATTGGACTACTAAAGCCTCTCCTATTTAACACTCTGTGTCTTTCTGTCTCCTCCCTCTATCCTCCACTCTCCCCTCTTCCTGCCCTAACTCCTAGATTTATTACCTAACCTTCCCCCCACACTCAACTCTACTTTTACCTCATCTCACCAACCTTCAGACGCACTTACCGCATATAGCTCTAAGAAGAGTGTGTTTTTGAAAGTCAAATTTGGGTGTGTCTTCAGAAAGTCAAATTTGGGTGCGTCTTCAGAAAGTCAAATTTGGGTGCGTCTTCAGAAAGTCAAATTTGGGTCTGTTTTTAGAAAGTCAAATTTGGGTGTGTTTTTCATTGCATTTTTTCCCTACCATCTATCAGCCCAGTGACGCTCACCTGCTTCTGTCTCTTAACGCGCCCTCTCTCTACCTACCATGGCGCCATCAGTTTCTCCCATCTACTCTAACTGCTTTACTATCGACTATCCCTCCCTTCTCCTAAATCTGGCAAGAAGAAATTCAAAAAGGACATCCTGACTTCCAACCCTCGTCTCCCCATCGCTGATACCTACTCTAGCACTTCTGCCAGACAAACCCTCACTAACATCCTCTTTGCCATTACTTCACCTGACCTTTGGACCCCTCATATGGTCTCTACGCTGTCCTCTATCTTCCTCTCCCATTAATGGCGGCACCCGCTGGGAAGTCCGTATGGATTCCTTTGACTCTTCCAGAGTCTTCATTAAAGGCATGGTCTAGTAAAAAATTTTATTTGAAAAATAGATAGGCAACATAAAAAAAATACTAGCATTCTCTTTTTTAAAATTTCCTATGTAAAATGTTGAGCTATTCAAGCTCAAAATTCACAAAAGCAAGCACATGGGCGCATCCATTTTGTGAACTGGATGCCCTCCTGTGCTGGCTTTTGCAGCACTAATAAAGGAAAAGCCAGCCAGCTGTAGTAAACAAAAGCTACCGCTGGGTGGCTTTCCCTTCATTAGTGCTGTACGCGGAGGACGGGGACCGGAGACCAGAGCAGGAAAGCTGCAGCTGAATCTTGGTAAGTGCTATTTATTTAAAAAAAAAAAAATAAGCACTAGCTGCGGTTTTTTTTTCTAAGTTTTCCGGGCTGGAGGAGCCTGGAAAACTTAGAAATAAAACCGCAGCTTTAAAACGTTGTATTTATGTTTGCGGTCGCTTTTGAAGCGACCGCAAACATAAATACAACGTTATTGTGTTGGAAAACGCTGCGGTTTTTCTTTCCGAGTTTTTCAGACTCCTCCGGCTCGGAGGAGCCTGAAAAACTCGGAAAGAAAAACCGCAGTGTTTTCCAACACAATAACGTTGTATTTATGTTTGCGGTCGCTGAAGCGACCGCAAATATAAATACAACGTTATTGTGTTGGAAAACGCTGCGGTTTTTCTTTCCGAGTTTCTCAGACTCCTCCGGCTCGGAGGAGCCTGAAAAACTCGGAAAGAAAAACCGCAGTGTTTTCCAACACAACCGCGTTGTGTTTCTGCCTGAATCTGCTTTCCCATTTGGGGCTCTCGGGCTCCCCTTGGGGAGAAACAACGCGGTTGTTTTCCGCAATGCTGCGTTGTTTCTGCCTGAATCTGCTTTCCCATTTGGTGCTCCCGGGCTCCCCGTGGGGACCCCGAGAGCCCCAAATGGGAAAGCAGATTCAGGCAGAAACACAACGCGGTTGTGTTGGAAAACGCTGCAGTTTTTCTTTCCGAGTTTCTCAGGCTCCACCGAACCGGAGGAGCCTGAGAAACTTGGAAAGAAAAACCGCAGCGTTTTCCAACACAATAACGTTGTATTTATGTTTGCGGTCGCTTCAAAAGCGTTTTTAAAGCTGCGGTTTTATTTCTAAGTTTTCCAGGATCCTCCAGCTAGTGCTTATTTATTTATTTTTTTAAATAAATAGCACTTACCGAGATTCAGCTGCAGCTTTCCTGCTCTGGTCTCCGGTCCCCGTCCTCCAAAAGCAAAAGCCAGCACAGGAGGGCATCCATTTCACAAAATGGATGCGCCCATGTGCTTGCTTTTGCGAATTTTGAGCTTGAATAGCTCAAAATTTTACATAGGAAGTTTTAAAAAAGAGAATGCTAGTATTTTTTTTTATGTTGCCTATCTATTTTTTAAATAAAATATTTTACTAGACCATGCCTTTAATGTCTACCTAAATGGCATTGTCATGGTGCAAGGCCCTCAGGCCAACCTACGTCTCTGACAGGCAGCTCCGCCGCCTCATCAATTTCCTCCCTTCTCCTGCTGTCCCCCCCACTTCCATCAGCTAACTTGTCCCCTTCCACTTCCTCCCCTGTCCCCTCTCTTACTCCCTCTAAACCTACGCAGGACGTACCTCAGCCTTGTACCCCTCCCAGGAAGGATTTCAAGGCTGGCAACCTTCTTCATCTTGCCACTCTCAACCCTCGCTCTGCTGTCAAACATTCCTCTGACATCTGCCCCCCTCCTGGAAGAACTTGACCTTGATGTCCTCAGTCTTACCGAGACCTGGTTCACCACCAGCTCTGTCACGAGTTTTGACACTCTCCTCCCTGACGGTTACAAGATCCTCTCAGCACCCAGATCCACCTGGCCCAGAGAGGGTGTTGCTCTGATCTTCCCTGAGTAGATTGCTACTTTTATCACCCCCCACTCAGACCTATTCCTTTTTCGAATGCCTCGTCTGTAGGCTCTCTCTCTCTCTCTCCCAGCCACTCCCCTACTATTGCTACTCTCTACCGGCCCCCTGGCCAAGTCACCTCTTTTCTCTCTGAGTGGGCAGACCTCCCCACAGCCCTCTTGGCCTCTTCCTCTCAACTTGTCCTCCTTGGGGACCTCAACATCCATCTTGATTCTTCCTTTTCTCCATCTACACTCTTTTGCAACCTCTGCGATTCACTCTCCCTTTCCCTCCGGCCCTACTCACTCTGCTGGCCATACACTTGATGCCTTGATCTCCTCTGGCCTCCCCCTTTCTAACCCCTTCATCACTCCTCTCACCTGGAGCGATCACTCCCTTCTATCCTCTTTTCTTCCCATCTCCTCCCCTCCAGCCAAGCCTGCCCCAAGACTGCCATCCACCTTCTCAGACATCCGACCCATGAAGCGCGTGTCAGTCGAGGCTTTTGCTGCCTCCTTCTCACCCCCTCCTCCACTTCAGGCTGACTCTCACCCTGACTCAGCACTTTCCCTGCTCTTCTACTCTATTACTGCTACCCTTGATGCTCTTGCCCCTGTCATGAGGATCCGCCTTAAGCCCAAAGCTAAGTGCAACACTTGGTTTGACTCTGACCTATCTTCACTTAAACGTAAGTGTAGGGCGGCTGAGAGGAAATGGAGGGCCTCTTGCTCATCCCCTGACAAACTGGCCTGTCGCCTTCTCCAAAGGCAATATCGTCTCTCTGTACGAACCAAAAAGCGAGCTCATATTCAAGCCCGTGTTTCTGCAGCATCTAACAACTCAGCCAAACTTTAAAATCTGCAAGGAGCTGGCCAACCCTGCAGCAGTATCCACCTCTCCTCTCGCCTCGCCTCTCTTGCCCTTTGCAATGACATTGCCTCACACTTTATTTGTAAAACTAAGGACATCCTGTCCACACTCTCCTCTCCTTCTACCCTCACCTCCCCTCCTCTGTCTACTGATCCTCCCTCAGATTCTCCTCCTCCCTCTTCCTCCGCCTTTCCTCTTTTCTCCCCTGATGAGGTTGCCAGACAAGTCCGATCTATGAAAGCCTCATCAAAACAGGTTCATCCCTGTTCCTCCAAAACCATTAAGGATGACATTGACACCCTTGCACCTGCCCTTGCAGACTTCTGCAACCTCTCCTTTGCCTCTGGTTCTTTCCCCTCCCCCCTGAAACACTCCATTGTGCATCCCCTACTCAAGAAACCCTCAGCTGATCCCTCCTGTCCAGCTAACTATCGTCCCATTTCCATCACCCCCTTTCTGGGTAAGCTCCTGGAAAAGCTTGCAATCTCTCATCTCAACCTTCATTCTGACTGTCGGCTCACTCCATGACACCCAATCTGGCTTCAGAGCCTCCAGAAGTACGGAAACTGCCTGGCATTCAATAGTGCTGGAAGGAACGCTTTGTTGTATTCACGTGTATTCTGTCTGTAATCACATTATCTACTACAGCATTGCGAGCGGTCTTGAACTCTTGCTGTAAACGGAACGAGGATTCGCTTCCTGGAGGAGGCGGACACTGCTGTGGCCATGTGACTGGTCACAAAACCATCTGTGAGCATATACTGCCGGCCCAACCGCCCGAGCGGCGCTTTCAATAGTGCTGGAAGGAATGCTTTGTTGTATTCACGTGTATTCTGCCTGTAATCATATTATCTACTACAGCATTGCGAGCGGTCTTGAGCTCTTGCTGCTCCTTCCTGGAGGAGGCGGGCACTGCTGTGGCCACGTGACTGGTCACGTGACCATCTGTGAGCATATACTGCCAGCCCAGCCACCCTTCCGGTGTTAAGCCCGCAGCGGAGAAAAGGGCGCAGCACCCTTACTACTGTTTGTCTGCTGTTTGGCTCTGGGAGGCTCCGGGTTACGGAGGAAAGGGAGCCGCTTGAGGAGCTTGTGTGTATTCTTACTTGTGGCAAGACTCTACATAATTTAATAAATTCCTGCAAGACTCACTCAATTTTGGTTCGTTGGCCTTTAGGCAGGAGACTGGGAGACTGCGGAGGAGCTCTCTTTGATCCCGGGTACTGTTCTACTATTGCTGTCATTTAGGCTTTAACCTCTTACGGTTGCCACTTGGGACTTCTACATTTATTTAACCTCCGGAAGGAGGGTCTACTTTTAGGTAATTGCTGTGTTTAGTTGGACACTGGGGAGGAGAGACGGACTAAGGCTGCTCCTCAAGCCGTTGGGCGTTCCAAGGCAGTGTAAATTTAACATATGTATATCTCAGAATTTATTCAATATTGCATTTGATATTTTTTGAATGTCAAATTTTATTAATATTGTTTTCTATCTCGGCCTTTTTTTTCCTTTATTTTTATATAGGGGTTGCGAGTTTTCTCCCCCCTAGATACTCCTTTTATCATACTTGCGATTTTAACATTGATGCACATTTTTAACCCCCATTCTAATATTAGGTTGTGTTCTATCCTCTGGAAATTTCAATTTTATTTCTTCCCCACCTATTTCCAGAGGCTGCGAGTTGTACTCTCCTCTGGTTAGGTAGACGACCTGTTTTATATTGCACTTTATTCTATACTATTTTACGGATCTTTTAATTTTAGGGAGTGCTCCTGTTTAATTAATCCAATTGAATATGCCTGCACTTAGAAGCGGGTTTGAAACTGTTGAGAGCCAAGAGTATAAGGTGGTAGAAGCTCAGCTGGTCTCACCGTTAGAGTGCGAAGTGCCCATTAATATAGACCACATGGAAAACAAGGTTGGCTGTAACAGATCTGTTGAAATGACTGATGAAGGAGGGACTTCTCATACATCTTGTGTGAGTATTGAGAGACCCCCATCATTAATTTAACAGCTTTGGAGGAACAAGCGTCTATTGGGGAAAATCTAGATATATTAGATACAGGCACTTATGGGCAATAGGGACAAGTTGGATTGTAGACAGGAACTTACTGATGAAGAATGTCTTCAACAAAGTATATTTGGTACTAAAAGGGTGGTTCGCTTTTATGCATCTACTCCCCTTCAGAAGGCCGTTTTAAGTGAAAAATTGAAAGCTAGGGAACTTCATGGCCTGGACTCATTAAGGCTGAATACGATAGTAAATAAGTGTAAATATCCGTTTTGTAAGAACTATTCCACTCATAATTCGCCTGCGGCGTTTATTTTTGGGAAAGGTGAACAGGATTAGAGACAGTGTTCTACTGGCCCTAATCAGTCTAAATATGCTAGCTGGGCAGAACAAGCTAAAGGGACTCCTATTCCGCCCCATCATAATCTTAATCAACCAATTGGGAGGGATGATTTGGATGATTCCTTTTTGCGTATGGTGGATGCTACGGGCGACCTGCTCAAAGAAATTATTGATTTAGAGATGCCCACGGGGAGACTTATCTAAAGGCAAGGGTGTGAGGAGTCTATCTGAGGGGGCGCAGAGTGGTGCACTCTTAGACCTATAGATATTACTATGTTGGGGAAACAACAAGAGGGAAAACAAAAAGACCTCACTACACCGGCGTTAGAGGCCCCTAATATTCCTATACATAGGAAGGTGACCATTACTCAAACGGATAGGGATGGTAACAACCGAGCAGAAACAGTGGATAGTTCCACGGAACCAGATCAGGCGATACTAGAAATTCAATCCATAGGTAAGGACAAACAGGAAAAGCCTTGTTCGGGTAAGGAAGATAGAGGCGATTATCTTCTACCCCTCCTATCTAATCTACATATTAGTCTAAATTTGGCTCTGAAAACCATGGGCGAGTCCCAAGAGATGCTTGGGGGTTCTATGGTAGGCCAACAAGCTGCCTTTAATCAATTAGTTACTCGTTTGGCATTTTTGGAGGGTCCTGTGGAAGGCAAGACCTATAATGACCATAATATTAAAGAGCAGAATCAATATAAATATAGAGAGGAACAAAGCATTAGGCTCGCAAACATGGATGCCAAAATTACTACTCTGTTGGAATTCATGCTTTCAGGGGATCGCCCCACTTCGTCAGATAGAGGGATAGGGGAGCAAGAATTCCTAAATCAAGGAGGTAAAAAATCACAGAATAATAAATATGAAAATGAATTGAGGTGTCCTGACAGTACATCTGTTCTTCTGGATGCCATTGCGATAGCAACTGGGGGTATACTCAAGAGCAAGACACAAACATCTAATGCCCAGGAGCATGTTATGGAAACTTCTAAGGAGGGGGAATGTTTGAATATTAGCAGTGAGGATGCTATAATCATCCAACACACCCCACCTAAAAGGGGGCACATATGTAAACCAAAAAATAAACATATGGAGAAAATAGCATCAGACCCAGTTTTGGAAACGGGGAGCTTGACTGAACCCAACGAAGTACACCCTGCCAATACTTCCAATTACGACATTAATGAGGTACCCCAAGCGTAAAAAAAATAAAAAAAACAGGCTAGGATGCTCAAAAAAACTAAAAATATGCCTATCACAAAAATTAAAGGCAGGCATTCTAATCTTAAAGCAATTAGGAATATTCCGGCACAAGAAGAGCTTGATGATAGTGGGGTAGTCAATGGCTCGAATAGGGGAGAGGGTCAGGAGCGGGGTGAGGTTACCAAGAAATATCCTTTCGGTGGGGGAGAAAAAATTATCAACCCTAACACTCGAGGGTAATCTATTGAGAACTGGTCAAGATCGCCCCCAAACTAAAACTAAGATGACAGCCTTTGGTAAAATAACTAGTACTAAACATGCCAGAACATCAATAGGTACGCAACAAATAAATATCCTCCCCACTGCCCAAGTAACAGCCCCTGCAGCTTATACTAACACTCCCTCTTCTAATGAGCTGACTGCTATGGCTGAGAGTAGGAGTGGCTCTACTCTCAATAATATGGGGGAAAGTCCCTTAGATACACAGACCCCTAAAATTCAGGACACTCAAGGAAATGCATTGGCTAAACCTCTTTTAGGCAACGCAAAGATGAAGTCTGTTGCGGTACAGCCCCTCGCCACGACCTATAGAGGGAAGATCCTGGGTTGGATTAATAACAATAAGACAGATTCTCAGGTCAGTCTAAATAGAACGCATCTGTTAAACTTGTTTAAAAAAAAAATTCATCTATTACGGGCTATAACAACCGATGACAGACGCTATTTCCTTACCAAATCATAACAATCATTGAGTGGTAAACTGCTTTCACTCGGTGATGGTGGCAGATATGGTGCATGCTCAAGAAAAAAAACTTAATTCTCTGGGTTATGGCCTGACCATTAGCAGACGATAAAGAGGCTGATAGTTTCCTACAATATATGGAACCGACCAACATCCAAACGAAACAAATTGCACATTTGGGTACTAGAAAATTAGAAAACTCTGATCCAGCACTGGCCCTAATCTCTAGCCTGCTCAATAGTGGCCAGGATTGGTCATGGTTGCAACCAGCTCTTAAAACTTTAGAGACCCTTAGACAAGGCAATGGGCGCTCTTAACAGTTTTGATATCGAGGTTATTTCTTGGAATTCATGCGTGGCTCACATTTGAATACATTTTTGACTAAAGGTGAATTTTACATCTGCCCCCGCATTTACTTTTTCCAAGAAACCATGATGCTTACTGACATGTATATAGATGGTTTTTATACCTTCTCATTAGCCTCGAGGGGGGTAGCAGGGCTGCCTAGTGGTGGTTTGACCATTGCGTTTCATGGTAATGTGATTTTTAAAGTGAATGCTTTTGGGTATCGTTTTATCCTCAGAGAATAATGTAGATCCTATTCTCCTGTTGAACCTCTACTGGAATCCTCTAAAAGGTGGCCTTTGGAACAGTGGAGGATTCTCTGGGAGAAATTCTGGGAGGTTGGTTTGAGAAGGGTTTTGGAAATCGTATTATGGGAGGCGATTTTAACTCCTCCTGTGCTGAGGGCTCTATGCTGAGTAAGAGAGGGGTTACCCCGAAAATGCTTCATCCTAATCTTAAGAGGTATATTGTGGGATAAATTCCTTGAACATTGGGATTTGGGACTCCTAAACCATGCCTCGGACTGGAACTTACCCAAACACACCTGGAAAAGAGGAAGCAATAGTTCTAGAATTGATTTTCTTTAATGTTTCCAACAGATGGAAACAAGCATGTGGAAAATTGACGCTTATGGAGGTAGATCTGGGCGATCATATTCCTCTATACTTTTCTCATTATCACTTCCATGTCCGGATATTCACATCAATCCAGAGTTTATGAGCCTAGAGGCGATGAATAATGGGAGAACGATTGTTTGGACTAAGAAAACAATTATGAAATTTAATGCCCTGTTCTTGGAGAACATGACCCTAGAGTCGCATCGAATTTTGAGGGAAGGGGATCTCTCATTGGGGGCATCCTACTCTAACAATATTATGTTATCATGTGCCTATAAAATTAGTAGGACGGGTGACATGGGGGTGATGAAACCTAAGGTGAGGGTTGGAGACTTCAGAATCCAGAGACCCAAGCGCACTAAATGTAGGGATCTGAGGATTCTGAAGAAATAACCCATCTCATTTGCTCAATTGCAGCTTAGGAAGAGAAAAATTATCTTGAAACACAAAAATCTGATTAAGTCTCTGAAAATTGATCAATACCTTGCAGTTCACCAACAGATGATGTATAACTTATGTAAGGGCAGAGATGTTACATTTTGGGCTACTGTTAATAACACGCTCAGCCCGGTTAAAGATAGACTTGCGTGCCCTATCCAAGCAGAGGCTTAGTGTTCTTACTTTAAGAAAAAGTTTGAATTGCCTTTTGCCTTTTCGAGGGAACAAGATATGGATTTGGGTCCTCCAGTGGTGGGTGAATGTTCTTGGGACTTTGAGGATATCACTTGGGCTATTAATAAACTTAAACCATCTAGAGCACCGGGCCCGGACGGCATACCTCCGTTCGTTATAAAGGCGGTGCCCGAAATATGGGCCGAGTTGCTTAAAGCCCTATTTGATGATATCTTTAAAACCCATACCATCCCCAAATCATGGGCTCAAAGTATTATTGTACCCATATTCAAAAAAGGTGATGTACTCAATCCCCAAAACTATAGACCCATAGCACTTTTAGATGCAGCTAGTAAGGTCTTCGGTATTTTACTTTTAAGAGATCTCAACAAAGTGATTAGGAGGAATGCTTGTTTTAGCAAATTTCAGGTTGGCTTTAGAGAGGGTTTGGGAACCAACTTGAATGGGAATATTCTAGCTCACTTGAGAGATACGGTCCATCAATCTAACATGGGTGAAATTTTTATGGCATCCTTCGACCTTTCCAATGCCTTTGACAGGGTTATCAGAGCGGGATTATGGACTAAGATTCTAGCAATGAACTTCCTTCTGAAAGATTGGCCAACTCTTGGCTCGGTTGCATTGGAATACCTCGATCAGGGTTCATTTGTCACATGAAGGTACTCTCTGAGGCCATTGATACTAAAGTTGGGGTCAAGCAGGGCTGTTCACTCGCACCCACCCTCTTCAACCTATACATGTGCGTGTGGAGGACATGTGGCAGGGCCCTTCCATTGCACCGGTTAGGTTGGGGAGTTTGGCCATCGAGTGGATGGCTTTTGCTGATGATTTTATTCTTTTTGACCGCACCCCACGTGGCCTTCGTAGAAAGATGGATATTTTCTATCAGTATGCGATGGTGAACAATCTTTCCCCTAATGCATCTAAATCCCGAACTATTGTGGTCACTAAGAAAAGAACCATCAAATCTTATAGTTGGAGGATGGGAGAGGATTAGGTGAAACAGGTCCAGGCCATAACATATTTAGGCTATAACTTTATGATCTGATATGATATATGATAAAGCATTTGTAACGCGCCTATATACAAGCGTTTCAAGGCGCGACGAGGCAGGGGGGGGGGGGAACAAGGGGAGACAGACAACGATCTTACTAGGCCAGGTGTCATTCAGATCGCGCAAGTGCAAGGGTAGAGGGGAAGGGAAAAGTGCATGGGGGAAAGGGAGAGGGGAAAGTGCAGTACAGGGTTATTAGCATACAGCATACAGGATACAGGATAAATAACAAGGGCCAGCTGGTGGCAAGTGCGAGGTAAGTGCAGACAAGTGCTGGGAAGGGGGGCTGTATGGATACAGACACAGTCCCGTAGTGCAGGGGTTGCCGTGGAGGCAGTGCAGGAGAGAGTGGCTGGGCCGAGAACGGTGAATGGCCCATTTGCAGATTCAGTGCAGTTTCAGTAATATTAGCAGGGGAGAGGGGGAGAGAAAGCGGAGGCAAAGAGGAAGGTTTTGAGGTGCTTCCGGAACCGGAGGTGGTTCTCCTCAAGTTTCAGGGAGGTAGGAAGGCTGTTCCAGAGGGAGGCCCCTGCAGTGGAAAGAGATCTGCCCCCAACTTGTTGTTTGGAGAAGCGGCTGACCCTGAGGGAGTTGGAGGCGGATGAGCGAAGAGCTCGAGAAGGAAGATATTTAGGAAGAGAGAGTTGAAGGTATTTTGGCCCAAGGCCCCAGACGGCCTTGTGGACAATGCAGAGGGTTTTGAACTTGATCCTCGCAGTCACTGGGAGCCAGTGTAGTGATTTCAGTCCTTGAGAGATACGGTCCCTGGGCTTGAGGCCAAGGACAAGTCTTGCAGTCCTGTTCTGGATGAGTTGCAAAGGGTGGAGAGTAGAGGCGGGCAGATTAAGATAGAGGCTGTTACAGTAGTCCAGCTTAGAGAGAACCAGGGCTCTAGAGACAGTGAGCTTCTGGGGGAAGGAGAGGAAAGGAAGGATACCTCTGAGGAGGTGTAGCTGGTAGTGTGACTTCTTAGATACGTCTGATATGTGAGGAGAGAAGGAGAGTGTGGAGTCGAAGATGACCCCAAGGTTTTTTGCCTTGCATGTAGGAGCAGGAAGAGGGCACAGAGAGGCCGGCCAGAGAGCAGCAGGGAAGGAGGGAGTGGGAGTGCCGATGAGTAGAATCTCAGTCTTACTGGCATTAAGGCAGAGGTCGTTGGCGGCACACCATTCCTGGATAGCAGAAGGACAGTCAGAGATGAGGGAAGGAGAAGAGGAGGCCGAGGGTAGCCTGAAAATGAGCTGGGTATCATCCGCATAGCACTGAAAGTAGGGGCAGAGAGCGGCGATATGTTGGGGGCGAGAAGTGCCAGATACTGGTTGAACAGCCAGGGAGAGAGGTTAGATCCCTGGGGGACACCACAGGTAGAGAAGAAGATGTCAGAGAGGAAAGACCCCAGTTGGACCTGGGAGGGTCGATTTGAGAGGAAAGAGGTCAGCCACGTCAGAGCCTGACCAGTGATACCGAGGTTATCACGGAGACGGTTGAGCAGGATGGTATGGTTGACAGTATCAAAGGCAGAAGAGAGATCAAGCAAAATGAGAACACATGGAATGTTAGAGTCAAGGTTCGAGAGCAGATCCTCACGGATGTTCAGGAGAGCAGTTTCCGTGCTTCTGGCAGCTCTGAAGCCAGACTGATGGTCATGAAGACTACCAACACATTCAGCATGGAGATTAAGCTGGGAGATGGCCAGTTTCACCAGGAGCTTGCCCAGGAAGGGAGTGATAGAGATTGGGCGATAGTTAGCTGGGCAGGAAGGGTCGGAAGAGGGTTTCTTAAGAAGGGGGTGCACAAGGGAGTGCTTGAGAGGGGATGGGAAGACTCCAGAGGCGAAGGAGTGATTGCAGAAGTCAGCAAGGGCAGGAGCCAAGGAGTCAATGTGGTCCTTGATAGTTTTGGAGGAACAGGGGTGGACCTGTTTTGACGAGACTTTCATAGATCGGACTTGTCTTGAAACCTCGTCAGCAGAAAAAAGGGGAAAGGAAGAGAAGGAGAGAGGAGGGGTGGCTGCAGAAGAGCCAGAGGAAGGGCAGGGAATAGAGGGGGGGGAGGTTATAGGAGGAGAGTGAGGACAGGATGTCCTGAGTTTTTGAAATGAAGTGAGAGGCCAGTGCCGTGCAGAGGGCCTGGGAGGGGACAGGAGAGGTAGAGACTGCAGCAGGGTTGGCCAGCTCCTTGCAGATTTTAAAGAGTTCGGCCGAATTGTTAGATGCCGCAGAGATGCGGGCTTGGATAAGGGCTCTCTTCTTGGTGAGAACGGAGAGCCGGTATTGCCTTTGGAGCAGGCGACAGGCCAGTTTGTCAGAGGATGAACATGAAGCACGCCATTTCCTCTCTGCCACCCTGCACTTGCGTTTAAGGGTGACGAGATCCGAGTCATACCAGGAGTTACATTTGGCTTTGGGCTTCAGGCGGATTCTCATGACAGGGGCAAGGATATCAAGAGTATCAGATATAGCAGAGCGGAGAGGGCTGTGTCAGGGTGGGAGTCAGCCAAAGGGGGAGGAGGGGGCAAGAAGATGGCAGCGAAAGCCTCAACTGACACGAGCTTCATGGGTCGGATGACCGAGAAGGAAGGTGGCAGTGATGGGTGTGGCTTTGCCTGTGGGGGAGGGAGGGTGAGGTGGGAGGAGAGGAGAAAGTGATCACTCCAGGAGAGAGGAGTGGAGAGAGGGACAGAGAGGGGAAGGTTAGAGGAGATCAGGGCATCAAGAGTGTGCCCTGCAGAATGAGTCGGCCCAGACGGGAGAATAGAGAGTGAGAGAGAGTCGCAGAGGTTGCGAAAGAGTCCAGAGGGGGGACAGGAGGCATCCAGGTGGATGTTGAAGTCTCCAAGAAAGAGGAGTTGAGTGGTTGAGGACAGGAGTGAGGAGGAGAGGTCCGCCCACTCGGAGAGGAAGGAGGAAATTTGACCAGGTGGCCGATAGATAGTAGCCACGGTTAGGGAATGGCTAGGAGAGAGAGAGAGAGTCGGCAGACAAGACATTCAAAAGAGGAGTAGGTCTGCATGGGAGTAACAGTGGCAGGAATACACTCGGGAAGATAAGGGCCACACCTCCCCCCGCACGGTTGGGCCTGGGCACAGAGAGGATCTTGTAACCGTCGGGTAGGAGTGTGTCAAAGCTGGTGACAGAGCTGGCCGTGAACCATGTCTCAGTGAGACCGAGTACGTCAAGGTCAAGATCCTCAATAAGGCAGCAGATATCAGAGGAATGTTTGACGGCAGAGCGAGAGTTAAGAGTGGCAATGTGGAGAAGTTTGCCATCTTTGAAGGATTTCCGGGGAGGGGTACAGATCAGAGGTACGCCCTGCGGAGGTGAAGGAGGAGCACGAGAGGGGGTGGGGAGGGAGGGGAGAGGCAAGTTAGTCGAGGACAGAGGAGGGGGCACAGCAGGAGAGGAAAGGAAGTTGATGAGGCGTGGGAAGCGTCTATCGAAGAGGTGAAGGTTGGCCTGAGGGCCTTGGACCAAGACGGTCCCATTAGCATAGTCATTAATGATGGCCTTAGAGGAGTGGAAGGAAGCCAAGAGGACATCCCAACGGGTGCCACCATTAATGGGAGAAGAGGAGAAAGGAGAGAGCACGGAGACCATATGAAGGGTCCATAGGTCAGGAGAAGGCACGAAAAAGAGGATGTCAGTGAGAGTTTCCTTGGAGGAGGCACTAGTGTAGGTGTCAGCGATAGGGAGGCCTGGGTTGGAGACCAGGATGTCCTTTTTAAACTTTTTCTCCTACCAGATTTAGTGAGGAGAGCAGGATAGTCAATGGACAAGCAGTTAGAAAAGATTGGTGAGATAGAGAGCACCATAGAATAGGAGAGCGTGGGTGGGGGAAGACAGGACAAGCGCAAGCGGACAGGAAGAGAGCGGCAGGCGTTAGTTTACCACAAATTCAGAACATAGTAAGCGTATCAGGTACACAGTGGAGAGGCCACTTAATTTGAAAATCCTGCAGAGGGAGAAAAACCCTAGCTTACCACAAATTCAGAACACGAAGAAGTGTAGCCGCACTGCGAGGAAATGAACAGGTAGGGGTGGGGTGGGCCGAGGGAGCAGGTGGAGCTCACAAGATGAGGCGGTGGAATGGCCCTGGCGTCCCCTGCGGACACCTGCAGACACACCGGGAGCCGCAAAGGAGGGAGCCGCCCTTTGCCTAAGGGGGCCCTTAGCCGCTGGGGCTGCCGGGCAGGGGCTGCCCTGGTAGCACCAATAAGAGGAGGAGGAGACACGGGCCAGCAGCCAATCAGGGGGGAGCTGGGAGGATTGAGGGAGGGAGGGGACCAAGGAGAAACACGGAAGGGGAGAGAGGGGGGCTGGGGAGAACACACAAGGGGAAAAAACAATGGTAGCAGCCCAAGAATGGGCAGAAAAACAACACAGGGCCCACGGAGGGCTCAAATACCTTTGTCTGGGGGCCTGCAGTCACCGGCTCTGCCTGATGGAAGTGGCGAGCGCGGTGGACTGCACGCAGCCTAGCCTCGAGAACACACGGGCCAGCAGCCAATCAGGTGGGAGCTGGGAGGATTGGAGGCGGGAGGGAGGGAGGGAGGGAGGGGACCAAGGAGAAACACGGAAGGGGAGAGAGGGGGGCTGGGGAGAACACACGAGGGGAAAAAACAATGGCAGCAGCCCAAGAATGGGCAGAAAAACAACACACGGCCCAGGGAGGGCTCAAATACCTTTGTCTGGGGGCCTGCAGTCACCGGCTCCGCCTGATGGAATAGAATGGAATGGATCTAGCCTGAAGATGTGGAAATTGAGCCTGGAAGAGAAAGCGCCTAAACTAAAGATTCAATTTCTGAAGGTTAGGGTATGTACATTTTCGCTCTTACCTATCAGGCGCTTTTATCTTGCAAAATGTGAGCCAGTCCTCCTGTATGGCTTGGACATTTGTACCCATGATATGAGCTCATGCCTGAATGTGGTTCAGGGGAAAATGTGGAAAGAACTACTTGGCTTATCGATGGCAGTCCCCAATGCCATTATCCACCATGAGTTATGTCTTATTTCACTTAAAACAAGATATCTTTGGAGGCAATTATCCTTGTTTAGAAAGATGAATGATCCACCTGTAAACACTTTATATGAATTGCTAAATAAGGTTGTTAAATCTGGGTCAGTAGTATCTATTAGAAAATTTAGTGACAATATGAATTTGTTGTTAGATACTCTAGGTCTTTGTCTAGAGGATCTGTTACGACCAGGATTGGTCAAGAGACTCACTCTTATTCAAGGAGGATTGGGTGGATACAGTAAACAGTGTGGAGTCTTACTCCTTCTATAAGGAGTATGCAAACTATGGGCATGCAAGGGAATGTATCCCCCTTTATTTACAAAGATTCCCTTGTCATAGGGCAAGATCAATATTCATCCGCTTTAGACTCAATCAGATTCCGACCTTAGAAAGGATACGGCACTGGGGATATAAAGAGGAGGTACTTAATCAAGAACATATTGATCTCGCATGTCTTTCTTGTGGAGAAACCAGAACGCAAGAGACTCTTAAGCACCTTGTATTAACCTGTAACCATTTTGAGTCTAAACGTGCACTCCATCTTAAAGATAGATTTAATAATGATCTCGAAATGTCTATCCACTTGTTTTGGAGTCGTATGTGGGGTGCAAACATTTCTTTAATCTTAGCATTGAATTTATTAATCCAAGATATTACGGAGGAATTGGAAAAAAGGAATATAATACGCAATGTTTTCATATTGGAAAACTAAGGGCTGTGATAGATACTTTTATGGAGGTTGATTTGATTTTGGGGATTCTTTTATGTTATTCTTTTATCTTTTATATGTATATATGCGGTCTTATAAAAATGAATTGTACATTTTTTACCATGTGTTATGTTGTATAAGGTTACATGTAAACTAAAAATGCAACAACATTTAAAAAAAAAAAAAAAAAAAAAAAGGAGTACGGAAACTGCTCTCCTGAACATCCGTGAAGATCTGCTCTCCAACCTGGACTCCAACATTCCCTCTGTCCTGATCCTACTTGATCTCTCCTCCACCATCCTGCTCAATCGTCTCCGTGACAACCTTAGCATCACTGATCAGGCTCTGGCTTGGCTCATCTCCTTTCTCTCTGATCGACCATCCCAGGTACAACTTAGGTCCTTCCTCTCCTCCATCTCCCTCTCTACCTGTGGTGTTCCTCAGGGGTCTAATCTCTCGTCCTGGCTTTTCAACCAATACTTGGCAACCCTTTCCTACTGCATCCCCATCTTCTGCTCCAACTTCCAATGCTATGCTGACGACACAACTCACTTTCAGGCTTCCCTCTGCCACCTCCTCTTCCTCCCTCATCTCGGACTGTCTAATCGCCATTCAAAATTGGTGTGCCGCCAACGATCTCTGTTTAAATCCTAATAAAACCCGAGATCCTCCTCATCGGCACACCCTCGCCTTCCTTCCCCCTTACTCTCTGGCCTGATTCCTCAGCCCTCCTCCTGCACCAACCTACGAAGCAAAGAACCTCGGGGTCATCTTTAATTCCACACTATCCTTCTACTCACACATTTCCGAAGTCTCAAAAAAATCTAACTTCTTACTACACCTGCTCAGAGGTACCTTTCCCTTCCTCTCCTTCCCACAGAAGCTCACTGTCTCCCAAGCTCTGATTCTCTCTAAGCTGGACTACTTCAACAGCCTCTTTCTAAAGCTACCTGCCTCCACCCTCCGCCCTCTATAGCTAATCCAGAGCAGAACTGCGAGACTTGTCCTTGGCCTCAAGCCCCAGGATCGTACCTCTCGAGCACTGAAATCCCTCCATTGGCTCCCAGTGGATGCAAGGATTAAATTTAAAACCCTTTGCATTGTCCACAAGGCTTTCTGGGGCCTGGGTCCAAAATACCTTCAACTATCCCTCCGTAAATACCTCCCTTCTCGAGCCCATCGCTCCTCTACTTCAAACTCCCTCAGGGTCAGCCGCTTTTCTAAGAAACGTGCAGTGGGCAGATCTCTGTCCTCGGCCGGAGCCTCCCTTTGGAACGGCCTCCCTGCCACCCTGAAACTGGAGGAAAACCATCTACGATTACGGAAGCTCCTTAAGACCTTCCTCTTCGCATCTGCCTTTGCCACTCTCCTCCCCTGTTGATCTGCCTTCTCTTCTCAGCACTGCCTCACCTGCCAACGGGGCCCCCTGGGCTCAGTTACCTGCCCTCCTGGACATCCTCCGGCACTGCCTCCCGGCCACCCCTGCACCGGGGCCTGTTATCTGTACCCTCACAGGACCCCCCAAACCTCTCCTGCACTTATCAGATATATTACCCTATCTGACTTGCCCTGCACTGCACCCTTCACTGGCTGCACTAATCACTGCTCTTATCACCTTATTTATTCACTTATTTTTCCACTAAATTATTTATCCTATGCCTGCACTTCTTTGCCCCCCCTCCCTTTTTCTGTTGCACTTCCCTTTCCTATGCACTTGCACGTTCTCAATGTCACTGGGCCTAGTAAGATTGTTTGTTTTTGTTTTCTCCCCTGCTCCCCCTCCCTTTGCCTGGTCGCGCTCTGAAACACCTGTGTATGGGCACGATATAAATAAAATATATCATAACCAGTCTGAGGGGGGGGAAGAAAGCAAAGGATCAAAGAAGCAGCCATTAAGAAAATGACCACCAGATTTAAATACCAGGCAAGCGCAATGAAGTTGGGATGAACATTTTGGTCAGCCCCGTGAGAAATGATATTACAGTAGATATGATCAATTCTGACCCTTGCTTGAGGTTGCACTTACAGATGGACAGTGTCACCAAATACCCCTTTACTGTAGTGACCTGAAGACCTTGCTGGCAAAGTGCAAAGGAAATGACAGCCCGGCTGCATAGCGAAGGACAAAGTTATTTAGGCCTGCACCAGCTGCAAAACATTCTCCAACTACAGCAATACAGGGACTTGGTTGCTGGTCTTCTTCCTTATTTCTGTTTATTAATTTTCACAAATCCAGCAGATCAAAAAAACAAGAAAATAACAACAACATTAACACCCCTCCAATCCTCGCCCCCTATTCCCGGTTGCAGCACCCAGATAAAAACAACCTTCAAGCTCAGATCAGCCATTCCGGCCTAGCAGCTATAGATGTCTAACAGTTTTAATCTCTGCGGGCACCATTGCTCCCTGAATTCGCCTTTCAAATAGTTCAAAGTCTCACCCCATTTCGCTGCAAAGTTCTCCAGCTTCCCCTCAACCGCATAGGTGGCCCAATCCAAGGAAACAATATCCCACATCTTCCTGAGCCAATCACTCTCCGTGGGGATCCTCGGGCTCTTCCAGTTCTGTGCGATTAGCCCCATTGCTGCCAATATATAAACGATGTGTGCCTTGGGGGTTCTCGCCCCTCCTCCCCCCTCATCAACCCCCCTCTTTTCCAATAGAATCTCTCTGGGGCTTCGGGGCTCCCCTAGCTCTAGGGTCTGAGTTTGAGCACCTGCAATTTCACGCCAAAAGGGTCTAATAAGTGGGCAATCCCACCAAATATGCGTCGCCGTGCCCACCTCCCCGCAGCCCCTCCAGCAATCACCTGAGTTTGTGGGGTACATCGCGTGCAGTTTGGCTGGAGTGTAGTGCCAATCAAAGATGTTATTTATACCCGGATTCCTGTAATCAGGGTGCTCTGATCATTTTAGGGACAAACCTCCATAGCCTCTCCCAATCTCTTCTCTCCATCCCCACCACCCTCTGCTGCTCCCAAACCTTCATATACGGCCACCTGACCGTCGGACCCGCGCCCTCCAGAAGTTTATATAGATCCAATATCAAGCCCCTGGCACCATCATGGGTTAGGAGGAATTGTTCAAATTGTGTTAGCTCCCGCGTGGCCCCTTTCCTCATCTCAGACGACATTAACCAATGTCTTAGTTGAAAGTATCTATGTCTCTCTCCCTCACCAACTCCAAACGCCTGCTTGTATTCCCTGAATGTTTTTACCGTGCTATTAGTAAACATGTCCCTCAGAGTCTTACAGCCCCCATCATCCCACGCTTGAAACGCCTCTCTCTCGGCTCTCCACCACCCTGTCCCAAGTGGCCACTACTCCCTTTGTAATGTCGCTCAAGTAAATGTGCCACGGCCGCAATTTCCGCGGAAGCCATAGTACTTCCCCCAAATGATGTCGAGCGACTGCCCTGTCCATTTGTACCCAATGTTTTTCATGGTTGTCTGCAAACCATTCCCTAATTACACGGAGGAGTGCAGCGTCATACCACCGCCGGAAATCCGGCAGCCCAAGGCCCCCACGTTCCCTAGACGCTGTGAGGAGGCGCCAAGACAAGCGCGGTTTCTTACCCTCCCATATGAATTCCCTGACCACCTGGTCAAGTTCCCTAAAAAAGCGCGGCGCGATCGCCAAAAGGATTGTTTGAAAAAGATACAATATACGAGGCAGAATCACCATTTTGACCGCTTCTCTCCTCCCTAGCCAAGAGATCCTAAGGGCACTCCAGCGCCGTAATTCTCTCTTGATCTCTTTAAGCAAAGGGGGATAGTTCGCGCTATACCACCCGGCCAATGAGGGGGTAATCCAAATCCCCAAATACCTAATCCCGCCTGGGCTCCACCTAAACGGGGAGACCTCCCTAAGTATCTGTGCCTCCCTCTCTTCTAAAGATAGATTCATCAACTCAGATTTTTGCAGATTGATGCACAATCCCGATGCCTCCCCAAATTCGGTCAACAGTTCAACACACGCCTTAATAGACTCCACCGGCCGCGTCAACATAAGCAGCACATTGTCTGCAAAAGCTGCCACTTTATGTTGGCCACCCCCAAATGGTACGCCCCCGGATATGATTGGATTCTCTTATGGCCAATAATAGGGGTTCTAGGGATATTGCATAGAGCAAGGGGGACAGCCCGGTTTCGTACCACTTCTAAGCCCAATTGGGTTAGAAGTTTCACCATTGACTAGAATCCGCGACCTAGGGTTCCTGTAATTCGCCTCGACCATGCTAATAAAACCTGGCCCTAGCCCCATCCGCTCCATCACCTGGAATAAGAACGACCACTCCACCCGATCGAACGCTTTTTCTGCGTCCAGCGCTAAAAGAATCGCCGGAGTGGTCGTCTTCCGTGCCTTCTCAACAATGTGGGCCACCCTCTGAATATTATCAGCCGTCTGCCTCCCTACCACAAAGCCTGACTGGTACTGGTGAATCAGCGTAGGAAGGTACCTCTCCAGCCTCTTTGCCAGAATTTTAGTATACATTTTTGCCTCAGTGTTTATGAGGGCAATGGGACGATATGACGTACATTCCTCGGGGTCTTTACCCGCCTTGTGTATAAGCGTTATTTTAGCCTCCTCCATCGAGGTGGTGATACATCCCCTAGCCCTGAATGAGTTAAATAATTGTGTCAAATGCGGAACAAGGAGGTGAGAGAAGTGCTTATAAAAGGCTGCTGGGTAGCCGTCCGGGCCCGGGGCCTTACCATGGGGGAGGGCTGATCCGATTGCCCGCACCTCATCCTCCGATATAGCTCGGCCTAATTCTACCCCCTCTTCGTCAGAGAGCCGTGGGAGTGCACGGCCCTCTAAAAACTTCCTCTGTGCGTCACTTGACGGGTTCTGTGAGGAGTATAGATCCTCGTAAAACTCTGCTAGCCTCCCTTTAATCTCCTCTGTCTTGGTGAGTCTCACCCCCTCCCTGCTCCTCATCGGCCTGATTACATTGAGTTCCCTCTCACCCCTCAGTAAACGCGCCAGGAGCGAGTCGACCTGGTTAGCTTTTGCATAATACTTCTGCCTAACCCTTAGCATGGCCACCTCTGCCTTTTTATTCCTGAGGATCCCCAACTGACCCTCGACCCCCCTATACTCCTTATACAATTTTTTAGAAGGGTTTTCCCCCACCCGCACCCTAGCGGCCTCCACCTCTCTTTCCAACTGTTCCTCTAGCCTCCGCATCTATCTGTCTCTCTGCCTGCAGGGTGATTAAATCTCCCCTCAACGTAGCTTTGAAGGCGTCCCATCTAACCTCCAGACTCGTGTCAAGATCACTGTTCTGGTCAAAATATTCTCGGATCTTCCCCCCTATCTCCCCACTCGTCAGCTGGTCTCTCAGGAGCGCCTCCGGGAACTTCCACCTCCACAGCCCAGACCTTCTACCTCCCAACCGTAGCCACATTTGAAATACCTTATGGTCCACTATCCCCACAGGGCCTACCTCTATGGAGTCGACCTCCCGAATCAAGCTCGCAGATACCCAGATATAATCAATTCTTGATTGCTATCTGTAAACATCCGAAAGAAATGTGAACCCCTCCTCCTCACCCCTTAGCACTCTCCACACGTCTCGCAAGCCCGCTTCCTCCCACCATTCCTTCAATTTTGGCAAGGCTACCACACCTCCTCCGCCTCTCCTCAGCTGCGAACGATCCCTCCCTCTGTCCCATGCCAGATTCAAGTCCCCCATCAATATTACCTGTCCTCTTGCAAAGTCTTGTAGAGTTCCCACAATCTCACGCAGAAACTGGTCTTGCCCTACATTTGGGCTATACACTGAAGCTATTGTGAAGTGCGAACCCATGTACTCTCCCCGAACCATGATATATCTCCCATTCTTAACCCGGATGGTGTCAGCAACCCGAAAGTCTAATCCCCTTCCAAATGCCAGCACCACCCCTCCCTTCTTGGAAGGACCTGATGCGAAAAGTATTAGCGGGAATCCCTTCAACCTCAGCCTTCGTTGATCCTTCCGCAGCAAATGGGTCTCCTGCAGAGCCAAAACATCTGGTTTGTGAGAACCGATTAATTGCTCCAATTTGGACCGCTTAAGCGGGGAGTTTAGACCCCTTACATCATGTGTCATCCATTTGAACCGCATTCACCTCTCCGGGTCCAACCTCTTAACTCCCCTCCTCACCAGCGAGATGTGGGGAGGGTCCCTGCCCTCTTTTTTTTCCAGCCTCTTTCCCCACCAAGCCTAGGACTGAAGCTCTCCCAGTTGGTACTACAACCCCCTCCCAAACCCTCCCCCCCGCCCACCCCTCTTCCACTCTGCAACCCCAATTTAGAGTGGAACCAACACCTCCCCTTCCCACCCAACTTATCATAACTCCCCCAAACAGTTATTTTCACCTCCTCCTCTTATCTCCCCCCCGCCTCCTAGCCCTTATTGACCCCAATATGTTGCCCTCCCTGACTCCGATCTCCTGTGTCAACCTTAAAGATCCACCACCCCTTATCCGACTAGAGTTTAGATTAAACATGAGCCCTTCCGTCACTGCCGCCCTGTACGCAGATCCCCCTTTCCTCCACCTGCATACTGCCATTCTCCCTCTGCCCCCTCCGTTTTTTATCCGCCACTGTGGACCACTCCCAAGGCCTCTCCTGCTGCCTGCTCCACAAGCCTCCCCCCTCCCTACTCGTAGAGTCCTCCTCCAGATCCAACCGCAACAGGTCGGGTCCCTCCTGAACTGACGTTATGCGTTTCAAAGAACCTTCCCAATCAAAAACCAAACCAAAAGGAAATGTCCACCTGTACCGTATCCCCCGTTCAATTAGGGCCTTCAACACTGGCGCCATTTTCCTTCTTTTTATTAGGGTGCTATTAGCCAAGTCTTGATAAAGAGCTATCTTCTGGCCTTTAAACAAGATCGGTTCCTTCTTCCTTGCAGCTAGGAGTACTGCCTCCTTCTGAGCGTACCTGGAAAAGGCGAGCGAGCACGTCCCGCGGCTTTGAAGTAGGTCCTTTAGCGAGTCGCCAAACTCTATGGACCCGGTCCAACTCGTTATCACATGGGGCAACCTCACCCAGGATGTCCGCAAACACCCCCTGCAATTCCTGTTTCAAGTCCTTGTCCAAGACGGATTCCGGCAGCTGCCTCACTCTTATGTTAATCCTCCGAGATCTGTTTTCAACGTCCTCCATCTGTATCTCCAGGTTCCGAGTCGCTATATCCAGGCGCTCCAACGCCTCACTCTTAGCTGTAGTCTCCTTCTCGACCTCCTGCAGACCCCTCTCCAAGAGGTCCGTCCTGTCTCCTAACTGCTTCATTTCCCGCTTGATCTCCCCCAGCGCTTCATTTAGATCAGTGCGCATTAGCTGAAACTGGTCTTGAAAGGTCTTGGCTAGGTTGGCGTGGAGCGTATGGATTTCCCCCATGAGGTCTTGGCCATGCATCTGGGAACGCTCCTGCGTTCTCTCTGTCGCAATACTCCTCTCCAAACCCTCATTGCCGTTCCTAGCGCTTTCCCCCATATCCTGCGGAGGCCACAGAGAGTGGAGTGTACTCAGAGTCCCTTGGAGGTTGCTGCGCCCTTCCACTCTTTCCCTTAGTGTGAGTGGCCATCAACAGGGACCCGAGTCTGCTGGGGAGGTCCAGCCAAGGGTTGACCTCCACCCAAACCCCTCTGAACGCGCCAATCTACTGCCTCAATACCTGCTGCGGACCAATATCGGGTCTTGGACTGCCCTCCCCTTTCTGCCCCCTCTTTCGCCCAACGACGTTTCAATAGGGCTTACAGCAATATGTCCTCCAGATGGTTGGGGGTTGGTAATTAGTAGGGTGTTCAATAGGGTGTCCCGTTGCCAACTCTGGACTAGCTGGCCCCTCAGAACCTCCAGCCAGCCCCTAGCCTGCTGGCCGCGGTCGGCCCTCCTGCCAGCACTATTCTCCAGATATTATCCACCGCAAGCTGAGGGGGGGATGGAGGCCAGCAAACACCTTCTTGGTTTTCCCTTTAGAGCCCTGCTTGACCGGGCCCTCGCCAGGCCTGCCCCCTCAGAGCTGCGCAATTTCTTGGGTGAGCATCAAAGACCTCGCAGCCCCTGCACTTCTCCCCTTTCAGCCACACTCACTGCAATATTGTGCTCCGTGACGCCGTGACTCCAGGAGGCAGCCCGCAGCAACTCCCAAGTTGGCCCTTCACCCCCGTGTCCTTAGGGGCCTCGCCTCCCACGCTGAGTCTCTCCTCCACTGGGACCCGAGCGCGGCCCACAATCCAAGCGGCCACTCTTTCCGGGACCCCCGTGTCCTTAGGGGCCTCTTCTCCCACGCCAGATTCCTCCACCTCCCGGCCTCAAGCGTGGCCCCCAGCCCCGCGGCCGCGCCCCGGGGGACACCTCTCTTCCCGGCCTGGAACCTCGACGCGACGCTCCTCTTACGTGGCTGTGCGTTTCGCCGATGTGCACTTCCCCGCCCGTCTCCATGCAGCTCTCCCAACGCCGGGACTTTGTTCCCGCGGGGCCCGCGCCTCATGCTCCCCAACTCCAAGGGGGCAGCCCGGCTCCTCTTCCTGCCGCACGGGCGCGAGCCGCAGGGGACGACCTTCTCGCTCTCCCGCTGCTCAACATCCGCCTGCACAAATGGCTCCAAAGGTGACGTTGCCCTTCTTCTTCGCGCTCCACTGGCCCCCCCGACGGGTGTGCGGAGTTCAGCCCCGACCCACAGGCCACTGGAGTACCACGGGGTGGTGGACCGCCAATCTTCCACTCGTTGCCCGGGAGAGCTCGGCCGGCACAGCTACTCCATACCCGCCGCCATCTTGGACTCCCAAGCATTAGGTTTGAGAGTGGTGATGGTTGGGTGAAGAGAAAGTCTAACCTTGTAGGAAAACACACAGGTGACAGATGGCAATGTCTAGAAGCTCCGGGTACTGAGTCTGCCTGGCCCAACCAGAGGCAATTGGGATCATGGTGGACACGAACCATCTCAACCTACTGAGAACATCGGGGATTACTGGATTCGGTCGGAATGCGTAGAGAAGAGGACAACCCCAGTCCACCACAAATGCATTCCAGTGCTCCTCTCAGGGGAATTTCCATTGAGCAAAACAATTTGCACTTCCTGTTGGGACTGGAGACAAACCGATCTACTTGAGAGGGTCCCCAAAAGTCAAAGATCTATGAAAGGACTTCTAGGCACTGGAGATAAAGCCCCGTCCGGACAGGGCATCCGATGTTGTGTTCAGTCTCGACCAGATGAACTACTGACAAGGAGATGCATTGGTTCTGTGCACAGGGATAGTGACTCCACCTCTTTTGAAGCGGGAGTGCATGGCCATGCTGTCTATCATGAAACAACCATAGTCATGGGGCCCAGCACCTCGATATATACTGGCCCTGATGTCTTACCTGGCACAGGGCGTAAAGAGGCATTGAGCGAAGCACAGCCGCGCTCTGCCAACTGGTGGCAAAAAGGTTTCCAAAGATCAGCTGCACTGGAAATAGATTTGTTATAGATGAGCAATCCGTGGGAGGAAGGAATCCAGTAGAAGTAATCTTTAACCATTCTGAAGAAGGAGAAATTACTTACTGTAATGATCTTTCTATGTATTCTTCTCCCGCAGATTCCTCATCTTGATAGATATCCTTGTCCAACTCTGCTGCTCGGTCCTCAATCGTCGGCTCCGGATGTGATGTCAGGCATCGTATATATAGCACATCACTACACCCCATGCTTCAGTTCCTCCCTTCCCCCCCCCCCGTGCCCGAACGCTGCAGAGGAAAAACAACGGGAGGGAAGGTTAACCAGCCTATAAAAACGTACCAATGGGAAACATCCCGGGGGGAGACCCCCAATCAACTAAAAATTGGAATAATAATATTTTTTCCTCCAAAAACAAGCATCTAGCCAATAGAAAGGGTCACCTTAGAGCCATTACAGTCTTTCGCTTAGGCAGAAATGTTAAGCCATAAGAGCTTTCTGAGCGGTGATGGATGAGAGGGGCGATGAGGAATCTGCGGGAGAAGAATACATAGAATGATCATTACCGTAAATTATTTATTTTTCAATGGATTGCTTTTCTCCCACAGATTCCTCTTGATAGACTACCCAAGCAGTTGGGCTAACGGAGGAGGGCAGAAAGTATCATACAAACAGATTTTGCAGAACTCCTCTACCAAACTGTGCCTCAGCCCCACGTGCAATATTCAAAGAATAATGCTTGGTAAATGTGTGCAAGGATGACCATGTGGCTACATGACATGTCCCTAACAGGAAGCAACCACCCCTTCCCCCGGCTGTAGAAGCTGAGACCCCTCTCATTGAATGTGCCCTGATGCCAGGAGGAAGTTACCCATCTGTCGACTGTGAACATTCCGATATAAACAAAATAATCCATTGAGACAGGGTTTGCTTGGTTATAAGCGAGCGCCATAAGGGATAATGAATGGGCCACAAACAACTGGTCAGTCTTCTTAAACATGGATGTAAGAGCAGCATAAAAGCTTAAGGCTCTTTGGGGGGTCAAGACAGTAGAACCACCCTTCCTTCTTTGAGGGATGTGGTGGAGGGTAAAAGACAGGCAAATCAATAAATTGAGAGAGGTAAAACTCTGAAACTACTTTAGAAAGGAAGGAAGGCAGGCCTCATTGAGAAACCTTCGCTCTAAAAAATCATCATAGAAAAAAAGGTTTGCAGCATAAAGCTTGCAACTCACTAACCCTCCTGGCTGAAGTGATTGCAACTAAGAAGGCTGTTTTAAGAGACAACAGCCTTAAGGAACAGGAGTGCATGGGCTCAAAACGAGCCACCATCAAATAGGTCAAAACCAGATTAAGATCCCAATCTGGGACAACAAATGGAATTGACAGAAACTTATTGAGAAGGCCCTTCAGGAAATGGGCCATGACCGGAATAGTGAAGAAAAAACCTTGATCAGGGGACCTTTTGAACACAGACAAAGCCGCCAAATATCCTTTGACTGTGGTAACCTGAAGGCCCGCTGAGGCCAGGGACAGAAGGAACTCTGTCACTGTAGTGGTGGGGCAAGAGATGGGGTGAATCTCGCGTTCCCTGCACCATGCCTCAAATCTTTTCCAATTGCACACATACAAAGATCTTGTAGAAGGTCTGCCTGCAGCCAGCAACTCCTCAAGTACCGCCTAGGAGAGGTCAAAGTCATCATACCTCATCCTCTCAAGAGCCATGCACGTAAGTTGAGGGAATCTGGGGTCGGTTGACGGTTCCGACTGGGTCAGGAGATCCAGACACCGAGGTAGCCGGTAAGGTGGACAGATAGCCAGATTCAAGAGATCAGAGTACCACGCTCGCTTCACCCAGTCTGCGGTGATCATAATCTATTCAACTCCTGAGAACCCAAGGAAGGACCGGAATTGGAAGGAAGGCGTAGTGGAGAGGGAAAGTCCAGTCCACCGGAAACGCGTCCCCCAGTGCGCCTTTCCCTGGGAATTCCCTCAAGCACTTCCTGTTGGACTCTGTGGCAAACAGATCCACTGCTGGGGTCCCTCAGAGAGTCAAGAACTCTTCCAGGACTTCCTGGCACATTTCCCACTCATATGAGACTGTGCTCTGCCTGCTCTGAGCATCCTCCAAACTAATCTCTGTCCCCACCAGATGAACTGCAGAGACCAAGATCCGGTTCCCCAGAAACCAGAACCACAGCTGCATTGGTTCTGTGCAGAGGGCATGGGAACACACGCCACCTTGTTTGTTGAAGTAGTGCATGACCACTGTGTTGTCTTTTAGAATCAGGACATGCTTCCCCTTGAGAGACGGGGCGAAGGGCCTCAGGGCTAACCTGATGGCTCAAAACTCCAGCCTGTTTATGTGCCACCTGGCTTCCATCGCTGACCAAAGGCCGCTCACCTGCAAGTCCTCGCAGTGAGCGCCCAACCCTTCAGAGATGTATCTGTGACCACTCGGGTCTGAGGCCAAAGAGGCAAGAAGGGTTCCCCTGCCATTAGATTGCTGCGGTTGTCCCACCAGTCAAGGTCGAGGACCACTTGGTTGGACACACAGGATCCCTGAGGGCTCCCCGGTACTGAGGCCACTGGTCCCTTAAGAGCCATTGAAGAGATCTTATGTGCAGTCTGGCACTAGAAAAATTCAGTAGGCCATGAGACCCAAGAGGCAGAGGAAGGAAGCTGTTGGTAAAGTGGCATGGTTCCTGAATAAATGTACTTACCATCTGTGATATGCTGTCGACTCTCTCTTCGGGAGGGAAAGCCTTCCCTAACCGAGTGTCTAGGACTGCTCCGATGAACTGGAGCCTTTGGAGCGGTGTCACATGAGACTTCAAGTTCAGGGAGAACCTCAGCCTGTGCAGTAGTAGGGAGATGTGCTTTAGATGAGACAAAACCTGCCTGCTGACTTCCCCCAGATCAGCCAGTCGTCCATGTAAGGAAATACATGGATCCCGGATCTCCTGAGGTGTGCCGCAACTACCGCCATGAGTTTGGTGAAGACCCTTAGAGCGGAGGACAACACAAAGGGAAGCACTTTGAACGGATAGTACTCGTCCCCTATGACAAATGTTCAGAATCTCCTGTGCTTTTGATGCATCGGCACATGGAAATAAGCGTCCTGCAGGTCTATTGACACTGGCCACTGAAGTTCGAGAGCATGGAGATTTTCTCAACGTCACCATCTGGAATTTGTCAAACTTGTTTAGAGCACTGAGGTCCAGAATTGGACAGAGACCTCCTCCTTTCTTGGGTACCAGGAATACCAGACCGACCCTCTCTGATCGGGAGGTACCTCTTTCACGGCACCCTTCGACAACAGGGATCTCAGTTCTTCCTGGAGCTCCTGTCCCGGTTGGATTTGAAGCAGTGGGGGTCTGCCCGGTGGCTTTTTTTTTAAAAAGCCCACAGAACTGTCTGCAGAGTCCAGGCATCGGAGGTAATCTCCTGCCACTGGGGCCAATATGTCCTGCCAACCGTCCACCAACCGGTAAGTCATGGGAGGGGAAATCAAAGCAGCTTAGAGGGGCAGAGCCGCTGCTTGCTGGCCTCTATAAGCCACTCTACCCCTTCCCTTATGATGTACATCTGATGGCTTTTTACACGCCTTTGTCGGCGTCGGGCCCAAAGGCGTTGTGTATGCCGATGGAATCTAAGGAATGGCTAGCGTGGGGTCGGGAGCAGATAGCGCTGCTTTTGCTGCCTAAGCTTGCTGGTCAGAGGGAGGGGGATACCACACCTACAGCAGCTTGAGTCTTAAACATTTCAAGCATTTCGGTCTTGAAACTTTCACACTCTTCCCAAGTGGGCGGCCCAGCCAAAGGCTTACCTTTTTCTGATGAAGAGCTAGACTTGTGTCGATGATGGTGACGCTGCTTCTTTTGCGAGGAAGACTAAGAGGAATGGCTTCTTCAGTGTGGCGGCTTCTTAGTTTTTCAGCAATGTGTCTCCTTCCACTTTTCGGGGGTGGACTCCTCCATCTCGGCCTTGGAAGACTGGACAAGTGACTGCGCCAGCGATTTACAAGGTGGTCGGCCCAGGGCAAGTTTCACGGCTCTCATGCGTAGGCATTTCGACTGCATTTTCAAGCACGACGCACAGGCCTCGGTGACGTGACTCACACCAAAGAACCACAGACAAATGTCGTGGGGGTCGGTCACCGACATTTTGGAGTGGCAATCAGTGCATCTTTAGAAGCCTCAAATCCGGTGAGTTTACATCGGCATCGAGGTTTTCTGAAGAAAAGGTACACTTTTTTTTGTCAAAAACAGAGTGAAGACTCAAAGTCGTGTTCCTGATGCAGCGTGGAAGCGCCCAGAAAAAAGGAACTGAAGCATGGGGCCTAGTGACGTGCTATATATACACGACGCCTGATGTCATGCCGGAGCCGACGATCGAGCACAGAGCAAGACGGATCAACAACTGAGTCGAGGTCCACTACACCCCCCCTGTCGAAAAGGTATCGGAACATCAGAGCTGCATGAGGATATCTATCAAGATGAGGAATCTCTGGGAGAAAAGCAATCCATTGAATGCAGGACTATACACTCCCTCCCTCTACCGAAGTATGTGAAAACGTTTCAAAGTGGTTTTGCTGTAGTTGAAGATCCTAAGGGGACAGAAGTCACAGCAGTCTGCTTTTGCTTTCCACCTCTGCTCCTCCCAGGTCTAGAAAACCTTCTTTGATCTTGATTTATTGATGGCTGTCCTCTGCCTCGGACTGAATGCACTTTATTAACAAAAAGGCCTGCCTCTCTACAACTGCTTTATTGCCTGTACTGGTTGTTGGTGCACATCAGCTCATAAATATTTTGCAGCTGCATTGGTTGGCTGAAGGTTTTCTAAGCTGTTGGCTTTTGGCCCATACAAGTGGTCACTGTTAAAAGGCATGGCGAGAAGCTTCGACTGGACGTCCGGGGCCAGCCAGGAAAATCTCACGACTGAATGAGTGCTCATTGGCCTTCCAACATAGTCTGATGTGTCAAGCCCTAAACGTAAAGTTTGGCAAACTGTGTCCTATCCGTGGCAAGGTCATTAAAAGCACCTCACCTCAGGAATCCATCACTGTCCTCATTTTAAAGCCTGGAAAAGACCCCCTTGAGAACAGCTCGTACAGACCGATCTCCCTGCTCAACTTGGACGCCAATATTTACTCGAAGATCTTGGCTAACCGCCTTTGTTCCGGTCCTACCGAACATCATAGATCCGGACCAAACCGGCTTTATTAGCCACCGGTCCACGAAAGATAACATTTGCAGGGCTATGAACCTCATAGAGGTGGCCACACAAAACTCTCAGCAGCTGGCCTTACTTGCCCTGGATGAGAGCAAGGCCTTCAATAAGGTGGACTGGCCATTTCTCACACTTACCCTCGAAGCCTTTAGCTTTGGCCCAACCTTCAGGAAAATGGTCCTGGCAAACTATCAAGCTCCCAAAACCCGGCTCAGAGTTAACTGCCGCCTGTCGGACCCTATCCTTCTTACCTGCGGAACGAGACAGGGATGCCCCCTGTGCCCCTTGCATTTCGCCCTCGCCATGAACAGTTGGCCCAACAGGTTCGGGCAAACCAACAGATGAGCGGCCTGAAGATAGGCGCCACCCAGCACAAGATTGCCCTCTACGCGGACAATGTCCTGCTAACCGTCACAAACATCCAATCCTCCCTGAGGGCGGCCCTGGCGGAGCTCCGAAGCTTCGACGAGGTAGCTGGATTCGCCATCAATTTCTCAAAATCAATAGCCCTCGGAGTGGGCCTGAGTCCGGACGAGAGGGACGCCCTGGACAAGCAAAGCCCGTTCCAATGGAGCACCCAAGCAATTCCATACCTGGGGGTCCGGTCCCGGCACAGCCAACAAAAGTCTACCAAGCCAACTTCCCCCCGCTCTTTGAGGAATTGGAGAAAGACCTCATTCGCTGGTGGTCGCAGGAAATCTCGCTGCTGGGCTGTATAACGACATGCAAAATGAACCTCCTGCCCCGCTTTCTATACGCCTGCGCCTCACTTCGCGTCCCGTATTGATCCCCCTTCCTCCCATCCAGAAGCTTCAACGGAAAATGATTGACTTTATATGGAAGGGCAAGGAAGCGAGGATTCCCCGGAAAACGATGATGGCCAGCGCCAGACTGGGAGGGCTGGGGGTCGCGGACCTTAGCAAGTACCAGATAGCAGCGCAGCTGGCCCACCTCCAGGCATGGGGACTGGCCTCAGGTCGCCCAAAGTGGGTGGAAATCGAACAATCCCGCCTGCCCCAGCCTCTTTGTTTCCTCCCGTTCCTCCCCAACGCCTTGCGCCGGAGCTGGCCAGATGTGCTGATGGCCACGAAAAACTCGATAAAGGCATGGGAGCACAGAGGGATCCCAAGCGACCTGAGCGCGCTCTCCCCAATCTTCCACAACCCAGCCTTCTCCCCAGGAGCTCATCGAGCGAACTTCAGGAACTGGGTCGCAGGAGGCCTCGAAACGCTGGGACAACTTCGCAGGAGACTCACCCCTCAACTTCAAACAATGCAAATCCTCCTTTCGGCTAGCGGAGACGGACAGATTCTCCTACGCCCAACTAAGACACTGGTGCTCCAACCCCCAGATCCGAATGGGGCAGCTCGGCTGCTCACTCCCCTGGAACTCACAGCGGCAGATCTGCCTGCCTGAGGGAAGATCTCCGCCCTCTACAAGCTACTGCGGGACGACCCCCTCCTCTCTAATCCCTCCTACATGTCCCTATGGGAGGCTGACCTGGGTCATGCCATAGAGGACCAATCCTGGGTGGACGTCTGGACCAGGACGCGCACGGCATCCCGTTGCATTACCAACCAGGAATGTGCCCACAAACTGCTTTTGCGATGGTACTACCCCCCTTTGCGTCTTCACCACTTCCAACAAGCCCTGGACCCTCACTGCTGGCGTCTTTGTGGCCACTCAGGATCCTACTTCCACATGTGGTGGACCTGCCCTAAGGTAAAAGGAGTTCTGGACCCAATGCCTCGCCACTATAAAAGACATCACCCAAGTGACTATTCCGCTAACACCCGAACAGGTCCTTCTAGGGATCCCGCACCCAGATGCTTACCCGAGAACGGGGAGGGGGGCCACGCTGATCACTCAACTCTTGTTGGCTGCCAAAATCACGGTAGCCCGCTCCTGGAAAACTGTGGAAGGCCCCCTCATGCCCCTATGGTGGATTAAACTCTGCGACATTTTGATAGCTGAAAAGGTCACAGCAGCCAAGGCGGGCAGACTCCATCGTTTCTCTGACATCTGGGCCCCGGTCCTAGACTATGACCAGAACTATCCTGCGCTCACTTTTAAGCCGCGCCTGATCGACAACGCTCTCCATTCTATGGGGGACACCTCGCCGCCTTGCTGAATGGAATAAGGCCCAGGAACAATGCCCTCTGAAGGCGCGAAGGTTGAGGGGAGGGGGTTATTCCTAGTGTCACATGTTGTCTGTAACAAATGTAAGTTTACCATGCATGCTCCTGTGCGCTGTTTAATAAATAAACAAGTTAAAAAATAAAAAAAAACAAAAAAGCACCTCACCTTTGGGTATATGTTGCGCTGCCTCAGAGATAACCCACAAAGGGTCAGTGTACTTTGCCAGAGCAGAATCTGCGCTGATTCCGATTGACATTTCTCCAACGAATTACTTATCTTAGAAATCTATATCCCAGTGCAGCTTCTTTTCAGAACATTTTTCTGCCATCAGAGGACACAGCGCGGCTCTGCGCCAGCAACGTCCAATAACTCCAAGGGCACCATGCCAGACATCAAGGTGATATTCCCCAGGACTTCAGTTCCATCCCCTTTAACCTAGCACGTCATCGCTGAGGGGCTGCAGAACCAAGGTGTACTAGCTAACCCCCAAGAGGGGCAGGTAGGGAGGGAGATTAGGAGTCCATGGAGGGACGTCCATCAGAAGGACAAATGACTTAACGTAATGTTCCTTCTATGGATACTTCTCCCGCAGATTCCTCTTCAGATAGATATCCCTTCCAGCGTCAGCTCAGCTGTTCAGAAAATTCTTGGACAGGGGGCGTAGTGCACCTTGACTCGGGAGTCGATCCGTCTTGCTTCAATGGTCAGCTCTGGATGTGACGTCGGTTGTCGTACATAAACTGCGTCGTTACGTCCCTGTACCTCAGTTCCCACCTTTTATGCCGCCAAGCTCAGCCAATGTAGAGGAAAATTAACAATACTGCAAAACGTCTGAAAATAAATAGAAAATGAAACACCTCAAACTGGCATTTTTTTGTTGTTGTGGCAAATAGAGACCACTGAAGGTATGCAACACCGAACCAAAAGGGCCTACTGTTGAGACTGGGAGAAACAAATTGAAAGGGTTAAACAGTGGTAAAAGCAAAAAGGAAAAATCTGACAAAGAACCTTATCTAATTAGAATAAAAAGCTTGTTGGACCCGGATGAACAAGTCAAATATTTGGAAAATGTTTGCAGAAATACCGGCTCTGGCATTAGTGTGATCTAGAGACATACCGAGAGTAGATTTTCCAGCTAAAAACCAAATAGACACGAGTATTAGGTTTATTGACTCTCTTTTGGTAAAGAAACTTATTTTTACTCAACAAGAGGCCTTAAGGAATTCAGGCTTTGAAATTGAATTTAGGACATACATGGAAGGGGACATCTTGAATGTAAAAGAAAAGCATACTGGGGGTGCGGGGGACACCTGGAGACCTCCATGGGTAACTCATGGGCAATGAGCAAGGTAAAGTACGAACAGAGAAAGAGATGAGAAAAGAAATGGACTGGGCCGCAGTAATCTCAACCTTGTGGCAGAAACTGGTACCATAAACTGACTGCAAATGTGCAGGGGCAGGGGTTATAAAAATATCTGTCTCTCGCTACGGCTTGGATGGCCACCAGGGGGCGCGGGCAAGATGGCCACCTAAGCTTCTTGCTCTGTCCGAGGCCCCGAGGACCTTGAGGAGTTCATGCGGAGATAGGGATCTAACCCCTATTTAAGCTTCAGAAATCGATGGCGGAACCCAATGCCAACCTAAGGGGACAACCCCAGAGTCTGGGGAGGCCCCCTGAGCTGAGACAATCGAAGTGTGGATAGGGATAGCCCCCCCCCACGCCTGCACCGTTCGTGCAACCAGCGGAAGGAACGAGACATGTGACCGGTGAATCGGGGAGCTGTGGGGCCGCTGGGCGGGCGGAATCAGCCCCCACACACACTGGAGTCATCCACCGGAAGTTGCTGCAGAATCTGTACGACCCCAGAGGACGACTCGCTGGTGGCGATCCGGGGAGCCCAGCCCAGCGAGGCGAGCCATGTGCACCGCCGCCGCTGGGGCGCGGAGCCCAGGACAGAGCTGACACCTGCTTGCGGGCCCAGAGGGGAGGGGAGGGGAGGCGTCACAGCGCTGGCTGCCTGGAGGGCGAAGGAGCAGAGCCACTGCACTGGATTGGTGCGTGGGGGCCCCCCTTGCCCCCCCCTCCTTTGCTGCTGCTTACGCACGTGGCCTGTCTGAGGCCCATGCTGGAGCACCCTCCCTCCCCCCACCTCCCATGGGGCTCTGGAGACCAAAGCGAACCGACAAAGCTTGGGAGGCACAACGCAGAGAGCAGAGCTCCGACGGGCTCTGGGGCAGTGCCCCGGCTTTCCTGCTGGTCATCCTCGTGATCCACCTACGTACCAAGCGGAAGGGGATCTCCCTAGTACACGGGAGGAAAGGAGCGGCTTGCGGGGAGTGCCCCCCCGTCCCCTTTGAGATGGGACAACGCATTTATAGTTGAGCCATTCTTCTGAACTGGGGCAGCAAGCAATGAAGAGAGGCATGGCAAAGAGGGACAACACACACGCTTATTCCAATTGAAGGTCCCCCAGGGGAGTGGGTGACTACCAGGTAAGGTCCCTGAAATCCCCATTCGGTCGCTACACTGAGCTAAAGGCCTCTGCCTTACAACTGAGCCCAGGAGACACCCACCCTGGTGCTCCGCCTGCCAACACAAAGCCCAAGACTATTTCACACATGTCAGCCAGAAGTAGGCTCAATAAAATGGGCAAAGAAGACTGACCCCCACCAGCCTGAAGGGGACATACCACGCAGGAACGGTTAGGCGGTTGGGGGCTCCACGCAGGGACCCGGGGCAAGGCGAGTGGGGTAGAACTCGAGACTCCCCACAGGTCTGATCCCCGCCATTGAGGCGTTGCCTCGGGATGTGGAACCCCACCGCCCAGGGTTACCAGAACACCATGAAGGAGACAGCTACGACCTCAAGGGTGCCATAGCTGCACCTGGAGGCCCTGGTAACGTCGCAGCACGACCCTCATGAGCTGGAAGGAAGCCCTGTTTAGATACCAGTTCCAGGCCGACGGCAGCGAGATGGCGCACGGGGGCCCACCCACCCTTGTCCCCGATCTGGGTGCTAACATCCAGATGATCTTGGAGGCGATCCGGGGGATAAGGACAGACATGGGGGCCAAACTGGCAGATCTCAGGATGAAAGTAACTACATTGGAGGATCGCATGTAGGGGGTCGAAAACAACCAGCTCTCCACGGCACTCTTGGAAACTCAGATGGAGGCAAGGTTCATGGAGGTACAACGTTGTGAGGAGGAATTGCGCTTTAAGATTGACGACATGGAAAACAGGGAGAGAAGAAATAACTTCTGCATCTTTGGCCTGGGGGAATCAGAGGGCGAGAGCCCGTGTGGCCTGGAAGGCAAGGTGCAGGACATTATAAGGATTGTCTTGGGTGCAGATGCTGGAGAGAAGATCATACTGGACAGAGTTCATTGTGCTGGGAGTGTGGAAGGGGCCCTCGCTCGGTGTTGGCGCGGCTACACTATATGGACAAGGCCAAGAACCTTCGGGGCATATAGTATGGGGACTCTACGGTGGCGATCTTCCAGGACCTCTCTGCCCTCAATCTGTTGATGAGGAAAAAGTGCGGCAATCTCACCAGATGGCTACAGGAGAAAGGGGTCAGGTATCATTGGGGTCATCCCTTCTTCCTGGCGTTTAAATGGAAGGGGGAGAAACACCATCTTGTGTCTGAGGAAGACATTCAGAGGGTCACAGAGGATCTTGTGAGTGGCCAAGCCGGCTCCTCGGGTGGCCCGAAAGGGGGGGGGGCGGGTCAGCTGGGCCTTTATGGGGTAGGTCTTCTCGTCTGAGGAGCGGGCCGAGGTGGCTGGGCTGGATGTCGGCTTTGTATTCTGCCCCCTCAGCCAGGCTGCGCTGGATGTCGGCTTTGTATTCTGCCCCCTCAGCCAAGGTGGTTGTGATTGGGACGGAATCTGGAGCGTTCTCTTTGAGGAGGGACATGAGACAGGGCTGCCCCATGCCCCCCAATATACGCACTGGTCATGGAACCCTGGGCGATTTCTGTTCGCAATGATGAGGCAATTAGCGGGGTGCATGTAGGGGACTTGCACTGTAAAGTCGGCCTGTTTGCCGATGACGCACTGCCCTATATCACTAAACAGTCTCAGATGGTGCCCCGGGTGCTGCAAAGTCTGGCACACTACAGAGATCTCCCCGGGTTCAAGGTTAATTTTGGGAAGTTGGTGGCGTTCATGACGGGCACTCTGCCGGACACAGAGGTGGACTATGTGGGTGGGCTCCCCTTCCGGATCAAGAGGGAGGGATTTCGTTATTTGGGTATCCAGGTGGCGCACAGCCCAGACGACCTTTTCTCTAGTAATTTTCTCCCCCTCTGGACAGCACTCAAGAGGGATATGGAAAGGTGGGCAGGATCGGGACTCTCATGGATGGCACGCCTCAACATGGTGAAAATGGTGGTTCTCCCCAAATTTCTATTTTTATTTAAGTATAGATTTCCAAAACATTCCTTACGGAGGTAAAACAAACCCTCAGAAGATTTCTCTGGGCAGGCAAGAAACACAGGATCTCCTACAACGTATTAACTAGGCCCAAAGAAGAGGGAGGAGTGGGGTTCCCGGATCTGGAGACATACTATAAGGCCTCCCAGTTGAGGATACTGGTGGACCACTTCACTCCGGGGACGGAGAAGCAATGGGTGGTGATGGACAACAGGGTTCTTGCCCTGGTAACATTAGATGTATGGCTATAGGTCCCCAAGACGTGCATCCCGAGAAGGGTCCTACATTACCCTGTGTTGGGGGTCGTATGGTCAGTGTGGAAGGAGGGTGGATGCTACAGGTGGCTTACGACATGGCCCTCCCCACTGAGCTGCAACTGGGCCCCTCCAATAAGGGATAAGATTGCTGACCCGGGTGTATTTCAACAATGGTACGAGGCTGGTCTCAGTAGGGAGGGTCAGTTGTGGGTGGGGGTTCCTTTATGCCCCTGAGGGACTTGGAGGCGGCCCTGGGACAGAGCAACCTCTCCCTGTTCCATTATCTCCAGCTCAAGGGGGGGCTCACTGAACCATCCTGGGGGGATACCCTCAGAAGGGACCCAACAGATTTTAAAAAACTTCTAATTTGAAGGCGGGAGTCCAGGGGAGTGACATCTCACCTTTACAGGCTCCTCCTTTCAGCTCCAAAGGATCCTCCGGCAGCACAGACACAATGGGAGAAGGATTTAGGGGGAGAAATCGACGATAAAAGATGGTCTAAAATGTGTAGACGTGCCAACCGCTCCATACCCTTGCGCCATTTCCGACATCAGGCCCTGAAGGTGCTACATAGATGGCACTACCCCCCGCAAAGGATAGCCAGGATGAAGGTGGGATACGACCCACATTGTTGGAAGTGTCGTCTGAGAAAGTGACTACATACACATGTGGTTGTCACGACCATAACCCCTGGCCTGGGAACTCTGGGTCTCTGGCCCTCACCACAGTATTCCTGCAAGGCTCCAAAGGCCCAATCATGCCCCCTCGGCTTTCCTGGAGCCAGTCCTGGCGCCAGGCTCATATGGCAGGTGGAGTTTCCATTGGGGAATGGACCAACATGACTGCCCCCACAAGGTTCGGCATGGAACTGCATCATGCAGTCTAGCATCTAGGGCATGGTCTGCCCTGGAGGTACCTGGGGTAACTGCTGGCTATTTAAGCCACGCCCGAGCTGAGGCACGTGCTTCGAGTTGTTCTGCACTCGCAGCGTGACGTTCACCTTGGCCTGCCTCTACAGGGAGAAGAACACCACCGTTATTCCTCCTTACCAGTTCCGAATTCAGCTCCTCAATCGCTCCGGAATCTTCCCTGGAGCTAGTCTTCTTCTGCAAGCAACATCCTAGAGAGGAGAGACAAGAAGAGGACAATTAGTAAGCGTTCGTCATCGGATTCCATCGCCTTCAGACTCCGCTTACTTACCGAAGCTCTCCTGGAATTCAACCGCAGTCCGGACATCTTCCACACTACGCTCCGCTTTCATCTGGCCGCATTTCTTCCAGGAACTTCTCGGCAACCTGCAAGGAAGAATAGCACAGGTTATCCTTATTCAAAGGACGCTCATAGCACCGCGCTTCGCACATTCTTACCTTCTCATGCACTGCCCTCTCCATTAGCTCAACATCTTCATCACCCCTTCTGCATCTACGAGAGAAGGAGAAGGTTAACAGGGCAACAACAATTGCGGACAGTCATTCTTTTAAAACTAAAGACTTACCTCAAGAGTGGACTCGCAGCCGGCCTGGACTCCCGGGCCCACGCCAGTGAAGTAACTTGGCCGAAAGATGCCCAGCCACGACGCGCCCCTGCACAGAACAGCAGGACGGAGTGCGCACCTTATCGAAATACAAGGTGAGGGAGGCTCTAAGGGGGTCGCAAGGGAAGCACTTGGGAGGCGGGCCCCCAAAAGAAGGTGATATTGGCTAAAACTGAGAGGTGTTATCCTGGATTAAGGGGGTTGATGGAGTGGGAAGGACCCTGTGCCCATGGCTCCTCCTCTTCGGGATTGACGTGGGTGGGGACGAAAGAGGAGACCCAAGGTCATGTGTTGCAGGTAGTGTTGGTAGCCGCCAGGTGCTGCCTAGCCCAGAAGTGGAAAAGTCCACAGATGCCAGCAGAAAAAGAATGGGTCACCAAGGTCCGTGCTATCTATGAAATGGAGTTTCTAACACACCTTATCGTTGAATCTAAATCGGACATTAAAGGGCTGTGGCTCCCCTTTTTTGAAAAAAAGGCCGCCTGGCCTGACAAAAAGACACTTGGGGTGGGTCCTGAATATGGAAGACCGCCAGGAATTGTATACTGATCAGACAGTGTGTTACACGATATATGGGCTATAGGGTGTGTTAGGCAGAAACCTGTGCAGTTCCCTTGGGGAACACTGCAAAAGATTTAAGACTACAGGTGTTGGCAGTAAACCCACTTGGTAGCAGTCTGTACCACCCAAATTTACCTGGTAGCTGTGGAAGAGCAGTCAGACTTCCCTCAAGAAGAGTAAGGCAGTATGCAAAGTATACACAATAGGCACTCAGATACAACAATACAAGCAAACACTGACCAGAGCAGCTTTGGTATCAAAGTATATAATTATTTATTTAAAAACACACTGTTGGAAACACTCCAGCACTCTTATTGAAAAATATTCTAAACACAGTTACTATTATAATATATACACCCCTTTTTCCTTATTAGATAAGTCACTGTAAAACACCACTTATTTTCATACAGAGGTGAGCGCTTAACAAGGTGGCACTCCAATAAGTTTGTGAGAAAGGGAGGGAAAAAGACAGAATATGGAAAGGTACACCACTCCAAGATTCAGGAACACTGTTAGCAAGGCAGAGGAGCAAAAGTCACTGGTGAGCCAAAGTCCAAAGGCTGGGCCCACTCTTAGAGAGAGCAGAGCACAAATGCGCCCAAGATCACACAGTTACACTAGGCTTAGAAAGTCTTGCAGAGGGTTCAAAAAGAGTTTAGAGAGGCTTAAGAAAGTTTAGCCAGGGTGTCCCAGGCTAACCCAGGTTCGAAAGCCGGGGACTAAATCTACCCCATACAGTCGGTAGCAAGGGAAGCCAGACGGGACACGGTACCTTAAGTGGGAAGGATCCTCCAGCGGTGGCAGTTGTTCCTGGTAGTGGGTGCAAGTTGCGTCGTCGTCCAGGGGAAGAGAAGATCTCGACTTGGAGGAAAGATGAAGGTCGTTGCACTACCAGGGCAGAAACTAGCCGCAGAGTTTTCCGGTTAAAGGTGGTACCTTTGTTTCAGGGTCATGGTAAAACGTGGTATCCCGGTTGCCGGGGTGCTTGGCAAGGCGGCCACGAGGTACGTCGGGAAGGTGAAAAGACGGTGAAACTGGTTATCCCCACCAGTCAATGGAAGAAGACTCTCCGGCGGGAGATCTCCTCTGTCGTTGGGAAAAGTGGTGAGGCGGTCCAGCAGGGCTCCAACGGTGGTGGTGTCGTGGCAGGTCGGCTCAGCTTCTCCCTCGTCGGATTCTTAGGTCCTGTGGCGACTTCTGAAGTTCCAGTCCCCAAAGCCCTGCTTTTATGCAGAAAACCCCCATTCACTCAGCCTAGCTGTCACTCAAACATGCTAAGTGGTGAGCCGGCCGGCTCACCACTTGGGCCAATCAGGATGGAGTGCGACTTGAGTTGCCTAGGCAACTCAGTCCAGGGTGCCTAAATTCCCCTCCACCCCTCCTAAGTACCCCAGACAGAGTGGCACCACTTTGGAGGGCTTCTGTGGAGAAGCACGCCGAAAAGTGGAACAAAGGGCTCGACTTGGGTTGGAGTCACAGAAGAGAACACAAACGCCATTTTAGAATCAAGTTTTGGCAAAAAATACCAACCGGAGAATTAATATTAATTAAATAAACCGGCGGTATGTTCGAGGCTATCGTAAATAAAGATAGTAGCCTAAAACAATGGGAAATCCCATAGGAAAATATTCGCGGTTGAACATAAAAAGTAGTATCCACTGCCACCAGCCAAAACTCGATCAGGGGGGACGGAGACGTGCCCCCTCGATTAACAGACCATGGGGCAATCGCCCCAGCCAGTACGTCCACAATATGATGGTTTGTACTGGATCTGTTCAGAATTTAAGACTAGTAAATTCAATGGTGACTTTACATGCCCTGGGAGACAGTAGTCAGTCCCAGGGTATGGAGTCTATGACACCCCTGTGTCACTGCACTGAGGGTGCTGTGTAACAAACATCACAAAAACACATGAAGCCCTATGGAGTAAAAGACCCCATAGCCCATTAAACACATCTAGATTCAAAGAAACACACTCAAATCATGCCCAAGAGTGAGGGTAAAAGAGTCTCACTCTTGGCAGGAGAAGAAAATAAACCCCAAAAATCCAGCAAAGCTGCTGGAGGACTCACTAGGTTAGGAAATTCAGCCTAAACAGAGAATTCTCCCTAACAGGGTGGAAAGAGTCGAGCCCAAGACCCCAGTGTGAAATTGAACAGTCCTGACTGTATCTTGAGATGTTATTTGTGAGCTCTACAGATGCTGCAGGTATTCATGCTTGATCCAAGTTTGGGGGAAGTGGAGGGGGGTGGGTGGGTTGTTATAATTGTACTTAGAAGAGCGTTATGCCAATAAACTTTAATTTTCAAAAAAGAAATATCTGTCTCTCACTAAAGTCACGGGACACTAGAGGGATCCAACATTTGTTTAGTAATCCTGAATGCTTGGCTAATTTGAGAGGGGCAAATTGTATATGTCTTCAAGAGACATGGATGATCTCTACTTCCACCGATGGCTAAGATATTCATCCAACCTGCCAAAGGAAATACCGGGGGATGGCCATCGGGATGACTCTTGATAGCAATTGAGAACAATTTGAGCCCTGGTGGCACTATTGTGGAAGATTTCCTATTTGGGGCACTGGGGGTGGACCTAATTTCTGGGGACCGTACCTTTAAAATTCTGGTAGTTAACATATATTGGCATAATGGAATCTCTCCAGTGGAGGTCTTTGTTTTTTTTTTTTTAACATATTTATTTTTAATATTTTCCAAACAACAAACAACTTCTCACCCACATTAGGGTGGAATTAGCCTAGCCAAGACCTCCCCGTCCTCCCCCCCACCCCCCCCCCCACGCCTCCTGACTCTTATATGTTATGTACTGCACCAAAACCATGATTATGCGTCCGAAACAGATACTGTTTTACTGAGTGAGGGTCGGGGAGGCCGGAGCCCCCGCCGACTCATTCATCAAAAAAGTTACCAAGGGTCCCCAGATGTCAGGTGGGCGTGCGTGCTGTGGTAGCAACTTAATGAAATCAGTTTCGACATCCTGACAATATAGTATGTCTCTACGCCATGCGGTGACAGTTGGGAGCGGACCGCGGCACCATGCTATGGCGACTCTTCTACGGGCCAGAGTCAGAAGAATGCCCGCTAACTTTCGCGTAGGGGCCTTCAGCAGTCTGGTCATGCCCAGCAGAGCTGCGGTGTTGGCTGGGAGAATCGGTTCACCGATTATCTTACTCGTGATTTCCAACACCTGAGACCAGAATGGGGCCAATTTAGGGCAGTCCCAGGCCAGATGTAGGAAGTCTGCTGAAGTCAAACCACACCTCTCACATCCGAAGGAGGAGTCTGGATGCTGCATTTTTGCTTTGGCAGGTGTAAAGTACGTTTGATGCAGGTAGTTAAAGTGGATTAACTTGAGGCGGGTATTGAGGGCAATCTTCTGGGTCTGTCTAAGGATGAAGGACCAATCGGTGTCGGAGAAAGTTAAATTTAGGGCCTTCTCCCATCTGGATTTGGTACGGGATACTGTGGAAGACGAGTCTGTAGTTATGGTTCTGTAGATCTGTGAGAGAGGTCTCCCCTCCCCTTGAGACTGAATTGCTGAGTGCAAGAGCTGCCATGTTTGGGGTTGCTGCGGAAAGGAAGGTAGGATTGCTCGCAGCGTGTGGCGTACCCTGAAATAGAGAAAGATGTCTAGCGAGGTCGTGCCGCCTTTTTCCCTCACTTGAACGGGAGTTAGGAAACCGTCATCTGTGAAGAGGTCCCCAAGGTTTCTGATTTGGAGTTTCTCTAGCCATTGGAGATAAACTTTTTCGGACGTCAACGAGATCCCAGGTATGAATCTTGCCGGTAGGAGTGGAGAATATCTTGTGTCGATATCGTATTTTTGCGCCAAAAGCTTCCATATCTTGTACGTTATTAGGATTACATTCATCGTATCGTTGGGGACCGGTATGTTCCCGAAGACGACGGCTCTCAGTAGGTTCGGCGAGGCAAGGGCTCTCTCAACTTGCACGTGTGGTCGGACAGGGTTTGTGGCGTACCAGTGGCTGAGAAATTGTGCCTGGGCCGCCCAGTAGTATTTCTCCAAATCGGGGAGCGCCAGGCCGCCTTTTGTTACTGGGAGGGTTAGCGTGGAGTGAGCCACTCTGGCGGGTTTGCCGGCCCACAGCAATTCCAGGACCAGACTCCTTAGTTTTTTCAGGAAGAGTTGTGGAAGTAGGATGGGAATGTTAGTGAAGAGATACAGAAGTTTTGGTAGAATCACCATCTTGACAAGAGAGGCTCTACCCCATAGCGTTAGGGGTAAGGTTTTCCAACGGGCCACCTTTTCGGTCAGGGACTTGAAGACCACTTCGTAATTGTCCTGGAATACTTCTTGCTGATTTAGTGACATTTGAATGCCCAGGTAACGTACTTTGGATATTTTCCAGGTGAGGTGGAAGTCATCTTTAAATGGCTGGGTCGCAGGGGTGAGTGGGAAAATAATTGATTTTGTTTGATTAATTTTGAGGCCAGATGCTGCCCCGAATTTGATCACTTCGCGCATGATAGTGTTCAGGTTATCTACTGGGTTTCTTATGTAAAGAACCACGTCGTCCGCGTACAGTGAGATGATGAGTCTGTGCGGGCCTATGACCAGACCTCGGTGTTGACTATGCTCACGTAAATTGGAGGCAAGGGGTTCCATTACCAGGGCGAATAGTAGAGCTGACAGTGGGCAGCCTTGCCTGGTGCCTCGTTGCAGGTTGATGGTGGACGATCTGGCTGTGCCGACTATTATGTTGGCTGTAGGTTTAGTGTATAGTAGTGAAACTAGTTTAATGAATCGAGCCCCCAGGCCCATCCTTGCGAGTACTGAGAATAGGAATGGCCATTCCACCGAGTCGAATGCTTTTTCAGCGTCAAGCAGGAGGGCGACGGCTTGTTGGGCTGGGTCCAGTGCTCCCATCACTCCAAACAGTCTCCTGATGCCGAATGTGGTATTGCGGCCTGGTATGAACCCCGCCTGGTCGGCAAGAACTAGAGCGGGCATTAGCGGCATCAGTCTATTCGTTAGGATTTTTGCTAGAATTTTGTTATCTAAATTCAAGAGGGAGATGGGGCGGTAGGAAGCACATTCATCTGGCGGCTTGTCCATTTTGAGCAGGAGAATCACATTGGCTTCACGCAAGGTCTGAGGTAGGGTACCCCTCTCCAGGGCTTCATTATATACATCGGCCAGATGGGGAGCAAGGGTGGACGCGAATGCTTTATAGAATTCTCCGGTTAGGCCATCAGGGCCGGGGGCTTTGGTGTTTGGAAGCGATTTGATTGCCTCCGTTATTTCTGCAGGGGAGATCAGTTCATTGAGGGGTTCTCTCAGCTGTGCCTCTACCCAGTATAATTCGGTCTCCCTCAGGTAGCTCAGTGGCGCATCGGAATTTTCGGGGTGTTGGGAGCTATAAAGCTTTTGATAGAAGCGTCCAAATTCTTCTGCCATGTCGACATCTGTGGTTAATGTTCTTCCCTGTTGACTGCGGATTTCTGTAATAGGCGTCGGTGTGTGGTCAGCTCTCACCAACCTTGCCAGGAGAGCTCCAGGTTTTTGCCCCTCGCCATATTGTCTGATTACTGCGCTGCGGTGGAGAAATTTCAGTTCGCGCTCGGCGAGTGCGTGAAACCTCAGCAGTTCCTCTTTCAGGGTGGTTTTCTTCTTTGGTTCGTTCGAGTCTGTGGTTTGGCATTCGAGGTCTTTGATGTGGCTCTCGCAGGCTGTCAGTTCACGTCTTATGAGTTTGATGATGCCATTCTCCTTGGCCTGGCATACGCCTCTTACGAAGCATTTCAGGGACTCCCACAGCACGCCGGCAGAAGATACCGACCCAGTGTTGGCTTCTAGAAAGATCTCAATCTCCTCCTTTAGTTCAGCTGCGAAGACCGTGTCCAGCATGGAGCCCGTCTTGAAGCGCCAATTCTGTAGCCTGGGAGTAGATTGGGAAGGGAGGAGACAGAGGACTAATGGAGAATGGTCTGATAGAGTCCGTGGCAAGATGTGACAGGGACCGGGCTGCAGGGGGCCTGTTCTGGATGAGAATAAGTAATCGATGCGAGAGCTGGTATTGTGGACTGCTGAGTGGAAGGTGTAGTCCCTCAGATCTCCGTTAACCGTTCTCCAGGCGTCTTTTAGGGCAAAGGCTCGGCAGATTTCTGTTATTTGCAGGCTGGCTTTAGAGATCTGTTGCGACGAGGAGTGTGATCTGTCCTTGGTCGGGTCTATGACAGTGTTCATGTCGCCACCCCAAACCACCGTGGAGTGCTCGAGTGAGGAGAGCTGCGACATTACCCAGCCAAAGTTGTCTGGACCATCTATATTGGGGGCGTAGGAGTTAATGAAGGTTATCGCCTTGCCTGCTATTATGCCTTTGACTAGGACGGATCTTCCTATGGAGTCTTTTGCCACGTGTGTTAGACGGAAGTTGGTTCTTCTGTGTACCAGAATGGCCACTCCTCTAGAATAGGAGGAGTATGACGAATAGTATCTATGGCATCCCCACGACTTGGCCCATGTGCGTTCTTTCTCGGGTGTCAGGTGGGTTTCCTGTAACATTGCCACGTCAATTTCATGCCTCCTTAGGTATTGCAGGATTTTGCGGGTTTTGGATGGGATGTTACCTCCCCTTATATTCCATGTTACAATCTTGAATGTTGAGAGTAAAGGAAAGTTTGAAATTGTGTTGGGAACGCCTTGGTCCTGTGGTTGATATACCTTGTTTGTGCCAAGGTAGGCTTGGAGCGTGCCGTGATATAACACATGGGGCATGGCGCTTGGCGATTGGGAGTAGAGAGTGGGGCGTGAGACTGAGGGGAGGCATCTTGGAAGGGTGCAGGCTTTTCAACGTGAGAAATTCGTGCGTAACAAGTTTTGGCAGCGCCAGGAGGGTGGTTGTTAGTCCATCCCTGAACAAAGAACGGTAAACAATCGAACAGTCCTTAAAACTAATCCCATTTCGCGGACAACCCCCAACATGTCCGACGGGATCCCCCCCAGCCTGAGCGAGGGAACAGATGCTGTGCTCGGGGCGCTTGGGGCCACTCCAAGACTTCTGCCCTATAGTTTAATGGATCGTGAGCGTGTTCCGGCAGTTTGTGTGTGTTTCGGGGCTTAGCCCGGGTTTTACGGAGGATTCCTGGGGACCCTCTCTCTCCGTGCGCGGGGTCGTTGAGGGTCGTGAGCTGGGCAACCATTACGGTCCAGAAATAGATGTACTTCCTCAGGAGAATTAAAGAAGTGAGTCTGCTCATTATGTTGTACCCTGAGGCGTGCAGGAAACATCATAGAGTATACGAGTTTCGCCTCTCGGAGTCTTTGTTTGGCGCTAGAGAAGGCTCTTCTCTGGGTCTGTACTGTCGACGAGAAATCGGGATAGATATGAACTCTGTCTCCGTCGTGGTGTAAATCGCCTTTCTCCCTTGCAAGTCTCAGGATGGTGTCACGATCTCTGAAGTTGAGCAGCCTTGCTATGATGACTCTGGGAGGTGCGCCTGGAGCTGGTCTGGAGGACGGGGCCCTGTGGGCTCTCTCTATCATGAACATTTGCGAGAAGGAGTCTCGGTCGAAGAGGGAGAGGCACATAGACTCCACGAAGTCCTCCATCTTCCTTGGGGTGACGCTCTCCCTAATCCCTACAATACGGATGTTGTTTCGCCTAGAGCGACCCTCCAGGTCCTCGCATTTGGCCATTGTTGCGGCCATTTGGTGTTCAAGTCGCGTGACTTTGTTGGAGAGGGATGCGGCACCGTCATCGAGGTTTGATATCCTCTGTTCAACGTCATTTAGTCGTTCTGTGTGTGTGTCTAGGCGATGTTGCATCAGATCGACTTTTGAGGATAGACTGTCCAGCTTATTGTCTAGACTCCCTATGCCTGCTTTTAGATCTAAAAGTAGTTCTTTTATTTCCATCGGATAACTTTCGGATACTGGTTGACTAGAGCTGCATGGTGGTGGGTCATCTTCTTGTTGTGGGTTTGAGGTTTTGGGTGCCATGTTGCTGTCAAATGTTAGCTTCTTTTGTAGTTTGTCTACCTTGCCCATCTTGGTTGATGTATGTGAGCCTTCCAAGCAAAGAGGGTCGGTGGCGGTTAGGTGGCGTTGGGCTGGTGGACCACCAGTATAGTGTCAGGAGGTTTGGGGCATGGTGGCTCTAGGAGCTTGGACCGGGCCTCGGTGTCCTGTGGACTTCGCCGTGGACCCGGGGGGAGTCCAGCCTTCAGGGTCGTCGCCACTAGCGGTCAGTCGTGCCGGGGACCACGTTTTGGGGGTGTAGCAAGGTATTTTCGTGGCAAACGGAGATCTTCGGCACGTACCTCAGGTCTTGGTGCTTCAGACGGGTGTCTCGACCTCTACCGCTCGTGTCGTCGCCTCTCGGATTGGTGTGGCCTGGCACGGTAGCCGCGGGGGAGGTCACCCACGCTGGTATGTTGCAGTCTGGAGGAGGGGGGGCCCCTCTGGATCGCTGAGTGGCGCTGGCGAGGTGGTCTCGGGAAGGATGGGCGGCACCCGGTCGCACGCCGGACCTCCGGCGGCCCCACCAGCCTAGGCTTCGCCTTGTATCCGGGGCTCTGGCGCTGCGCCAGCAGGCGATGGGGCCGGCCCCGCACTGGGGGGGGCGGCGGCACCCCCCGAGGGCCGCCGGCGCTCGTGGATGAAGGATTTCCGAAGGAAGGGATGGTCGCTTCGCGGCCTCCGCTAAGCCGTGCTCCGCCCCCCCGGCGTCCGCTCGGCGCTCGGGCACGCCTCGGCTTCCACGCCGATGTAGTGATGTGGGGTCTTGGGCTGGTCGATTTTCGCCCAGATTTCGCCGAGGAATGTTCGGAGCGAACAGAAACAGGGAGAAGCCCTCTATCCTCCAATATGTAGCCGGGAACCGCAGGATTCAGCAGGATTTATTGCGGGCAGAGCGGGAGCTCAGGTGAGAGCGGCCATCTTGGTTGGCCCTCTAGCGCCCTCTCTCAGTGGAGGTCTTTGTTGAGAAGGTCTGTTATGTGATCAATGAGTGGGCTTTGAAGTATGGGACTGGGTGAATCCTTTTGGTGGGAGACTTGAATGCAGAATGCATTTTCAACAAGCCACCATGGGAAATCTAACATACACACCGATCAAAGGGGAACTACACCTATGGTAACATCTGGTATCTGGCTCTTGGGAATTTGGGCCTCTTACCATTGGTGGGCCCTAAGAATGATGAAGACTGGTAAATTCTGGCACACGCGGCACAGAGGAAAGAGCTCCTCGATATTGGACTACATTTATCCTGATTATCATTTAAGGAACTGCTGTACTAGTTTCTTTGTCACCACAAATACTTGGAGTGATCATTCTATTTTGACCACATGCTTTGACATAGTTATCACAAATATATACTTTAGAGCACAACCTCAAATGGTGGCGAGTGTATCCGGGAATGTGGTCAGATGTCTGATAAAAATATTGAGAGCCTAAACTGTAATCTTTGGGTCTCTCTGAATAACTTAACCTTAGATTGGAAACTGATTAATTTTAATACTCATGAGATCCAGAGTCTTATTGAAACTATTAGTGCAGATGTTTCCACAAGGGCAAAAGGAAGAGTTCACATTATTAGGCACAATCACTGTTACAATGAGGATATAGCCTTAGCCAAAACGGCGATGAGAAGAGATGTACATAGTATTGGAAGGTCTGTGCAAGATGAACCTGTCCGAAAAAGGATGACTATGTTGAGAAAACAGACATTTAAAAACGTCTATAAAGTTATTAAAAGCCAGCCTCTACAACAAGATGCCAAAGACATGCTGGGAACATTAATTAAGGCTAAAGCTAGTGCCTTTTGGTCAATGGACAAGACCCCAAGTATGTTGTATCTCAGCTGAATCCGATCTCAGAATCAGAATGGATTGAGTTTTTTGGCAAAAGGTTTGGAGATACAATTAGTGAATCAGGGGAAAGTGGAAATGAAAACTTGATTAAATCAGAATTTGATAAATGGGAACCCCCCTGGAGATCGGGACAGTCTGGAATTTAATAACAAAATGTAAAGGGTCACGAGCATCAGGACCCAACGGTGTTACTAACAAAACATTTAAAGCTCACCGAAATCTTTGGCCGAGCCTCTTGCTCTATGATTTTAGGGACATATTTCCAACAGGTATTACCCCAGTATCATGGAGCACAACCCATGTCGTTCTCATCTTCAAGTGCGGGAGTAGGTCCGATCCGAAAAATTATCGGCCGATAACTATAATAGAGGAGTCTGTAAAATCTTCTCTGCTCTACTGCTCTCGCACTTGGAGGAATGGGAAAATAAATTCCATCCACTTAGTGAATTCCAAACTGGGTTCCGAAAGGGCCACTCAACGAACATCAATGGGCTCACCCTCAAATGCATTCAAGAGGATTCATGGAGAGACGAAGGGCTGTACTTTTATGCACTCCATGGACCGCTCAGCTGCATTTGATTGTGTGAACCATGGAAAACTATGGAAGCAACTGGCAACCTGGGGTCTGCAGATGGGTCTCTTGAGACTCATTGAGGGAGTATACGCAAACAGTGGTATTCAGGTGTGTGAGTCAGAAAGGAGACATGTCAACGAGAATACAATCTTATCAGGGGGGTAGACAGGAGTATGTCTTGGCACCATGGATCTTCAATCAATGCATGTTAGATGTGGCTAAGCCTTATAAATGAAGGGTTGCTAGCTACGAGAATAGGTCAAAGTAAAATCGTTTGGCTGGCATATGCAGATGACTTCCTGATCTTTGATCGTACAAAGGTGGTCTGCAACGCCTGATCGATATTTTCTCCAAATATGCAACTGAAAATGGACTTGTCATAAACCCAAATAGAACTAAAATCTTGGCATTTACTAAAGCACCACGAAAGAAGAATCATCCAATTTGGCATATTGAAGGAACGAACCTCAGTGAGCAAATCCACCAGTGTTCCACATCTGGGATTCGATTTCTGGTCCCAAAAGGGGGGTAAATCCCATAGGGAGATCCTCTCAAATAAGGCTAAGTTTTTGGAATCTCAGATTGTTAAGATTGATCGGAAATTCAGTAGGTTCTGCTTAAAACCTGCACTAATGTTCTTTGAGGGCAAGATTGTACCTAAATTGGTATACGGTTTGGAACTTGTCTTTACCGGTATGACTGAGGAAAATCTGAGGAAAAACTAGGGAAAAATTTGTAGACGGATCCTTGGTATACCCAAAGCTGTGCCGCTAGCTGCGATCAGATATGAGCTAGGATATGATTCACTTTGGGCCCGAGTACAGTGGAGTCTATAAACATCATATCCAAAAATTGTGGCCCCTACTTCGCAAACCCTTTATGAGCTTATTGCAAATAATATAAACAGCTCACTGTACTTATTAGAACTTAAGAATACATGTGAAACAATATTTCAAAATCTAGGTACTAATTTGGAAGCACTAGTTAGTAATCCATTGCTAATCAAAAAACTGCTGTTTGAGCAGGATTGGATCGTAACCACTGAATCTTTCCACTCATATCTCTCAATGAGTCATTTGGCCCATGAACATAAGCGCTGAGGATCCCTCTCTAAAATATTGTTCCAATTTCCAAATCGAGGCTATCTGGGGCTATTGCTGAGGTGGAGATGGAATATCCTGTCAACCAAAGATATATTGTTAAGAAGGAAGCAAATACCATCTGAGGAATCGGAATGTAGGTTTTGCCATTTGTTTTGGAGTGTGAAACACTGAAAGATCTAAGGAATGTCTATTTAAGATCCCTGAATGACTCATCTGTCTTGCTCTTCTGATAAAATAAGTAAACAGTGTCTTAATATTCAAAGTGTTCGGGAAGGACTAGCACTCTCAGGTTTTATTAGGGCTATTAAGATGGAGTAGAATGTAAAAATTGAATGATTAACGTGGTCAATATGGATATTTGAATGAATTACAACTTATATATGCTATGAACTGTTCTGGATTGAAGGAGAACAGAACTATTGCCCATTGGGTGGGAGTATGACTCTAAATTTTCTGGGTTCTGCTTGTCTTTTTTCTTCTTTTTTCATTTTATCATGGTTAGTAATGTGAATAGTAAGAGGACATTTTATTTATGCTTTTATTCTTTGTCCTTTTTATTCTCATTTTTTGTGTTGCTTTTTTTACTCTATGAGATTTAAATGTACATTTTTAAACGTTTGATTAAACCAAATACAATAAAAAAAACAAAAATTTAAAAAAAGATTCCAAGCCCCTGAAATCATAGCTCAATGCTTTCCTCCCAAGAGAAAGACAGCCAATGACTGCAGACACTTTCATAGCGGGGTTGGATGGGAGGGATGATGAGGAATCCGTGGGAGAAGAATCCATAGAAGAACAAGTTACTTACCAACTGGTAACGTTCTTTCGACTGGATGTTCCCTCCAACTTATTTCTCATCTTAGATGTATTCCATCCAGCTTTAGCTGCTTCGGAAAAGATTTCTCGGCAGAGGGTGCCGTGCGTCGATGTCGTCGAGTCGAAGTCCCTCGAAGGCCTCCGTAGAGGGTGACGTCATCGGGTATACAAGTAGCACATGCGGCGCCCCTTGGCCTCAGTTCTGTTTTTCCGCTCTTGCTCTGTTGTATAGATAGTGTAGGTAGCCGGGTGTCAGCCTTGCGAGAGTTGAAGTGGCAATAAACCGGAAAATCTACAGAGGGGTAGGATGGGAGGGTGAGGAATACGTTGGAGGAACATCCAGTCAAAAGAACGTTATCAGTAGGTAAGTAACTTGTTCTCCGAATGGATTGTGTCCTCGAACGTATTCCTCATCTTAGATAGACTCCCAAAGCAGTGTAGAAAGCTCTCTGGAGGGGGGGGGAGTATATTTGTATTATTATTATTATATAACCGAATATAGCACTGCTTACCAAAAGCAAGCTCCTTAGACTGGGAAGCATCCAGACTATAGAATTTTGAAAAAGTGTGCAGCGACGACCAAGTTGCTGCTTCACAAATAGATTTTATGGGAACACCTCTTTGAAGGGCTGTCGTAGAGGCTATGCATCTGGTAGAATGGGCCCTTAAGCCTTCTGGTGGATCTCTGCCCGCCAATCTGTAGCATTTTGAAATGCAATCCAACGTAATATGGTTTGTTTTGACACCGATTGGCCCAATTTCCTTCCGGTGTAGCCAATGAAAAGTTGATTATCCACTCTAAGCTTGGAAAGCCTAGAAATGTAAAAGCTTAGAGCTCTTCTCGGTGTTAGGGAGAATTCTCTCTAAAGGCTAATTTCCCAAACCTAGTAAGTCCCCCCAGCAGCTTTGCTGGATTTTTGGGGTTTATTTTTTTCTCCTGCTAAGAGTGAGACTCTTTTCTCCCACTCTTAGGCATGATTTGAGAATGTCCTTTGACTTTGTAATGTGTTTTATGGGCTATGGGGTCTTTTACTACATAGGGCTTCATGTGTTTTTGGTAAGTGTGTTACACAGCACCCTCAGTGCAGTAACACAGGCGTGTCATAGCGACCCCCAAACATAGACTCCATACCCTGGGACTGACTACTGTCTCCCAGGGCATGTAAAGTCACCATTGACTTTACTAGTCTTAAATTGGGAACAGAACCAGTACAAACCATCATATTGTGGAAGTACTGGTAGGGGTAATTCGATTGCCCCTGGGTCTGTTTTCCAAGGGGGCACTGTCCCGTCCCCCCTTGTCGAGTTTCTGGCTGGTGGCAGTGGATACCACGTGAAATATTCCACCAGAACATTTCCTATGGGATTTTCCAATTCATTTTAAACGCACCACTTTTTTGGTGCAATGTTAAAGATACCGCCGGGTTATATATTTAATATTTATTCCCCGGTTGGGTCTTTTTGCCAGGACTCGGTTTTAAAATGGCGTTTGTGTTCGCCTCTGTAACTCCAACCCAAGTAGAGCCCTTTGTTCCACTTTTGGCGGGCTTCTACACAGAAGCCTCCAAAAGTGCTGCCACTCTGTCTGGGTCTACAGGAAGTGTGGGGGGGGAATAGGCAACCTGGACTCAAGTCGCACTCTTGTGTGATTGGCCCAGTGGTGAGCCGCCCGGCTCACCACTTAGCATGTTTGATTGACAGCTAGGCTGATGAATGCAGGTTTTGCTGCATAAAAGCAGGGCTTTGGGGACTGGAACTTCAGAGGTCGCCACAGGACCTAAAGAATCCGAAGAGGGGAGAAGCTGAGCCATCTACAACGACGACACCACCGGTGGATCCCTGCTGTACGAAATTCACCACTTTCCCGACGACAAAGAAAATCTTCTTCCAGGAGAGTCTTCTTCCCTTTGAGCTGGTGGGACCAACCAGTTCACCTTTTTCACCTTCCTGGATCGTCTCGTGGTCGAATCGCCCGTGCCAAGCACCCGGGCGGCCGGATAGCCACGCTTCACCACTACCGCGAACAAAAGGGTAGTACCTTTTAACCGGGAAACTCTGCCGCTGGTTTCTTCCCTGGCACTGCAACGACATCCAGCTTTCCTCCACGTCGAGATCTTCTCTTCCCCTGGACGAAGCCCTGAGTTGCACCCGCTGCCAGGAACAATTACCCCCGCTGGAGCTTTCTCACCATTTCAGGTACTGTGTCCCGCCTGGTCTCCCTTGCAACAGACTGTCCAAGGTGTCCCGTAAATCCTTGATTCTCTATCCTGGGTTGACCTTGGACCCGTTAACATTACCTTTCTAACTTGATCCAACCTCTTTTTGACTTTCCTGCAAAGACTTATAGTGCATTTCCACTGTGTGATCTTGAGACACATTCCGCCTTGCTCTCTCCAAGAGTGGGCCTGGCCTATGAACTTTTTGCTCTACAATAGACCCTGCCCTGCCATTCTTGACTTGCTGTGGTTCTTTAAAAGTGTTGGTATTGTGTGTTTTTCCTATTTCTGTTTTTTCTCTCCCTTTTTAAATAATTATTGAAGTGCCATCTAGGGTTACACGCTTACCTCCGTTTTGCTAAATAAGTGGTGTCTTAACATAGACTTGTCCAATAATTAATTAGGGAGGTGTATAGATTTGTAGTGACTGTGTTTGAACTTGCTTGACATATTAGTGCCAGTGTATTTTTACAAGTGTGTTTTAAAATAAATAATTATATAATTTTATACCCAAGCTCTGGTCAGTGTTTGCTTGTACTAGTGTATTTCTAGCCCTATTGTGTATACTCTATATACTGCCTAACTCTTCTTGAGAGAGGTCTGACTGCTCAGCCACAGCTACCAGTAAATCTGGGTGGTGCGGACTGCTACCAATTGGGTTTACTGCTAACACCTGTAGTCCTAAACTTTTTCCAGTGGTCCCCAAGGGACCTGCACAGGTTTCTACCTAACACTCGGGTCCAGCCTGTGCAATCTTTCCTCCTCCCTACTGGGAGGAGGTGGAGGATAGAACTCGGGCAGAATAATTTTCCGATTTAAATCGAAATCAGACACAGCTTTATGTAAAAATGAGGGTTCAACCCTCAATACCACTGTGTCCCTGTGGAACACAGTATAGGTTGGCCCAGAAGACGGTGCCTGCCATTTGCTCACTCTTCGAGCAGATGTTAAAGCAACCAGGAAAGTGTTTTTCAACGTTCATAATCTTAACCCCTTAAGTGCCACCGACGAGCCGGCTTGTCGGTGGCAAGCGCTCCAGGTTGCCACCGACGAGCCGGCTTGTCGGTTTCACCACTCTGTTCTCCAAAACTGTAATCCAACCCCCGGGCTATGTGAGGGGGAGGTCCCCCCTCACTGCCAGGGGGCTTTATTACCTTCATTTTCACGTCGGCGTGCGTAACACACATCGGCGTGAAACAAAGTAAATTCCCTGCAGCAGCCATTTTCGGCTGCTACGGGGAAGAGAGAAAGTAAGAGACCTTCTTGCTCCGCCTCGATCTCCGGCTCTAATTCAAGCCGGAGATCGAGGCGGGTATCGTTGGAAAGGGGTGGCATTGTGTGGCATTGCTGCCCGCGGATTGGGCGCAGGGCGTGCGATCCGCGGGTAGCAATGCCACCAGATCAATACAGATCCGTTTGTGATGCAGGGGGAGGGGGGCTGCTTACTAGGTAAGCGGCCCCCTTCCCCCGTGGCCCCAAAGCATGGAACCACAGCGCCAGAGACCCCTGGGGGCAGATGATCACTGCCCCCAGGGGTGAAAACAAAAAAACAAAAAAAAACCAAAAAAAATAAAATCGAGGGATGGGGGAGGTGGAAGGGGGTTTGGGGCCATGGGGCCCACTAGACCACCAGGGATATGACAAAAAGTGGTGTCCCTGAAAGGGGAGGTTCTCCCCTTTCCAAGGACACCACTGATATGCCACATTGCTGGTCACGGATCAGCGCAGAGTGCTGATCCGTGACCAGCAACCCACTGGACCACCATTTATTTGTTTGTGAGTTGGGGGGAGGGGGGCTGCTTCAAGTAAGCAGCCCTCCCTCCCCTCCCCCACCCCCAGCCTCCCAAAGAATGGGGGCACATGCACATGAACCCTGGGGCAGATGGCTGACCATCTGCCCCCAGGGAATGTACAAAAAATAAAAAATGATGGGATAAGCATTAGTGTGCCAATCTGGCCCCAGGGTGCCCAAACCCTACTGCCCCATCTATTGGGGGTCCTGCCCCACCTTTTGTGGTGGCCCTCTTCCCCCCCACCCCAAATGGTTGGGGTGGGGGGGGGGCACCTCATGCAGCCCTCCCTGAGCATTGCTAGGAAGGACTGCATGATGTGCCCCCCCCTCCGTTCGGTGTGGGTGAGGAGAGGGCCACCACAAAAGGTGAGGCAGGACTGCCAACAGATGGGGCAGTAGGGTTTGGGTACCCTGGGGCCAGATTGGCACACTAATGTGGCCATCTGCGCCAAGCGAACTTGGGTAAACAAAAAAAAAATCCAAAATCGTAGGCTGCATTTTAGGGGGGGCTGAGGGGCACCTTAAATTGGCAGCGAATGTTGTACTGCAACGGGGGTGGCACTCACCCCCCCAACCCAAATGTAGGGCCCCACCTCATGCAACCCTCCCTGGGGGCAGATAGATATCTGCTCCTAGGAAGGGGCATCTGACCCCAGGGAGGGATGCATGAGGTGGGGCCTCCCCTATCTGACACCAGGGAGGGATGGAAGAGGTGGGGCCCTCCATTTGGGGTGGGGGGGGAGGGACACTCCCGTTACAGTAACATTTGCCGGCAATGTAGGGTGCCCCTCAGCACCCCCTAAAAAGCAGCCTACGATTTTGTATTTTCTTTGTTTACCCAACTTCGCTTGGCGCAGATGGGCACATTAGTGTGCCCATCCTCCCCCAAGGTGGGTAAACCCTACTGCCCCATGCAATGGGGGGGGGGGGCTGTCTGGGTGGTTTGGTGTTTGGCTGGGCGACACAGATAATTTATGTGTTCCTTTGTTCCCTTTACAGGTCCTGTGCAGTTCAAGCTTCTCCCTTGTTATGTAAGTATTGACTTTTGGTTATGGGTACATTGTTTATGCAGGGGACGGATTGCTACTCGGGTGGGTGGGGACTGGCCCTGTAGTGTTGGTGGTGTGAACGGGATTGGGTGCTCTGGGAAGGTATTGGGGTGGCCAGGGACACAGTTGCCGTGGTAGGTCACAAATTTCCCCCCAGAGCAGCTAAACAGTGCCGTTTCCCTGGGAGAGCAGTTTGCCACGTAGCTATCTTTTTTGTGTGCTGTGGTAGCCATACGCCTATTCGTCTTATTTCCATTTCCTATCAGTGTGCAGTGTAGCCTTCCGTGGTGGTAGATGACTGGGATGTGCCATTTATCGGGTGGTAGAAATCGAAAAGTTAGCAGAAACCCCCAAGACAGTTTAGATGTGTTATTGGTAGGCTAAGTACTGAATGTAATTATTTTGTGTTTCCTTTGCAGTTGTGGCTCCTGGAAAGCTTTCGCTGACTGATGTAAATACTGCATATATTACTTTTGTAGATATCCATTGTAATGTGGAGGTGGATGGTTACTGTGGTGGGAGCAACTGTGGCTGCAGTGTCAGTGGTATGGGTGGGAATGGGTGGTGGGGAGGTCATGGGGGCAATGGTGGTTGTGGCTTGCATAGAGGAAGGTGGTTGCTTTGCAGAAATACAAATGGGGTAATGATAACTAGCAGCAGTGTCACAAAAATGTTTGTAGTAGTAATGCAGATGGTCATTTCTTCTGAGCATGCAGTGCCCACTTGGTACGGAGCTCATTCCTTTTATTGCAATGGTCACCACTTCTGTTGTCCAAGTCCAGGAGTGGTCCCAGTGTGACCCGCCAGAGTCCCCATCCTTTCACAGGGGGCAAAACTGTAGCGCAGGGTAGCCAAAGGGGCAGGACAGTCAGAGGGTGATGTCACTGGCCCTGGGCAGCTGTCTCCCATGTGGGTCTTTTGTCCCCCAAGTTTAGCAGTGGGTGCAGGGTGCCCCGGCAGGGTCCCCATACCTTCCTGGAGGGGAAAGCTGTAGCGTTGGCCAGGCAGAGATGTAGGATGGTTGTGGTTGATGTGTGTGACTCTGGCCGCCTCTCTACCTTGTTGAAAAAAGTGTGCCAGCAATTGTCTGGAAGGGTCTGGCATGTACTTTCCTTTTGTTCCCTGTCTGAGTTTTGATCGCCTCTGCCTTTTCAACTCACCCAATCACTAATGCGTTAGATGGTTGCTTCTCAACGCCATTTCCCATGCATCAGCATTTCATGGAGGAGGGGAGGGGGCAACGCACGTTGGCTGTCTCTGAATTGGTACTGTGGGTGCAATCCTCGTCTCCACACTTGTATTTCTGTAATGTATAGTGGAAGAGGACATCTTCCTTACATTTTGTGTTGTCTTTGTTTTAGGTGCAGGTGTGTTGTAGCTGTCTACCCACTTGTAAGTGAGCTGGTCCTTAGCATTTCACGTGAGTGTTTGCAAAATTGTACTCCGTTTTTTGTAGCATGCTCAGAGTACGTCATATTGCAGAGGGTTGCTACAGTTTGTGAGCAGAGTTTGGACATTTTGGCGTCCTTGTGTGGTGTAGGTTTGTGGCATTGCATAGCACTTAGTCTACTAGGTTCCACACTTTGAGAAGCACACATAGTTATTGTTTCAGTCTTTCTCTGTTCTTTGGACAGTGAAGGGTTCCATAGCGACAGTAGTCCTGGCTTCTCGCTGACTATCACTGTCTGGTGCACAGGCGTTAGCTGCACTGATGGAATCTGGCACAGAGCATGGCACAGAGGTGGATATGGGATCTGATACAGATACTGCTTCTGAGGGTCAGCATGAAAGTGATTGGGGAAGTGATTTCTCCGTGGATGGTAGTTCTTCATGCTCATCATCTGAGGACGAAGAGATGGAAAGAGTACATGCACCTATTCCCACACGCAGTATTCCGACCCTTCCCACACGCAGGAGACCTGTAAGGGGGAGGGGACAAGCAGGACGTGCAAGGCATGTGCCAGTTCCTGTCATGGATGATGAGTCGGTGTGGGTGCCTCCAGCAATGGCTCAGCCTGTTGTGCCCCCTTTCACTGGAATATCAGGGTGCACAGTGAATACAGAGGGGTTTCAGCCTATTGACTTTTTCAACCTTTTTGTTGATGATGGGTTAATTGCAGATATGGTTCAGCAAACCAATTTGTACGCTGCACAGTTGCGGTCAAGGGGTCCCACTCTGAAACTCCATTCCAGAGCACAAGCATGGGTTCCAACAACCGATCTTGAGAAGAGAAACTTATGAGGGTCTCATTCTGAACATGAGAATATCGCCAAAACCGTCTGTCTCAATGTACTGGTATACTGTAGCGGTTCATGCAACCCCGTTTTTTCTAGCTACAATGAGTAGGAATCGCTTTCAAGCACTGCTACGTAGGTTGCATTTCAATGACAACTCGGCAGCATTACCCAGAACCAACCCAAACTTTGATAGGCTGTTCAAACTTCAGCCATTTCTGAAGCACTTGACTCAGCGATTTGCGGAGGTGTATGTTCCTAGCCAGAACATATCCATTAATGAGTCATTGATGTTGTACAAAGGCCAGCTAGTGTTCAAGCAATTCATTCCTAGCAAGAGCATGATATGGGATCAAGTTTTACATGGTATGTGAAAGTACCACTGGGTATGTCTGCAACATGAGAGTCTACACTGGGAAAGACTCTACCCTAAACCCTCCGGGCTGCCCAGCCCATTTAGGGACAACTGGGAAGATTGTTTGGGATCTTCTCACACCATGGCTCCACAAGGGTCACCATTTGTATGTGGACAATTTCTACACAGGAATTCCACTGTTCAGGGAAATGTTCAATGTGGATACACTGGCATGCGGTACAATGCGCTGTAACCGCAAAGGCTTCCCCAGAAAACTTGTGTGCAAGAGGTTGGCCAAGGGAGAATGTATGGCATTGCGGCGGGATGAACTGTTGGCAGTAAAATTCTCCCACAAAAGGGATGTGTACATGCTGAGTACTATTCATGATGAAAGTACTTCAGCAGTCACTGAGCGCGGGCATACTCAGCAAGTGTGGAAGCCCAACTGCATTCTGGACTACAACAAGTACATGGGTGGAGTAGATAAAACCGACCAAGAGCTTTAGTCATACAAGGCTGAACGCAAGTCGCGCTTCTGGTACAAAAAGTTGGCCACACGCATTATGCATATAGCAACGTTCAATGCTTATGTGGTGCACCGTGCAGCTACTCCACAAAACAACCTGTCCTTATTGAACTTTGAAACAGAAATGGTTCAATCGCTGACTATAGTCCATGTAGAAATTCCCTCCGTTCCAGAGTAGATGTGGCCAGATTTCAAGATTGACACTTTGCTGATTTTGTTCCTGCCACACCAATGAAGACACACCCTTACAGAAGATGTAAGGTGTGTAGTAAACAAGGAGTGAGGAAGGATACTCGGGTGTACTGTCCCCAATGCCCTTCCAATCCAGGCCTCTGCCTACAGCCTTGTTTCCTTTTGTATCATTCAAAGGAAAAGTATTGGGAGATGGACTGATTTCTGGAAATGGCCATCATCCCTTGAAAGGAGCCCTTGGACTCTGATTTCGTGCACCTCTTACAAAGGAACGGCACTCCTGCTCCCTGCACTGGAGGTGTACCATCAATGAAAATGCAACAGCATTTCACCTCACGTCACTTCATTTAGCGTGCCTTCACGAGCATTGCTAGTGCTGCTCCCTCCACTGGAGGGGTGCGTTGGTGAAGATGGGAACACCATTTCAGTTCCCTTCACTCAAGGGGTGTATTTTAGAAATAGTACATGCCACTTTGGCTCCCTCCCTTGAGGTCGAAGTGTCATGAAAGTGGTACTTGGACACCTACATGGCGGTGGTGTCTTGCGTACCTCGTACCACCCTGCCCTCTTTATTGGTTTACCGTAACTTGTGGTATGTGTGGTGTAGCTGAAATGTCTTCTGTAGGAATGACTTGGATACGATTGGTGTGTGAGTGAGGTATAGCAACATAGAACATGCAGATGTCATTTCTGTGAATGCACTTTCCCAGCACTGCAGAAATGAGTAGCATGTTAGAGGGTGTTAGCTTTGTGTGGGTAAGGTTGTGCATATGAGTGCTGTAAAAATCTTGCTATGGACAGATTTGAAGTTGGTGTGAGAGACAGCGCCTGTAGGCCAGATAGCCAAGGGAGCCAATGTGCACTTGCTATCAGTGTGCAGATACGATTGTTGGCACATGCCATTTGAATGCGGACAGTTGATGTGCAATTTCTGGAAAATTATGTGAAAGATGTTGCCTGGAGACACGGTTGCATTGTGAGCACATGGACACATGGGACAAGTGTGCAGATACGCTTGCTCTGGCGCAAGTGATTTGGTAGAGGTGCGACTGCTGACATGGATGCTGACTGACTAAAGACACAAAAGGTGTATGAATGACCAGTGATACGGTGGGTGCCTTGCCGTGGCATCACTGCTCACAAGGACGTTCCTCCTTGTGCTAAGCAGGGAGGCTTGTCCGTGTGCTAAATCGCACCTTGCTTGTCCGACTGCATTGTGACGTGAATGTATGAGAAGTGTGGGCAAAGGTGCATCTGAAGGGGCTTATTGACAGCAGGTCTGCCTTTCATTGGGACACCTGTGGGAACACGGGATGGTAGGCCATGTGGTGCTGGCGACGTGTTTCAGTTGGTGACCAAAGGGAAATGTCTGAGAATTGTCTTCATTTCCGGCCATTTTCAGAGACATTTCCCTGTGCCCACTCACCGAAACACGTCGCCAACAACAGATGTCATACCTTCTAGCGTTCCTACAGGTGTCCCGATGAAAAAGGTACCTCGCATGTGTGGGTGCACCTACCGGGGGCGTAAAAGGAAAAGGGTAACCGGCTGGTAATCCTAAGCCTTTCGCCACAGCACATTTTGCTCATGTGGGCAACCTACAGATTTGGGCCCAGGGTGTGGAAGCCAGCAAGTAAAACAGGGAACCCCATGCATTTCCCAAAAGAGGACACCCGTGGGAATGCACAGAGGTCTGACTTGCTTGAAGCGGTCCAGAATCTACTACCCAGAAACCCCGGCAATGTCCAAATTTGGGGGTAAAAAACACAATTTCCAGACATTTCACTCTGCTCAACCACCGAAACATGCCGACAACAGATGTCATACCTTTCCGCGTTCCCACAGGTGTCCCAACGAAAACGGTACCTCACATGTGTTGGTTCACCCATCTAGCCGCAAAGGGAAAAGGCTATCCCACTGGTAACCACAAAAGGGTTTGGGGAGATAACCTACAGATTTGGGCATAGGGTGTCGAAGCCACCAAGGAAAACTGGGAACCCTATGCATTTCTGAAAAGAGGGCACCAGTAGGAATTCACAGAGGTCCAACTTGCGCGAAGCGGACCAGAATGGTTTACCACGTACCCCTGATAAAGTGAAAAATGTGTTTTTTTTCCCACATTTTGGACTTTGCGGGGGTGTCTGGATAATAAATTCTGGGGCGATTTGGGCAAATCATACCTCTGCGGATTCCCACGGGTGTCCTCTTTTCGGAAATGCATGGGGTTCCCTGTTTTCCTTGGTGGCTTGGACACCCGAGGCCCATATCTGTACGTTGTGCCGGTCGGCAGAGCGTCTCAAATTACGGTCTGAAAACAGACTTGGGGTTACTTGTGTTTTAGGCTTTCCCCTTGGCGGCCAGGTAGGTGCACCCACACATGTGAGGCACCGTTTTCATCGGGACACCTGTGGGAATGCGGGACGGTAGGCCATGTGTTGTTGGGGGCGTGTTTCGATGCGTGAGCCGAGCGGAATGTGTGGAAAATGCGTTTTTTTTCCCACATTTCGGACTTTGCGGGGGTGTCTGGGTAATAAGTTCTGGGGCGATTTGGGCATATCATACCTCTGCGATTCCCACGGGCGTCTCTTTTCGGAAATGCATGGGATTCCCCGTTTTCCCTGGTGGCTTGGACACCCGAGGCCAATATCTGTATGTTGTGCTGGTCGGCAGAGCGTCTCAAATTACGGTCTGAAAACAGACTTGGGGTTACTTGTGTTTTAGGCTTTCCCCATGGCGGTCAGGTAGGTGCACCCACACATGTGAGGCACCGTTTTCATCGGGGCACCTGTGGGAACGCGGGACAGTAGGCCATATGTTGTGTTTTTGTGGTTTTCATAACGTTTTGACCCATTTGCTGGTGGCCTTTGTCACACAACCCTTTTATTTCCCAAATGGGACCTACATTTAGTCGCTGCTTTAGGCACCATACACTTTTGTAACCTGCACAAGTCACCTACCTTTGAAAAGGTCTGCCTGTGCTCTTTCAAAAAATGTATGCTTGCCATTCCTCACCACATTGGTTTTCCCGATTTACACATGCTAAGTGTGTCTGTTCAGGCCGTGAGCGTAAAACCCCTGTGTACCATGGCTCAGTGTTTGGCTTGTGGTATTGCTTGTTTTGTAAAACACTACAAAAAATGTGTGCTCTCCTAACTGCAAGAGTCGGGGGGAATGTAGCGGAGCATTGCTTTTCTCACAATTCATATAAGCCATTGCCGCACCAAGCCAACCATATCAAACATATACCTTTTTTTCGGTCATTTTCCCGCATTTCCCCCAATCTATGGCAGTTTCCTCTACCTAGTTGTTGCCTGACCTATGCAAATCACCCCTTCCGAAACTTGGAATTTTGCCTACTTTTCAGAAATACTTGCCTTTCTGTCCTCCAATTCGGCTTTCCTACCCTTTTCTTCCATTCCGTCCATGCATGTCCAATTGGCAAAAATGGCCAAAATCGCCTCTCACAAAACGGTTGATAACCACATCAAAATCAATTTTTTTCGGTTCCACTCAAACTGTTCTTGAAAGCCAAGAAATTGGGGAATTCAGCACAGCAAACCATTCGTTCCTAGCTCTTACAAGGAAAAAACCACATGCTTCTTTGTACATCATTTTATTGGCATTTTTTGAAAAAACCCAAAATATTCGCCCTTTTTGCTTATTTTCTCTCACCCACTACAGCAACCTAGGATTCCTGGGTGGCGTTACGACCGCCTACATGTGGGAAAAAAAGGAGCCAAATTTGGCCGAGATACCTCATGTAACAAAAAAGTTACAAGCCATTGAATGGCCACATACCGAAATCAACAAAAATGGCTACGGCACTGGGGAGAAATACCCATGGCACTTAAGGGGTTAATGGACAAGTGTGCAAGAGTTCAAAAGGGGCACACATTAAAAACTTTAGAACCAGGGGGGGGGGAATGGCCAGCTACGGAACGATGCAGACGTGAGCCTTCGAACTCCCGGGCCAGCTACATACATCCTGCTTAAATCACCTGCCATCCGTGTCGAACGACAATTATTAATCAGACCCTCGGCGAGGGGGACCGCTGCTGCGAAATTTTCGGGAGGAAACCGTAGCGAAAAGTGCAACAGCAAAGCGACCGAAGGACAGAGAACTCCCCGAAGTGTCCTGAGGAAGCGTTTCCAAGATGGTGCCATGCTACGTGCCGATTTAAACCTGCCTACGCAGCAAAAATACAAGATTGTGAACGGACGCCGGCAAAAGGGGAGAGGTGCGGGGAGCAGGCCTGGGACGTCCCCTGGCGCGGGGCGGGTGCAGGTGGACAGTACCATACGGCGAAGCGCAGAGCGGGGCTGCGCGGAGGTTGTCCGGGAGAGGAGGGCCGCCTCGCCTGCATCTCGACATCCGTCCCGCTGAGAGGAGTGGCGCGCTTCCCGCTCATCCGCCAGACGGTCCAGGGGAGAGAAAGTGTCACGCCTGAAGAGGACGCATACGAGGACGCATACGAGGACAGTCCCGGTTGAAGGGGCAGCGATCACGGACGAAACTCCCTCTAACGCCCTGCATGCGGCACACGGCTGCGCCACTGCATGAGAGTAAGTGAGGAGCCTGCACAAGAAAGGGCTGGAGGCGCCTCAAACCAAGACTTATCCCCGTGCCATGCCGTAACTGGCCCCCAGCACACAGCCGCCCAAATCGAAAGGTGAAGGTGTTTATCAGACGCCGGACACATTGGCAGCACATGTTACGCAGAAACTCCCGTGTAAAGACCTCTGACATGGGAAAGAAAAATCCAGAAAAACCCGGTACTCAAAGCAAAATTGACCAATTCACCACTGCCGCAGCGAATGCGCCGGTGGAGCAAGACTGCAGCGAAACAATGGAGGAGGAAATAGGAGCAATCTCTCTGAAGGACATTATGGCGGCGATCGCCGAATCCCGTGCCTCCATGGAACAGAAAATCGATGGAATAAGCATGGATGTCTCGCTACTTTGTAACGACCTTCAAAAGTTGACGTCCCACACCGGTGAGGCCGAGCAGCACATATCTGGGACGGAGGACGGACTGAGTGTTAGGCAGAAACCTGTGCAGTTCCCTTAGGGACCACTGCAAAAGATTTAAGACTACGGGTTTTTGGCAGTAAACCCACTTGGTAGCAGTCTGTACCACACAGATTCACTTGGTAGCTGTGGCTGAGCAGTCAGACTTCCCTCAAGAAGAGTTAGGCAGTATGCAGAGTATACACAATAGGTACAGAGACACAGTAGCACAAACAAACACTGACCAGAGCTTTGGTGTAAAAGTATATAATTATTTATTTAAAAACACTCTTGTGATTTACACTAGCAAAAACGAGGTAAGTAACTTCAGCACACAGTCACTATCATATATATACAACCCTATTCATTTATTAGACAAGTCTTAGTGAGAAACACCACTTATTTTCAGACAGAGGTGAGCGCTTAACATAAGATGACACTCTAAAAAAGTTGTAAAGGGAGGGAAAAAGGCAGAGTTAAGGAAGCACACAAGTTTCAATACTTTTACAAAGAACCACAGTAAGGCAGGATAGGCAGAGTTCTACTGGAGAGCAAGGAAGTCAATTGCAAGGCCCACTCTTGGAGAGCAAGCAGAAGGGTCCAGGTTCACACAGTGGGGTTTTGCCCAAAGAGTCTTGTAGATAGTTCGCACAAAAAGGATGAAATTAAAGTCAGGAAAAGTTAGCTAGGTTGTCCTATGCTAGCCCAGGTTAGAAAGTCGAGGCTTTACTGTCACCCCGAACGATCTGTCGCAAGGGAAGCCAGGCGGGACACAGTACCTTAAGTGTGAAGGAAGCTCCAGCGGGGGCAGTTGTTCCTGGCAGCAGGTGCAAGTCAGTGTTCGTCCAGAGGAAGAAGAGGTCTTGCCGTGGAGGAAAGATGAAGGTCGTTGCACTGCCAGGGAAGAAACCAAACGCGGGGTTCTTCGGTTAAAAGGTACTACCCTTCTATTTGCGGTAGTGGTAAACCGTGGTATTCCGGTTGCCGGGGGGCTTGGCACGGGAAAGACGGCCACGAGATGCTCTAGGAAGGTGAAAAGAAGGCAAAACTGGTTATCCCCACCAGTCAAAGGAAGAAGGCTCTCCGGACTGGAGATTTCCTCTGTCGTCGGGAAAAGTGGTGAGACGGTTCAGTAGGGCTCCACCGGTGGTGTCGTCGTTGCAGGTCGGCTCAGCTTCTCCCTCCTTGGATTCTTAGGTCCTGTGGCTACTTCTGAAGTTCCAGTCCCCAAAGCCCTGCTTTTATGCAGCAAACCCCCATTCATTCAGCCTAGCTGTCAATCAAACATGCTAAGTGGTGAGCCGGCCAGCTCAACACTTGGGCCAATCACACAAGAGTGCGACTTGAGTTACCAAGGTAACTCAACCCAGGGTGCCTAAACCCCCTCCCATGCCCCCTGTGGTACCCAGACGGAGTGGCACCACTTTTGGAGGCTTCTGTGGAGAAGCCCGCCAAAAAAGTGGAACAAAGGGCTCGACTTGGGTTGGAGTCACAGAAGAGAACACAAACACCATTTTAGAATAGAGTTCCGGCAAAAAATACCAACCGGTGAATTAATATTAAATAAACCGGCGGTATGTTCGAGGCTATAAGAATTAATTAAAGTTGGTAGCCTCGAACAATGGGAAAATCCCAGAGATATATTCGCGGTCGAATATAAAAAGTAGTATCCACTGCCACCAGCCAAAAGTCGATCAGGGGGGACGGAGACGTGCCCCCTCAAACAGACCCCGGGGCAATCGAATTGCCCCGACCAGTACGTCCACAATATGATGGTTTGTACTGGTTTCTGTTCATAATTTGGGACTAGTAAAGCCAATGGTGCCTTTACATGCCCTGGGAGACAGTAGTCAGTCCCAGGGTATGGAGTCTATCTTGGGGGGTCGCTACAACAACCCTGGGTTACGGCACGGAGGGTGCTGTGTAACCCACATAAAAAGCACATGAGACCCTACGGAGTAAAAGACCCCATAGCACATAAAACACATTGAAAGATAAAGGAACACCTCAAATCATGTCTAAGAGTGGGAGTAAAAGAGTCTCACTCTTAGCAGGAGAAAAAAATAAACCCCAAAAAATCCAGCAAAGCTGCTGGGGGGACTCACTGGGTTTGGGAAATTAGCCTTTACAGAGAATTCTCCCTAACACTGAGAAACCTGGAGCAGCAACCGCATAGAACCACGGCCCGCCTGAAGGTACTGGAAGCGAGAGTAGACGAAGGAGAGGGCAGATCGAGACGGAACAATGTACGCATTCTAGGCTTGCCTCAGAAAGCCGAAGGTGACTGCATGGAACTGTTCCTGGAGCAATGGCTCATCGATCTGTTCGAAAAAGAGTTTCTCCAAATTCTTCTCGATAGAATGAGCTCACCGAGTGCCCACTGGACGTCCCCCGCCTGGGTCCCCGCCGCGCATCGTGGTGGCAAGGTTCCTAAATTACAGGGACCGGGACGCATTGCTACAAATGGCACACACGAGGGGCTCGATAACTCACAATGGCTCCAGAATTGCTTTATTTTCGGACTATACAAGAGAAGTGCAAAAGGCGAGGCAATCATTTGAGCAAATCAAAAAACAGCTGCGCTCTCTGAATGTCAAATATGGCCTAATCTTTCCAGCCCAACTGAACATTTTCCATAAAGGGACGACGGTCCACTTCACTGACCCTAAAGAGGCATGGAGGTGGGCAGAACTACACATAGATGGCGACTGAATCGAAGAAACAGACCCACGCACCCTGGAAATCCTCCAGCCAGAGACCCCTCCCCGGACCATGCACCGAACCGTGATGACATTATGCCACAACTTGTGGGGGAGGGCTGAGACAGGAGACAAGGCAGCAGCGATCACCGGACACGGATGAGGAAACATAGCGGCCATTTTGGACGCAAGCACCCCCCCTAGTTACTTGGGAACAGTTGTAGAAGTTGTAGGGGTTGTTAATTGTTGTCTGAGCAAACCGTTGGCGAGCTCGGACTGATGTTCGGGCGACAAATACTTCAGGTTGGGACGGAGTATGGGGAGGGGGTAGGGGAGTTTGAAGTTGCATCAGAAGTTGTTTGTTTAGTTTTTTGTTTTAAACTGGCCTGTGGCTCCACTCGGGCACAGAAGTTACAACACACTTTAGGTCGGGATCTGGCTTGCACCAGAGAGACAAGGTTCACTACCACAGGACACACACAGCACAACCCGTCACACCCAATGCCTATCTGATATGATGGAATCCAACAATAGGAATAACACCAAGTCCATTAAGATTATGATCTGGAATGTGAACGGGCTGGGCATTAGCATTAAGAGGCGCCTTGTTTTACAACAACTAAATCGACATGCGCCAGATGCAGCTTTCCTAACGGAAACCCACTTAGCGGGCACGAACTGCAACCTCTTCAATCGAACAAATTACCGCATAGCATTGCATTCAGGCTTTTCCATGGGGGCCCGGTGAGTTCTGATCCTAATACACAAGCGATTGCCTTTAAGCTGTTATCCGTTGCACAGGACACAGAGGGCAGATATGTACATATAACCGGGACTCTCTGGGAGCGCACCATATCCATGTTAGCCATTTACGCACCACCAAGCTTATTTACCTCCCCAATTGACGACTTAACACCTGTAATTACTGCAGATCCCTCGAATTTGGTGAAAGTGGGGGGAGACCTCAATGAGGTAATGAACCTGGAGCTTGATCGTACGCGCGGGAAAGCCCTCCATGCGTACCAAATTAGCCACATTTACGGACGCCATGGGACTGAAAGATGTGTGGAGGCACCTACAACCTGGCACGAGGGAACACTCGTTCCTATCTGGGGCACATGCCTCATTATCAAGGCTTGACTATTTCTTTCTGCCAAAATCCGAAATACACCTAGTAAGTGCAGTGCACTTTAACACTGATAGACCGACCCCCCCCCACCTACCAGGCGGCTGAACGGTTACTACCTGGGTTTCCCAGAGCTGTTGGAGCATGTACAAAAAACTGCAGAATCGTACTTTGAAGTGAATAGGCAGCCCAACAACCATATGGAAAGCATATAAACTGGTATTAAGGGGGGAACTTATCTCCTGGATCGCGGCCCATAAGAAAAGACAAGCTAAATATCTAGGAAGCGGAATTGCGAGTGCAGAGGGCAGAGGCAGCTCATATATCCCAAGGCCAACCAGAATCTCTCTGTGCATTGCAACTAGCACAAAAACAACTACAGAACGTCGCCCTAGATAACGCCAAACAGGCACACACAGCAATGCGGGCCAGAGTGTACGAAACTGGGGATAAAGCGGGCAAAATGCTGGCATGGCTGGAGAAGCGAGATGAAGGGCTCAGACATGCCAGGGTGATTAGGACACAGGGGGACACACTTAACAGCGGACCGGGACATCGCGGAGGGGTTTGCCTCCTATTATAGGGAGCTCTACAAAGCACCGACCTCCCCCATTGATACCACAATCGTAGCGGGAGTTACCCTTCCCTCTCTCACACCCGAGCAAACTGCCCTCCTAGACACTAACATCACGGAGGACGAGCTGTCCGCAGCCATGGCGGACCTCCAACCCGGGAAAACCCTGGGACTCAACGGCTTCCTGGTAGAGGTGTGGAAAAAAATAGGCACAAACATAATTACACCACATTTACTGAAAATGTATGAAACTTCCCACAGTGAGGGATTCCTCCCACGAGACCTGAGACAAGCCACTATAGTGGTAATACCCAAAGCAGACAAACCCCCAGATAGATGCAGTTCATATAGACCGATTTCTCTCATCAACACCAAAACCAAAATCCTAGCGAAAACACTAGCTAACCGACTCCAGCCAATTATATCCTCCTTGATTCACCCGGATCAATGTGGATTCATGCCACAAAGAACCACGCGCATGAACATACATCGTTTACATACGGCGATAGAAAACGCGCCCACCATTCAGGGCCCATTAGCCCTGTTGGCGGTAGATTTTGAAAAGGCGTTCGATTCGGTGAACTGGGGAGCGATCTGGGGGATAATGCAAAGAATGGGATTCGGGCCCCAATTCATGAGCTGGGTCAAACTACTGTATAAAGCACCAATAGCAGTTACAAAGGTAAACGGTTATGTATCAAACCCCTTTGAAATAGGAAAAGGAACGAGGCAAGGATGCCCTCCGTCAGCCATGATATTCGCGATAGCAATCGAGTCACTCGTGATAATATTGAGAGGCAATGAGACATGGAAGGGTTTACGCTGGTCAGAAAGCTGGGAAGACAGTGTCCTTATATGCGGATGACTTGCTTGTATACCTGCACGATCCAGTAACATCCTGTCCCATAGTGACCGGATTGCTACAAAAATACGGCGCCTTTAGCAGCCTACAGGTTAACTGGGCTAAGTCCATCCTGTTCCCGTTGGGGCAGGTAGAACAAGCGATACTCCCACAATGCCCCTATCAGGTTGAAAGGGAGCAGTTCAAGTACTTGGGTATACTCGTCACAAATAATCTTAATGATTATGTCCCCAGAAACTTACACCCAGTGATGACAAGACTCGCGGAAGACTCCCAACACTGGGCATCCCTCCCCCTGACGCTTCTAGGCAGAGCAGCGCTCTTTAAAATGATGTCCCTACCCCGACTCCTATATATATATTACAAAATGCCCCACTTCACGTCCCCCTAAACGTATTCGGGACGATAGATCAATCAATCCATCCGGAAGTTGCTGTGGAATGATGCCCCCCCCCACATAGCACTTGCCACGCTCCAAAGATCCATTTGGGAGGGCGGAATAGGGCTTCTCCGAATACAGACATACTATTGGGCCAGCCAATTGACAATTGTGAATGACCAATTGCACGGGGACAAATCCGCACCATATAACCGTTCATTAAAAGCAGGCACTCCTGAAAACCCTGTCATGCAATATATTCATAGGAAAAGGGCCCGACCAAACACCTCCAATATGCATACACATATAACCCAAATCTGGACGGACACACACAAATTCGTGGGATGGGGCAATAAACTGTCACTAGCCCAACCACTGTAGAATAACAGAAATCTCCCGGGTGTATATAATCTCCCCAAATGGCCGCTCTGGTCCCAACATGGAACACTTACATTGGGTGATGTCGTGAGAGAGGGCACCGTAATTCCATTCACGGAGCTGGCGCTCAGCCTCACACTTCCCCAAACCGAACAATACCATTACACTCAGTTGCAACATGCACTGCAGGGCAATCTCCCTGACATGACCGCATTGCCGGAATTCACCCCAATAGAAAGGAACCTTTTCCCGGTGCGCATCACTCAAAAAGTGACATCGGTCCTATATAGTGCCATAACCTCCTTTGGCATGACAGAATTGCGAGCACTACAGACCAAATTGGAGACTGATGTGGGTGCAATACTACCGGAAGAATGGGTCATGGCTCTGATGTTTCCTAGGGAGGTAGCCATATCGTCAAGGCTCAGGCTGATTCAGTTAAAGATACTACACAGAGTATACTATCCTAGAGTGGCTCTCTGCAAATGGGGAAGGATAAATGATCCAACCTGCCTGCGATGCAAAACAGAGGAAGGCACCTTCTTTCACATACTGTGGACATGCACACACATTCAGCAGTTCTGGTGCGCATGTTGTAACAAATTATCTAGAGTCCTAGGCAAAGATTCCCAGAGATCCTAAACTGCTACTGCTGGGAATAGACGAAGTTGACCTGACAAGATATGAAAAACTGTTTGTGTTCACCACTACCGCACTTATCAAAAGAAACACTGCTCAAAAATGGGGGCCGGAGACGACTCAGAGTTATGGACAATGGACGACAGACGTAGACATCTGGGTTGCAATGGAGCACAGGGTATACACGGTCAGAGGATGTCCGGCCAAGGCGCAGAAAGGATGGCAAAAGTGGGAAGACGCCCATTGAAAAGTGACTTTATATAAGTAGACAAGAAGAGAGAATGTGGCCCCCCTCGACATCCAGGGTACTAACAAAGCACGGGAATCGAATGTAGCTCCTGCAAAGGGGCAGTGAACTCAGATTTAAAATGTTGTCTGAAATAACGGTGGGAAACAATCAATGACCTGTATCGACAGTGTGCTTATGTTGTTTGTTCGTTTCAAAATCAATAAAATGTATTATAAAAAAAAAAACTTTAGAACCAGATTAAGGTCCCAAACCGGGACTTGGAAAGGCGAAGGAGGAAACACATTGGTGAGTCCCTTTAAGAATTGTATTATCAAAGGAATTTTAAAGTAGGGACATTCTTCCGAAGAGCGCTTGAAAATGGAAAGCGCTGCAAGATAACCTTTAATGGTCCCAACAAAGAGGCCTCTATGTGCCAGGGACAAGAGGAAGAGAAACACCTCAGGGATAGAACACAGAAAAGGACCAACATTCTTTTCCCTGCACCAGTTGCAACATTTCTTCCAACGGCACAAAGATTTTGTTGCTGGCCTTCATGCCGAAAGCAACACCTCCATGACGTCATCTGGAAGGTCCCATTCCTCGTACCTCAGCCTTTCAGATACCAAGCATGAAGGTTGAGAGTCCTGACCTCTGGATGGAGAACCTGGCAACCCATTTGTGAGAAAAGGTCATCTCTCTGAGGAAGACGTAACAGAGGGCAGATAAGGACATGTCTAGAAGGTCCGGGCACCACATTCTCCTGGCCCAATCCAGGGCAATTAGGATCATGTGGTTTCCGAACCGTCTCAATCTCCTGATGACTTGAGAAATGACAGGAATCGGAGTGAACGCGTATAGCAGTGGGAAGTTCCACTCCACCACAAACGCGTCCCCTAGGGCTCCTCTCAGAGGAAATACGCTTGAGCAATACTTTTTGCACTTCCGGTTGATTCCGGTCGCAAAGAAGTCGTGGGATACTGTACTTTGCCTGCTCAGAGCGTCCGTCATATTCTCCTCTCCGGCTAGATGAAGTACCGTTAAGGAGATTTCTTCTTGAATTGCCCAATACCAGAGCCGCATTGCCTCTCTCCACACAGGTAGTACCCTACACCTCCCCTTGTTTAGGTAATGCATGGCCACTGTGTTGTCTGTCATTATCAGGACATTTTTTCCTCTGACAGATGGCAGAAAAGCCTTCAGCGCTAGTCTGATTGCTCTCAGCTCTAAAAGGTTGATGTGTAGTTTGGACTCTGATGGAGACCAACGACTGCTGATTGTCAGATTGTTGGCATGAGTTCCCCACCCCATGAGTGAGGCATCTGTCACTACTGTAATCTCTGGCCATGGTTGCCAAAAATGTTCTCCTTTTAGGATGTTCTCTGTGCAAGTCTACCACAGAAGATCCTGCCAAACCTTGTTCGGAATTTGAAGGCGATCCGTCATTTGACCTGAAAACTGGGACCATTGAGTCTTTATAGCCCATTGAAGGGATCTCATCCTCAGGCGTGCTTCTGGCACTAGGAAAATGCAGGATGCCATGAGGCTGAGCAACCTCAAGAAGTCGTAGGCCTGTAGATTTTGGAATTTGTAAACCATATGAAGAATGTCTTGAGCCCTCAACTTGGGAGGCAAGCTCTTTCCCAAGGATGTGTCTAATACAGCCCCCTATGTACTGGTGCTGTTTGGAAGGTGTCATTTGTGACTTCTTGAAATTGAGGGAGAACCATGTCTGTGGAGGAAGTGGCAGGTGACTCTCAGATCCAGGGCTTGTTCGGCAGAACGTGCCCTGATCAACCAATCATCCAGGTAGGGGTAGATGTGAATCCCCCCCTCTCCTGAGGTGCGCTGCCACCACTAACATTAACTTGGTGAAGACCCTCAGGGCAGAGGTGAACCCGAATGGCAGGACTCGTAATTGATCGTGCAAATCGCCAACTACGAACCTCCAGTATTTTCTGTGCTTGAGATGGATTGGTACATGAAAATAAGCATCCTGGAGGTCCAATGACACCAACCAATCCTGAAGTTGAAGGGCCTGAAGGATCCAAGAAAGAGTGACCATCTTGAACTTATCTGTCCTTCCTGAGGAGCTTGTTCAAGCCTCTTAAGTCCAAGATGGGTCTCAGTCCTCTGTCCTTTTTGGGAATCAAAAAATATGGGGAGTACCATCCCTTGTTCCTTTCCGCTACTGGTTCTATAGGACCTTTCTCCAGCAGGGTTAGGACTTCCTGCTGTAGGAGCGTGTCTGGAAACTTCAAAGAGTGTCTCCCTGGTGGATTGCTTTGAGGTTGCGTTAGGAAAGGAAGGCAGTAACCTTGGGCTATTATTTCTAGAGCCCAAACATCTGAAGTAATGACTCACCATTCTTGCAGATCTGCGACAGCCTGCCTCCCACAGGTGTCTTGTGATGCAAGTCCTCAAAGTGGTTTTGTGGCGGTTCCTGCAGCCGTTGATGGTAAAGAGGCTGCAGCTGGGGCTGCCTTTGCATGCTTTCCTCGTCCACCACGAGTAGCTTTTTTCTGGCCTCTGACTGCCCATTCCTCTCACCTTTCCATATGAGTAATAACGATAGGATCGTCCCCTCCAAGATTGTCCTGATGCACGAAAAGGCTGCGGTTGCCTGATAGCAGCTCCTAAAGATTTGGCAGCTGCTTTTGAGGTCTTCAACCTCTCAAGGCTCTCATCAGCCTTGTTGCTAAAACGGTGAGACCCATCAAAGGGCATGTTCAAAAGACGGTTTTGCACGTCTGGTGCAAAACCCGACTTTCGCAACCACGCAAATCTGCGCATTACTATGCTAGTGGCCATGGAGCTGCTCACACCATCTATAGTGTCCAATCCAGACTGAAGGGATTCCTGCATGGCCTCCTTTCCATCTCCAACAATGGTTAGGAATCCTTCCCTTTTTTCCCCTTCTGGTATGTGCTCTGCCGCCATTGCAATGCACTCCCCCAGTGTGTACGAAAATTTTGCCAAGGCACAAGTGGAGTTGGCCAATTTTAACGCCATACTCCCTCCCAGCTGAAAATACCTTGCGTGCCAAACCATCCACAAGCTTGTGGTCCCTATCCGGAGGGATGGAAGGGTACGCCACCTTATTTGAAGCTGTGGCTGCCTGGACCACTAGACTCTCAGGAGTAGGGTGTTTGGACAGATAGCTGGGGTCGCTACTGGAAGGGTGGTATTTTGAAGTGAGGGACGTATTCACCGGAGGAATAGAGTCCGGGGTCTCCCAATTTTTGGCCACCATATTTTGTAAGGCTACATGGAAGGGTAAAATCGGATCTCCGGTGGGACGATGATCCAATATATCGGTCAGATCATCCTGGATGAACTGAGTTGGTGGTCTAGCCCATCCTAAATATTCAACCACCTTTGTCATTAGCTGCCTGTATGAGGGACTGGCATGTTCCCCTGGTTCTGGCCTGCCAAAATCTGTTTCAGGTGAAGTACTTGCATTATGTAAGGTGTCCACCAGATCTCTCATTCTACTTTCCTCAGAAATAAGGAATTCTGGGACATTCGGGATGCCATATTCCAGGCCAAAAGGAACATCCTCCTCCTCAGACCTCTCTTGTTCTTCAAAAATTGAAGTTAAGAATTTAAAATATTCTTTCCTTGGAAGAGGTTTGAACATTTTTTCTGGGAGAGCAGTAGAGACTGAAGGCTTTACAGCCTTTGCAGCTTTTTCTTTTGCAGCTATTTTGACAGATTCTGGCTTAATTGGAGCCTTTGAAACATTTGGCGCCGAGGGCTCCAGGGTCGACAAGGGCGTCGACCAAATAGTGGTCGCCCACGGAGCTGGCTTCGAGGGCATCGAGGCGCTCTTCGAAGGTTTGCCCTTCGAGGTGTATTGGGTTCCGGACGGCGTCTGTGACCTCGAACGGTCGACTCGAGCTATCTTTTTTGCTCTGGGTCCTGGAGGGTTCCCGATCTTTTCTCCTTCGATCACTGGGTTCGAGGGTGTGCGGGTGTCAGAACGGTGACGCTCCCGGCCGGCTTCCGAGGAAGGTGCGGACCGAGGCTTAGCCTTTTCAAAAACCTCCATCATTTTAATTCTAAATGCTTCCCACTCTTCGGAGGAAGAATGTTTTGTGGGGCATTTCATTCTTTTGGGGGATTCGTCCAAGGATGAGGTGGAAGGGGACCGGTGGCGTCTTTTTTTGGACTTTTTCGTCGAAGACAAAGAGTGGTGTGAACCACTTCGGGACCTAGACCGATGCTTTCGCCTTTCGCGTCGAGGAGCTTTCTCCTCACGGGACCGCGACTCGACGCTCTAGGCTTTTTGGTCAGGTTTTCGACCTACCTGCAGTTTTCCCTTCCTCTCTTGCAAGGCCTTCCCCGTCATTGCCCGACACTTCCCACAGGCCTCCATGTCGTGGCCTTCACTGAGGCACCACAGACATTCTCGGTGCAGATCCGTGATGGACATTTTCGAACCGCAGGATTTACACTTTTTGAACCCCGAACTCAGGGTAGTCTGGGTCGACGACAAGGACATTCTCGAATATTGCTTCACAATAACTGCGTCACAGAACTACTCGAGGCACGCCAAATCTCCAAAGCAACACGTACTGTGGAAAAACTGAACTGAGGCAAACGGGCATCGCGCGTGCTACTTGTATACCTGATGACGTCACCCTCAACGGAGGCCTTCGAGGGACTTCCACTCAATGACATTGACGCACGGCGCACTCTGCCTAGAAAACATTTCCGAAGCAGCTAAAGCTGGATGGAATACATCTAAAATGAGGACTAGGTTGGAGGACACAATCCATTCGAAATAACTTTATGGTAAGTAATATCTCCATCAATGGATTGCCATTCTCTGGCAGATTCCTCATCAGGTAGGCTTGCCAAGCAGTTTTCTGATTGGAGACGGGATGAAAGTATTTACAAGCAGAAGATTCTGCTAAACTGCCCTTCCAAATCGAGCGCCGGTCCCACGAGAAACGTCGAAGCTGTAGTGCTAGTAAAGGTATGTAACGAGGACCAGGTTGCCACCCGGCAAATATCTTTCACTAGTAACCCCTCTTTGCAGCACCATTGAGGTAGATACCCCTCTGTTGCAATGGGCTCTGATGCCCAGAGACAACTCCTTCCACGCGTTGTGATAACACTTGGAGAGGCACAGCGTAATCCTCGTGAGATGGTCTGTTTTGAAAAAGCAAAACCTTTCCTCGCCACAGAGAAGGCCACAAACAACTGGTCCACCTTCCGGAATTCCGCTGTTCTGGCCACATAAAAACTCAATGCCCTTTTCGGGTTTAGCCTGTGAAATCTCTCCTCCTCCATAGAGGATGGTAAAAAAACAGAAAGGTCAATGGCTTGGACAAATTAAATTCTGACACAACCTTGGGCAGGAATCCAGGTTCCACTTTTAGAGAAACCTTCTCCCAGAAGAAACGAAGGCAAGGTGGCTTGCAAAACAAGGCCCGCAGCTCGCTGACCTATCTGGCTGATGTGATAGCCAATAAGAAAGTGGTTTTCAAGGTGAGCAACCGCAAAGAAAAATAATGAAAGGCTCAAACAGAGCTGCCATAAGAAACGTGAGGACCAAATTAAGGTCCAGTCTAGAACGACAAATTGAGTAGACCGAGACGTATTCACAATGCCCTTCAGGAATTGGGCCATGACCAGGATCGTAAAAAAAGGCCCTTGATTCGCAGACCTTTTGAACACAGACAAAGCCAGCAAGTATCCTTTGATTGTGGTGACCTGAAGGCCTGATGAGGCCAGTAAAAGAAGGAACTCCATCACTATAGTGGTAGGTTAAGATATAGGGTCAATTTTGTGCTCCCTACACCACGTCTCGAATCTCTTCTCCACCTGCACGCATAGAGTGATCTTGACTGTCTGCATGCAGCCAGCAGCACCTCAGGAACTTCCTCAGAGAGGTGGCAGTCATCATAGCTCATCCTCTCAAGAGCCACGCATGTAGGTTGAGGGATTCCGGGTTCGGATGCAGCACCCGACCATCCCACTGGGATAGGAGATCCGGCAGACGAGGCAACCAGAGAGGTGGGCAGATGGTCAAGTCCAGAAGGTTTGAGTAATATGTCCTCCATGCCCAATCTGGGGCGAACAAGATCAGGGATTGCTTGAAATCTCCTCAACCTCCTCAGAACCCATGGAATGATGGGAATCAGAGGGAAGGCATAGTGGAGGGTGACGGTCCAGTTCACTACAAACACATCCGCTAGCGTGCCGTTGGCTGGGAACTTCCTGTTGGATTCCATGGCAAACAGATCCCTGTTGGGGTACCCCAGAGAGAGAAGACCTCTTCCAGGACTTCCTGCAACATCTCCCACTCGTGCGAGACCGTGCCCTGCCTGCTCAGAGCATCCGCCAAACCATTCTCCGTCCCTGCCAGAAGGAAAGCCGAGACTGAGATTTGACTGTCCGACAGCTAGAAACAGCTGCATCACCTCTCTGAAAAGGGGGAGGGAGGGCACACCACCCGCTTGATCAGCTAATACATGGCCACCGTATTGTCTGTCAAAAAAAGGACATGTATCCCCATCAAAGAGGGCGCCACTCACACCACCCGACGCACTAGATGCTGCCTACCCCTCTTCTCCCTGTTTCCCGGCACAACTGTACCCCTCCACGATCCCCCTCTGTATCCTACCCCACTGTACAGCCTCTTTCTAAATCTGCCTGCTTCTACTCTCCACCCTCTGCAACTCATCCAGAACAGGACTGCAAGACGTGTCCTTTGCCTCAAGCCCTGGGATGGTATCTCTCCAGCCATGAAATCTCTTCATTGGCTCCCAGTGGCTGCAAGGATTAAATTCAAGACCCTTTGCATGGTCTACAAGGCTTTCTGGGGCCTAGGTCCACAATACCTTCAACTATCCCTCTGTAAACACCTTCCTGCTCAAGCTCTTCGCTCCTCCATCTCCAACTCCCTCAGGGTCAGTCGCTTCTCCAAGCAACGAGTTGGGGGTAGATCTCTTTCCTTGGCTGGGGCCTACTTCTGAACAGCCTCCCTGCCTCTCTGAAACTTGAGGAGAACCATCTTTGGTTCTGGACGCACCTCAAGACCTTACTCTTTGCTTCTGCCTTCGCTCTTCCTCTCCCCCACTGATCTGTCTGCTTCAGCATCAGGCACCTGGTTGCACTCTGATTTTCAGGCCCAGGCACCTACCCAGCCACACACCAGCACTGCCTCCTGGCAACCCTTGCACTTGGGTCTGTACCTGCAACCCTACAGTCCCCTTACCTGCACTTATTAGACATCCTTTGTCTATACTTTAACCTTGCACTTGCCATCTTGCTGGCTGCACTACCTGTTTTATCCCTTGCTCAGCACTTTCTACTCCACCCCCCTCCCTTGCACTTTCCCCCTTGCCTCTGCACTTGCACGTTCTCAATGTCACTGGGCCTAGTAAGATCATTGCTTTGTCCTCCCTTGACCCCTTCCTTGCCTTGTCGCGCTCTGAAACACTTGTGAATGAGCATGATAGAAATAAAATATATCATACATCTGTTCTGTTACCACTGAAAAGCGTTCCGTTATACATCTGTAATGTTGTACAACTCTGTAAAGCGCTGTTCTGCAACTGTAATGTTGTACACCTCTGTACGGTGCTCAGTTATACATCTGTATTGGTGCATACCTCTGTAAAGCCCTCCAATGCTTCTCGAAGCTAGGTCAGCGTTAAAAGAAATACCATAATAAAGGGCATACGCCTTCAGGGCTAACCTCTTAGCTCGCAACTCCATCTGTTAATGTGCCACCTGGCCTCCATTGCGGATCAAAGGCTGCTCACCTACAAGTCCTCGCAGTGAGCGCCCAACCTTTCAAGGACGGATCTGTGACCACCCAGGCTTGGGGTCACTGAGGTCAAAAGGGTTCCTCCACCAACATGTTGCTGCTGGCCCACCAAGAGAGGTCGACCACCGACATGGACATCCTAAGACCGTCCCTCAAAGTGATGAAGTACTGGGACCACTGGACCCGCAGGAGCAATTGCAGGGACTGCATCCGCAGTCTGGCCTATGGCAGCAGAAAAATGCAGGAGGCCATGAAACATAAGACGCAGAGGAAGGAAGCTGCTGATAAGGTGGCAGGTTTGGAAGAGCTAGACCATCTGTCCGATGCCAGTGACTCTTTCCTCAGGAGGGAAAGCATTCCCCACCCAAGTGTCTAGGACTGCTCTGATGAACTGGAGCCTCTGTGCTGCTGTTGTGTGGGACTACTGCAAGTTCAGGGAGCAGCCCAGCCTGTGGAGTAGTGAGCAGGTGCCCTTGAGATGGGACAAAACCTGCTCTGTCGACCTTCCCCGGATCATCCAGTCCAGGTATGGAAACACATGGATGGCGGATCTCCTGAGGTGGGCTGCCAATACCGCAATGAGCTTGAAGATCCTCGGAGTGGAGGTCAACCCAAAAGCGAGCACCTTGAGTAGTGCTCGTCTCTTTTGAGAAATCTCGGGCACTTCGTGTGCCTCTGATTGATCGGCACATGAAAGTGTGCGTCCTGGAGATCTATGGGAACCAACCAGTCTTGCAACAAGAGAGCGTGGAGAACTTTCATCAACGTCACCATCTTGAACTTTTCTTTCCCCAGGAACTTGTTCAAGGCCCTGAGGTGCAAGATGGGACGGATTCTCCCCCCCCCCTTCTTGGGTACCAGAAAATACAGGGATTACCAACTCTATCCTCTCTGCTCGGGAGGTAGCTCGTCCACAGCACCCTTCAAAAGCAGGGCTCGCAGTTCTTCCTGAAGCTCCCGTTCCAGTTGTTGAGGCGTTGGTGGTGGTCTGCCCGGCGATCTTTTCAAGAAAGGCAGACAGCCGCCCACTGCACGAGCTGAAGGGCCCAGGCGTCGTAGGTAATCTCCCATCATTGGGCCTAGTGCTTGGTTATCCTCCATCCGACCGGGGAATCGTGGGGGAGAAATCAAAAGCAGCTTAGAGGGCAGAGATGCTGCTGCTGATCTCTAGAGGCTCCCCGGCCCCTTCTGGAGTGCGAGAAATGCCTCTAGCCCTGCCTGGCTTGCGGGAGCTGAGCCTCCTGCCATAGGGGACATATCCCCGGTAGCCTCTACTCCTTGATGCAAAACTAAAGGCAGGCTTGGCCGGGTTGCACAGCTAGGCCCAGCAACTTTGTGGCTATCTTGGACTTGAATTTCTCCAGAGTCGTCGGCCTTGGGGCCGAAAAGACTCACCATCGACAGCAATGCCAAGAAGTTTTGACATTCAGTGGGAATCTTGAAGTATGATGGTAAGCCTGCCTCCTCAGCACTGTGGACGTCCCCATTGACCTTCCCACACAGTCTGCAACACCCAGGCCTGTCTGCAAACACTGCCGGGATACCTCCTTGCCATTGTCTACCAACCTCTGAAAGCCTTCCTGGATCTCCCCTTCGGGGATATACTGGGCAGCCTCCCCAACGGCCATTCACAAATCAAAAGAATATTTGGCAAAACCACAAGAGGCGCTGACTGCAAAGCCATGCTATCTGATGAGAATATTTTCTTTGCTAAAGTGTCAACTTTTTCCCCTCCCTATCAGTCGGGAGTTGGGGCGTAGTTGTGGCTGGCCTGGCAGACACTGTGGCCGCCTGCACCACTAACCTCTCCGGTGTTGGGCGGGTAGAGAGATATGGAGGGTCTCCCCTTGCCGGCTTGTACTTTTTGGAGAAGTCAGAGTTGACCGGGGGTGTGGTACATGGTCTCTGCCACAAGGTGGCGATATGGTCTGCGATAGCTGCATTGAAGGACCTAGCCTTCTCAGTAGAAGGACCCTCATCAAGAATGTCTGTTAAATTTATAGCCTGAAACAGGCCTAGTTGGGGCACCCTTCCCCAGCGTATCCAACACTGTAGCCCTATATTTGGCATAAGTGCTGTCGAACTGGTGGGCCAGCCGTATTTCCACGTCTGGGGACGTGTTGAGCCAACTGGCGCTGTGAATACCTTTAGCCAGTGCCACTAGATCTGCGGGGTCGACAAAAAAGTTGGATCCTCTAGCCCCCTGAGTACGTAGGGTCGAAGTCGCCCTGGTCCTAGTCATCAGCGCCGCTGAAAATATCAGCCAGCCATGGAGCTGAAAAAACTGTTCCTGGACTTAGGTGTTAACAACTGCTCAATGGCGGTCAACAGGTTTTTCAGCGCTGATGGCGTGTCAGAAAGAACCAGCGCCAGAGGTGCAATGGCAAGTACAGACACCATAGGCGGCCCGACCTTGCTTGGTGCTGGGGGTCTGCTGCATTGAAGGCTTGCCCGTAACCGCAGCTGTCTTGTGAAACATATATAAGACGTCGGCCCCACTGACAACGTACCACGGTCACTTGAAGAATCAGACTTGTGCCAATGTTGTTGTTTCGTCTTGTGGGAGGAGGAAGAGGAAGACATTTCTGAGCAGCTGACGCTGGAATGGATATCTATCTGATGAGGAATCTGCAGGAGAAAGGCAATCCATTGAAAGTACATTACCGAGAGGGAAGTCATTTTTTCTTCTAATGTACTCCTTCCTCCCACTGATTCCTCATCTTTATAGACTCCCAAAGGAGTACAATGATCAAGTGGAGGGATGGCAGCAAGGAGACCACGTAACTGGAAAAGGACAGCCCTGCCAAAACTAGTATCCTGACAAGACAAAGAACTCAATTAGTAATGCTTAGCACGCGTGTGCATAGAAGCCCACGTATCCTAATGGGAACTGCACGTTGCAGACCCGAGGTGGCAGCCAGCTCTCTGGTGAACCCTGACAACTTCAGGGACCTCTTTGCCAGCAAGATCATAGCAAATTCAAGATACAGAGAATGATCCATCTGTTTTGGCACAGCCCTGCCAACACAGGCACCAGCGTAACCAAAGAAAAGCTGGTCATCCATTCAGGCCTCCCCTGTCCTAGAGACGTAGAGGTTGAGGGCCCGCAACAGATCCAGCCAATGGAACCGCTCATCGGCATTGGAAGGGTTAGGCGGAGGAAAGAAAGACAAGCAGTTTGATCTTTTGAGAGAGAAGAGAAGGAAGTCAGAGACCACCTTTAGAAGAGAGGAGGGTCTAACTCTCAAAGTTGTTTTTTTCTTAGAGAAGACCAGGTAGGGAGGATCAACTGACAACGCCTGGAGCTCACTCACCAGTCTAGTGGAAGTGATGGGGACCTGGAAAATCACCTTAAAGGCGGTCAATCGTAAAAACAAGAGTAAAGGGTCTCGAATGAAGCACCCAATAAAAATAGTAACAACATTTAAATCTCATGCAGGGAGAACAGATTGGCGTAGGGGAAACATGTTAGATAAACTGCCCAGAAATTTAGCTGTGAAAAAAGAGCCTTGCTCCAGGATCTTCTTGAAGTCCTAAATGGTTGCAAGATTCCACTTCACTGTATCAATTTGTATGCCTGTCCGGACCAAAGACAAAAAAACTCCAACACCAAGATCCCTCTTCCGGCACCATGCCAAAACATACGCCATCTGCAGGCTTTGATGGAATTTGCACCGGTTCTTTTAGCAGATAAGAGTGCATCCAGAACGTCCTCCTACAGATCCCATTCCTTATGCCTTAGCTTTTCAGCAGCCAGGCTGCCGAGGTTCGGGTGCAGAACTTACCCTGCCTGAGTGGGAGAGGAGGCCCGTCCTCTGAGGCAGACGCTATGGGGGGCAGACGGCTATGTCCAGCAGCTCTGGGTACCACGTTCTCAGGGCCAAGTCGGAGGCAATCAAGATCATCCTGAACCCAAATCAACACAGTCTTCTGAGAACCAGAGGTATGACAGGGATCGGCAGGACCGCATAGGGCAGTCCAAGTCCCACTCGGCTGTCGGGACGTCCTGCAGAGCTCCTGGACTAGGGGAATCTCTGGAGCAGAATGACCTGCACTTTCTATTCACACTTGAAGAGAAGAGGTCACCTGGAGCAGTACCCCAATGGGAGGAAATCTCCCCCAGAACTTCCTGGCAGCACTCCCACTTGTGGGAGATTGAAGACCATCTGTTCATTGAATCTGCCAGCACATTCTCCTTGCCAGCCAGGTGGACCACAGTCAGACACACGCTGTTCTCCAGAGTCCAGAACCACAACCGCATTGCTTCTCTGCACCTAGGCAAGCAGTCAACGCCACCCCGCTTACTGAGGAAATGCAAGGCTAAAGTGTGGTCGATCAGGATCAACACCACGTTGCCCTTTACAGAGGGCATGAAAGCAACGAGGGCCAGCCCGATTGCACTCCACTGCAGCATTTTGATGTGCTCAAGGCACTGTGATGGGGACCACAGTCTGCTCACCATAAGGTCCTGGAGGAGAGTGCTGCAGCCTTTTTGTCACCTGTGGCAAAGGTTGATGAAACAATGAAACTCTCAAGAGGTTATCCTTCACGACCACCATTGCATGTCTCTGGAAACTATCTGAAACCAGTAGAAGGTCCGATGTTCGCCCCCGCCTGAAACTGTGACCACTGTGAGCTCAGAAGCCACTGCAGCGACCTCATGGACAGGCGTGACTCTGGCACCACAAGGATGCAGGAGGCCATAAAACTCGCAGCAGAAACGCTAAGGCTGGAACTTTTGTCTGTGGCTGGAAAAATTCGATGATCCTGTAGATGTTCCCTACTTGGTCCTCGGGTGGGTATCCACCTATGCCTTCCCTGCCAGAGTCTCCAGGCCTGCCACCGATACATTGGAGCTTTTGAGTTGGCATGGAGTGGGACTTTGGCAAATTTAGGGAGAATCCCAAGCTGTGAAGCAGTGAGCAGGTGCCTCAAGGTGCATCAAAACATGCTCCAGGGAATGCCCTAAGATCAGCCAATCCATGTATGGGAAACAGATACTAATCTGGTGAGGTGTGCCACCACCACTGCTATCAGCTTGGTGAATACCCTGAGAGACGAGGATGGTCCAAAGGGGCGAATTCTGAACTGATTAGTACCCCCCAATGAGAACCTTAAGAACCGCCTTTGCTTCTGGTGGATCAGCATGTGGAAATAAGTGCCCATAAGGCCCAATGACAGCAATTTCCCTCAGGGTCACCAGCCTGAAGTTGTCTTTCCTCAAGAACTTGTTCAAATTCCTCCCCTTGTTGCGCACCAGTAAGTAGCGGAAGTATCAGCTTCTACCTTTCTCATCAGCTAGCATCTGATCCATTCACCCTTCTTCAGTAAGGCTTTTAGTTCCTCCTGGGACTTGGATTCCAGCAGCCGAGTAAGAGGTGGTGGTCTGTCCTGGTGTCTTGAGAAATGGGAGGCAATATCCCAACTTTTTTTTTAATTAAAATTTGTTTTTGGTGCATACGCACCTTTACAAATTGTTATTTTGTCTCCATTTGGCTTGAGGCAGCTGAGCAATCCTTACGAAGGGGGCATTTAGCGCCCAAGTCCCCTGCCCATGGAGCCAAACTAAACTGATTGCTTGGCAGGTTGCTGGAACCCCAGTCCCAGCGACTCCACTGCAAGCTTGTATTCTTTATATCTTTCAAAGGACTCGTCAGGCCTCGGTCTGAAGAGGTGCTTGCATTTGAAAGCCGCGTCTAGAAGCTTGGCCTGTACGTTCAGAGAGAAACCTGACCCTCTGAGGTACAGAGCATTCCAGAGCACCGTCGATGTCCCCATAGACCTCCAGATGCAATCCGCAGCATTAAGGCCCACCTGGAGGGCTTGGCACGCCACCGCTTTGCCATCGTTCACTATGTTCACAAATACATCTCTTAACTCCCCTTTCGGGGAGATGGTCAGCCGCATCTGAAATAGTTCCCCATGGGATGTGGAAGTATTTGGCAAAGGCGGCATTGATCGACTTTAGTGCTATACTCATGAGGCAAACTCTTTTTGCGAGGGTGTTGATTTTTCATCGTCTCACTGTCTGTAGGTAGGCTTGACATAGATGGTAACGGTCTCTAGTTCATGGTCATGGCCTGGACCACCAGTCCTTCAGGGGTCAGATGGGTTGTGAGAAATAGCAAATCACCATTCGCTGGCGTGTACTTTTTTCTAAGATCGAGCATGGGCGTTGCCATAATGTGGCAATTAAATCCAATATTGCCTTATTGAATGGATGTGCAGATCCATGACAGACATTTTCGAGTTGCAGTCCCTGAACACCAAAGGCTTGGGCCCTGAACATACCTAGAAATTCTATACATTTCGAGTTGTGTTCTGAAAACAGCGTGCTGAGCACACAGAAAAAAGGAACTTGGGTATGGGTGTGTAGTGGTCCTGTGTATTTATCGCCAATGTCTCGTTTGGAGTCCAGCCGTGGAACGGTGGTGGTCAAGGAGAAGACGGCGGGCCACACTATGCCCTCCATTGAAATTTTCAGAGCAGCCGGTGATGAGGGGATGATGCATCAAGATGAGGAATCTGTGGAAGAATGCCTCTTCTTAATATTGATGTTAATTCCCTTGCATCCCATTTGGTGGAAACAAAGACTGATGTTCCATATTGTGGAGCCAGGAGACTGCCAGTTCTAAGCTACGCTGCTGATGATCTTCTGGCCAGAGCCCCTAGATCATTATAGATTTTGATAGAGGATCATTTGAATTATCAGAGAGCTAGGGGGTCCAAGGGTTGATCAGTCCAAATGTTTTGTTATGTGCGTTTTTTCCAAATCTATTAAGTTCCTGCCACTTGTCTTGGGAGACCAACAGCTTCACCACTAGAACATTTGAGGTTTAGGCTCAACAGTAGGTGTAACTGTGATATAAAGTTAAGATTAATCAAACTGAGGAGGAATTTTTAGATTCACTGGGATCTTGCAACATACTTCTGTAGCACAAACGATATACAGGGGTAACGCTATTCCCACTGGAATATATGGCTACAGTATTTGGGGCCATGCAAAGGTGGAGAGGCTTCAAAAGTTAAAGAATTCATTTTAAGGCAACTACTAATGGTTCTCCCATCAATCCCTGTATATTCAGTTGATCCTGAAACTGCTACTATTCATCTTACTGACACTATGTTCGTAAGACCAATTCTAATTTGGCAGGCAATGTGGACTGGTAATTATGGAGCCCTAACAAAAGTATCAGAAATCAGACTTATTTGGGTGGCCACTACCAAGTAGGATGGTTAGCCCATGTCCAGTCTGTGCTATATAAAATGTCTTTGACCCCATATTTAGAGAATCCGGAGAGTATTACTAATACCTCCTCTAAGAAAGAGTTACAAATAAAGGCAATGCCATTTTTTACCTCCATCAGAGAAGACTAAATGGTCCTAAAACCACTTACTGTTATCTCTATATGGTTGGGCAGCAGCATACTTGTCGCAGGTGAAGGGGAATATACCTCAACATAGGATGTTTCTTTCTATAGCCAGGTTTAACATCCTTCCAGTAAAATCAGCAATACACAAATGGTCCAAGGATTACACAGAGGGATTAGACTTTTGTATTTGTGAGGAATACGTGACCTTGACTCATTTTGTTTTTTTGTCCCTATTATTTAGACAGAAGGAACTATGTATTGCTTGGAGAAAGTGGAATAAGGCATTATCAATATGCAATGTTTCTGTTATTTCCAATAAATATGACAGTTATTTTCGACTTTGCTGGCTATTTGAAAAAAGCAAACCAAATCGATGGAATGTAATGCCGGGGTATCTTAAGCTTCCTGGTAATTTATATGAATGAAAACAAATCTTTTTTCCCCCATTTTAGAATTTTTGATGATTAATTGGTTGCTTTTTGCTATAGACATGTAGGGCTTTTATCTCTATTGCAAAAGGATGAGGAAGTAATCGTTACGAGGTAGGATAGGTTGGGTATTGTATATTATGAGCAAAATCTAGATACTCTTCTAGAATCAGCCAAAGCCTCACATTAAACACACACATGCAGAGTCTCATGCATCTCATTACCTAGCAATGAGCCACAGTTATATTTAACACTGTTAAACTTGTTATGGCACAGGTAGGAAGCAAATCAATATGCTCCGATAGTGTTAGTACAGACTGGGATTCAAGTCAGTCTGTTAATTTTTTACAAACAATTAGTGTTCCACAAACAACGGTGCATGACCTTGGCTACTGAAGTCTTGTCTTCGATCTTCCTGAATGTTTGCAACTAAAACAAAGATGCACACATTTTGTAGTTAGAGGAACAACTGTCTAGCAATGACATTTCTATACATCATACCACACATGATCACAGAAGTTTGGCTTTGTGTAATGGGGCATCCCTTTAAGGGAGATACCCACCTTGTCAAAACAAAAGCTCAGATTAATACAACAAATTAAATTGAGAAGAATGGGTTACCTACTTTTGGGAAAGTCTGTTCTGATGGAGAACATCTTCCCACACATTACTCATGTAGAAATATCCCTAGTCACAGAACTGCATATGGAATAAAAGGGCAGCAAAGCCTCAGATAGAAGTCAGGTGGTGTGACTATGACTTAGTAGCACTGCCTTACAGGTGTCACCAAGGAAAAGATCCTACTCCTCCATAAAGACTATCCTTGAGCCCTTTGACATTAATTGTACTTTTTTCCTCCACAAAAAACAATCCACTGAACAGTAGTCTTTTTGGAAACTACTCTCTTTCACGGGCAAGAAAAAACACAAAGCTGGCAACTGACCCAGAATTCTTTGGTTTCAGACACAGAAAGTAAGGGCCATCTCTTACTGTAGATCTGCTCATATGCATTGAAAAGATGGAAGGGCAGAGTGAGAATAGGCAAATTAACGTGCCAAGATGAAAGTTGGCACAGTATTGCGGACAAAGGTAGGAAGAGCCTTAAAATTGCTAGTCTGAGAAGGTCAGAATGGAGGCACTGTAGTCGGGATTGTAGCTCACTAACCCACCTGGTGGAAGTAGTCATGACTGAAAGGCAACTCTGAGCTTGAATGTAGAGGCTCAAATGGAGCTGCCGTAGAAAAGGTGAGCAGTGTTTTTTTTTTTTAATAGCACATTTTATTATTTTTCAAATAACAATATACAACCTACAAAATACTAGCCCTTACCCCCCAACCCACGCCCCCCCGTCCCTCCCGCCGCCTTGTCCGGCCCATATAGTTCTTTTGTCACTTCGCTCATTCTCAGTTGTGCTCCGAACGCTGCCTCGTTGTGCGTACCACAGTTATTTCAATATGTTTGTGACCGTTGTCCCTCAGTCCATTTCCTCCTCCCACTTTCCCCATATCTTGGCAGCTTTGGTAGGGCATCCCCGAGCAGTGTATATTCTATGTTCTTTCGCTGCACAGATGTCCATTTCGGCAGCCCATTGGGTCAGGGTCGGAGCATGCAGGGCGCCCCATTTTTACGCTATGTCTCTCTTTATTATCCCCAGTGCATTAGACAAAAAGATTCTTTCCCACTTGTTCAGCTCATTTTCATCCGGGACCCCAAGCAACAGTTTTGCAGGTACCAATGCTATTGTGTGTCCCAGGACCCCGGACAGTTTACGACAGCATTGCGTCCAGAAGGTTTGTATCAGAGGGCATTCCCAGATCAGATGGAAGGTGCCCTCCTCTTGCCGGCATCTCAAACAGTTGGGGTCCGAGGCTCGTCCCCATCCGAACAGTGCAACACGAGGGTAGTATACTCTGTGTAGTATCTTAAGTTATACCAATTTGATTTTGGAGTCTATGGCAATCTCGCGTGGGTGCATGAGCACCTGGATCCAGTCCTCCGGTTCCATGGGGCCCACGTCCCTCTCCCACTTGGTTTATAGCTGGCCAGTTCCGGAGTGGTGAAGGCAGTGATGGTTTTGTATAAAGGTGATGTGACTTTGGTGGGGATGGATTGTGGAAGGAGGTTATGTTCCAGGGGGGAGCACTCTGGAGCATTAGCGAGTGCCAGTCTATGACCATAAAGGGCATGTCTAAGTTGCAAGTAGTGGAAGCGTTCGTTTTCGGGAATTCCGAATTTCCCCTTCAGTGCTTCGAATGAAAGAATGGAGCCGTCCTCCACTACATCCTGACTGTGGTTATCCCTGCCGTGATCCAGTGGGTCTTCATCGCAAGTCTCCGCACTTCAGCAAGCATATAATTGTGCCATAGCGGTTGCGCTAAGGTTAATCTATTCCCCCAGCCAATGTGTGTATGTACCTGCCTCCAGATAGTTGCAATGTGGGCCGAGGTGGTTTGCGGAGGGGTTCTGGGGAGGTTCTGATATAGTATGGCAAGAGATGGGGTCTCCTGTACGACGGGCATTTCCGCCCTGATGTATGGGAATTCTTGGGTTTAATGAAGGAGGTTGTTCACCACTTGCAATTTGGCGGCCCAGTAATAGGATCGGAGGTGTGGCAGTCCGATGCCCCCTTCCCAGATGGATCTCTGTAGTGTTGCTAACGCGATACAGGGTTGTCCGCCCTGCCATATCAGCCTCCTAAGGAGGCATTCCACTCAGACGTACTCTGAGTCTGGTATTGCATGTGGTGCATTCTGTAGTACATATATGAGAAGCGGCAGCATCTTAAAAAGCGCTGCCCTGCCCAATACTGTGAGAGGAAGAAGCTTCCAGTGCCTCACGTCCTCAGCAAAGCGATCGGTCAATGGCTGTAAGTTGCGGGGCACTAGGTCACGAGGCTCCCGGAAATCCATATGCCCAAGTATTTGAATCCCTCCCTCTCCACTCGATAGGGGGTACCCCGCTGGATTGCCCAGTCTCCTCCTTTAACTGGGAAGAGGACTGAATTACCCCAGTTTACCTTTAGACTGCTGAACTCTCCGAAGGCTATCAACATCCTGGTCACCATCGGACGTGCCTGTTCTGGATCGCTCAGGTAGAGCAGCAGGTTGTCCGCATAGAGGGAAACCCTATCCTCTCGCCCTTACGGCCATCGTAATCCCTGCCTCGTGGTGACCTGTCATAGCCATAGTGCCAAAGGTTCAATCGCCAGCGCGAAGAGGGGAGGGGGGGGGGATAGTGGGCAGCATTGCCTTGTGCCCCTGCCCAATGGAAAAGTTTTGAAGGACCAGCCGTTTACCCTGACCTCTGCCAGTGGTGTGTCGTATAGGAGCTGGACCCACTCAAAGGTCTCTCCAATCCCCATGCGTCGCATCGTTGCCCACAGACTTCCCTGTGTCACCGAATCAAACGCCTTCTCGAAATTGATCGCCAGAAGGGCGAGTGGTGATTTGAGAGTTGGGGCTCGATCTAGCAATAAGTGGAGACGGCGTAAATTCATTCTAGTTGACCATTGTGGCATGAGGCCGCGCTGGTCTGGGTGGACCACAGAGGATATAACCGATTGTAACCTGGTGGCTAACACTTTAGCGAGAACTTTGGCTTTGCCATTGATGAGTGATATTGGTCTGTAGGATGCACATAACTCAGGGGGTTTCTCTTGCTTGGGGACTACCACAATGCAGACCTTCCTCAGATCCCTTGGGAGAGAGCCCCGTTCTTTGGCTGCGAGGAACATATTATGGAGGGGTGTTGCCATCTTATCACAGCCCAGTCGTTTCCAGGTTACAACTGGGAATCCGTTAGGACCCGGCGCCTTCCCTGTTTGTAGCTGGGCTATGGCCTCCGCTATCTCGGTTTCCTCTAGGTCTCTATCAAGGCAAGTTTTTTGTTGCTCCAATATTTGTGGGATCGTGATTACGTCCAAGAAGGACGGGTCCGTTGGGGTAGTTATATACAAATTGGCATAAAACTCAGCAAATGCTTCTGCAATATCCGAGTCAGTTTGGATCAAGCTGTTCCCATTGTCATGAATCTGTCTGACGTACCTATGCCCCTCCTCCCGTTTCTCCAGCCAGACCAGTAACTTGCCCGCCTTGTCCCCACACTTATATATTCTGGTCCTTGATTCCCAGTGCGCCTGCTTTGCATTGTCTAATGCGTTATTGCGTAGGGTTTCCCTAGCCTTTAACAGATAACTATGTGTTTCTGGGGAGGCGTCCAATATGTATTTAGTTTCCCATTTTTGTACTCTTCCCCCCCCCCCCCCTCTGCCTCGGCCACCTTCCTGTGGTGCTCTTTCCGTCTATTACTCGTCCAGGCGATCGACTCCCCTCTAAGCACTGCCTTATGCGCTTCCCATAGTGTGATAGGATCCTCAACGGAGCCTGCGTTTATTTCAAAGTATTCCTCTGATTTCTCGGTAATGAACTCTACTAATTCCGGGAGGCCGAGAGAATAGTTGTTGAGTCTCCACGTCCTAGGAGGTTGTGGTCTGTTCGTAGTAATCCTCATCTCCAAGGGGAAGTGATCTGAGATACCTCTGGGGAGCAATTCAGCTCTAAGGACGCTGCACGCCTCGGGGCTGGAAGGAAGAAGTAATCCAGCCTAGAGAGGGCCACGTGGGCCCCTGAGTGGAAGGAGAAGCCCTGCTCAGTGGGGTGGAGTTCCCTCCACACGTCGCTTAGGCCTAATGCTGATGCGAAGGTGGCCAGATTGGTGGGTATATTGGGGTTACGATTCCGGATTTGGTCGCGGGTGTTGCAAAGCACATCATTAAAGTCTCTTGCCAGGATTCAAAAATCCGGGTGGTGCTTAGCTAGTACGTTGGTCACCTCTCCCAGCAGTTCCTTCCCCAGCCCAGGCAGGGAGTATATGGCTAGTATGGCTAGGGTCTCCCCCCCAAAGGTTGCCCTGCACCAACATGAAACGGCCATTGGGGTCCTGTTCCACCTCGCTCAGCTCAAATGGACGACGTCTGTGTAGGAGTATCAGGACACCCCGGGAGCCCATGCTGTACCCTGCGTGGAACGCCAAACGATAATTAGTTCTGGGGAAAAACCGGCAGGTGGAGCCCGCCAGATGGGTTTCAGTGAGGAGGGCCACGTCAGGGGAGCGTCTATTCAAGAATTGGACTACAAGGCGCCGCTTGATGCTTGATCCCATGCCATTAACGTTCCATGTGAGGAAATTGAGGGATTTAAGGCCATCTGAGGTTCTTGGTGGATTTTGTTCAGCCATTGCATGGTCAGTGGTGTTCTGATTTAAAGGATCGGTTTCGGCAGGTATGGTGTCGTGTGTGGTGTTTGTTTGGTGCGATTGCCATCTGAACCGAGGCGATCAGTCGGGGCAGGAGTGGTTGGACCCGAACATAGGCGTTTGGCGGTCACTTGAGTGGCGGTAAAACTAACATAATTCCCCTCTTAAGGTGTCCATAAACAATTCCCTGTATCCCCACCCTATACTCCATCCCAACCTGAAGTATCGGTCGCCCGAACGTGCCGGCGCCGGGGAACTGGCGCTACAGCATTAAACTAAATAAACTCTCCTAACTCAGTCGTCTCCGGTACTTACTGTCCCGTACAGTTGCTGGGGGGGGGGTTGTTTTTTGTTAGCAGCCAGCATTGCCGCCGATGTCAGGTTGCGGTGGCCGCTACGATATTGGTGAGGCCGCTGGCAGGCAGGCAAGTGATCTACCCAAGTGCGGCTGGTGAGTGGCTGCCATGCCTCGTTGGCTTCTGGTGTGTGATTTCCCTCATTGTTCTGCATTTCCTTCCAGCTTCGGCATTTCTTGTAGGATGGGCTGTCTTGGGGGTCTTTCCTGGCGCAGTCTGTTCCGGGGAGGTGGCACCGACCAGTCCCCATCGATGTGAGTTTCGGCCCATTTCCATGCTTCCTGTGGGTCAGTGAAATGGACGGTGGTGCCCTGGTGTTGTATTCTAAGGTGGGCCGGGAACAGGAGCCCATACTTCATATTCGATGATTGTAGCCTCCTTTTAAGGTGTTCAGATGACTGTCTGGCTCGTTGAACCTCTTGAGTGTAGTCGGGGGGGGGAGGGGGGCAATCTTGCTGCCGTTGTACGTGATCGACCCCTTTATTCGGGCCATCTGCAGTATTCCATCCCAATCTCGGTAATTCAGCAGTTTAACGATGGCCGTTCTTGGGGACGATTCGGGGATTGGTCTGCCCGCCGGGATGCTGTGCGCCCGTTCGATCGTGAAGAACTTTGAGAAGGTCTTCGGCGCAAACAGGTCAGCCAGCCATTGTTCCAGGAAGAGCTCCATACTGGGTACTTCTGAATTTTCTGGGAGGCCCAGAATGCGGATGATACTTCTGCGCGATTGGCCCTCGCTCTCATCCACTCATGCTTCCAGCGTTTTAAGGCGTGTTAGTGCCTGTGACAGTTGCTGCCGTACCCTGCCAAGTCCGTTCTCCAGGCCAGACACACGATTCTCCACTTCTCCCATACGAGCCGAGAGTTTTTGAAGATCATGACGGAGAAAGAGGTGACCTCTGCCGAAATACCGTCCATTTTTTTATCCATCGAAGAGCGGGAATTGGCAATGGCTGCCATCACGTCCTTCAATGTCAAGGAGTCCTCTGGTGGTGTCAAGGCCTGTAATGTTCCGATATCCAAAGATGTGGCCGAGGAGCTTGTGGCATACTGTTCCATAGTACGCTGTGTTGTGGTTTTCTTACTTTTATCTTTGCCTCCGGTGGCACACCCGGTCAGCCAGAGGAGGAGCTATAGGATGTGTGACTCTTAGTCTCCTGGTTACCCACCAGTTCCAGTGTATTAGTGGTCCTTTCCCAGTGGTTGAGTACCAAGCGTCGGTTACCTTATGTGGGAGTCGCCCCGGGTAGTTATAGGTCCATCCACTGATGCGCAGCAGCGGGGGGCGGGGGAGCGAGGGGTGGGTTGGTGGGCACCCCGGAAACCGGCCGTCTGTATCTTGTCCAGTCACAAGTCCCACGAGATGCTGCCCCTGTTGGGACAAGGGCTGTGCCCCTTTGCCTCTGGGAGACTCAGATGTGTTCTGGGGTTCCCCGCTAGGCGAGTCCGGTACGGGTTTCCCTCTGCTTCCGGCAGTCCTGGGGTGTCGTCTTCCAATCCTTATCTCCTTTCTGGTGTCAGTGGGTGGTCGCAGTGTTACTCTCCCCCTTGAGTGCCTTTTGGGTGTGTTGGAAGGGAGGCTGGTGTATTCTCCGGCGGGCCCAACACTGTGGTAAAGGATAATTACAGCTGCTGAGCAATGCGCCCCTCAGGCGACCTGGTTATTGGTCAGGGTGACCCACCGACGATTCCACGTTGAGGGGGGGCATAGAAGCTACTTTAAGCAATCCGGGGGCCTGCCGGAGTTGGCCAAGGCAGTGCTCTCCCGCAGACTGGCTGGGGCCCGGATCGGCACCTCAGGAGGTTTGCCTCTCACTTTTGCTGGTTTGTTCCCGGGTTCTCGCCAGCCCTGCGGTTGCCGATGGCGTCCCCAGGTGATCTGGTGCCAGGCGAGGACACGATGCGGCAAGGTTAATTCATGTGCCTACCTCTGCCGGAGAGTCCATGAGGATGGGGGCACTCTCTGTGGGATCCCCCCCCCAGTCACCGCCCTCCAGTGCTGTGGAAAGGGTTTGGTCCGTCCCTGAGCGTGGCAGTGATTACTCAGTGACGGCCTGTATATTTTAAATGTCCAACGATCCCTTACTGGGACAGGGTCAGCGTTGTTAAAAAAGCCACTGTTCGGGGCCCACACCTCCAGGGCCCTCTCCGTGTGCCGCCCCGCCAGTCACAAGCCCATCCATGGGCTTATCCTCTCATGGCGCATATCTGCGCACCAGTGTCCAGTTGGTCTTGCCGGCAAGGAGCACCGTCACCACACCGCCGGCTGGCTGGCGGATGCTGGATGGCAATGGGAGTCACGGGCACAATCTGCGTGGAGTCGGCAGAGCAGGAGCACGGACGGGGATCTTCCTCATCTCTTCCCCAGGTCCCGGCGTGACTCCGCAACCCGCGGGCAATGCAGGCTTCATATCCAGGGGGACCCGGGACAGCAGGCGGGCCTCGTGTCCCGGGGGGGGGGGTCTTCCCAGCATGCAAGGTGGACTTGCCTTTGGGTGGCTCACCTGCAGTCACCTCCGATCAACGATCTGGCTTCCTGGCTTTGCGCTTCCTGCGCCAGATTTGCCGACGTCCGGTCCCACGGCTCGACGGAGAGGCGGGGTCTCCGCTTTGCTCAGTCCAGGTGCGCCTCAGGAGACTCCGTTCGAAGAGACCGTCTCTCTTCCCCCAGCAACACAGATCAGGGCCAGATCGCTGCTGCCACAGCTGCACCGGTCTGGGTCTCACTGCGGGTGCTTCCACTCCCCCACGTCCCACAGTGGGTCATTCTCAGCCAGATCACTCTCACTTCCATCTCGCCGTGGCGGCCATCTTGCCTTGCGGGCACGTAGGATTTATTTTGGCAAGTAACTGCGGCGGGGGTGAGATTGGAGTTGTGTGCCTTCGGTCAGGGCACGAGGAAGCAATCATGGTACCATATGTCAAATTGCGCTTCAAATCGTACCGCCGGCCAGGATATTTTATCAGGATTTACTCAGCGGCTAGCAGAGCACACAAGGCTTATGTCCTCCGCTCTTGCATGCTAGCCACGCCCCAGGTGAGCACAATGTTAAGTTCCCGCATGCGAACGATGAGCAATACGAGGGAATTAATTAATGTATTCCATAAGAAATGAAACAGATAAATAAAATGAGGCTGGCATCCTTTTAAACATAGAAATGGCCGACAAGAAGCTATTTACTGTAAAAAGGTGAACCAGTCTTAAGCAAGGATAGCACAAACTAAATAAACAAAAGAACTATACATCAACATCCTTCAGCTATCTTTAACCATACAGTGTATTTTTTCCACTTGGTGTGTTGACTGTTGCATATCTATGGGTAAACAATCTCACCTCCATGGCTTCACCAGACAAATGTCATTTCTGGTACCTGAACCTCTAAGGAGCCAGGCATAAAGGTTTGGGTACAGGACTCTGCCACAGCCTTGCCAAAGCAACCAACACACTGATTCCCATGCTGAGGTAGTCCACAAGGTTGACAAAACGAGAAAATGGAGAGGTCCAGGTACCTCGCCCAATTTAAGGGCAATGTAAATCAGTCATACATTTCCATCTCCACAAAAACACTGGGATCACAGGAAATAAAAGGTGCTCCTGCCCTTGGGTGGGTCTCTGTTTAGGAGGTAGCCCTACAGAAAGTTGAAGGCTGCTTCGAGAGCCTCAGGTTATATTGGCACAAGGACTATTGTGGGCTTGCAGTGGGGGCCCTGAGCAGAGATCCCGGGTCTGACTTCATGGATCTGTGCCCTTTGAGGTTCAGTATGGTGCTGGGGAGGGAGCAGCCAACAAACTGGGATCTGCATGACGGACTGGATGACAGAACCCGATTACTTGGGCCCCACCATCTGTTCTCTATGGGGAAAGGAGTTGGGGCAACAGCAGGCATGATAGAAGGCAGAAAAGAAAAGTAAGCACCTAATCTGCCAATCACTGAAACCTGGACTCATGGGGCAGACTACAATCCTACAAATATGAGCAACAGAATTTGGTCATATCCCTTGATGGTGTTTGGGACTTCTGGCTTCTTTGCTAGCCACTAGCATGCTAGAGAGCGGAGGTTCTGGATCCCTGGGCGTGGCAGACAGACTTTGGTACAATGGAGTTTGGACTATGGCATTACTAAGAACCTCTGGCATAGCACTGCTGGCATCATGTCTGACCCAGGCTGAGACGCTTCAATGAAGCTATGGAGCTTGGAAATGGGCAGTGCAATACATTAAATAAAAATAAGAATACCTTGAAAATCAACATCGTCAAAACAAGGGTTTGCAGCATTTCTAAACATGTGAAAGACTGCAACCAAAATAAATTCACCAGAATCTCTCCCAAAAGTATCCTGCGCCTTCCAGAGGATGCCAAGATAGTACTCCACATAACTGTCTAAGCTGAGTGGAGCAGGAGAGATCTTAGTGGTCACCAGTAGTCTTTAAGTTGCAGTGCCAAAAGAGGAAGTGTCTTGAACACTGCCGACCCATAATTATTTAAAATCAACATTACAGCGCGGAGCGTGGATCGGAGTGGTCTTTGGTGGTCACCAGTATTTTTTTTTGTTGCACTGCCAAAGGAGGAAGCTTCTTGAACAGTGCTGATCCGTAATTGTCTAAAATCGCCATTACAGCGAGATTAGTCTTTGGCGGTCAGTGGTGGACTGGAAGGGGGCCGAGACTGGTGATTGTGTATCCCAGATGTTATCTCCACTGAAGCAAGGACTAAACCGGCAGCTCTGGTAACCAGCGTGTAGCGAGCGGCCACGCATTGACTCGGATGAAGAGCAGACCGCTGTTTTATCTTTATTTTATTTTAGCATTTACAGCAGCGCAACAAGCGCTAGTTACATAGGTGGGTGCAGTCCAAGCCAATAGTTAAACAAGTGGCTCTTTAGTTTTTGTCTGAAGAGCTGGTAAAACGTCTGAGTAAATGGAGCACGAGATTGTTCCAGAGGTTAGCCAGGACGGTCGGGAAGCTTAAGCCACATGCACGTTTTAGTCTGAATCTGACCGTGAATAGTCGCTGGCTGTTGGAGGATCTGAGCGGTCTAGCTGGCGAGTATTTCTTGATCCTCTGTACGAGGTAGTCAGGGCTTTGTTTGCCAGGCAACGGTGTGAAATCGTGAGTATTTTAAATTGTATTCTTTCCCGGATGGGGAGCAAGTGGACTGAGCACCTTAACTCAGAGATGTGGTCAGATTCAGATTTGTTCAAGTCCAGAGCGGCTCTGAAAGCATTGCTTTGAATGACCTGGAGTCTATTCACGTTTTTGTCTGAGATCCCACAGAGTAAGGCGGTACAGTAGTCTAACTTGGACAGCACAAGAGCGCAGGCGATTGAGAGGCGGTTGGTGGTGGATAAGAAAGGTCTGCTTGCTCATATAAGTTTTGTCGTGTAGGCTGTTGCAGAGGCGAGTTAATTGATTTGGCGGGTCATATTGAGAGAGGCGTTGAGGTAGATACCCAGTGTTTTAACTGATGTGGAGACAGACATGTTGTGGCCACGTATGGAGAAAAGCCAGTATGCCGGTTCAAGATTTGAGAGATGGGTTGAGGGGCCAACTAGAAGCAGCTTGGTCTTCTGGTCATTAAGACAAAGGCTGTGTTGGGCTATCCAGGTTAGGATTATCGCGTAAATGGCATTTACAGTGGTGTAATCCTGGTTGTAAGAGTGTCAGTGGGATGAGTAATTGAGTATCATCCACGTAGTTGGTAAAGGAGATGTCCAAGGAGTCTTGGTGGTCGAACAGAGGTTATATGTAAATATTTTAGAGGGTATGGGAGATGCAAGAGCCTTGTGAGACAACGTGAGGCATTGGAATTGGTGGGGCTGAGACTTCGCCAGCAAAGACTCCCAAGGTTCTCTTTTCGAGGAAGGAGGCAACCTAGCTAGTTGCTTCTGGAGAAAAGTATGCAACTGGTGTCAGGTGGTGGCAGAGGGTCTTGTGGTCTGACTGAGCTCAAACGGAGCAGAGAAATCAAGTAACATCAGGTGGGAGAGTTTTCCAGCATCATTGTAATCATCCAGTTGATTCTTAAGGTCAAGGAGGGCTGTTTCTTTTCCATGACCTGGGCGAAAACCAGATTGGCAGGGGCTGAGGATGGAGTGATCTTAAAGAAAAGCCTGTATTTGGGTGTAAGTGATTATATCTAAGATTTTCAGAAGGACATGGTGGTGGTGATGGGTCGATAATTGGTGTGTTTTGTAAGAGGATTCAATTCAACACTACAGCTAAGTCAACGCCTAGTCTATAATACTGAATGAAAACCCTTATTGATATATCTTTATGTCCAGTTCATGCGTTCTGGATGACTACCCCTATATAACACCCCTCTCTTGGAATCCCCCTGACCCCACTGAGCCAAGAAGTAGTTCTGTTTTACAAGTTAAAAGGATTATTTGATAATTTAAACAAGAGATATATAGATCACACTTTATAATAAATTAATAATTGAATAGCACACTTAATCTGATATGATAAAGATCAACAACGGAGAATCTGGCACTAGCACACTTCTTATAATCACTAATGAGTTGACATGAATGGATAAGGTAACACACTGGTAAATAGGAACAAAAGTATAATGTGGTAGAGGATGCTTTATGTAAGCTCAGGTGGATGCAATATTCAATGAATGCAGTACAGAAAATACTCAATATGATTTCAACCAAACAATGTAATCACTTTTCTCTGGCTATTCACTCCCCCCCTCTTTATGCAATGCAAGGAAATGGGAGGAAAGCACACAGTTCTCAGAAATGCAATCAATGTAATCAGTTCAATCCCCCCCCAAGCTTAGACAACAGAAGTTTAAAACACAGATAGGAGTTTTGAAAACACAGGCCCAAATGCTTTGATATGTGCTAGCAATGGATGAGAAATATGCTGGAAATGCTTTTTAATTCCCTTTCAGAGGTTCAGGGTGAGTGGTATCTAGTTAATATTAGTCCAGGCTCACACTAGCAATGGGGCAGGGATAGTTAGCAGGTTAAACGAATTTCTGGCAAATGGAAAGCAAACAGCAGCAGTTTTTCCATGTGAAGAAATTGCAAATCGCGGTAAAATTCGCGGATGCGTGTTCCGCGATTGCAGTAAAACTATAAGGGGTAGGAATGCGGTTCTTGGTGCGATTCAAAGCTACGATTCTAAGCTATCAGAGGAAAGTTACTGCAAGTCTCTAGCCCAAACGGTCGCGGAGATATGAGCGATTTAATAAAGGTCGTTTTTGGGTTTGCAAATTTCAAAAGCTCAAAATGACAAGTGCAGCTTGCAACTAGAAATGACAGTTGACAGCTAGGAGGCAGTTCTACTTAGGTTAAATAGATTGAATTAGATGAATTTAAACTAAGAGATTGGTTCTGCACAGTTTTCTAGGTACTCACACTATATTCTTGAGTGAAATGGGCCTCGCCATGGATCTGGTCAGGGTTTTGGACTGGGCTCGGGTCTCTCTCTGGGCACAGCACTGCTTTCTCTCTGGTCTGGTCTCTTAGTTCTGGATAGATTGAAGTCTCTAGTTTGGCTCTCTGGAAGTTTGATGGAGGTAAAGTATGGATTTTTCCGGCAGAGCTTCCAGCGGCAGATGGATTTTGAAGGTCCCTATCTGTCCTGTCTGTCTGCTTTTATGTGTTTAGAATGTGGGTGTGTTCTAGCATCACTGACCCTACCTCTCTCTCAGCTTCTAATTGGTCAAACTTCCATTTATCATTTGATTGGGGAATGAACTGTGAGTCAGAGTGATGTCATTTTACAGCCTGCAGAAAGTCCACTCCTCCTGTCAACTTACACACAAATCTAGATTTGAAACAAATACATATTTGCAGAGGTACATATTGTTTTAAAATCATATGCACCCATCATGCATTACAGGAGGTATACCCTGTTCAAACTCTGCTCTTCCTGGGAGCTTGCATTCAGAAATGGCACATATTTCACTTTTTAACTGATTTTGCAATTTCTGACATTGACCCAACTTTACATACATGTGCGCAGGGAGTAGGGACATTAACTGATGAAGTTTCAGATTTTTAACATGCATACATTTAGAGTAATATCCACTTTTCCGCTAAAACCCCCCTGAACACGCCACCGGGTCGAAAAACCTCTTAAAATGTGGGCAGAAAAATCACAAGAATTATGGTGTCATTTATAAAATTTTCACATGTCCGTACTATGAGTTATTCATCTTTTTCTAAACAATATTCTGGCTACAAAGGGGTGTGGTTTCCTCTCAGCACAAGGTAGAAATACTGGTCTTTCCAGTTCTGCCAAGCCAGCTTGCTCTCACAGGCAGTGCCCCTCCCAGCTCCTGCCAAGAGGAAGCTACATTTTACGACTGCGTAATAAAAACCTTTGCCTGAGTGAAGAGGGCTTTGTTCACTCTCCTACAGAGCACAGATAATTCAATTATCAGATAGATGGCATATCCTTAGTGTGGGCAGCAAAAGGAAGGTTGGCCTGGGAACACAGCTGTGACTCAAGTTTCCCTTCTGATGGGGGTAGTTGCCAGGCAGAATTCAGTTCCTTAAGCCAGGTTTCAGATAAAATGTCACTTTTTGTTCCCCAGTTCCTGCATTCAAATAAAACTAAACATTTTCACATATGCAGCTAGAAGGCTGATTCTAAGTTTAAAACTATGACATTTAAACAATTGCAACCTATGTGATACTCAAAAGTAGGTCACTCAGTCAATTTAAACATTTTCGATTTTAGTGTCTTTAAATCCAGTGCAACTTAAACTGCTGACTCCATAGCAGTTTTGTTATAAGCATTGTTTTGGGCTCTTCATTTCCCAGATTTTGTAGGCACACAACACTCCATTCTGCCAAATGTCTGCTGGTGTTCAGTAAATATTTTGCACATATTGCAATGTTTGAAATAGGCACTTTGGCTTGCCTTCAGAGAAACACAGGGTGGTTTTAAACTGCCGGCTTTTGGATAGTGGTGAGCACTGGTACTGCACCCATTTTTGGGATTTAAGAAAATGAATTCCCCACAATTCTAGGTTGCATTTGGCAATCAGCATTGCCATTCCCAATGGTTTCAGACTACTGTGTGGGTAGTCCAATGGTGGTTTTAGGCAGTTTCCTTCTGTGCCCATAACATCGGCAAAAATGGGTGGCAGCCTATTCTTCCTGCATTCCCCTGTGCATTTTCTGGGAAGCTCTGGCCATCATGATGTTTTCCATGTCAGTACTGCACAGTTTTGAGGTAGGGCTAGGATGCATGGGTAAATACATCCCACAAGCCCCCCTCCTGCGATGGCCATTCGGTTTCACTGATGGGACTCGCAAGATCTGGGATGTTTCCTCATCTTCTTCCAATAGATGGCACAGTTCAGCATCTTTTCCTCCATCCGGTACTGATCGATCGGTTCTCCTCGCCAGTCCTGATGGGAGTATTGGGCGGTCCACTGGGCCCATTGGATCTTCGTTCCCGGTCTCCGTATCATCCTCCTTGGCCCGTCTTCAGGTTTTCTTTCTCCTAGGACGACAAAGGAAGAGCGGCAATACCTACTCATAGACGTTTTTCCACCACTGTTGAGATGGTGGGACAGCATATGCATTTCATCATGACGAAACATTACATTCTTATTTTGATAAAAAAAAACAGTATAACTAAGAGACAGTTTCATGCAAATCACAATATTTTAGAGACTAGATGTGGTATGTTTTATGATTGGAACAGAATTAGTCTGAGACAGTACCCGCTAGGATTCCAGAGGATTCCTCCAGTTGTTGCAGAGTGTGCCTGGGATGGCAACACTTCAACTGGTTTATGTGTACCCACTTGTCTTCCCCCTCTGCCGAACCGCCTTTGGGGATGCGGATCTTGTAGGCCACAGGGGAGATCTTATCGACGATCTCAAAGGGTCCCTTCCATGTAGGCAAAAATTTGCGCTGCTTGGCCTGGTTCCTTTGGAAGTTGTATAGATAGACCCGGTCTCCCACCTGATATTCCTTCCTGGAAGTTTTCAGGTCATAATGGGTCTTCATGCTATCAGCCGATCTTTCTAGATTCCGCTGAGCATAAGCAAAAGCATGTTGGAGGTGTTTCCTTAAATTCTCTACATACTCATGAGTAGTGGAGGCATTTATCAGTGTCTGCTCTTGGGTCCTGTAGAGCAAATGCTGAGGAAGCACCATCTTGCGTCCAGTCAACTCAAATGGTGACATTTTGGTTGCAGATGAAGGGGTAGATCTGATAGCCATTAGGACCAGAGGTAATCGGATATCCCAACTTGGCCCAGAATCTGCCACAAACTTCTTTAATATGCTCACAATTGTCCGGTTATATCTCTCTACTGCCCCAGAAGAAGCTGGCCTGTAAGCAATATGCAACTTCCTTTTGACCCCCAGTATCTCCCACATCTTTGTCATTACTTCACTGGTGAAGTGGCTACCTCTGTCTGACTCAATCCTTTGAGGTAGACCAAAACGGGAAAAGATGTGGTTAATCATCAAGGCAGCTGCAGTTTCTGCCTTGCAGTTTGGGGCTGGGAGACATTCCACCCACTTGGTAAACAAGCATGTCACAGTCAACATGTACTTATTCCCCCTAGCCGAGCGAATCACAGGGCCTACAAAGTCGATTTGTAAATCTGACCATGGCAGTGTCATTCCCCTCTTTTGTAAAGGCGCCCGGTGCGTGAGGGATGATGGCTGAAATTGTGCACACACAAGACACCCCTTCAAATATTGGTTGAGGTCCTGCCCCATGTGTGGCCAGTATGCAACCTCTCTTAAGATTTCCAATGTTGTGTGAAACCCCCTATGACCGGCGGTGGCCGCATCATGGGCGTGACTTAACATCAGGCTTCGGAATGAGGTAGGAACCACCCACTGGTCGTGGCCAGCTTTGGATTTCCTTACCAACAAACCGTCTTGGATTCGGAACATTTTTGGACATTTCATCAACACTCTTAGGTCCTCTTTCCCAATGTAATCGGTATCCGTCAGGGGAAAGTTCTCAGGGTCCTCAAGGTGCTGGTAAAATTTACCAATAATTGGATCCCCCTTCTGAGCAGTAATCAAATCAGCATCAGGGGTCTCCTTACTCCATTGTGCAATTGAAAGGTCGTTGTGAGCATTTGTCTGGGACCTAGTGATAGCAGTGACCTGGATTTCCCCCAACAGGGACTCAATCTCAATTAGATCTCCTTGGATGGCCCCGGTTTTGGCCAGCTGATCAGCTAAGTCATTTCCAGTTTTGTCTGGTCCCTCTACTTTGGAATGACCCTTGATCTTTTTCCAGTAGATGGTCATCCCATTCGATGTGACCAGATCATCAATGTTTTGGATCAACTTCCCATGTTTCAAGGGTTTGTTGTTAGCACATAACATGCCTCTGGTTTTCCAATTAACCAGGTGCTCCACGAACCCGTTCCGTACATAATCTGAATCTGTGATTATGACCAGTTCGTGGAGTTGATGCTGGACAGCAGTGAGGATGGCCTGATGCACAGCCATCAATTCTGCCACCTGACTACTTCGGGGACCAATTTTGTATCCAGCGGAGGGTTCTGGGGACTCATTCACCCATGCATTCCCTACGCCGGCCACCAGTTCTTTCTCCCCGTCGTTGTCAACATGGTAAGAGCATCCATCCACATAGACAGTGGGCATTCCCTCACACTTGTCTTCTTCAAAGACTTTGTGTGGGGAATTAAGGTATGCCTCCATGTTGTCCTTGATTTTTAGACTTTCGTCCTCGAGACAGTTTTCTCTGGCACAATCATGCAAGTCAGCCAGACCTTGCGCGAGTGGACTCTTCTTGTTTTGGCCATATCTGACCTCCACAGGAAAGCCTTGCATTGACAGAATCCAGGAAGTAATTCGGGAATTACTCACATTTCCGGCCCGGATTCTGTCACTTTGGAGATATTGCAGAGGCTGGTGTGGAGTCTCCACTATGATGTGCTCCCCCTGGATAAACGGGCGGTAATTCTTCAATGCCCACACCGTCGCCAGGAGTGCCTTCTCACAATCGTTGAATTTTTCCTCCACAGAGGATAAAGTTTTGCTCGCATAGGAGATTACTTTATTGACCTTGTCATGCTTTTGATATAATACTGCCGTCAAGCACGTATTAGAGAACCCTGTCTCCAGGAAGAACTCCTTGTTTCTGACCGGGTAAGCTAGGCAAGGCGCTTGTGAGAGGCTTCTTTTGAGTTGTTTTACGGCCTCGGCTTGTTCTGGACCCCATTCCCACTTGACCCCCCCCTTCAGGAGATGAATCAGGGGTCTGGTGATCTCTGCGTAGCCCTCAATGAACTTTCTGCTGTAATTAGTCAGTCCAAGGAGGCTCCTTAGTTCCCGCAGAGTTGTGGGGTCTTTCAGTTTCTGAAGTGCTTCCACTTTCTTTTCCTGGGGACAGAGGCCCTGAGGAGTAATCTCATGCCCCAAGAAATTAACACGGGTTCTACACCACTGTGCTTTCTGAAAGGAAAGTTTTGCTCCGGCGGCCCTCAACTGTGTCAGAACATAACGGATCTCCGCTATGTGTTCCTCCACAGATGAACTTTTGATGAGGACATCATCTACATAAGCCAGGTTACCCCTCGCACCCAGGTCGGGCATGGCCTTATGTAGGAAAATGTTGAATTCATTGCCGGAGTTGAGGTATCCGAAGGGAGTCCGGGTCCAGGTGTACTGCTGGCCCCCAAAGGTAAAAGCCAGCTTGTATTGGTCCTCCCTACTGACAGGCACAGTCCAGTATCCATTGGTCAGGTCTATTGCAGTGAATACCTGTGACCCCTGGATCTGGGCCAGCCCTTGGTCAATGTAGGGCAGAGGCCATCGGGAAGTATGGACCCGTTTGTTGAGCTCCCTGAGGTCGGCGCAGAGTCTCCACTGGCCGTTTGGCTTCAATATTCCCAGCACCGGATTATTGAAGGTGCTGTGGACTGGACGGATTATTCCCCGGGACTCAAGGTTCTTAATTATTTCAGTAAGGGACTCCATTGATGCGAGAGGCAAGCGATATTGCTTCACAAACACAGGAGTCATGCCAGGGTCCGTGGGGATTGTTGTTGTGTGGATGTCAGTGCGACCACAGTCATATGAGTCTACCGCAAAGAGATCTTGGAAATCCAAGAAAACTTGTTTCAACTTTTGCTTTTGTTCCAGAGTCACACAGGCATCAGCTAGGTTGACTCTCTCTTCCACCATCTGCCTGAAGCCTGGAAAGACTTCTGGTTTGGCTATCTCCGCGGCCTCCTCCAGCTGGGTGGAGAAGTCCCTGGTCAGAGTGCTGATTTGGACCGGAGGCTTCAGGTGGGCAAGGCAGCCTTCATGAACCTGGAAAATCACCTCATCCCTCCTGAATTCACAAGTCACATCTTCCTTACCATAAGGGCAGGAAGTGTACACCAGGAAGTTCCCCCCATGCCGGGTAAAAATCCTGTCTGGTGTTGTATTGTCCTCACTGTCACTGTCAAAACAGTCCTTGGGGATTGGTCCTAACAGTTCATTTCTAAGATCAATGGAGAAATGTCGGTCATCAACCGCCATTCCAATAATGGTGCCTGCGGCTAGAGTAATACTCTTTAAGTCGCTGTTATCCACCTCTATTAGAATGGTGTCATGTTCTATGTTGACTAATGGAGTTGGGTTTACCCCCAACCCTTGCTGTTGGAGAGAAGCATTTAGATGTATGTAAGCATCAGGGTTTTTCAACTCTTGTCCCCTTTTAACTTTCACTTCCAGGGAGAATTGTCGGGTCCTTTCTGGGATGGTGACTTCCTCTTTAATCTGAATTTCAACTGCATAAGGTAGCAATTGAGCTGACCTAAATGCTTTTTCTGGATCAACAAAGCCCATGGGATTATCCGCTAATCGGGACCAAGCTTTGAAGTTTATTAGGTCCAAACTAATGGCAAAGCGATTGAGAATGTCACTGCCTAAGTAAAAGGCGGCAGGGACGTCTCGCACGACCCAACAATTGTGGACTATGCTCTTGTTGCCAATGGAGATTTTGAGCATACACCTGCTTGGCAGGAGATGTTTGGAATCAGGTGCTTCCAGGTCCATTTCCCATTTGTCTATCAGTTTGAAGGTGGGAATGGCTGGATCTTTTGGGAGTTGGCGAAACATGGCTTCGCTGATGAAGCTCTTACCGTTGTTCACACACACTCGAGCGAGAACAGAGTCCTTCCCATCATTTAACTGAACAGGGATGAACAACTGCTCTCCAATTTGCTGAATATCAGCCAGGCTTTGAGCTGATTTCACATCTTTCTGGACTATAGGAGTGGGAGTTTCAGATTGTGGATTGGTATAGAATTTCAAAGTGTTTCCTTCCAGCGTGGAATACCACTTTAGACTGGAAGGAAGGTTGATTTTCAGAAATAGAGAGGACCCCCCATCACCAGTCTGTTGTCCTACTGCTATGACTGTCACGTCTGGAATTTGGTTGTTCTGGAAGTGAAATTCTACTTGGTCAGATTTTTGTTCAACCATGTGGCAGGTGCCGTTTAAACTAACATGGTTGACACTCTGTTTTAATTTTATCGGTCGGCTAGTCTGGGTCCAGAGGACCTTGTTTACGCAATCTATTAGGGGTGACAACCTTCTCAGGAGGTCATTCCCTAGTAAACAAGGGGTGCCCTCTGGGGTCACAACTATGACCGGGTGTTTCAACTTGTGTCGCCCGATCTTAATGTCCAAGTCTGCCGTCCCCTCAACGGGAATTTCCTTCCCGTCAAAGTTCTGTAGTTGTCCCGGAAGAGAGGTGAGAGGAATTTGGTAATTCTCTCCCCTTCCTGCATTCAGTTCATCAAAGGCCCTTCTGGACAGAAGGGTAGCTTGAGATCCAGTGTCCACCAGTGCCGAGATTGTACCCTGCCCCTGTACTTGTACCGGGGCATAATATCTTCCCTCCTTCTCCTCAAGGGGGCACAGATAATGTACATGTTTGGACAACTGGTGGGCTAACTTTCTGGTTTTGGACATCGCGAGAGAAGAATTTTGGGCAGAATTCTGTGGAGAGCCTTGGGAATCTGAAAGAAAAAGTTGGCAACTGGAGATCAGAGCCATTGTGGGTTCCCCTGGCTCCGGTTCCGGGCCGCCCCCCCCTTTTTGGAGGCAGTCACCAGGATGGGTTTGAACCAGGGGATTTTCTTGCTGTTGGTTCTGGGATGAGATGGTGGGCGGCGGTAGCTCAGTCTCCACATCTCCCCAGTCTGGATTTGCATCCCTAGGGACCCATTTTTCTTTGGGAGGAGTTCCCCCCTCTCTGAAGGAGAAGATCCTTTTCCCAGGATCCTCTGAGGATCCCTCTCCCTCAAATTGGAAGATCTGTACCTCCTCCTCAAACTGAGTCTGTTTGGGTCTTTTGTTTCTCCTACCCCCCCTCTGCTCCTTAGGAGGCAGACTTTCAGGGGCAAGAGATTTTGTTTCCGGTTCCTGGGTTTCCAGGGGCTGTTTACAAGTGAGGAAGGAAGCTTCCTCCAAGGCTTTACACCCCCCTTCCCTTTGTGCCTCCTCCCTGGGAACCGGTGAGTTATCGGGGTGCTGCCCCCGTCATTGTTCTGGAGCACCAGGTCCAGAGTTGGGTGCGTTCTGCGCCGGCACGCCCATCTGAGGGTTCTGCTGAGCCCTCAGTATGTGACCCAGATCCCGCGCCATGTTTTGAACCTGGCGCTCTAACTGGGAAACCCGCTCAGGCTGATACGGGGCCCTGTTTTCTCCCCTGGGCTGATCCCGGGAAGGGTAGCTGTCCCTTCTTTGGTAGTACCCCTGGTTGGGAAGATTTGGGTACCCCTCCACCCTTGGCCTCCCCTCTCCCGGATTCAGTGGTCTGGGCTCAGGGAATTGGGGAAAGAAGGATGGATGGTTTTGGGGCTGAAAGTCGGGTGGATATCTGGGGAAAAAGTTCTGCCCAGGGTTTGGTAAATTTCTGCCCTCCTGTGGGAAGTTTGGAGGGAAGTTCCCTGGGTTACGTGCTTGGCTGGATCCCCCCCCTTGGGCTGGAGGAGTCCACACATAACCCAGGATGGGTCGATTTCCCTTGTAACGGGGACTTACATAATCAGGAGAGCGAGGGACCCCATTTGTGGGGCTGCCTCCCTGGCTCCCTGTCTGTGACTGGCCCGAGGACCTTCTGGGCCTAGCATTATTAGGTGCAGGTAGGTTTTTAGGCCCCCCCATCTCCAAATCCAAAACGGGGGTGACCTTTACCTCTGCCACCTTGGCAGCAGCAGGGGTGCTGTTGGCTTTGGGGTTTTTCTGGGCATTGCTTTTATTTTCTATGGGCTTCTGCACCTCATAGATCCGGGTAGCCTGTTCAATGACCCAGTCTAAAGATCTTTTCTCATGAAAATCTCTCACGAGCTGGGTCATTATATATTTGGGCAAGGCATGGAAAAACGTATTGACAAACTCTCTACCATCTGTGCGCACCCTTCTGGTGGTTTGCGCAAAAGCACGCTTTAACTCATGCACAAATTCTCGTGGGGCCTGATCCTCCCCACATTGCAAATTGTAGGCCGCCTTGCGAGCCTCTTGAGGATTTCTGTGAACAGAAAAATGTTTCAGGATGGCCGCCTTATATGTGGACCATCTTAAATGATTTTGGTCCTCCAGCCCCGCAAAGAAACTGGAGTATTCCGGGGAGAATGTCCACTTTACATATTGAATACAGCTTTGGCTGTCCTTCAAATGGAAAGTCTCCATCATTTGTTCAAACAACTCTAAGTGCTCCCAAACAGAATACTTAGCGTTCTTATGGTAAGGCGCGATGACGCTCCTGATCGCCTTAATCTGCTTTAAGGGGTCCTTAAGCAAGGCCCTTTTTGCCTTATTGGCCTTTTTGGTTCGGGTAACCCTTGTCCATTCTTCCTCGGACTCAGAGGCACTGCTCCCAGAGGTTCCCGTCTGTTCTTCCAGGTTTTCCCGGATTCTGCGAGCCTGGGAATGGCTGGCAGAATGTGGGGACCTGGTCTCCTGTGTCCTGCGCAGTTCAGAGGAGTCTTCAGATTCCTCCTTGCTGCCAGGATTTGATGGGTACCCCCTCCACTGACCTAACTGGGCAGAGGTTTTCAGGATGCCCTTAATGGGCCTACTCTCCTGGGGTTCCCCATTGAACTGTACTGTACTTGGGTGCCCATAGCCGGATGCCCACCCCTCCATTCCTGAGTGGTACTGGCCTATGAGCCCCATACTCTTAGCTGGATAGTAATCTGCCATCCCTGCGGCCCTGTGCTCATGTGCGCCAGGGGACATGGGGGTGGTAGAGTCCAGGGACTGGGGGAGATGAAGGCCCCTGGGGTTAGGGCTCCTGCGGTTATGGTCAGGAGTCTCTCTTTCCCAGCGGACCTCATCTCTATCCGCCCCTGCTCCCTGTTGCAATGCAAGAGCCTGCATTTGTGCTTTCAGTTCCTCTGTTAAGGCCTTATTCGACTCTATCAGTTTCTCCTGCATCGCTACTTGTTGTTGGAGCCTATCATTGTGTTGACAGAGGGCCTCATTTTCCCTCTGTGCTTCCTGGTTGGTCCTGGAGAACTGGGCCAGTCTTTGCTGCAGGAGGGTTACCTCCTGAGCTGTGTCCCTATTGGCCTGCTCCTTTCTTGCTAGAGCATCCTCCACCCTCCTGGTGTGCTCTAGCAAGTTCTGGTGTTCTTTTTGGAGGTCACCCAGCCCCTGGTGGGCCAGGTGATTTTCTTCCATTTTTCTTTTTAAATGGCAGACTTCCTGGCCTAAGGCATCTCTTTCCTGACTAAGAGCCTGCATTTGTGCCGCCAGGTCGTCCCTTTGCCTTTGGAAGGCACCAGCTTTCTGGCGCTCCTGATCAAACTCTGCCTGAGTATCCAGGTCTTTCAGAATCAGTTTATTGCTCTCCTCCTTCACTCTATCTAGATGGCCTTGCAGGGTGACTACCTGCTCAGCACATGCCCTATTGAAGTCTAGCTGTTGCTCCAGCTTTTTCTGGCTTTGCAGTAGGGAGTCCAAACCTTCTTGGTGTTCCTTCTGCAAAATCTGGTATCCTGTTCTGACTTTTCCTTTTGCAGCACATCCATATCCTCCTTTATTTTAGTGATGTACTGTCTGGTCTCATTTTCTGACTCCTGGCTTCTGTGCAGCCTTTGCTCAGAAGAGTCCAGATCAGATTGGGCCTTCTCTAACGCCATCTGTTGCCTTTTTGCCAGATCATGGCCTTCAGCACATTTATTCTGTATGGCTCCCATGTATAAATATAAATATGCCGCTATCCTAACAATCTTGTCGTGCTCATCTTTGGCCTTAGGAGCCATATATAGTTCACTCAGGGCCACGTGTAATGGACCCTGATCTCTATATATATCTGACCCTGTTTCAGTGACCTGTTGCGTGATGGCCTGCAACCAGACTGTTTGGTCCTGGTGAGTCCATTCACCTCTCACAAATAGTTTGTGTAAGAAGTGCTCTCTGGCTATTTTCATATCTACCAAGGTCGTCATTCTAGAGATTGGTCTCTGTCCTGACTTACAGAAGTTAGTATTTTAGTTTTGCAGAACAGAACTTTTCTTGGAGTGTCCCTTTTGAGGAATGCTTCACAGCGTAATGCAGCGTGGTGATCCGACCGGATGTATGTATCCCGTCAGTTAGCACACTGTATTAAGCTGCACAAATGGTAAATCTAACCCAAACGTCCGGCTCGAGCCCCCAATTTGTAAGAGGATTCAATTCAACACTACAGCTAAGTCAACGCCTAGTCTATAATACTGAATGAAAACCCTTATTGATATATCTTTATGTCCAGTTCATGCGTTCTGGATGACTACCCCTATATAACACCCCTCTCTTGGAATCCCCCTGACCCCACTGAGCCAAGAAGTAGTTCTGTTTTACAAGTTAAAAGGTTTATTTGATAATTTAAACAAGAGATATATAGATCACACTTTATAATAAATTAATAATTGAATAGCACACTTAATCTGATATGATAAAGATCAACAACGGAGAATCTGGCACTAGCACACTTCTTATAATCACTAATGAGTTGACATGAATGGATAAGGTAACACACTGGTAAATAGGAACAAAAGTATAATGTGGTAGAGGATGCTTTATGTAAGCTCAGGTGGATGCAATATTCAATGAATGCAGTACAGAAAATACTCAATATGATTTCAACCAAACAATGTAATCACTTTTCTCTGGCTATTCACTCCCCCCCTCTTTATGCAATGCAAGGAAATGGGAGGAAAGCACACAGTTCTCAGAAATGCAATCAATGTAATCAGTTCAATCCCCCCCCAAGCTTAGACAACAGAAGTTTAAAACACAGATAGGAGTTTTGAAAACACAGGCCCAAATGCTTTGATATGTGCTAGCAATGGATGAGAAATATGCTGGAAATGCTTTTTAATTCCCTTTCAGAGGTTCAGGGTGAGTGGTATCTAGTTAATATTAGTCCAGGCTCACACTAGCAATGGGGCAGGGATAGTTAGCAGGTTAAACGAATTTCTGGCAAATGGAAAGCAAACAGCAGCAGTTTTTCCATGTGAAGAAATTGCAAATCGCGGTAAAATTCGCGGATGCGTGTTCCGCGATTGCGGTAAAACTATAAGGGGTAGGAATGCGGTTCTTGGTGCGATTCAAAGCTACGATTCTAAGCTATCAGAGGAAAGTTACTGCAAGTCTCTAGCCCAAACGGTCGCGGAGATATGAGCGATTTAATAAAGGTCGTTTTTGGGTTTGCAAATTTCAAAAGCTCAAAATGACAAGTGCAGCTTGCAACTAGAAATGACAGTTGACAGCTAGGAGGCAGTTCTACTTAGGTTAAATAGATTGAATTAGATGAATTTAAACTAAGAGATTGGTTCTGCACAGTTTTCTAGGTACTCACACTATATTCTTGAGTGAAATGGGCCTCGCCATGGATCTGGTCAGGGTTTTGGACTGGGCTCGGGTCTCTCTCTGGGCACAGCACTGCTTTCTCTCTGGTCTGGTTTCTTAGTTCTGGATAGATTGAAGTCTCTAGTTTGGCTCTCTGGAAGTTTGATGGAGGTAAAGTATGGATTTTTCCGGCAGAGCTTCCAGCGGCAGATGGATTTTGAAGGTCCCTATCTGTCCTGTCTGTCTGCTTTTATGTGTTTAGAATGTGGGTGTGTTCTAGCATCACTGACCCTACCTCCCTCTCAGCTTCTAATTGGTCAAACTTCCATTTATCATTTGATTGGGGAATGAACTGTGAGTCAGAGTGATGTCATTTTACAGCCTGCAGAAAGTCCACTCCTCCTGTCAACTTACACACAAATCTAGATTTGAAACAAATACATATTTGCAGAGGTACATATTGTTTTAAAATCATATGCACCCATCATGCATTACAGGAGGTATACCCTGCTCAAACTCTGCTCTTCCTGGGAGCTTGCATTCAGAAATGGCACATATTTCACTTTTTAACTGATTTTGCAATTTCTGACATTGACCCAACTTTACATACATGTGCGCAGGGAGTAGGGACATTAACTGATGAAGTTTCAGATTTTTAACATGCATACATTTAGAGTAATATCCACTTTTCCGCTAAAACCCCCCTGAACACGCCACCGGGTCGAAAAACCTCTTAAAATGTGGGCAGAAAAATCACAAGAATTATGGTGTCATTTATAAAATTTTCACATGTCCGTACTATGAGTTATTCATCTTTTTCTAAACAATATTCTGGCTACAAAGGGGTGTGGTTTCCTCTCAGCACAAGGTAGAAATACTGGTCTTTCCAGTTCTGCCAAGCCAGCTTGCTCTCACAGGCAGTGCCCCTCCCAGCTCCTGCCAAGAGGAAGCTACATTTTACGACTGCGTAATAAAAACCTTTGCCTGAGTGAAGAGGGCTTTGTTCACTCTCCTACAGAGCACAGATAATTCAATTATCAGATAGATGGCATATCCTTAGTGTGGGCAGCAAAAGGAAGGTTGGCCTGGGAACACAGCTGTGACTCAAGTTTCCCTTCTGATGGGGGTAGTTGCCAGGCAGAATTCAGTTCCTTAAGCCAGGTTTCAGATAAAATGTCACTTTTTGTTCCCCAGTTCCTGCATTCAAATAAAACTAAACATTTTCACATATGCAGCTAGAAGGCTGATTCTAAGTTTAAAACTATGACATTTAAACAATTGCAACCTATGTGATACTCAAAAGTAGGTCACTCAGTCAATTTAAACATTTTCGATTTTAGTGTCTTTAAATCCAGTGCAACTTAAACTGCTGACTCCATAGCAGTTTTGTTATAAGCATTGTTTTGGGCTCTTCATTTCCCAGATTTTGTAGGCACACAACACTCCATTCTGCCAAATGTCTGCTGGTGTTCAGTAAATATTTTGCACATATTGCAATGTTTGAAATAGGCACTTTGGCTTGCCTTCAGAGAAACACAGGGTGGTTTTAAACTGCCGGCTTTTGGATAGTGGTGAGCACTGGTACTGCACCCATTTTTGGGATTTAAGAAAATGAATTCCCCACAATTCTAGGTTGCATTTGGCAATCAGCATTGCCATTCCCAATGGTTTCAGACTACTGTGTGGGTAGTCCAATGGTGGTTTTAGGCAGTTTCCTTCTGTGCCCATAACATCGGCAAAAATGGGTGGCAGCCTATTCTTCCTGCATTTCCCTGTGCATTTTCTGGGAAGCTCTGGCCATCATGATGTTTTCCATGTCAGTACTGCACAGTTTTGAGGTAGGGCTAGGATGCATGGGTAAATACATCCCACAGTTTGGTAGGGTCCAGTGAGTAATTTCTTTTTTGAAAAGAGGTGATGCAGGAGTTTTTAAGGCAAGAGGGGACCATGTTGGAGGGAAAGGAGGCATTGACAATGTCCATGATGAGAAGGGTGAGTGGTGCCAGGCATTGTTTAACCAAGGTGGCGGGACAGGTGTCTCCTTTGCACCGTGAGGGCTTGCGCCCTGCACTAGGTTGGCCAGATCAATATTGGTGATGGGAGAGAACTGGAAGAGCTGTAGGTGTACAGAAGGTACATTGGTTAGGGTTTGCGGTGGGCTGATGGTCAGGTTGTACACTTTGTAATACATTTTGCTTTATAATTGTGAGATTGTTCCGGGGAGGGAGTCTTGAATGTTGCTGCACCTAATGTCTTCTTTGGTGATGGTCGATGGGGTGTGGTGGGGGTTATGAGTTCACAGAGAATTGTGAACAGTTCCCATGAACTTGAGGCAGCTTCTGAAATTCTGCTGTTGTAAGAGGCTTATGTGAGGGGTCAGAAATGTGAGACAAACATTTTAGATGTTTTTTCAAACCATGCCATTTTATTAAACCAAATTTTTAAATCCAACACCTTTCTTACCCTACTCGAACAGGGATTTCTCTGCCTAAATAAACACTCTAACATAAAATGTCTGGCCTTGACACACTGATACATTGACAAACAAGAAAGTATATGGCAATTTGTAGGATAAACACTTGGTATGTGTAACACCTTTAGATTTGATGTTCATAATCTCAGTGAATTCCCCTTCCCCAGATTCAAAGTCAGGTACAACATAAAAACAAGGAAATCCAAGGTTGATACAGAGGTCCAACACAGTTGTTGATAAAGTCAGTTTGGGTTGAATGGAATGTCCACCACCTGTTCAACCCATAAAATATCCTTTTCCTCCAGGAAATATAGCTCAAGGAATTATTTTAAAAAATGTACTGCTTCTCTTGCAGTGCCAGATGACACAATCACTTCTTGACTCAGAATAATATCACATTGCCTCCTCGGCACCAGAAACGCAAGGTTCGCTACACAATGCTTTTCTCTTGGCACTATGAAACAACTCTTCCTCACAGGGCTCTTCCCCTGGCACCATAAAACACAAGGCCCTTCTCACAGTTGTGGGATATATTGACCCACTCAACAGCATTTCCCCACATCACCAAGCTGCATTTGCGCAGAAACAGCCAAATGGCTTTGCTTGCTCCTGTGAGTGCCATGGCACAAAACTGCGATTGGAAACAACAAAAATGGCTGCACCGTCCTTCATAGCTCCCTCCACAGCTCCCCAATAGGCCCCAACGTGCGGGCAGTCCCAGGCCATATGATAAAAGTCTGCTAGCTCCCTGCCACATCTCTTGCAAGCATGCACTTTCTCCGGATAGTATTTACTCAGTGTTTGTGGGGTATAGTAGGTCTGGTGCAGAAATTTGTAATGAACTAGCCTATATCTAGCATTAAATGAGATCTTCCTCATTTGCAGGCAAATCAATTTCCACTGCGCTTGACTCAATGTCAACTCCAAGAAGGCTTCCCACAGAACCATGAATCGTTGTCTCTGTAATCCCCTCCCGGCTCTAATCATAGCATATAAAGTAGCCACCAACCTGCTTGTTGCTGTTGGTTGGAGCACGCAACGTTGGGTGTCATGCGCAACAGTGGCTATCGGAAAGTTCGGCCATCTCGCCTTCAGAATTCCCCGAAGTCTATAATAGTGCAGCAGGGTCACTGTATTATGTTCTCCCCGTGTTCACAAGTCATCCCACCGCCTAAAGCTGCCATCAGCTACCAGATCCCCCAATTTCTGTATCCCCAACCTTTGAAAATGTTCCTTAAATGATTGCTCGTGGGAGAGTGGGATACCCATTACATCATATATCAGAAGTTCTGGATGGTAATCTGGGGAACATGATAATATTTGAGCTAACTGCCCCAAACCTTACAGGAAACAAACAATGGATGAACCTCGCTTCTCGGATGCGAGCCCCTGTCCCCCCAAAGCAAACCCTATAAAGCATTCGGATAAGAAACTGCCTTAGCCACTTTTACATGTGGTGGAACAGGAGGTGGTGAGTCCCTGCCCGAAATGTATTGCAGCTGAGCCGCTAAATAATATACCTGCATATCTGGATAATCTAGTCCACCAGGTTCGTATTTGGCGGTTAGGATATCGTACGCTATGCAGGGTTGCCTACCAGCCCATACCAATTTAACCATCATCTTCTTTACTCGGGTCCAGTACCCGGTCGGGGGCCATATTGGCACATTATTAAAAATATAAAGCATCTTGGGGAGTATAACCATTTTGGCCAATGCCACACGAGCTGCCTGTGAGATGGGAAGCCGAATCCACGATTCCACCCTCTGTTCCAAGCCCTCCAAATCCTTCACGTAATTATCTCTATACAGTGTCCCTACTTGTGTAGATATCTCCATCCCCAGATAACGCAATCCCTGTGGACACCACGAAATTCCCCACCCACATCATCTTGTCGCACACACAGGGTCATCGGGAGAATCTCAGATTTATTCCAATTTATCTGCAACCCGGACTGTTCCCCAAATCTAACCACCTCCTGTATCAACGGAGCCAAGTTCGTTCTGGGGTGTTTAACATATAATAAAATATTGTCCGCGTACATCGATATAATTGTACGTGAAGCATTCACCCAGACCCCTCGGTGGATATGCAACTCCTGAATATGACATGCCAACGGCTCCATAGCTAAGGCAAAGAGAACCGGAGAAAGGGGGCAGCCCTGCCTCGTACCCAGAGTGGGGTATATAAAGTCAGAGTACACCATTCGTATAAATAGAAGCTCGAGGAGCGGTACAGAGCAACCTAATCCAGTTAATGTATATGAGACCAAACCCAGACCTCCAAAGCACTTCAAAAAGGAAAGGCCACTCGATGGAGTCAAAGGCCTTTTCCGCATCAAGTGTGGTTATGGCTATAGGGACGTCAGGGTTCACATTATGCATAAGGTGGAACAAGCGTCGCAGATTATGCTGCGAGGATCGGCCCTGAATGAAGCCCGACTGATCTGGCAGGACCAACGCGGGCATATGTGGGGTTAGTCGATCGGTCAGAATTCTGGCCAATATTTTATTATCAGTATTAATTAATGACAACGGCCTATAAGACGCCAGGTGTCTGGGATCCTTGCCAGGTTTAGGAAGTACCGTTACTAATGCCGACCTAGTAGATTCGGGAAGCACCCCCTTAGCCATGGCTCCTCATATACACAAAGCAACTGGGGAACCAGAAATTTAGTATAAGTTTTGTAAAACTCAGCTGTTATCCCATCCAGCCCTGGGGCCTTACTACTTGGCAGAGACTTTATGGCCTTATATAAGCTCGCTCCACCATATACATTCCAGACAGCGGACGATTGTCCAGCAGCTCAAGCAGAAGTTTCTCAACAAATGTTTCCATATTGTCTATATGCGTAGACTCCGGCACCCCAGTGACCCATGTTCCTCCTTCAGCGGCCCTCTAAATCCTCATTCCTCGCCGCAATTTTTTCCTTTGTTCCGCCTCTTCCATGCGCCCGCACAGTTTCTCTATCTGGAATGCTGATATGTCCACTTTACAGGTGAGGGCGCCAAGGGAATCCGTGCTACCCTTTAATGCTAGCAATGTCTGATTCAGCGCAGCAACATCTACTTGTCCCGTCAGCTGGGACTGCGACTCCGGAGGCGCAGCTTGATCTGGAGTTGTGCTTGCAAATTGCTCCATTCTCGCCTGCTTTTTATTAGTCCCCATATTGGTGCAGTTGAATAGGCTCAGAATGACGTCCAGAAAAACCTGTGGGCGCGGTCTGCCACAAACCCTAATCTCTGAGTTTCCCACCAGACTCAGGAAGGTCGCTCGGTGGCCTCAACCACAGGGCAGAATAAAGCACCTCCGCCAGCACACCCCAAGTAGTCTATGAGGAGTGAAAGTTCCAGAGGGAAAGGGTACATCCACGCCACCAGGCAGCCCAGTGACGCCACCCCCACAAGACGCTCTGGACCAACATCCACAACCAACACCTAGGGTGCACAACAGTTTAAAGCAACAGGGGAGGTGTCTATGATGGTACCTGAGCAAACTCTGTTCATCAGCCTATAGTATTGTGGCCTCAGTATACCCCTCACTCTCAGACACCCCTCCCCCCTCTAACATACAGAGACAGAGTCCAGCAGGGTCCAAGAGGGGGGCCAGGCCAACGGCTATAAGTTATTTATCCTTATGAGGCAGCTGTCATGTGGACGTGCCCCCTCAACCGCGTCTCGCGGATCCAATAGTCCAAGTCCCGCTCCGGGTTCCTCCTCTGCTTCCTGGCTCCCCAGCGATAAGACCACCAAGCACTGCGCCCCTGCAGACAGACCGCCCGCAGGCACAAGCGACCCGCAGGAGAGTCTCCTCCATCCGTCGCCACCAGCAGGGGGAGAGCCGCAAGGAACGCAGGCCCCACGGCGGCAGCAAAGTCTGCCCCGCATAACCGCAGGATTCCGCTCGCCGCGTATCAGGCCACTAAGGCGCTCCCAGCAGCTCTGCCACTCACCAGCCGGTCTCCGCACACAATGTCCAGCATTCAGGGCAGCGATCGCCCGGGGGAAGGGGTCCGGAGACCATGGCCGCCGCGGCAGTGTCTTTCCAATTTCAGAGTGCCGCCCCACCCCCGCTCCACGCGATAGCCACTCGCAGCTCCGAGCTCAGCTGTCCAACGCTCCAAGACAGAATCTGGGGCTGTTCCTTCACCGCAGGGGGGCCCGTGCACACGGCACCCTATTCCCACCACCACAATGGGTACCAGACATGGAAGGCAGGATATTTAGCAAATGTTCTGGTTGGTGCCGTCGGAGCTTTTCAGGCAGCGGCCATCTTGGATCACTGCGCAACAGCGCCCCCATAAATGTATGTTTATGGCATAATCGGATTTTAAGTAAAGTAACTGGGGGAGTTTCTCGACATTGTAAATCTCCCATCATAAATCTGTCATCATTCCCTCGGAAATCCAACCAGTTGAGAGCGAAGCGGAGACTAGCACCCCTGTCCAATCCAAGTAGTTTAGAGGGGTGCTTAGTTAGCCCTGCCCAGCCTATACTTTGAAGATGTCATTATGCACTATAAATAAGGGTCCCTGACAAGACTCTCGACACTTCCTGATTTCCTGCGCTGCGTTCCTGTGCCCGTCATCTTCCAGATCCAGACTCCAACTACAAGGCCAAGCATTGCTGATCCTAATGCAGGGCCCACTGCAAAACCCAAGCAGTGCTGATCCCCTTTCCCAGCAAGGCCTCAAATCTAAAAACTCACTTAATCTCCCATTAACGAGGTAAAAGCTGTGGTACCTTTTGCATCCTGATCCAGCCTGGCTTGCTGCCACTCACTGCATGCTTCTGCAATCCTGCTACCTTGATGACCTGTTGGAGCCAGTGACCAGAATTGCCCGTCCAGTCCTTGCCAGCTGTTGACCAGAACCGCACAGCTGTTTGCCAGGTGCCCTGCCGTGTCGTGACCAGACCCGGTTGACTGTCCAAAAAGCCCAAAACTAAAAAGTGGATTTTGAGTATTTAGTCAACCCATAGAAATCCATAGTATACCTTTGTCTTGCCTTGTCCTTATCCCACTCTAGAAGTCATCCTATCCTTACCCTGATAACCTGTCCAACTGTCAGAATTCTCTGTGCATTCATTTTGTCATTAATCTCAAAGCATTAGCGCTACTTTTCTTTTCATTTCTGTTGTACATAGACCATACGTCCTTAGCGATATTTGATTAAATAAAGTAAATTTCCTTAAAGAAAAGGTGCACACTGCGTGAAGGGTTACAACTGCAGCATAACTTAGAGAGTTCACGGATGGCATTCCTCTATTCTTAGTCATTAAATCTAGTTCAAAGTAAAACTGTTGTTCTCACAAACTGATTTCCTTTCCAATTTCACCCTTCATTTTACTCAAAGCGCACCTTCTTCTATATTGCATAACTGTTTCAATTTACCAGCTAGAGACTTACTTAAAAAAATAATAATAATAATAAAAATAATAATAATAAATAAAAGGGGGCAGAAAAGGTGTGATGCAAAAGTCAAAAAGCAATAGTAATTCATAACATTGACTTGAAAACAACCTTCTAGAAAACTTTGGCATAGCAACAAACCAAGAAGCAAAAGACATGAACATTATAATGAGTAAATTGAAACATGCATGTCTACTTATCTGAATACAGGTAAACTCGACACAGGAAGCTCCAAAGACTGACCAACCCTTATCCAAAAAGGCCTTACATATTTTATCAAAAATACGTCCTTCCCCATTCACAGAATATATCACATTTTCAATATTGCTTGTGCGATACATCTCCTCCATCCACATGTTCAACGTCGGGTGGTCATCTGATTTCCAATTTCTCAGGATCCGTTTTTTCGCCATCGTAGCCCCACGTAAAATCCAATATATTTTTCATTATTATTGTATGGATAATTGTCTATTGTATCTCTTTGTTACACTGATTTCTTCTGTTAATATTTAATAAATTGGTTTAAAAAAAAATAGAGACTTACTTTCACTTCCATTCTGTACCTGTGCTATCTACCTAGCCCCCGCACCCCCAACATAAAAACTCCAAATCAGTGTATTTCACCCCTTTTTATTAAAAACCATTTGGGTAATTTTATGCAGGAATTGCAAAAGTGTAAAATCTAAACGTGTTATTTGACTGCAAGATGTTTTAAACTTTCCACTCATTTCTGAACTGTATGCTTTTGGTAATCCATTCTTTGTGATTGTTAATATCTTTGCATTGTTGCTTTAGTAAGGAATTGTATTCGCTTCAAGGTTTTTAACACACATTAATTATTGATTTATCAATTTCAGAGTGTCATTTCACAACGTTGCAAGGGGTTTAAATTCCGTTTTCAGTTTCCTATTCCTGAGTACCTGCTGCTTCTTTATATCCACTCAGAATTGATTATTGGTGGGTTGAGGGAACATTGCAGGGGGAAATTCTAACTTGGGTGCTATCTGTACTAAATCAAAAAGTGCTCCTATTCTGCTGTGCTGTGTATGCTACACTAAAAAGTCATACCCAGTGCATTGCTCACATTCTCACTCCAACTATCACCACATTGGTGATTGCTGTCCCATATTAAAAGAGTGTGATTTCTTTTGAATTTTAAATAAATAAATACATATTACATTTAACCAACCAGCCCGGTTCATGGTCCATTGTGGCCCGGAGTATTTGAAAAGGGTGTGTGGTATGAGTGGTGTATCATCCCAAAATTGAATCCACATAAATAAGGAGAAAAGCACCTCAGTTAGGCGCTACATACTAGGCTGAGACCAAGGTGTGCGTGTCGCCTGATTGAAATCCTTAACACAGTGCTTCTCTCCTGGCACCATGAAATAAAACGACTTCAACCAGGGTGATCCACTCCCAGTCTTCTACCTCTTCTTCTGTCTGGTCCACTCTCCTGCGAGACCTAACTCCTTCAAGTGCATACCATAAGGTTTTTACTTTTCTGCTTTTTAAACACAACTTCAAACAGCTTTCAACATTTCTGTACAACGTTATAACAGACAAGATTTTCACCAATGCCCCTTGTTGCTCAGCTAGACAAGAGATGTATTTGTCTCCTTTTAACATGGCCTTACCTTTAGGGTCACTTTTAAACCACTCTTGTCTTTTTATTAAGCCACCAACCAAGTACTTTCAATGTAACCTCTAGTGGCTTTGCCACCGAGTTTCTGACCAGTAGTTGGGTCTTCAAAACCATAGTCATTCATGTATAAGCTCTACCTTTAAAGAGGTTATATTAGCCCCTTTTCCTCTTGTAGTAATGGTTATTCCCAAAGGAATCGTTATTTCAGTTGCTTTTTGCTGAGGGCAATGCTCGTTCACCTCTTGGTTTAAGGTAATGCTTGTTTTTTCTTTTCTATTCAGCTTGTTTGAGATTTGGAACTTGGTTTTACAAGATACAATGTTGTCAATTCTTTACTGAGGCTTGGTATTTGTGTTAAAGCTGCTTGTATAACGTACACGGTTTAAAACTTCCTTCCACAGCATATTCACTTGGATGCAAGTGCTACCTTTGTTGTACTCCATTGTCTGACACAGCCAACTTTGATAAATTTCAAGCTTTCGCGAGTGATTAGCAACTGGATACAGATGCCTGCCTGCACTGCCTGAGGGCCTAGGAACGCGTGGCAACACTTACCGGCTCCTGTGCCTCTAACAGGCTGCAGGGCTTCTACCACAGGTGTTTCCTTGACCGGGCACGCTTCTCTCCAAGCTGCCTCCTTTAAGTTCCACCCTACAGGCACAGAGTTTGGCTCACCACGACCCCCTGGAGCAAACCAGTCTCCAGGCACTGTCTGCTGCACACTTCTCGCTGCGAAAACTCTGCAATCAGGTTCACATGGGGGAAAGCTTTCAACTTCACGATTTCCGCTGCACAACCTCTGCAATTGAGACTGAGGTAAAAGGACCAACTCAAGATTGGAAATTGGAATAAGTAAATGATAAATCCTGGCATCCTTTCTTTCCTCCCACTTCTGTGGATTTCGCCAGCAATGTGTTTTCTTCTGCAACATCCTCCTACCCCAGCAAGCACTTCTGTTGCTACAACTGCTACTAATCCTCCAACCATGACTGGCGTCTACTTGCCTGCACCTGAGGGAGGTTTTTAAGCTTTGCAGCCTCCCTCAGGTGTGGGCTATTAAGCCCAATTGCCTGACGTTCAGGCCTGCACTGCTCTTCAGTCCTCAAGAGGGGAGGGTATGATGGAGATCTAGCGGAGTAGGTTTAGAGTCTTTGTATACGAATGCTACCCCCCCCCCCCACCCCCGCTTTGCTTTCTGTTCTGTCCTCTCTGAGTAGGGAATAACCTGAGGGGATGGCATTGGATAGTGCTGAGCCGGCAAATGGGCAGAGCCAGGTTTCGGTAATGGCCAGGATGTCGATATCATTGGAGCTAATTAGGTCATAGATGTCAAGTGCACAGGTAATGACCAATCTAGCGTTGATAAGGGTGCATTTCAAGGGGGAGGAGGCGACTTGCATTTTTTCTTTCCTGTCTTGCATTCTGCAGCAGATGCCTTGGGTGAAGTCTGGGGCTTTGGGGGAGAGTAACGTGTTTGGGTGTGCAGGAATGCGTTCCGTATGTTTATGCTAGGGGGAGGTATATGGCAGCAGCACTGGTGAGCTTCTTGTATCTCTTGCTGTTAGAAGAAGCGTATGGAAACTGTTGCAATGTTTACTGTTTCCAAACCTAGGCACTGCGAAGAAAGACGTTTGTTGCCTTTGTCTGCACACACGGCTTTGGAGAGTGGTGCAGGGTGAGGGCTCAGTGCTTTCTGATCCGTGAGAACTGACTGGCAGTCGCGCATGGCAGCATGTACATTTCTGCTTCAGTTTTGAATATATATCATTTTCAACAAACTGTATGAGTGCGATTCCAGGAGCCAGTGCCCCATTTGTTTTATCGGCCAGCAACAGTCGAGTAAGATCAGGAGGGCATTGATCAGCAGCCCGTGAGAGGATTATCATAGGTGATTGGATTTACCTGAAAGCGATCCATCAGGGGCCTATAACACAGTTATTATACGGGACAAAGGTTTACTCTGTATAGTGTTAGTGTAATTACGTGCACTAATATTATAATCACAATATCGTGCCTCAGCGTTTAGTGAGCTAGATAGCCAGGTTAATCAGTTAAGTTCTAGTAATTCATCAATGGAGCTTGACAATAAGAATACTTTGTTTAATTTAGGTCGGTCTTTACAAACTGATGTGCACCCACTACCGAGCTCAACCAGTCCGAAAATGGCATCCTCTAGGTAGGTGGCACCAGCAGCATCGACCCAGTAGTGGTACCTTTGGCAAGCCAGACACTTTCATGTTCCCCCGAGGCTAACAGGGCTGATTGAAGATTTGGTTGTGGTGGATATAATTCAAAGCCTTCTGGAAGATGAATCAACGGACCACAATGGTTCGATGTTTAGCGAAGAGAATTTCGGACTGAATCTACAAAATGAAGCAATTCATTTTGCCTTAAAATTGCTGTTATAAATATGCTATTTTATTTCCAATGAAGCGCAGAAGCAAATCCTTCTGGAACAGATCGCCCATAGTATTGTTAGCCTTACGGCCGGTCAAGTATTGCCTGTACAAAAGCCTGTGAAAAAAGTGATTAATTTAGCAAATCCAGGCCAGCCTCTGGCAGGGAGGGTGACAGCCAGAGAAGAACCTTCTCCAAGAGAATCCATGGTTGTGGACCCACCAGCGGAACAGAAAAAAACAAATTGTAGCAGCAGTGCCATATTATGAGCCAGTCATCTCGAGAAAGGAGAGGCGAAGATGACAGAAAGCTAAGAAAGAAATCAGTGTCAAACCTCTTATCCCCCAATCCTCAATTGCAATGAAGGAGGCCATGGTGAGTGATACCATTAAAGTAGGTCAATCACAGAAGCAAACCAGGAAAAATGATATGTTACTCACCGTAGTGACTAACATACTCCTAGTCTATAGTACCCTTTCCTACATATTCTATGGGCGTCCCTCGCTAGGGACAGGAAACGGAACATTTTTCATCAGAAAACCGTGTCTTCCCCCTTAAATTTAGATGCGCACATGCATGGCCTCGGGAGAATGCGCTCCCCTGACTCTGCCCACTGGCGCCACTCCTCAGACCCCTTTGGCACGTTGATATTATATATGTGTATCTAGAGGAGAAATGTGTGTGAGGAAGGAATCCATTAGACTTTCTTTGCTTTGTATGGATGGGACACAGAAATGTGAATCCTGAAAGTCTGGAGTCACCAACCAATCCTGGAACGGCAGGTTTGGAGGACCTGTACAAGAGTCATAATATTGAATTTGTCCTTCCGCAGATACTTGCTCAAGTAGCTGAAGTCCCAGAATGGAAGATGGTCCCTATCCTTTTTCTGGACAAAGTAGTGTGAATACCATCCTCTTTCCCTCTTGGAATCTGTCTTGTTTAAACCTGATATAGAAGGAAGGCATACTGCAAAGATGACCGCCTAGAAGAAGGGCATTCTGGACACCTCAGTTGAAAAGGGAGACAAGAACCTGGGCACCACCTTAAGTGCCCATGCGTCTTTATTAGCTGAACACCACTCTTCAGAGTGCTGGGTTATTTGCCCCTCCACCCCTGGGGTGAAATGTAGAAAAGACACCACAAAAAGGTTTTTCGGTTGAAGTGGAAGAAGGTACAGTAGCCGAGGATGCTTGGCACTTCTCGGTTTCTTTCCCTGGGCAGGCAGCACCAGTGGACATTGTTTTGGCAGCAGACATCGGACCATGTCCTCTGTGTATGAAAACTGTGGACTGGCATAAACCATAACCCTCTAGATAAAGTTGATGAGGAAGAGCTTGTAGAGGGTTGCTGTGCTGCTAAGCACAAAGCCTTCAGTTACTTTTGAGGTCTTAACTGTGTTGCTGCGGTTAAGATTGCTTCAACAGCAACAATCCCAACAGAGGGAAAGCAAAAGAGTTGACACAATGGGGAAAACTACCTTCGCGTGAGAAAGTGTGGCTTTATAAGCCATAAATACCTCTTGCCCTCTGGTGAAATATAGCCATATTCCTTGGTCAACAATACCAGAAGCTGCAGAGCATCTACCCAAAGTGGGGATTAGAGATGGTTGCAACAGACAAATGGCGAATCACAAGGAGGATCTTTAATCAGCCTCCGATATGGCTGATTACATAGCCCAATCAATGGACTCAGTGTCAGTCAACAGTACACATTCATGGCTGAGGAGTTCTGGATTTGTATGAGAAGTCCCAGAAAAATAATTATACATGTCCTTTGCCTTTGAGAATATATTTCTAGACTAGGGCCCAGGTTCTGAGGCATGAGGGGGTGGTGTGGACTTTTTTCTCTTTTTCTCCTGCAGCAAGATATGTTCTCATCCCGTCTGGCGCTTTCTCAAAGATTTTAAACACAAACTTGTAAAAGCTTCCCAGAGTAGAAGTGAGAAAAACAGACTCCAACTACTTTGATCTCAAGCAACACCTCTGATGTTTTCTGCAACTCGCTGGGGTGGAGGATGAACCACTTCTAGAGTAGTGATGATGCTTCTTTTTTTTTCTCTTGTATTTGACCTCAAATTACAGTACCAAAAAGGACATCTGCCGCCACAGTGTCTGGTGGCATTTTTAGAGGATTTCTTTAAAGTGATTTTGGCAAAAGCCATAAATAATCTGGCTCATTGGCGCTGAGTACACAGGGGCAGAGGCGACAGTTGTCGCCGTACTCCTTGAACCACAGGGACTAAAGTATCATTTTGCACCCGAGCATAATCTGCATGTATTTGTATGGTGGCGACCAAAAATGAAAACAGAAAAAAGGATTGGGTGCTGTGTGCTTAGAAATTGCTTGGTGGGACAGCGCTTCTGGCGTATCTCCTGCTGGACAGCAGAGGCACAGTGAAGTATTAACATGCATCTTGCAAAATTAGCAAGTGCTGCTCAAATTAAAGTAAAAAGGCCACCTCATCAATGGACCACTTGAGCCTTAATTGAGGGGTGAAGGTGAAATGGGAGGAGTGGACAGGCCAAAGCTGTTTGGCAGAGGCAGAAGTAGTGAGGGGAAGATGGAGATCAAAATGCAGAGGTAAGAAAGCTGAGCTGGTTAGGTGACTAACTGAAATGTTCTAGATTAGACCTGCCTGTAAATCCTATTGCTTTTTAATTTTTCCTATTAGGTGGCACTAAAAGAGCTACTTTTAAGCCAAAACCTTTGTCATTAAAATAAGAGCTTTAACATATTAATGTTTAGCGTTTTGGTCCAAGGCCATCAGTCCAACCTTCTCCTCTTTGATAAGACACTTCCCGTGCCTCATGAATTTCCTTTCCTCTCCTGCTGTCCCTTCTCTCCCTTCATCGGCGTCTTTGCCTCCCCCCCCTCTGCCTCCTCCTTGGCTACCTTGCCCTCTCTTCCTTCCTCTTCTATCCCCCCTCGGGCTCCTTCCACACCTCTGCAGGGTGTACATCTGATTTGTACCCCTCCGCTGAAGTCTTTCAAGGCTGGAAACCTTCTCCATATTGTCACTCTCAACTCTCACTCAGCTGTCAAACACTCCTCTGACATCTGCAGCCTCCTGGAAGAACTTGATCTATATGTCCTCAGTCTCACCGAGACATGGTTCACAGCCAGCTCTTCCACAAGCTTTGACACTCGCCTCCCTGATGGCTACAAGATCCTCTCTGCGCTCAGATCCAACTGTTCCGGAGGGCGTGTAGCCTTGATCTTCCCAGAGTGGATTCCTGCCTCTGTCCTTCCTATGCAGGTCTACTCCTTTTTCGAATGCCTTGTCTGCAGGCTCTCTCTCCCTCCTGGCCACTCTTACCGTGGCTACTATTTATCGGCCACCTGGTCAGATCACCTTCTTCCTCTCAGAGTGGGCGAAATTATCCTCCTCCTTCCTGGCCTTGACCATTCAACTCCTCCCTCTTGGAAACTTTAACATACAGCTGGATGCTTCCTGTCCCTCCTCTGTTCTCTTTTGCAACATCTGCAACTCTTTTTATTCTCTCCTCTGGCCCGACTCACTCTGCAGGGCACACATTTGATGCTCGGATCTCTCCCAGACCTGTCCCTCGCTCCATATCTCCCGCCCCATATCTCCCGCCCCATATCTCCCGCCCCATATCTCCCGCCCCATATCTCCCGCCCCATATCTCCCGCCCCATATCTCCCGCCCCATATCTCCCGCCCCATATCTCCCGCCCCATATCTCCCGCCCCATATCTCCCGCCCCATATCTCCCGTTCCATATCTCCCGCTCCATATCTCCCGCTCCATATCTCCCGTTCCATATCTCCCGTTCCATATCTCCCGCTCCCTCTCCTCTCCTCCCCTCAGGCCAAGACAACTCCAGCAGTGCCACCTACCTTCTCGGTCATCCGACCCATGAAGCGTGTGTCAGTTGAGGCTTTCTCCGACACTTTCTCTCCCCTCATCCTCATCTGGCTGACTCACATCCTGACACAGCCCTTTCCATGCTCCACTCTTCTATCTCTGATACTCTTGATGCTCTTGCCCTGGTCATGATGATCCGCTTGAAGCCCAAAGCCAGGTGCAACTCCTGGTATGGCTCTGACCTCGTCACCCTTAAACGCAAGTGCAGGGTGGTTGCAAGGAAATGGCTAGCTTCTTGCACATCCTCTAACAAATTGGCCTGCCGCCTGCTCTAAAGGCAATACCGGCTCGCTGTCCGCACTAAGAAGAGAGCCCACATCCAAGCCTGCGTCTCTGCGGCATCTAACGACTCGGCCAAACTCTTAAATCTGCAAGGAGCAGGCCAATCCTGCTGCAGTCTCTACCTCTGCTGTCTCCTCCCAGGCACTCTGCACGGCCTTGGTTTCTCATTTCATCTCTAAAACCCTGAACATCCTGTCCACCCTCTCATCCTCTCCTCCCCCTCTCCTCTACATGCGGCACTCCCTGTGGCCACCTCTTTCTTTTCCTTTCCTCTGTTCTCCCCTGACTAGGTTTCTAGACAAGTCCAATCTATGAAAGTCTCATCAAAACAGGTTCTTCCCTGTAGTTCCAAAACCATCAAGGATCACATTGACACACTCGCTCCTGCCCTGGCTGACTTCTGCAACCACTCCTTCACCACTGGAGCCTTCCCTTCCCCCCTGAAGCACTCTCTTGTGCACCCTCTTCTCAAGAAACCCTCAGCCAACCCCTCCTGCCCAGCTAACTATCGTGTGATCTCCATCCCTTCTTTCTTGGGCAAACTCCTGGAAAAGTTGGGCATCTCCCAGCTTAATCTTCACACTGAATCTGTTGGTTGTCTCCATGACCATCAGTCTGGCTTCAGAGCAGCCAGAAGCATGGAAACTGCTCTCCTGAACATCTGTGAAGACCTGCTCTCTAACCTTGATTCTAATCTCCACTCGGTCCTCATCTTACTCGATCTCTCTTCTGCCTCCGACACGGTCAACCATGCCATCCTGTTCAATCATCTCTGTGATAACCCGGGTATGACCGATCAGGCCCTGGCCTGGCTGACCTCGTTTCTCTCCGATCCACGCTGCCAAGTCCAACTTGGGTCCTTCCCTTCCTCTATCTCACTCTCTACCTGTGGTGTTCCCCAGGGGTCTAACTTCTCTCCCTGGCTGTTCAACCAATACCTGGAACCTCTCGCCCACCGTATTGCCAATCTCTGTTCCAACTTTCTGTGCAATGCAGATGACACTCAGCTCATTTTCATGCTCCCCTCTGCCACCTCTTCTCCTTCTCTCATCTCGGACTGACTGCTATCCAGGTGTGTTGTGCCGCCAACGATCTCCGTCTTAATGTCAGTAAGACAGATTTTCCTCATCGGCACAACTGCACCCTCCTTTCCTGTTACTCTCTGGCCAGCCTCCCTGGGCCCTCTTCCTGCTCCCACCTGTGAGGCAAAGAACCTCTGGGTCATCTTCGACTCCACACTCTCCTCCTCTCCTCACCTTTCCGACGTCTCTAAGAAGTCAAACTGCCAACTGCACCTCCTCAGAGGTATTCTTCCTTTCCTCTCCTTCCCCCAGACTATCACTGTCTCTAGAGCTCTAGTTCTCTCTAGGCTGGACTACTGCAACAGCCTCTTTCTAAATCTGCTTGCTTGTATTCTCCACCCTCTGCAACTCATCCAGAACAGGACTGTAAGACTTGTCCTTGGCCTCAAGCTCACGGATCGTATCTCTTCATCACTAAAATCTCTGCATTGGCTCCCAGTGGCTGCAAGAATTAATTTCAAGACTGTGCATTGTCCATTAGGCCTTTAGTGCCTGGGTCCTCGCCATCTCCAACTCTCTCTTCGTAAATCCCTTCCTACTCGAGCTCTTCGCTCCTCCACCTCCAACTCCCTCAGGGTCAGTCGCTTCTCCAAGCAACGAGTTGGTGGTAGATCACTTTTTTTTGGCTGGGGCCTCCCTCTGGAACAGCCCGCCTGCCTCTCTGAAACTTCTTATATTATGTCAACTTATATAGCGCACGGTCGCCCGAAGGCATCTTGGCACTTGAGGAGAACCATCTATGGTTCCGGAAGCACCTCAAGACCTTCCTCTTTGCTTCTGCCTTCTCTCTTCCTCTCCCCTGCTGATTTCATGTCTGATACTGCAATGGTCACTCGGCTACCCTTTGTTTTTGGCCCAGGTCCCTGCCCGACTAGTTGCACACCCGCACTGCCTTCTGGCAACCCTTGCACTTGGGTCTGTATCTGTAACCCTACAGTCCCCCTACCTGCACTTTTGGACACCTGCTTTCTGCAGTCCAACCTTGCACCTGCCACCACTTGTTATTGTTTTGATCACATGTACAGTACTGCCCCCCTTCCCCTGACCCTTTTCCCCCTACCCTTCACTTGTGCGATCTCAATGTCACTTGGACTAGTAACATCATTGTCTCTGTCCTCCCTCGCTTCCCCCTTCCTTGCCTTGGCGCGCCTTAAAACACTTGTGTATAAGTGCGTTACAAATACCATATCATAAGAGCTTGAAATAAGGCCTTTGAATGCGGGTCTCTAATGCTTTTCAATGAAGATGACATAGAAGGATGGATTTGTGTTTGGCTATGTGTCCCACCCATTTAACACCCATCTCCAAGTCAAATCTATAGGATTTTCCTCCCATTCCCATCCATCTTCCCTCAAACCACATCCCTTTTTGAACTCTTTACCGTGCTGAATTTGTCAGCCATTTTGTTTTTTCCAACAGAGCAGCCATCTTGAAACAGTTGTTTCCAGTTCGTCAGTTGGGGATAGTCACCTGGTTCTGTATTTCGGGAGGGATTAAAAGTGGAATTTTCAGTTTAATCAAGGAAATCCAGGAAAAGGGGATCCACATTGATCACGAGTCAGAGTAAGAACAGAGAGCAACGAGCTAAGGAAACCTCGACCTGCTTGGAACAGGCATGCCTGGGGTTACTGCTCATGAGAAGCAGCCCCTGTGCGCGAGGGGGCTTAGTCTAGCACTGCAGCAATGGGGGCACAAATCCCTGACAGGGGCACAGTCACTGCAAGGGGGCGCATTGTTGCTGCTGAACTGCCACTAATGTTGAGTGAATCCCAGACACAATTCACATGGCCAGACAACATTGACGCTGAAATACTGCTGAAGACTGTGCGGTACAAGAAATTGCTCAAATAGTGCTTTGCAAGGTGAGCACCAGTCAGACTGCTCACTAACTTGTGGCAAGCCAACCCTATTCCCATCCTTGTTTATGGATCTATGTTTTTGTACAGCTAGCTAGGTTTGCACTATATACATATATTTGAATTCACCTATGCTGCTCCCCAAAAATGGTCTACAGGAAAAAAAGGGAGGGACAAGCAAACGGAATAAACTGAAGTTGGGCTGCCTACTGAATATGTTTAAGGTTTAAACGTGGCAATCTGCTCCTTATTAGCGTCATTCATGGAAGGGCTAAATTGCATAAGCATGCAATTTTTCTTAAATTGCAGTTGAGTTCTAAGATTAAATAAAGTACACAGATGAGAGATGGCATGAATTCTTGATGTAAAAAGTTCATTAACAATTGACTTTCACTGCAAGTCTAATACAATTTCATGTAACTAGGCACGGCAAGGATACTCTTGCGTATGTACATGATCTTTAACAATTTATTATATTATGAAATTAATTAGAAGATACTCACTGTAGTAATTAACGTACTCATAGACCCCTTTCCTCCATACTGTATGAGGCGTCCCTCGCTAGGGACGGGAGACAACCTTTTTCAACAGAAAAACTCTTCTTCCCCTTTAAATTTAGAGGCGCACTGGGGCATGGCCATGAGAGCATGCACTCCCCTGACTCCGCCCACCGGTGTCACTCCTCAGTCAACATTGACGCGTCAACAATATTACCATTGACTAATGACACCAGCTTTATTAGGAGGGAGGATTGTGGGACGTATGGAGGAAAGGGGACTAGGAGTATGTTAGTCACTACGGTGAGTAACTTACAATTGCTCCTATGTCCCGTCCCCTTTCCTTCATACTGTATGGGCGATTACAACTGAATGAAGCCCCAGAGTGGAGAGATGACCCTGCTTAAGAAAACAAGTTCCTTAATACTGCCTGCCCAAATGCTACGTCTGACCTGGAGCCGGCATCCAAACAGTAGTGCTTGCAGAAGGCCGAAGGAGTGGCCCATGTGGCCGCCTGGCTGATGACCTGCCACGGGACGTGCCTCTGGAACGTGACCACCGTTGCATTGGCTCGGATAGCGCGGGCATGCATATTTGCCGCAAGTGGTTTGTGTTGCCCCTCATAGGCCTCCTTAATGACGGGAACCATCCACCTTGCTATGGGGGCCTTAGAAGCATGATATCCTGGCCGTGACCCACCAAAGGTGACAGAGAGCCTCCGATTTGCAGAAGCTCTTGGTTCTGTCCAGGTAGAATTTTAAATCATGCCTAAAATCTAGATAATGCAGTACCCTCCGAGCATCGTCCTTGGGGTCTGCAAATAAAGTATTGGGCACTATCTCCTCATTTAGGTGAAATGAAGAGACTACTTTAGGGAAGAACGCAGGGTGCGTTTTGAGGACCACCTTGACCCTATGGAAGGTAGTGTAAAGCTCTGAAGCCACCAGAGCTTGAATTTCACTGACCCGGCATGCAGACGCAAGACCCACCAAAAGGGCTGTTTAATGGTGACTAACCTGATTTCCGCAGACGCCATTGGCTCAAAGGGTTTATGCTCCAAGGCGCCCAACACTATATTGAGGTCCCACACAGCATGCAGCTTCTTGGTAGGCGGGTAGAGCCTGGTACGCCCCGCCAAATGTCTTAACAACCGGGTTGGATGAAGAGAACACTTCCTCCTCAGAGTTCCAAAAGGCTCTGATGGCTGCTAGATAGGTACGGCATGTGTCTATTTGCACCCGCGAATGTGCGAGGTGTGCAGAGAAGGATTGCACATCGTCCAATGTGCACGTAAGAGGATCGACCTTCCTTACACTCTGCCCAGTGGCAAAACCTAGTCCACTTGCTTTTGTACTGACTCCTAGTAGCATCGCTCCTAGCACCCTGTATGATGTCTAGGTTAGCCTGTGAAAGACGCAGATGTTTTAATGTGACCTGTTTACGAACCACACTACAAGCACCAATTTCTGCGGGGCAGGGCGGATGACCGTGCCATCCCTGCTGCGACAGTAGATGAGCTGGACTCAGTCGAAGGTGCATCAGAGGCTGGTCCGACAGGCTGAGCCAACTGCGAGAACCATGGCCTCGCCGGCCACCAAGGAGCTATCAGATATGATATGATATATGATATGATATGGCATTTATAACACGCCTATACACAAGTGTTTCAAGGCGCAACAAGGTAAGGAGGGGATACAAAGGGAGGACAGACAACGATCCTACTAGGCCAAGTGTCATTCAGATCGCGCAAGTGCATGGGAAGGGGGGAAAAGGAAAAGTGCGCGGGGGAAGGGAGCGGTGAAAGTGCAGTACATGGGAAAAGTGGAATAAATAAGAAAATAAATAAATGGCCATCTAGTGGCAAGTAAGTGCAGACAAAAGTGCTGGTAGGGGGACTGTAGGGATACAGAACAACGGTCCCAAGGTGCAGGGGTTGCCAGGGCGGCAGTGCAAGTGGGAAATTGACGGGGCCTGAGCCAGAGATCAGAAAGGGTGGCCAGGTAACCCGAGCAGTTTCAGTCAGAAAATCAGCAGGGGAGAGGGGGATAGAAAGCCGAGGCAAGGAGGAAGGTTTTGAGGTGCTTCCGGAACCGGAGATGGTTCTTCGAGTTTCAGGGAGGCCCCAGCCGAAGAGAGTAATCTGCCACCAACTCGTTGCTTGGAGAAGCGACTGACACTGATGGAATTGGAGGCGGATGAGCGAAGAGCTCGAGAAGGAAGATATTTAGGAAGAGAGAGTTGAAGGTATTGCGGCCCTAGGCCCCAGAAGGCCTTGTGTACTATGCAGAGGGTTTTGAACTTAATCCTCGCAGCCACTGGGAGCCAGTGCAGAGATTTCAGTCCTGGAGAGATACGATCCCTGGGCTTCAGGCCAAGGACAAGTGTCGCAGTCCTGTTCTGGATAAGTTGCAGAGGGCGGAGAGTAGAGGCAGGCAGATTTAGATAAAGGCTGTTACAATAGTCCAGTTTAGAAAGGCCCAGGGCTCTGGAGACAGTGAGCTTCTGGGGGAAGGAGAGGAAAGGAAGAATACCTCTAAGGAGGTGCAGCTGGTAGTGTGACTTCTTAGAGACGTCAGAGATGTGAGGGGAGAAGGAGAGAGCAGAGTCGAAGATGACCCTGAGGTTTTTAGCCTTGCAGGTGGGAGTAGGAAGATGGCCAAGAGAGGCCGGCCAGAGAGCAGCAGGGAAGGAGGGAGTGGGTGTGCCGAGGAGTAGAATCTCAGTCTTACTGGCATTAAGGCAGAGGTCGTTGGCGGCACACCACTCCTGGATGGCAGACAATCAGACATGAGGGAAGGAGAGGAGGAGGCCGAGGGTAGCCTGAAAATGAGCTGGGTATCATCCGCATAGCACTGAAAGTTGGGACAGAGCAGCAATGCGGTGGGCAAGGAGCGCCATGTATTGGTTGAAAAGCCAGGGAGAGAGGTTAGATCCCTGGGGGACCCCACAGGTGGAGAAAAAGATGTCAGAGAGGGAGGACCCCAGTTGGACCTGGGAGGGTCGGTTAGAGAGGAAAGAAGTCAGCCAAGCCAGAGCCTGTCCAGTGATACCCAGGTTATTACGGAGACGGTTGAGCAGGATGGCATGGATGACAGTGTCAAAGGCAGAAGAGAGGTCAAGCAAGATGAGAACGCACAGGGTATTAGAGTCAAGGTTGGTGAGCAGGTCTTCACGGATGTTCAGGAGAGCAGTTTCTGTGCTTCTGGCAGCTCTGGAGCCAGACTGTTTCGACGAGACTTTCATAGATCAGACTTGCCTAGAAACCTTGTCCGCAGAGAAAAAGGGAAAGGCAGAGAAGTAGGGAGGAGGGTGGCTGAGGAAGGGCCAGAGAAAGAGCAGGGAGTAGAGGGGGGGGGGGGAGAGGAGGAGAGTGAGGACAGGACGATACTGAGGTGCAGGGACTCCCTATCTTGCAGATTTACCAGGAGTGTGGGAGGGAAGGCATATGCGTTCATGCTGTTCCACTAGATCTGTAACGCATTGCCCAGAGAGCCTAGGCTCTGCCCGTGCCAGGATGCAAACTGAGGGCACTTCATGTTGTACCATGTGGCGAAGAGGTCTACCTGTGGAGGACCCCATCTGTCGAAGATCTCCTGAAGGACCTGATCATTCAATTGCCATTCATAATTGTCTGCACCCAACCTGCTGAGCCTGTCCGCCTCCAGGTTTGACTCCCCAGGGAGGTGGATCGCCTTCAAGTGTATGTCGTAAACCAGAGCCCATTCCCAAATGTTGACCACCAGGGTGCATAGAGGAGGGGACCTGGTGCCACCCTGCTTGTTGATGTGGAGTTGTCGGTTTGAATGAGGATCATCTTGCCACTCATGACCGGTAGGAAGGCCTTGAGAGCCAGCCAGATGGCCTTCAGCTCTAGCCAGTTGATTTGGGCCTCCTGTTCCTGAAGAGGCCAAACTCTGTGGACGCTGTGGTTGTCCAAGGTAGCTCCCCTGCCCTCCAAGGAAGAGTCTGCAGTGATGGTAACCTGCAGTGCTGGTTGTCAGAACGGTTTGCCTAGCCTCAAGTTGCAGTCTGTGCTCCACCAGACCAGGTCCTGGTGGAGAAAGGGAGGAATGCGGACTAGTTCCGCCTCGGAACCCCACTCTTGACTCCATGAGGCTGCAAAGTGCAGCTGTAATCTCGTCAGTTTGAGCCTTGTGTACGGCAGGCCAGAGGAAATGCTGCCTAGATACCCAGTAGGTGTTGGTACAATCATGCCGAGGTCAACTCTCTGCTGAGAAAATGACTCATGGCCCTCTTGATGGCTGTGATCTTGTCCTCCGAGGGAAAACCTCTCTCAGAGCTTGTTTCCCGTATGAGGCCCAATAACGCTAGACTCTGCGGCGGCTCCAGCTGTGACTTCTCGAGACTGATAGAGAATCCCAATTAGCGCAGCATATTCATTAGGGTTGAAGGGGTGTGATGGAGCACCTACGGGGTTCTCGCCCGGACAAGCCAGTCGTCTAGGTACGGATAGACCTGGTGCCCCTAGGCCCTGAGGAGGGCTGCCACAGCATTGATAAGTCTGTAAAGACCCTGAGGGCTGAATTGAGGCCAAATGGTAAAACCTTGTATTGGAAATGAAAGCCCATGATCCTGAACCTCAGGAAGGACCGATGAGGCTGCCAAATCTGGACATGTAGGTATGCGTCCTTCAGATACAGGGAGCACATCCAATCTCCCCTGCACAGTGTCTCCGCAATAAGCGCTGGGGTAACCATCTCGAACTTTTGAAGCGGGAGGGAAAGGTTCAGGGTGGAAAGGTCCAACACAACTCTCAGGCCAGCCTGGTTCTTAGTAGAGTGCTTAGAAGCCCATGCCCTGCTGGAGGCCGGGACTTCTTCCGCTGCCTGACTTTGAACGAGTTCTCAAATTTCCACCAATAGAGTTGTTGTCCCAATTGTGGGAGTGGAGGAGAGGAGGGAGGGGAGAGAGGGACTGGTAGGCAGTAGCCCGTGGACAGTACTGACAGGATCCAGGGGTTCACTAACTCCACGCCAATGCTGTGCGTTTAGGGCAAGTGTCCCCTCCACCCCCCAACAGGAGACACGTCACCCCAGAGGGGAGTGTCATGCCTTTTTTCCCCACTGAGGCTGATGAGGGGGACTGAAAGAAGCCCTTATTCCCCACCTTTTGCTGTTTGCGGCGGCATTGACTTGGGGATCAGTCCGGCTGCCTGGATCGTTGTTCCTGGAAGCCCCGGAACCCGCCGAAGGCCCGCTCCTTGTCAGAACGCTGATGCGTCTGTCTGAACGTCTTGGGCGTGGACTTCGTGAGGATAGATCAGGATTTTGCAGTCTGGGAACTGTTCTTCTTATCAAGTTCCTCATCCGTGGTGGAATGAAAGAGGTCGCTACCCTCGAATAGAAGGTCCAATATGAACTCCTGGACGTCCGGGTTGAATATGATAGCCCGTAAAGAGGCAGTCCTTCTCATGTCCACGGCGATGCATATGGCACGGCCTGAGGTGTCAATATGTGCCAATGTGGACTCCATGAGCGACCATCTTTGCTTCTGCCAGCCCCACCTTGAAGCGTGCCCGACTGTGCATCGGAAGTTCCTGAAGGAAGTCTGCTATTTCCTGCCAATGCATTTGGTTAATGGCTGCGAGCAGGTCATCCGCATTAAACTGACGAAGGTGCATGGAAGCGTTGGAATAGATCTTTCCATAAGCCTCCAAGATCTTCTCCTCCTTACCTAGGAGAGCCGAGGACGAGGTGGCCGAGGAAGACTGCGGCTCGAGTAGGTAGAGGCCACAGCAATCACCAAGGAGTGTGGTTGAGGGTGTGCTGACAGCAAGAGTGTATCCCCTCCAATTGCCTGTACTTGGCGATGAGGCGCCTATTTGGTGGGCTCCGCCGAATGGGGTGTTCCAGCTGCGGGGCGTAGAGTGAGGACTTCTGCCAGGACCCCCGCCTCTGGTTGGTCAACCTCTGTTTGTGGAAGACCCAAGTACTCAGCTAGACCTGCAAGCAGTTCATGAAATACCTTGCCCGAAGACTGAGTGTCAGGGTCATCCTACTCATCGGTGTCCGCCAGAGTGTCCTGCTGGTCCGGAGCGGGCCAAGGAGTACTGGGTGCCAAAGGCAGAGGTGTGCTGACCGGAGCCAGAGGCTGCTGTGGAGGCTAGTACGGAACCGCCTTGTCTGCCGGAGATAGAAAAGCCGTCCCGCAGGGCCTTACGTGGGCAGCTGGGGCTGTGCGGGAGCCTGTGGTGCTGGAGCCATAGGAGAATATCTGTGGGCGCTGGCGGAGGGACCGGAGGTAGCATGTCCCTGATGACATCCTGAAGGATGGCTCCCATCTGAGGGGATCTCATAAGCATGAGGAATTTAAAAAAAAAAAAAACTCCTCACAGGCCGATGGGGCGATAGGTGGCGTGGGCTTAGGAGTAAGGCCCGGAGGTTGCTGAGGCCTGGGTGTACTCTGCCTTGCCATCTGCAGGGTCTATCTGCCCTGTGACGCTGAAGGATATTCTGTAGGCCACGTACCTGGCAAAGATCAGTCCCACCTCATAACTCGTTCTCCCGACCTGCTCTGTGAAAGGGGGTGGTGTTGGATGAGCGGCCATTTTGCCTGGTGCAGCGGCCATCTTGTCAGGTTGCATGCCACGCGCCTGCGCCATGGTGCTTGCCGGGTGGGGACCAGCCGCCTCCTGGACTCTTGGCGGTGGAGCTTGAGGCCTCCCCTGCACCTCAGGACGGGGGCCTAGTAGGCGCTGTGCCCTCGGCTGTGTCGCTGGTAGTGCTACGTACAGGCGCCCCCTCAGACATTTGTCCAGTAGTAGGACATAGCCCCTGTGGTGGACACCTGGTAAAAGAAACTTGCGGTCCCTCAGCGACCTCACAGGTAGGATCTGGCGACCCCTCGGCCTGGTTGCCAGTAGCTGAAACAGCCTCTGTACCTGTGCTGGTGTTAGAACCTGGATGGTCCTTTCTGCTCAGATGTTTCCTAGGAAAGGATTCACCCTTACGGGGTGATGACGAAAAGAGTGGCCCTACCTTGGGTCTTGACTTGTGTCTGACGAAGTTCTTCAAGTCCTCTGGAGGCGATCTTTCGAAGAGCTCTCTCCACCAAGCTAACCTGTTCTTCAGAGCACACGTTGTAAGCCGTGGTCCGGGCCAAGGCAGTGGAAACAAAGGGTGTGAGGGTCAGACGTAGGGAAGAGCCCTTTGCAGGCTGGATACCTGCTGAAGCCCAAGGACGTCGACTTGTGCCGGGGAGGAGCGTGGCGCCAGAGGACTGAGTACCTGATTAAAAGACAAAAGACAGTATCTGGGGACGAGCGTGAGGAATTACAAGGCCGAAGCCAAACCCAGGAGCGCTGGTGAAAGTGGTTCCTTCCCGTTGACGCAGAAAAGAGGACTGGGGAGTGGTGCTGGTTGGTGGAGTCAGCAGAGCACATGCTCCCAGGGCCGCGCCTCTAAATTTAAAGGGGAAGAAGAGTTTTTCTGGTGAAAAAGGTTCAGTCTCCTGTCCCGATCGAGGAACGCCCCATACAGAATGGAGGAAAGGTGACGGGACGTAGGAGTACCTGTTAGAAAATATATATGAATCAGCCATTAAGGCATTACACGTTAAGATTTTAATTAAGTCAGCTATGTGTTTCAAGCCCTGCAGGGCTTTCTCCAGCTTCTCCTCTGGAAATATTCATTTGGAATTGTAATATTCTGTTTTCTTAGGCTTTCATTCCTGAAGTGGAGGCTCTTATGAAACACTCTTTCTACCACCAACCACCCAACTCTCTCTAATCCACTCACCCCCACTCTACACCCCTCTCTCATCCTTATTTCTTACCCTCTGAACTCTCAAACTTTCTCACTCATATTTCCTCTTGCTAATCATTGATTGCACCCTCTCAATATACTCCCTTGCTCTATTATCCTTCCTTCTCTTGCACATCCGCAGCCCTTATCGCATCCTCCTTTGAAAGTTTGCACCACCATCCTTGCACCCTGGTGTCTATAAATGCATAATACAAAGAACAGTAAACGCCAAACTATTGGCCTTGCCAATGCTTTTTTCCAATTCTTGCTGCAAAATGTGCTCTAAAAATGGGTTGTTTCCACATAGGGATGGAAATGGCCCACTCGCCTCGCTCAGCGTCAGAATTTCTGCCGCTGTGGATAAAACCAAAAGTTGTCACCCATGATCTGGCTACACACTTTAATGGATTTTGGCAGGAGTTTGGCATTTTTCATTTTCTCCCACCTAAAATAGTTCCAACCACAATGCATTACTATTGGAAAATGTACTTCTCCCGATTTCTGTGACAAAACCTCCCTCACAGGTGCTTCAGAATGTTGGCATGTATGCTTTAATGTCCTTGTTATCCTGCACTCCTCTGCGATCTTTTCTGAGACAGTAATGAGTGCGGAGCTGTGATGGACATCGGGCGGCAACAGTCTTTGCAGGCTTTGAAGCTTTACTTATTTGGAGACATCACGAAATTGTGTACATTTCGAAAAGTCATTATGAGACCTCGAAGGTTTGTAAACTTTGCAGCAGAAAAAAAGCAACTGAGGGGAAATGGTGCAGACTGTTCTGTAGACTAAATACCTATATACGGTGGTGGAAGTGGAAACCATTTGGAAGGGGATCCCACAAGAGCCGGTGTGGGGGCGGAGTTCCGAGGAGGCAGAGTTCAGAAGGGGCGAGCTGCCAGTTGAACTCCGATCAAAGGAAATGTTAAAAATAACATTTTAAAAATGGCGCAAATTTCTTTAATGGCTTGAAAAGTACACAAACCATAGTAAGCGTACCTTGCTATGGTTTGTGTACTTTTCAAGCCAGCACCATCCGTGTCAAAATGTATTTGAACATCCCCAACTACAAATACCAGAATTCATTTGGGAAAGGCAACGATAAACGAGCCCGTTCGCTGAGGGTCTGCCTCGATTCCTGCTGCCTGTGACATTGGTGGGGGGCAGAGCAAGAAGAGCGCTAATGTGCTGCGTGCGGCCCGCCCTCACTCCCTACCGTAGCGCAGAAGGCGCTTAGTTTTTTGTTTTCATTTTTTTTTTTCAAAAGCCCATTAATTTGTGATGGGCTATTTGGCGCCGAGGCTGGCAGGGTTCCGAGAGCCGGCCCATTGTCCAACGCTGCCTATATATCATTCCAGCATGAAACGATGCTCTCGAGAAGGCTGGGCCGATGCCAGAGCTGCACAGCGTCACCTGGTGTCTGAGCAGACTACACAAGGAGATTTCACAAATTGAGTCATTTTAGGGAGGAATGTGTCCTGTTACTGTCTCCAGTAGAACTAGTGTATCACTTGTTTTTCTTGACCGTCCTGAGAAGAGCGGCTTAGTACAACCAATTGACCATTTTCATTCCTAAAATTGCATTCAAATAAATTCTTCCCAAGGCCTATGAAGTGTGTTCTAATAATCAATCTGGAAAACCATCGTCTATCTGCTGATTTTACATATACCACTGGGGAAAGTTGCATGGCTTTGTACACATGATTAGCTGTTGTGGATATGGCATTGCACGCTTTATGATCGTTATTATTCGCAATCATATCTACCTGTAACTCCATTTCTCCAGCGTTGGTATCTTTCATGGATTCACATACTGTGAATATTCCCAGTCGTCAGGCTGGGAACCTCGGTCATTTTAACTTAACGTTTTCCTATGGAAAACTTCGACACTTCAGTGTCCTATCAACGTCCTTTTTGGGTGCTTTAGCCACCACGAATAGGACGTAGGGTATAAATAGCCCTGCCCCCGCGGCTTCCCTTCAGATTTTAACCTCCAAAGTAGAGGCAAACCGAACCAGGTTTGCCTGCAGGGGCGGCTGGCGGGCGCATGTGAATCCATGAAAGATACCAACGCTGGAGAAATGGAGTTACAGGTAAGAAACTACTCCCCTCTCCAGCATTGGATCTTTCATGGATTCACATGCTGTGAATAGATTACATAGCAGTACTAAACATGCATTGCGGAGTGCAAAGGCAAACAAATACAGAACCAGAATCACATACATGAGACCAAGAAACCCATCAGTGATCAAATTCAAACAAAAATACCCCGAACCTGCGAGGCCTACCTTATTGAAACAGGCGTTGCAGGACCGCATGTCCCACCTGCACAGCCTCACCATGCTGCTGCTCCAGACAGTAATGTCGAGTAACGGTATGCGGCACCGGCCAGGCGGCCGCCTGGCAAATGTCACCCAGTGGAATCCCCGACCATTATGGCGCTAACAAAGCCGTAGACCTCGTCCAGTGTGCCCTCGGATTCCTTTCCAAAGGCTTCCCAGCTTTTGTGTGGTAGAATGAGATAGCAGATGACACCCAGTAAGAAAGTCCTTGCTTGCAGATTACCCGTCCCTTGACAGAAGGTCCATAGGCCACAAACATCTGTTTAGAAAGTCTGAACGCTTGAGTACGATTCAAATAAAAGTTCAGCGCCCTCCTGATATCCAGCGAATGCAAAGCCCGTTCTGCAGGTGTGGAGGCTGAAGCGAAGAACAAGGGCAACACAATAGAAGAGAGTTAATGAAATGTGGTTGGCACTTTTGGGATCTGGCCGAAGAAACGGCCAACAGAAAAGCCACCTTCCAAGACAAAAACTTTAAAGGCGTCGACGACATTGGTTCAAACGGATGCTTCATCAGACCTGACAGAACCACATTAAGACTCCACACCGGAGGAAACTTTTTGACTGGAGGAAAGGTCCGAAACAATCCCTTCAAGAAATGCTTGATTAGACGATCACTGAACGGAGGCATTGCATGCCGTTTCCAAGTGAATCTAGAAATTGCAGCCCAGTGTACCTTTATGGAGGAGAATGCCAGACCCTTTTCTGCAAACTGCAATAACTATGGTAAAACTTGCTCCAGCAAAATGTTCAAAGGGTCCATCCCAGGTTGGCCTTTACACCACACACAAAACCTTTTCCATTTACACGCATAGGAGGCATTCGTGGACGCAGCCCTTGCCGCCTCCAAAATGCGCCGTCACCAGAAAGCTTTAGCAGGCCAACCTCGGAGAAGTCAGGAGCCAAGCCATCAGGCTGAGAGAGCCAGGATCGTGGTGCCAGATAGCGCTCTTGTCCTGAGACAGCAGGTCCGGCGTCACTGCCAACTGAAATCGGCTCCGACACGGACAGATGAAGGAGATCCGAGAACCACGGCTGCCTGGCCCAGAACCGAGCCACCAGAATCACACGGCATGGGTATCTCCGAATCCACTGTAGGGTCCGCCGAATGAGTGGAAACGGAGGAAATGCATAAGCAAACTGGTTTGTCCACTGGAACGAGAACTCATCCCTAGAGACTCGGGATGAGCCCACCTGCTGGCAAATTCCTTGCACTGCTAGTTCTCCCTCGTTGCGAAAAGATCCAACGAGGGAAGGCCCCACTTACGGAAGAGCATGGACACCTGCTGCTTCTTCAGCTGCCACTCGTGTAGTTGACTCACCTCCCTGCTGAGCGCATCCGCTTGCACATTCAACACTCCCGGCAGATGAAAGGCCACAATGCTGATGTCGTACAACAGAGCCCAATGCCAGAGGTCTTGTGCTTCCTTCGACAACACCCTGGAATGCGTGCCTCCTTGTTTCCTGAGGTAAAACATCATGGTGGTGTTGTCCGTCAACACCCTTACCACTGACCCGCGTATGCGCGGCAGAAAGGATTTCAGGGCCCAATGTACCGCTCTCAACTCGAGCACATTGATGTGGAAACGCAACTCCACCCGAGACCACCTGCAAGTCCTTGAGATGCGCCCCCATCCTGTTTGAGAGGTATCTGTCACAATTCTAAAATGGAATTACGGTTCCAGCAACGGAATGCCCCGAACCAGATTGTCCGAGCACTGCCACCATCGAATGCTTCCGCCAGATCGCCGTCTATGACCACTTTGTCGGACCACAATCCATGACTTTGAGCCCATCGATCGGCGAGGAATTCCTGTACCGGCCTCATGAAGAGATGACAGTTTTTCACCAGTGGAATGCAGGACGCCATGGCCCCCAACAGTGACATGTAAGTCCGGACGGACACCCTTGCACCGATCTTCAACTCCGCTGCTTTTTTCTTTAGTGTTAGGGAGAATTCTCTGTTTAGGCTGAATTTCCTAACCTAGTTAGTCCCCCAGCAGCTTTGCTGGATTTTTGGGGCTTATTTTTTTCTCCTGCCAAGAGTGAGACTCTTTTACCCTCACTCTTGGACATGATTTGAGTGTGTTTCTTTGAATCTAGATGTGTTTAATTGGCTATGGGGTCTTACTCCATAGGGCTTTATGTGTTTTTGTGATGTGTGTTACACAGCACCCTCAGTGCAGTAACACAGGGGTGTCATAGTGACCCCCCAGTATAGACTCCATACCCTGGGACTGACTACTGTCTCCCAGGGCATGTAAAGTCACCATTGACTTTACTAGTCTTAAATTCTGAACAGAACCAGTACAAACCATCATATTGTGGACGTACTGGCTGGGCAATGCAATTGCCCCAGGGTCTGTTCGTCGAGGGGGCACGTCTCCGTCCCCCCTGATCGAGTTTTGGCTGGTGGCAGTGGATACTACTTTTTATATTCAACCGCGAATATTTTCCTATGGGATTTCCCATTGTTTTAGGCTATTATCTTTAATTATTTACGATAGCCTCGAACATACCGCCGGTTTATTTAATTAATATTAATTATCCGGTTGGTATTTTTTGCCAAAACTTGATTCTAAAATGGCGTTTGTGTTCTCTTCTGTGACTCCAACCCAAGTCGAGCCCTTTGTTCCACTTTTTGGCGGGCTTCTCCACAGAAGCCCTCCAAAGTGGTGCCACTCTGTCTGGAGTACTTAGGAGGGGTGGAGGGGGATTTAGGCACCCTGGACTGAGTTGCCTAGGCAACTCAAGTCGCACTCCGTCCTGATTGGCCCAAGTGGTGAGCCGGGCGGTTCACCACTTAGCATGTTTGAGTGACAGCTAGGCTGAGTGAATGGGGGTTTTCTGCATAAAAGCAGGGCTTTGGGGACTGTAACTTCAGAAGTCGCCACAGGACCTAAGAATCTGACGAGGGAGAAGCTGAGCCGACCTGCCACGACGACACCACCGGTGGAGCCCTGCTGGACCGTCTCACCACTTTTCCCAACGACAGAGGAGATCTCCCGCCGGAGAGTCTTCTTCCTCTAACTGGTGGGGATAACCAGTTTCACCGTCTCTTCGCCTTCCCGACGTACCTCGAGGCGGCCTTGCCTGTGCCAAGCACCCCGGCAACCGGGATACCACGTTTTACCACGACCGCGAACAAAAGGTACCACCTTTAACCGGAAAACTCTGCGGCGGGTTTCTTCCCTGGCAGTGCAACGACCTTCATCTTTCCTCCAAGTCGGGATCTTCTCTTCCCCTGGACGACGACGTGACTTGAACCCACTGCCAGGAACAACTGCCACCGCTGGAGGATCCTTCCCACTTAAGATACTGTGTCCTGCCTGGCTTCCCTTGCTACCGACTGTACGGGGTAGATTTAGTCCCCGGCTTTCGAACCTGGGTTAGCCTGGAACACCCTGGCTAAACTTTCCTAAGCCTCTCTAAAACTCTTTTTGAACTCTCTGCAAGACTTTCTAAGCCTAGTGTAACTGTGTGATCTTGGGCACATTTGTGCTCTGCTCTCTCTAAGAGCGGGCCCAGCCTTTGGCTCACCAGTGACTTTTGCTCTTCTGCCTTGCTAACAGTGTTCCTGAATCTTAGAGTGGTGTACCTTTCCCTATTCTGTCTTTTTCCCTCCCTTTCTCACAAACTTATTGGAGTGCCATCTAGTTAAGCGCTCACCTCTGTATGAAAATAAGTGGTGTTTTACTGTGACTTATCTGATAAGGAAAAAGGGTGTATATATTACAATAGTAACTGTGTTTAGAATATTTTATAACAAGAGTGCTGGAGTGTTTCAAACAGTGTGTTTTTAAATAAATAATTATATACTTTGATACCAAAGCTCTGGTCAGTGTTTGCTTGTATTGGTGTGTCTAAGTGCCTATTGTGTATACTTTGCATACTGCCTAACTCTTCTTGAGGGAAGTCTGACTGCTCAGCCACAGCTACCAGGTAAATCTGGGTGGTACAGACTGCTACCAAGTGGGTTTACTGCTAACACCTGTAGTCCTAAATCTTTTGCAGTGTTCCCTAAGGGAACTGCACAGGTTTCTGCCTAAGATTTAGCTTCAAAACCCTCTCCTCCGAGGGCCTCACAAGCCCCAGCTGAGTTTGAAACTGTGCCCCAGAAAAACCAAGTCCTTGGCAGGCGACAGAAAGGACTTCTCGAAGTTCACGGTGAAGCCTAGCCGTTGTAACAGCTGCATGGTAGTGCCAAGACTTTCCTGCGCTTCCCCCGGCGACAAACCGTGTACCAGCCAGTCGTCCAGGTATGGGTAAACATGATTACCTTCCCGTCGGAAGGTCATCATGTCCTTCCCCCACGAAAAACCGCAGGAATTTGCGGTGCCGTTGACCCATAGGGATATGAAAGTATGTGTCCTGTAGATCCATCGAGGGTAGATACTCGCCCGGTTGTACCGACTGCACAACCTCCTGAAGAGTGAGCATCTTGAACTTCAGGCGTTGCAGAGTCTTGTTCAACGCCCGAAGATCCAGTATGGACCACCACTTGCAATTGGGCTTCTTTACCAAAAAGTACAGGTAATAAACTCCCTGGCCTCTCTCAGCTACCGGAACCAATTCTATAGCTCCTTTCTGCAGCATAAGTAACACCTCTTGTCGAAGAATGTGAAGGTGGGGTTGTATGGTATACACCAGAGGAATGGGGGTAGGGGAACACTTGAACTCCAGGGAGTGGTTCATGCGCACCGTGTCCAATACCCAAAGGTCTGTCGTGATCTTGCACCACTCGTCCACATGTAGTGCCACCCTGCCCCCCAGCAGACTTTCCCCATGATAGTCATTGCTGCGGCTTAGACTGCCTCCCTCTGGAGGAAGAGGCCTGCCCCACTCTTTTCCTGGACGCCTGAAAAGCTCTACTTTTTTGCGTCGACTGTGCTCACCTCCTACACCCCTGAGAGGAGTAACCTGATCGCCCGTAGCCTCGATCTCTGGGGGAAGAAAATCGAGTATTTCCCAAAGCCCCACGGAAGGGTCGAAAGGGACGAAACGAGCGCCCACTCTACAAGGCTCCTAACGACTTGGCAGTCTCAGAGTCCTCTTTCATACCCTTATGGGTCTCATCCAGAACTTTATAGTGCACCTGTGGGTGAAAGTCAGTGCACTCAAGCCCAGCCTGTCGACGCAGTACTATGCCGTTGTTGATCTGTTTAAAACCAGATTCTGCCAAGTCCACCGCAATGTTAATGGAATGATTGGACGCCTCCTCCCCTTTGCGTACCAACATCATAGCCGCTTTACGCTGTTCCTCCGGTAGATGTTCTAGCAGAGGAGCCAAACGATGCCACATCTCACGATCGTAGCAAGCCATGATTGCTAGAGAATTTGCTAGAGAATTGGCTGCCTTCACCGTCATCGCTCCCACAGTCAAAACCTTCTTACCAAAGGCATCTTGTCTCCTGGCCTCGTTATCAGGAGAAGTGGTACATTTGTGTTGACTCCTGGCTTTCTGGGAAACCACCGACTCAGGAGTGGGAATGTGGCTGATCTTCGGGCAGGTGTAGGGGTGAAGGCAATTCGGCCAAAGCTGCCAAACGCAGAGGAACACCTGCAGCGTCGATGGTAGGCCCCACCGGCGCTATGTGCACAGAAGGTAATCTGAATCCAGTTGGCCCAACAGAGATTGCAACGTGGACAACACCTGGAGCGATAGCAATCGCCTGTGGGTTCACCAAAGGGTAACTGGTCGGACCAGCCCCCACACCCGTCGATGTCGCCGGACCAACACACTGCAGACCCAGGGCTGACGGATCCGCCACTGGATCCCCCACCGTCCTCCGCTTCCGATGCAGTCTCTTGCTGTAGAATAGTGTCTGGTAGACAAGAGTCAAAAGCAGAAGCCTGCCACACGGGTCTCTTTCTTCCACCAGAGCCGTAGACATCACGGTCAACGACGGTATCGAAGTTGACAACAGGATTGTCGATGAAGGGACTCCAGTCGACGATGACTTAGTAGGAACTGCTTCCTGTGCGCAGATACTTTAGGCGATCCCGCCTACTTGGTCCCACTGGACTGATGCTTTGAGGACTCTCTACTGGAGGAGGACTTGTGATGGTCCCCTGAAGAGGAGCGTCTTGATGAATAGTCTTTCTTGGACTTCACCTGAGACCGCTTCTCAGGCTTACTTCCAGATCCTTGTGACTGGCCCAACCGGCCATGCTTGGACGAAGACTTCCCTTTAGACAGATGTTTACCTGAAGAGGGGCACCCACTCTCACCAACCACTGGGACAGGCCGGGACTTTTTAGCCGGAGACTCAGCTGATGCTGAATGGCGATGATCTGCCGCTTGGGCTGGCCTCTCCGATGCCAAGCTACGCACCGAGCCCACCTACGAGGAAGGGTAGGTATCTTGATTCAGCCAGCACACCAACTGCCGATTGCGGTCCTTAAGTGTCTTTTGGGAGAACCCCTTACATATCTCACAAGATTCGGCCGAATGATGGGGGTACAGGCAATAAAGGCAGTCTATATGTCCGTCCCCCTCATACACTTTCTGCAGCCCGCAGGTCGCACAGGGCCGGAACAACGATTTTCCTGAAGACATCTTCTCCAATCGCACCAACACGTGTAGAAATTACAATGAACACGAGGTAATCCCAACCCTTTGGAGATGGTTGAAATCTGAAGGGAAGCCGCGGGGCGGGGCTATTTATACCCTACATCCTATTGGTGGTGGCTAAAGCACCCAAAAAGGATGTTGATAGGACACTGAAGTGTCAAAGTTTTCCATAGGAAAACGCTAAAGTAAAATGACCGAGGTTCCCAGCCTGACGATGGGGAATAGTCACAGCATGCGAATCCATGAAAGATCCAATGCTGGAAAACATTAACAACCGTACACAGTGGAATTCATACATACAATGTTATAATTTTGCATCTATAAAATCGATTTAGCAGTGGGTATTCATAAACTTAAATTTGTTCATAATGGCATGGTCGGGCTTATCAATGAGGATATGACGTCATACGGTGTACATGAAATCACCCTCAACGCTGCCAGAATGAAAAAAGACTGCAAACACAAACGCTGATCTGAATTGTGTTTGAAAGCACAGCAAAGGTTAAGCTGAAGAATGCATGGGGGAATAACTAGTTTACATATCAGAAATAAGATACAATACAGACATATGTCTACGAATACAGATCTGAGTACATTGCAATTACGCAGGCCGGCTTTGCAGCCAAAGATTTAGAAGAAGCCAGACACACAGTAAAGCAGAGTTAATAGAACACATGAAGAACTACTAATGCAGGACAGTGTCTCATCAAAAATGTTTGCTTCCTCTATTGTACCACTATTTACTTCAGTATCTGTCCTTGTTTTATCTCTGGACAGGGTCGGACTGGGCAGGAAATAGGCCCGGACAACCGAAAAATGGCCCAACCCTCGCCTCAAAAAAGTATCCCACCCCTTGCCCCAAAAATAGTGGCCCTCAAACCATCATCCGTGAATCGGGTCAATTCACGGCTTTACAGAACATGCTATTTATGGAGGGTTCATGTGTCTGTTACATTACAACACAACCCATAAAATAACATAACTTTGCATACAGTTCTGTGACAGGGCGCACAGCTCCCTGAGCCTCCATCCAGGACCATAACGAAAAGACGACCCAGGGCTACAGCCTCCCCAGCCCCCAAGCAACGCCCCCGCTCATGGGAACTCACAAGCTCAACCCAACCAGGCCCCATCAACAAACCTTGCACCCGAAGTGCCCCCGCCAGCACGTTCCTCAAAGCCGTCCTCAGAGTCAGTAACTAAACTAGAGTTGCAAACCGCTACTGGTGCAAAAAAATGTCTTAACCAGGGCATCCAACAGCCACTCAACCCATAAACATTCAGTGTGACCTGCTCTGAAGTCCTGTCAAAAACAAACACTGGCAAAGCTAATAGCCCTGACCTGTGCACAAGTGGCATTTCTCAGGCACTGCTATTATATGCCCAGGTACTCGCTCGCACCATTTTGCACCTGCTACCATGAATGGGCAGTTAATACCACTACGACCGCGCCTGGCAAGTGCCTTGGCCATGCCTACACAAAAGCCCAAACTGTTGGCATTGCCAGTGTTTTACAGAATGAGGCACAGGACTACCCCCATCTTTCAAAAGGCCTTTGAACATTTCACTCAAATCCAAGACTTAATACTTTACTGACTGAAACCCTTATGAATGCGATTAGCAACGGCATAAAACAATGTTAAAAATTCAAAGAAGCAACACCCGCGGGCCACAACCTAATGGCTTGAGAAATACCCATTGTTTGACAGATGACAAGAAAAGTGCATTATTTTTTCCACTCAATCAGCTTAATTTGAAGAGATTGGAGAGATTCTGCATGAATCATATCTTTAGTCTGAGTCATTATTTATTGTGGGTTGAAGGCTGCATACTAGGTTTAAGCTGTGCCCATAGTTTTCAATCAAAATACACAAAAGTTTCCATTATGTTTTGTTTTGATAAAATGATGTTTATGGATGTTCGTTCCCTTGCAAGGTTATTTCAGAAACCACCTATGTGTGGCTCTGAATCATGCCTGCAGGATGCAGATATACCAATAGCACTCAGCACAGCCTGCTGAATGCACATCACCTCGGAAAGCTGTCACCGATGCAGTTCTCTACACTAGAATCGGAAAAGGTTGTTTTGCTTTAAATCTGTCTAACAAATATTTGGGCAAAGTAAGGCTGTCAAAGCTGTTCCAGAATTCCGGCCTTATGGAATCCAAAATACTGCCAGGCGGTAACAAAGTCTCACTACAGACAGGATAGAAATGTGGTCCTTTCCTGCTTTGTGGAATTCCATTTTAAATGTATGTTTCGGTCACATCTGCTCTGCTGCATTGTATTACTCACATTTTGCCATAACACACGAACCAAGATCTCTCACCAAAGGCAAGAAGTGCACGAGTCAGTTAAAATACATAGTTCAAAATTAAATAAGCCAAATGTCTTTTTAAAAACACTGGGACGAGTGAAAGCCAGGCAGTGGGCAGGCTTGCGGTCGGTGCGCTTGGGGTTTCGGGGTGGGGGGAGACTGTTACCAGTGCCAGCTCTGGGGGAGGTGCAGGGGGGCGTGCTTGTTTTCCCTTTCAGAGAGGGATACGAGCGTGGGCTTGTTTTTTTTGGTCTAAGTGGCCCACTTTTTTGGGTCCAGTTTGAGAAGTTACTTCATACAGCTAGTAGTTTTGACCATGTTACTGAGTAAATATGCTTTAAAATGAATAATTTGCACAACCAGCATTGCTATGGCGGGCGAATGCGCCGCGGGACGCGGCCTGGCAGGCGCCGCCCCTTAGTGGGGGTTGCCGGGCCAGAGACTCCCCCTCTTTCCTTTCCTCCTCCGGCAGTCCCATGGGGGCGTGGGAGGAGGGGCCAACCCTCGACCACGGGGGGGGGGGGGCAGAGGGGGAGGGGGCCGCCCCGGAAGTGGCTGGGGAACATGGACTTGATTGGGGGAGGGAGGGTTGGTGGGAGCAGGAAGCTTGGGGGGGGGGGTGGGGGGGAGACCCTACAAAAGGGTAGGACCGTCACACGAGCGATCACTTCCCCCGGTTCCTGCTCCCGCCACGTGTGTTCCAAGAAGAAGCATTTCCCACCCGCCCTCCCTTTATGAAGAAATGTGATTTAATGAATTTTGTTTCCTTTCAGGTCGCCAGGCAGAGTTACATTGCGATCCCTGTAGCAAAGCGCTGTCAGGCCCATAGGGGAATGCACAGCCAACAGATTAGATCTTACAGTGCCCCAGGAGAACTAGACTCAGGGGAGGCCCTGGGAAAAAGGGGAGGGAGATAGGGGTCTTGGAAACCATTCCAAACCCAAAAGGAGAGGGGCGGGGGGGATCAAAAGAACGAAGCTCAAAAATACAACAAAGGTCTTCAAGGGAAGCCCGCCGGGGAGGGAAGGAATTAGAAGAGACTACCTACCCGGGCTCAGGTAACGTCAATAGTCAAAATTACAAGTGGGAGGCTTCACTGAAAGGGGGTGAGATGGGGGCAAGGGGGGGGGCATAAGATAGGGCAGCGAGAGGACCAAGAGGGGGTACAAGGGGGGGGCGACAATAGGCGACCAGGGTACGGGCCATTGGGGATGAGGGTCTCGAGTTGAGGCTGTGCTAGAGAAGAAGGTGGGACAGTGAGTCAAAGTAGTATGGGACACTAGTACATATGGACATCGCAGGACGATGACTTTTCAGGCAGGGAGAAAGTGGTGGGTCGGCACCGGAGGGCTGTGTCGGCCCGGTGTATGTATGGGGAGTATGAGTTGCATTGGGACACTGTCGGTGGTGTCTGTATAGGAATCTTGCAGTCGCAAGGCGCCAAGGGGTGGCCTGCGGTAGATAGAAGGGGACGTTGGGGACTCAGAGAGGGGAGGGGGCGGGCAGAGCTGCATTTGGGTCAACGGACCAAAGTCAAGAGGAGAACAAACGAAATGGATGGGGGCAAGTGGCAATCAACGACAGATGACCAAGGGGTAGAGAGAAGATAGACACGGCCGTGGTACCCCGGAGGCGTCCGTACGACGCCGACGGCGGGGGGGGGGGGGGGGGAGGTTCGACCCTAGGTAACCTCACACGGAGTAGAAGAACCAGTGGTGTGGTGAATTACGGATCGTATGTAAGATAACTCCAAGACTTTATGCAAAATAAAGCTGCTGTGGCATTAACACTTCCAATCGTACAATTTGTCTCCGCCTATTATTTCTTGCACACGGTTGCACACGGAATGCTGAGGAGGGAAGGCCGGCACGTCAGAAAGGGGGGGGGGGGGGAGTGGGCGAGGGGCAGGGGTGGATGTGCCGGCCCACACGACACCGGTCTAGGGGTTGGTTGGGTGTGCAGGAGGTGAATGGCGTTAGGATGCCCCTGCTAAGGGGCACGCATACCTGGTGTTGCTGCTTTGTAGCCGGCACGGCCCCTCGTGTCTGTTGCCTTCTTCAGTACCAGGCAGCTTCTTTCACCCTGCCGCAGCTGTCTCCTGCGCACAAACAGTCCGCGCGGACCTGGTGTCGTGTTGGTGAATTTGGGCTGCCATATGGCCGGAACCTCCCCTAGCAGGGGTTGTGCAACTTGTGTTGCGTGCTGTGGATATTCTCCGCCGTGTCCCCCTCCGCCCCAGCGCCAAAGGAAGAGAAGCAATTTGCACATTAAGTTGCAAATGCACACCTCCACGGCCACTTGAATTCACTGGGATCGGGCCGGGCTGAGAAAGCACCCCGCCCAGCCCGGCCACTCCCAGGGTTTTGTAAAAATTAAATAAACACTGCTGGCGCTGCCACGCCATGGTGTCCAGCAGTTGGCTAAGGGGTTGAGCACGGCCAGGCCAGCACACCCACGTGATGCGTTCATCAAAGAAAGTTAACACTTTTGTGTTAACTTTCTTTAATGAATGTATCTGCTGTGAGGCGCGAGCTGGCTGCTGAGCGGGCTGCCGCCCTCAGGCAAGCAAGTCAGCCCTGAGCACACCGGCCCACTTATAGTAGACCTGCCCCCAGGGCTCGGATCGGCCCGGCCACGGTTACCAACAACATTATCGAAGTCCCTGAATGCGAACACAGCTCCAGCAACCACTACGGATAACTATGAATGCCCCTGTCATGGATCCATTGCAGGGGAAGAGGAATTGGTGCTCTTGACGGCTCACACGTGTCAGGAACGAACAATAGGTGTGCCACTCAAATAATTCTGATAGTCCTGTCCCCAAACCTGCTGTGGGGGTAATAGAGTTGGCACCCAAGATGACTCTCCTCTCCCCAGTTCCCCCCCCCCCAGCCAGGAGCAAACATGTGAGCCAATAAACAGCCTGCAGGGGAAGAGGGTGCCATTGGGGGAAAGTATTCTCGGGGTTAAGGGAGCTGGAACTTTAGCGCAAAACATTCAATTTGTCAACACATTAACAGCATTATTTTCAGGCTATAATAGTCCTGTCATGCCCGTGGTCCATATAGACATATAGACAACAAAGCTGCAGAAGACCATCAGCGGGCTGCTATTGATGGCATCCCTTCCCCTCTTGGATACAGATTTAAATAAGGAGGGGCTAGCTATGAGCATTGAGCCTGGTCACTTTCAAAGTACTAGTTACAGCCACCCATCAATATCATCGGGCGCATCTATTCTGCACAGCTTTGATCCTCTCGCTAAAGGGAGTCCTGTGGTCAGTAGCTGCAAATGAAATCTAGTTTTACCTGAGCTAGCCGCCTTAAGATGTTATTTGCCCTCCGTGAAGTACTTGGCAGAGGGGAAGTTGTAGGAGTGCCATTAGGTAGCCGGGAGGTTGACCATGGGTCAGCTGATGTGGTGGAGCAGCAAGTTCATCCTCATCATGAAAACCCAGACTGCACCAGTATGGTTGGCCAGAAGCAAGATTCAGTGACACAGCAGGCCCCAGTTAATAACGTCTGTCCAGAACTTTAAAGGGCATTAGGTCCCTTGTAATTTGAGCTCCCATAGTCCCCATTTTAAAATCATTGAATAATGCAGCCCAACCACCACAACCAATGGCAGCCCAGAAGACAGACTATGCTTATAGTGGTGTTCGCAGGGACTATAACCAGGTTGTTAGGGCCGGTTGTCCATCTCTTAATACCGATTTCAATGATGTCCCCCATAGGGCCAGTAGACTTGAGTCAGCACAAAAGGCGCAGTGAGAAAGAGTCGTAAAGCAGGGTCCATGTATTTGCATCAAGTGCCCAAATTGGCCGCTGAATGTTTAGAATCTAAGGCTGCACTTATTAACAAAACCATTCATTGGCTTCGAGCAGTGCATGGCTGCTCATGTATAATTTGAGAGGACATCTCAAACTGCACTAGAATTCACTAAAAAGGGGAGAGTACTTTTGCCTTTTTGCGTATTGATTTCTGGGATTGGGGACTGGCAAAACAGTGGGATCAAAATCAGCCCATACGCCCAGCAGAACCACGACAATCCCCTTGGAATTAGCTTACCCCCCCCTCGGGTCTGTCTAGTGCCAACCCAGTCCCATTGTGGAAAATGTTACTGGGTAAATCATAAAACAATCAGGGGGCACTACATCCAAGGGGTCCCAAAGGGATTGTTTTCAAGGCATGGGCATTATGGTTAATTGGGGGTGACAAGGGAAATAACGCTGTAATTAACAATTTTGGGGAAGATTGTTGTTTTGTTTAGTATTTTGTATGTGTTAAGATGTACTTTCATGGCATTACGGCCGAATACTGTTATTCACTGACTGACAACCTACACAAGACTTTTAAAAGATTAATGTAATCCAAACTAGTTCTGGGTACTGCAAGAATTATTTTTCGGAGTGTCTTAGTACCATTGCATGGATTTATGTATATAAAAGATAAACACAGACGTATTGGCAGCATGTTGACCAATAAAAATGAATTCATGTTTTTCTAATTTTATATTGACAAATATTTTTGAAAACACTTTTCACAGTTTTATAGTTCAAGGGTACATTATAACGGTCTACAGACCAAGGAGAACATTCTGGTGGTTTATGGTTAGTGTAATGCCATGGTGGTTTTCTTTGTGGCCTACTCAGCTATAAGTAGGAGACAGGCTTGCCCCTTTTTAGTATTTGATCTGGCCTTCACAAACAGTTATCCAGATACAGAAACACAGATCTCCTCCTTCATCAGATGGGCTGCCATCCCCATCAAAACTTTAGTGGACACACACAGGGCTGACGTGGCCCTTAAGACAAAAAAGTAGGCTGGTAGTTACAATCCCTATGATGAATTGCTGGAACTCTGATGATTCAGGTGGATGGGGCGTGAAATTCTACATCTGAGGCGCCCAGGTACACCGACCACTCATCTAGATGGAGGGGTTGGAGAGCAGGGCCAGAGTCACCATCTTGGATTCTCCTCTCTTCAGGAACTTGTTAAGAAGGAGGAGACTGCCGTTTTGCTTGCTGCTTATGAAGTGCTTCAGGAAACAGCCCAATCATCATTTTTGGGGTGGGAATGGTTTATTGGCACCCTTGCGGAAAAGCACCATGCATATATTTCCTCAGAAGTAGATTACAGAAAAGTCTGACTCCGAGGAGAGCACTCCAAGAGAGGTGTACAATACCCCTGTCTCACAATCGGCAGGACTCCCACTGGACCGCGGTAAAGGTCACCAAAGATGTTTGATGCAAGCAATCCTTTTCACCACCGAGTCAAAAACAAAATCCACTTGATAAAAGAGGCGTTGGTGTGGTGGGACCCAATGGCATGTAGGTATTTGATTTGCTGTGAGAGAATCCCCAACCCCTACCAAGATGAAATCTATCTTGTTTAGTTTACATTCCCCCTCATGTAGGATTAAAAGAAAACAGAGCAGAACTGCTGGAGTTTCAGAGCTGGCATTGACACCACAAAGGTTTGACAAATTGCCTCACTCAAGTCAATTTTGCATCTTCACGGCCAAAAAAACTTTCCTTTTCAGGGCCATATCCAAACGCTTGTTTAGGACCTCAATAGAAAAGAAAGGCATGCATGTACATAAGAGCCGAAACACCAAAGCACCAGTTACCATGAACTTGCAGATACAGGGAGCAGTGCGAGCTCTGCCCCCCAGGTCTGTTTTAGAGCATCTTTTCATATTGGCCTTGGCAGAGAAGAGCAAAGCAATGTTTGTCAGGCATACGCTGGACAGCTTCTTCCAATACATGCCACAATTTATGGGATGTAAGCATGCTACAGAGACTAGCTACTCAGAGGCTCAAACAGTCATAAGCAAATACTGTCCTGCCCAAAGAAGGAAGTCTCTGACAGCCTATCTGGTGGCAGGGTCGGGAAGTCATTTGGACTGCACCAGGTGCTGCAAAATAACCATTAAGCTCTCAGGGGAAAGTCATAAGACTGGAGAACTGGACAACCTGGAGTGGGCCGTGCTTCCTAGCAACCTTCTAACAGATCGATGGGAAGCACATGGGCTGTTCCCACACAGCAATAACCGGCTCCTTTAAAGCGTCGATCCAAGGGACTTCAATCTTAGAGTCCAGAAAATGTGATTCCAGGATGTCAGTCTGTTTGATGGATTTCGCAGAAACTGGGGCTGATTGGCCAAGAGCGGCAGCAGACTTGCAAACCGTAACGTTAGAAGAGGACATATTTAGGGGTGTATTACAGCCTTCACAGTGAAAACAGTTCTGGGTATGTTTTCAGATGACTGGCCCAAACCAGCAGTGAAAGTTACATTCTTATTACCGAAAATGCTTTGCAAATATGCCAAGGCACTGGCGAAGTCACCCAGACTCAGCAACTGGTGGCCAAAGAATGACCTGGAACACGTACCAAAGTCACTGCACCTGAACAGCAGACCCAATGTCATAACCCATAGATGTGCAAAGGAGGGCTGATGCCCTAAATCACCTTGCCTAGCCTGGCGAAGAAGCATAGCAAGATAAGCAATCGGGTGAGACCATATGTCCAAGGAAGCAGCAGTGGACGAAGGTATTTTGTAGGAAAAGATTCTGCATGGACTGCTTAAAAGTATTCATCTCAGCGGGTGAAAAGGTTAATCAGGGAGGAGTACTTCCCTAAACAGGATTAAGATGGGGATCATGTCATCTAAATCTGTCTCGATTTGCACATCATGGAAAAGATGGACTATCTCATAATTTGGAGATAATTGATTTCAGAAGTCTTAGGATTCACTGAGAGACCTGGATATAGACCTCCTGTGCATATTCTAGGTCTTTGTAACCTCCCTGGCTTGTTTGACACTTGTTATGGTTCCATGTCATTTCCACAAAATAAATTACTTTGTTGTAATTTATTTTGTGGAAATTACTTCTAATTTTTTTACTTTACATTATGTAAATTTTTAAATGGGGTTTCTCCCACACCCCTAAACCCTCTGTTCCCCTTCACTACCACCCCTACCCCAAACCCCTCTGCTTTTACTCCTTAACTCACAATTATATATCATTTTTGAAGTAATTTCCACAAAGTAAATTACCACAAAGTAATTTACTTTGTGGAAACAGTAGACTGTCTTTATTGTGCTTCGTTCCAAAGCAATAAAAGGCAGCACTGGTGCAGGTCTCCGAATGCATAAATATCTTTCACAATGCTTAAGTCCCATTTGGAAGGGGAGGCGGAAGGGTGGGGGGGTGGGTTAATATTCTCCTGCACATGGGCGGAAGAATGTTTGGAGTACTCTACAGTGATCATAAAACGTGTTACCAAAGCTAGTTTAGGTGTTTTGGATTTGCTGATAACTAAAGGCTTGAAACCACAGTATAAGGAACAAGTTACTTACCTGTAACTGTTGTTCTCCAGCATGGGTCTGGCATGGATTCACATGCTCATGAATATTCCCCGTTGTCAGGCCGGGAATCCTCGGTATAGAAAAAATCAGTATCAGTTTCGTTTCTGATCTGTCTTTCTCAGTAGTAACCAATCACTGGTCTCTGGGTCATACTGCCCCCAGCCAATGACTGTCCTCTCCCTAAGCCCCACCCCTGGCAGCCATCCTCAGATTTGGTGGCACGTGAAGTGGCAGTATGACCAAGTGAAGAGCCGCAGAGGGGTAGGCGGGAGGGTTCGCATGTGAATCCATGCCAGACCCATGCTGGAGAACAACAGATACAGGTAAGTAACTTGTTCCTTCTCCAGCATGGGGTCTGGCATGGATTCACATTCTCATGAATATAAGAATACATAGCAGTATACACATGCACAACCACGGGAGGTGGCACAAGGCTCAATATCAAGCAATACAACAACTCAACATTAAGCAACTCTTACCTCCTCACCAGGCTCACCTTAGGCTAACAGGTTGCGCAGCACTGCCTGGCCGACTCTGGACTCCTACCTGGAAACCCGGTCGACGCAGTAGAAGCTCGTGAAGGTGTGCGTCGACCTCCACGTAGCAGCCCTGCAGATGTCGAGCAGGGGCACACCAGACAAGAACGCCGTAGTAGCAGCGATCGCTCTGGTCGAATGTGCTCTCGGAAGGCCGGGCAGCAGTCGGTTTGCCAACCGGTGACAGTGCATGATGCAGCCGGAGAGCCATCTGGAAATGGAAGTCTTCGAGAGAGCCTTCCCTTGATTCACAGGTCCAAAGTTCACAAACAGCTGTGATGTCTTCCGGAAATTCTTCGTGCGGTCCACGTAAAACTTCAGCGCTCTAGCTACATCTAGCGAGTGCAGAGTCCTCTCAGCCGGCGACAAAGGCGACGGGAAGAAAACTGGCAACACCAAGGGCTCATTGAGGTGGAAGTCCGACGGCACCTTGGGCATGAAGGAGGGGTGCGTCCTTAGCACCACCCTCGTGTCGTGAAAAGTCAAGTATGGAGGCTTGCAAGACAGGGCCTGGATCTCTCCCACTCGTCGTGCAGAGGTGATGGCCACGAGGAATGCTGTCTTCCACGACAGAAACGTCAACGGCACTGAATGCATAGGCTCGAATGGGGCCCCCATGAGCCTAGTTAGTACCACGTTGAGCACCCACGCCGGGGCAGGGGCCTTCACCGGCGGGAATGATCGGAACAGTCCTTTCATAAATTCCTTCACCAGACGATGAGACCACAAGGACGCCCGACCTGTAGTTCTGGTGTAACGTGAGACGGCAGCCAGATGTATCTTGATGGAAGCGTGAGATAGGCCAGCCTAGGCCAAAGACAGTAGGTATGACAATACTTGAGGGGCCGTAATCCGCAGAGGGTTAATCTTCTGTGCCCGGCACCAGACAGAGAACCTCTTCCATTTGTGTCCGTAGCACTTGAGAGTTGAGGATGCCCTGGCCTATGCAAGAACCTCTCTGCAGTTGGCCGGGATGTCGTATCCTCCAAACTCTAGTGCTGCAGGAGCCAGGCCTGCAAGTTCAGCGACTCTGGTTCGTGATGAAGAATGGCGCCTCCTTCTCTGGAGAGAAGATCCGCGTCCGTCGGTAGCTTGACTGGTGTGGACGCTGACAAGTCCAGAAGGTCCGGGAACCAGATTTGCCTCGGCCACGCCGGTGCGACGAGGATCATCCTGCACCGGGACCTCTTGAGCTGGTTGACGAGCCGGAGTAGCAACGGCAACGGCGGGAATGCATAAAGGAACAGGCCGTCCCAGGGGAACGAGAAAGCATCGCCCATGCTCCTCGGTTGAGGAAACCTGCTGGCGAACCTCCGGCACTTTGAGTTCGCCGCCATCGCAAAGAGATCGATCTGGGGTTCGCCCCATCGTCGGAAGAGTCGGTCCACTTGATCTTGGCGCAGTTCCCACTCGTGGCACGAGCGCAGCTCCCTGCTGAGTGAGTCAGCAATGGTGTTTTTTATCCCTGCCAGATGAAAGGGTACCAGAAACATCCCTTGTGTGATGGCCCAATGCCACAGATCCTGGGCTTCCTTGGACAGGGCAGGGGATCTGGTTGCGCCCTGCTTCCGAATGTAAAACATCGTGGTTGTGTTGTCGGTGAAAATCCTCACCACCTTGCCCTTGAGGGACGGAAGGAAGGACCCGAGGGCCCAGAACACTGCGCGGAGCTCCAAGATGTTGATGTGGAAAGTCTTCTCCTCCGAGCACCAAAGGCCTCTCTCGTGGAGGCCCCTGGTGTGCACTCCCCAACCTTCCAGGGAGGCATCCGTCATCACCGTCACCTGGTGGGCCGGGGCTAGGAAGCCTGTTCCCGCTGTCAGATGAGCGCGGACACCCCACCATCGTATCGCCTGACGGAACGTTTCGTCGAGCAAGATCCTGTCCTCGAAGCTGCCCGTCGTCTGGATCCAGTGGGCGTCGAGGAATTCTTGCAAGGGCCGCATCCGAAGTCTGCAATGGGGCACCAGATAAATACAGGAGGACATCATTCCGAGGAGGGACTTGATAGACCTCACTCTGGCCACGTCCGTGGCCAGTAGACGTTGCACCTTTCCTAGGATGGTCCTTATCCTTTCCTCCGACGGTGAGGCCCGCCGCGCCACTGTGTCGAGCTGTGCTCCCAGAAACAGGGCGACTCGCGACGGGACCAGGTGGGATTTTGGAAAGTTGGAGAACCCCAGGTCCGTGAGCAGCTGGACGGACTTCGCAGTGTGTTCCACGGCGAGCTCCCTTGTCCTTGCCCGTATGAGCCAGTCGTCCAGGTAGGGGTAGACGTGGATCCCCTGCAGGCGCAGCCGCACCGCCACCGGTGCTAGGCACTTGGTGAACAGCCTGGGCGCCGATTTTAATCCGAACGGGAGGGCCTTGAACTGGTAGTGCCGCCCTTTGACCACGAACCTGAGGAACTTTCGATGCCTCTTTAAAATAGGGATGTGGAAGTAAGCATCCTCCAAGTCCAACGACGAGAGGAAATCGCCCTCCTCCAGCTGTCCCAGCACGTGCTGGAGGGTGACCATCCGGAACTTCTGTGCCTTGATGTATTTGTTTAGTCGTCGCAGGTCCAGGATGGGACGCCGTCCTCCTGTCTTCTTCCTCACGGGGAAGTATCTTGAGTAAACTCCGGAGCCCCGAAGCCTCTTCGGGACGAGCTCGATGGCACCTTTTCTGAGCATCGCCCTTACTTCCAACAGCAGTTGAGGGACATGATTTTCCTTCCTGGTCATGGGAGGAATGCGGGGGCACTTCTTCTGGAACTCGAGGGCGTGCCCCAGGGCCTGGGCGTCCAGTACCCAACGGTCGGTGGAGATTGACTTCCACACGCCGACGAACTTCGTCAGCCGGCCTCCCACCGGGGTGCTTCAGCGGGGGCCCGACCCGACGGTCGGTTCAATCTTGCTTGTAGACCGCTCTGCCTCCTTGACCACCTTGACGACGACGGCGGGATCCACCTGACTTGCCGTGTCCCCTGTAGGCCTCCTGCGACGAAGACCTTGCCGCTTGACGGTAAGTAGAGGAGCTGCTGCCGGCTCCCTTGGAGGCACCCTGTCTGCCTCCGGAGCTCCGAAAGGACGGCCGTCGCTGTTGGAGCACACCCAGTGCACGGGCCGTCTCCATGTCCGTTTTGATCGCCTGAAGGGATTCATCAACTGCCTTGCCAAAAAGGTTGTTCCCATCGAAGGGCATGTCCAAAACCTTGGTCTGAACGTCCTGGCGGAAATCCGTCGCCCTGAGCCATCCTCGTCGTCTCAGGCAAACGCTGTTGCCCAACTGACGGAAACCGGTGTCGGCGATGTCCGTAGCCACCATAATGGCGTGGTCCGAGGCAATCTCACCTTCCTGCAAGATTTCCAGGGCCTCAGCCCTCTTGGCATCCGGAAGGAAGTACAACAGAGGGGCGATCTTGAAGCACAACTCCCTGTCGTAGCGGGCTACGATGGCCAGGGCGTTGGCCGCCTTGATGGTCGTCGCTGCAGATGAGATGACCCGTTGTCCCATCGCATCCAGTTTGCTACCCTCGCCGTCCGGAGGGGAGGTTGAGGCCGATGCCCCCCCGCTTTCTTCTTGGCCGCCGCTGAAACGACCGAGTCCGGGGTAGGTTGCGCCCTAAGGCACAAGGGGGCAGCGTCGAGGACCCGGTACTTCTTCTCGTACCGGTCCCTCTTCGCAGGAGCCGTGGCAGGGTTCTTGAGGAGGGCGAGCCCCTCATCCCAGATGTCATCAAGAAGCGGTACGGCGAGGACCGTCTTCCTTTTAGCCTTGCACCGCTGGTAAAGGAACCCCTCCTTCTTCTTTTCCTCGGGGCAGAGCTGGAAGAGCTCGGATGCCCTGGAGATCATTGCATGGAAGGATCCAATCTCGTCGGGCGGGGACGCCCGGGCAGGGGGCGACGGGGGACACGTCCCGTCGTCGCCTCTGTCGTCATCCGTACCCGTCGTAGTTGTGTCCATGCCTGTATCATCCCCGTGGGTAGTGGACCGGGGGAAGGCAGAGAAGGCCGCAGAGGCGGGAGAGGAGGCCTAGGATGTGTCGTCCTCCTCTTAAGCGGTGGGCTCCCTGAAGGTCCTGGCTCCGGATCCTCCGTCGGGTCTGGCTCAGGCTCCTCCGTCGGGGGAAGGGGCAACCTAGTCCTTATCTCCGAGCATAAGGACTGCATGGCTGACAAAATGGCCGCCGAGGTGTCCTGCGGCGTCGGAAACAACGGGAGCGAGGGCTCTTGAGGAGCCTCGTCTGCGTCACTGTCGCCCTCGTCGGGATCCCTCCCGATGGGCTGGGTCTCCTCCACGACTTGGATGAGCTCCTCTTCAGAGGTCGTGTCCGTATCCAAGACGGCCACCACCTCCTCCCCCCTTTTCCAACGAGGACTTCGTGGGGGTCTTCTCGATGGGCCTGAAAGACGACTCCCTCCGCGGTGGCAGGGAGACTCTGGTACCTGAGGATGCCTCCACTGGTGTAGCCTCCACAGGCTGAGCCAGGGCCGCGGCAACATCCTCAATCGAGGTCCTAGCAGGGTGAATCACGGCCAACGTCACCTTCTGTGCGCCTGGGGCCTTCACCTTCGGGGGAGGGTCCGAGCCTCGCTCCCCTTCTGCCGGAGTCTTCGAGATCGACCGGGGCCTCTCCAGAAGCTTCGCCCGGTTCTCGGACTTCCTCTTACCTGAGCCAGAGCATTGGCTCGTGTTCGATGGCGTCGGGGAGGGTGCGCACTGCCCGGCAGCCAAGGAGCCCGACCGTTCGGCGCTCCCGGTGCCCGCGGACTTGCAGTGCTTAGCCTTTTGTTGGGCCCCCGTCGCCGGAGCACCCTCACCAGACTTAGAAGACCGCTCGGACCTCTTCTTCTTCTCGCCTGGTAGGCTCTTACCCTCCAGCCAGTTGGCGAGACGGAGGTGGCGATCCTTCATGGTCCGCTCCGACATGTTTCCACAAAACGCGCAGTCCTTCTCCTTGTGCGTCTTGTCCTCATGGAGACAGTAGAGGCACAACGAATGCTCGTCCTCCTTGAAAACGTTCTGAAGCTGGCATCCATGGCAGGTCCTGAATAGCATCCCGGGCGTCGAGCTCCCTTTCTCCTGGGCCATGTCCGGGGTAGGCCTCGGAACTTCTGGAATCCTCCAAAAGCGTAACTCGACGCAATCTTCACCCTAGAGGGGCGTAGAAAACTCCGAAACGGATCCCCGCTGATCGGAAGTAGAAACGGTGGAGCTTGAGGCTCTTTTAACTGAAAAAATGAGAAAATCTCCTGAAAAAAGCGCAAAAATGCAGCAAAAGCTCGAGAGCAAAGCATGAGGGCTCCCAACTTGAACGTGCGGTAAAAATCTGAGGATGGCTGCCAGGGGTGGGGGCTTAGGGAGAGGGCAGTCATTGGCTGGGGGCAGTATGACCCAGAGACCAGTGATTGGTTACTACTGAGAAAGACAGATCAGAAACGAAACTGATACTGATTTTTTCTATACCGAGGATTCCCGGCCTGACGACGGGGAATATTCATGAGCATGTGAATCCATGCCAGACCCCATGCTGGCGAATGTTAATGACCTGGTTTGCTCAGATCAGCAAGAAAACAGATGTCATTTAACGTGTTGAAGTATTTAATTTTGAATTGATTAGAGCGCTCATCTAATCTTGCACAAGATGCTCGATTATGATCACAATAAATGATGCATCCTTCCTTAGAATGTACACATTGTTTGTTAATAAAGCGCTACTTCATGGCGTGACAAATTAAATAAATTGAGATTCAGCACAGCATATGGGCCAATTTATTCATGGCCATGTTCACGTTGTTTGAGGTGTGTAGACAAAAAACAGTATGGGGGCACGCATGTGCAGATTCTTATATCTACTAGCTGGGTCACATATACTGCTGGTGTCACCCATGAGTATGTCGTACTGACTGTTAAGGATTCAGTTGATGGTTATTTTTAGATTTGTTCTAAAATGAGAAAACAGTGGGAAAAAGGTATTCATTAGAATAATAGTTAAAAAGGGAACATACATAACACAGTAATGAAGATCACAGATATCTTTGAAAGACTTGGCCACTATTATTGAGATCTTTAAGAAATACATTTCATGCACCACATATAATAATCAATGAGCTTACCAGGTTTCTTTCCTAAGCTTCCTGTTTTCCCAGCAGCCTAGCGTTATTAAAAAAATATATAATTAATGATATGATACTTCCCTCTTTCAAATATCGAACAATACAATTGTTTTATGTTTTAGCAATTTGATATACAACTAGAAGAAAATATAGTTTGTCTCTGGTGTGCATTAATCTGTAGCATATTTCTTTTAAAACAGTTTTAATACATTGCGTAATCACTGTAGCACAAAAAATAACGTTTTGCAGTGTTAAACATACTCACACATGCCAATCGTCAAAAAAAGGAAAACAATAGATCTCATAAAATCAGGAAACAGAAGTATATCCAGGCAGTGCTGTGCTCTAAATTCTTCCTTAATGAGAATTTCCAGTCTAGTTAAACTTTTCCAGAAACATCAATGTAATATTTCACAAGCTACTTTCACAAGTAGCACAAGTGGGCAGTACAAACATGCTGATACAAGAAAGTCGTTTTTAAGGTGATGTTTATTCAAAGAACAGAAATGGAAGGAGGATTCTTCAATAACTAGTCATGAGCAAAGACGAGGTTTCTTTCTAAGTTCATGATATATGCTCGTCCTGTCCCCACTCCAATATCCAGCAGAACACAATGGCCTTTTGTTTGGAAGTGTGCAAGTCTCAGTGGTAAGGGCCCTCCCAGGGCTACAACACCTCAGGCTTGGCAGAATCTTAACTTCTCTTCCAGAAGTCTGAGATAAGGGGTGGATCCTCCTCAACACACAAGACGGTTCCCCCAGGGTTTCAGGGTCACGACTGGGTTGTTTGCTGTCATCGGACCACATCCCTGGTCCATATGACACTCCCATTCTTGTGAGACCAGCCTTAGCTCATCGTTCCCTCATACCTTGATCCCTCAACAGTTTCATATCTTCTCCTACCTCTAAAGTCTGCCCTCGACTGACCTTGTCTGCTGGAACCTCCCTGGCCTCTCTGGCTAGTAGGGGGGTGCCTGCTCTCCTCTCACCCCTGAGAAATGGGACATCTATTTTCCCATCTAGCTACAGCCTGTCCTTCTTAGATGGTAATGGCTCTTTCCTTCTCCAATTTCCTTGACAACTTATCTGCAGATACGTCCTGCAACCCCCTCAGTAACTCTCTCCAGATGGTACTGATGCATTTGACTCCCTCCAACATCAAAATGTCACCTCCAATCTCTTCTCTCTCAACCTTTAGCTCACCAATCTCCTCAAAGCACCTTCTTCCGGCACTTTCTTGAACACCCAAAACTCTTGTCTGAGTAACCTGACTTTCATAGTCTTGTCCCTCCTCCGCTTTGGTGGTGCTCAAGGGCATAGAGAGGCATCTGTGTAGTTTTGGTTGGACTTTATGTCTGTGATTGGGCCTTGTGGTATGTGGGCTGAAATAATTGATTGGCCTGTGCTTATATCAAAGCCTGCCCCATCTTGGATTCTGAAGCAGCCATGGACATGTGGGAGGTCTCCTTCCGTCCCTTTCGGATGCATCTGTTGGTATGTATTTTGGTCTTTAATATCGTGGAATGTTAATTTATGTTGTGAGGCAAGATAGAGATGGACAGCTTGTCTCTGTTCAAGTGTAAGGCAATCATTGCCTAATGGCATAGAAAGAGTGGGGCAGGATATATCAGAGCCTAAGCTCTGCGGTAATGGGTGAGGGATTGAGGGCGTGTTATCCATCTTTTGCTGTTCAGCAGCAGCCAAAACAAGATCATCCAAGGGCTCATAGGCTGAGATTGATGTGTCATTTTTTATTGTCTTTTTTAGTTTGTGAAATGTTCACATACTTCTTAATTACTGCCGAACTAGCTATCGCACTCTGTTTATTGGGGAGGGTAATAGCCTGTATACATTGCTTTGAACTTGAGGTAGTTTGGGGTCATATAGTGTATATGTTTCTTGTTTTCTTCTCATGCAGAGGGGGTTTCATATATTTTTGTTTGTTCATACTCGGAGTAAAAATAGTATACAACCGTTTTGTCGTTTTAGGCACAGCTTGTGAGGAACCAGTGGCTGCTAACGCTAAAGAAAGTGGAGCCCACTTGATACGGGTCCACAGCATCGACTTCACAAGGCCGGATTACCTGATCGAAGGAGGGCAAAACGCTTCCCTTCGACTTAACAATACTATCCATGCCTGCATTGAGCAAATCAGACAGAGCACATCATTGTGTGTGTGCTCTAACCAAGGCTGGCAATGATTGAGGGGACAACAAACCTGTCTTGACGGAAGTATCCAAATTCGTTGGCACCTCGCATTGTAGAAGTTGTGTAAAGAGGGATGTCTGATGGTACATTTTCTCATCCAATGTCTCAAACAGCTTGGTTAGTGAGATTAGTGCCGTATTCATGGCAGTCAAGGTAATATCTAGTAGTGGGGAGTGCACTGATTGACACTGGGAAATGGGTTGTCTTTGCGGGGCACCGACTATTTTGGGCCACGTGGGATGGAGTAAATGATATAGTTCAGTCATAAACAGGTATATCTTTATCATTTACAAGTTTATTGTTAACATCGGTTAACTGGGTATATGCAAGTGGCACCTGGGAGTCATTTGATTTATTAGGTATTCCTTCATCTGCAGTGAAGGAACAAGTTGAAATAGAACCTGGATCAGCAGATAAAATTGTTGGAGTATTTGAGTACCCTGCTGCCATCAACGAATCTGGTACGGTAATGAGACTCACACCGCTGGCCCCCCCGCACACGAAAGATGTACGGCCGAGGAGCTGAGCTAGATTCAATTGTGGAAACTTCACTTCTATTCTGCAAAGAATCTTTCACCTCTTCCGGATGGTAACATTCTTGGATTTCAACTGTGCGTGTTTTTTTGTTGTTGTAATGTTGACTCAGCTATAGACTATTTCTTCACCACCCTCGAAGTGGGGGCAGTTCTACGAGGTGTTTGCCTCAATTGCATCGTTAACGTAGCAATTTCTTTAAGCAGTGGCATAGCGGACTTAAGTGTATAAAGCCCCTTAGACATGGTTACATTGAATGATTACCCTATTAACCACAGAGCTAAATGCAACAGTAATTGCGAAGTTATGAAAATCAAAGCACTTGCCTACAGAACACCTACTTGGCAGAACGAAGATCACGGAAGCCGCTGCACAGGCAAGCAGCACTTCCAGATGTTAGTCAGAATCCTGTGCAGTTCCCTTGGGGAACACTGCAAGAAGATTAAGACTACAGGAGTAAGCAGTAAACCCAATTGGTAGCAGTCTGTACCACCCAGATTTACCTGGTAGCTGTGGCTGAGCAGTCAGACGTCGCTCAAGAAGAGTAGGGCAGTATACAAAGCATACACAATAGGGCTAAAAACACATTAGAGCAAGCAAACACTGACCAGAGCTTGGTATCAAAAGTATATATTTATTTAACACACACTTAAGGAAATACACTAATACTATAAATCAAAGCAAGTTCAAACACCATCAGAAAAGTATACACACCTCCCTTAAGAATTATTAGACAAGTCTAACTCAAAACATCACTATTTGTAAAAACAGATGCAAGCGCGTAACTTAGATGGCACTCCAATAATTAAGTTAAAGGGAGAGAAAAAGGCAGGTCATGGAAATAAAACAGTTCCCAACACTTTTCTAAGACCAAAACAAGTTAGTGAAGGCAGAGTCCACTGTAGAGCCAAAGTTCATAGGCCAGGCCCACTTTAAATGGAGCAAGGTGAAATGTGCCCAAGATCACATAGTTTAGGAATGCATTCAAGTCTTTGTAAAAATGTTCAAAAGAAGTTGGGTTGATTCAGAAGGTAAAGGGTCACCCTTTAGCAAACCGTAGAAAGGGAGGCCAGGTGGAACACAGTACCTTTAAAGGTGAGGAAGCTCCAGCGGTGGCAGTTGTTCCTGGCAGCGGGTGCAGTTCGTGGTTTCGCCAGGGGAAGAGAAGATCGCGTCGAGGAGGAAACTTGGAGTGGTTGCACTGCCCAGGGAAGAGACCAGCCACGGAGTTCTCTCGGTTAAAAGGTGCATTCCTTTTATTCACAGTCACAGTGGTGAAGCTTGGCTATCCAGCCGCCGGGGTGCTTGGCACTGGCGATTCGACCAAGAGACGTCCTGGAAGGCGAATGGCGAACTTGTTGATCCCACCAGCTCAGAGGAAGAAGACTCTTTCAGCAGAAGATCTTCTCTTGTCGATGGGAAAGTGGTGAAGTCGTTGCAGCAGGGCTCCACCGGTGGTGTCGTTGCAGATGGCTCAGCTTCTCCCCTCTTCGTATTTCATAGGTCCTGTGGTGACTTCTGAAGTTCCAGTCCCAAAAGCCCTGCTTTTATGCAGAAAAACCCCCATTCAACAGCCTAGCTGTCACTCAAACATGCTAAGTGGTGAGCCGGGCGGCTCACCACTGGGCCAATCAGAACAGCGTGCGACTTGGGTTGCTAAGGTAACGCAGTCCAGGGTGCCAATTCCCCCACCCACACATCCTGTGGAACCCAGACAGAGTGGCACCAGTTGGAGGGCTTCTGTGGAGAAGCCCGCCAAAAAGTGGAACAAAGGGCCCAACCTTGGTTGGAGTTAAGAGAGACGGACACAAACGCCATTTTGGAAAAGAGTTCTGGCGAAAAGACCCAACCAGTGATTTTATATTAAATAAATAAACCGGCAGTATCTTTAACATTGCACCAAAAAAGTGGTGCGTTTAAAATCAATGGGAAAATCCCATAGGAAATATTCTGGTGGAATATTTTGCGTGGTAACCACTGCCACCAGCCAGAAACTTGACAAGGGGGGGCTGGACAGTGCCCCCTTGGAAACAGACCCAGGGGCAATCTAATAAACCCCTTCCAGTACTTCTACAATATGGTGGTTTGTACTGGTTCTGTTCACAATTCTGGACTAATAAAGCCAGTGGTGACTTTGCATGCCCTGGGGACAGTAGTCAGTCCCAGGGTATGGAGTCTATGTTTGGGGGTCACTATGACACCCCTGTGCTACTGCACTGAGGGTGCTGTGTAACACACAAAAACAGATGATACCATATGGAGTAAAAGACCCCATAGCCCATAAGCACACCATAAGTCAAAGACATACCTAAAATCATGCCTAAGAGTGGGAGGAAAAGAGTCTCACTCTTAGCAGGAGAAACCCCCCCTCCCCAAAAATCCAGCAAAGCTGCTGGGGGACTCACTAGGTTTGGGAAATTAGCCTTATAAGAGAATTCTCCGTGCTGTTAGACCTCCAGACCGAAATGCTGTCCATTTTGGACAAAGGCAAATCAGGCCTGTTAATATTATTGGACCTCTCGGCAGCATTTGATTTGCTAGATCATACAAAACTCAGAGGCCCTTGAAAATTCAGGCAATTGCTCACCAGGGGCAATTGAATGGATAGCCTCATTCTTACAAAACAGGCAATCCAGGATTGTCTAGGGAGACAAAACGTCAAACACCAAACCGGTTAATTGCGGTGTCCCTCAAGGGGCCAGTTTTTCTCCTCTGCTTTTCAATCTTTACATGCGCTGCCTTTGCACCATACTATCCCAGATGGGTATATTCTTTACCAACTTTGCCGATGATACCCAACTAGTGTTTGAACTTAGTGGGGATTACAAAATGGACAGTGGCAAACTCTCATCCCTATACAACACCATAGAGTGTTGGATGAAAGAAAACTGGATGTGCTTAAATGGCTCCAAGACCGAGCTTATGATATTCGGCTACACACAGGCCAGAAAGAAATTGAGCCCATCTTACTCTTCATTCTTTATCAAAAATACCCAAATTCCAACACCAGAAAAAGTGAAGACCCTAGGAGTGTATCTTCAAGCTTCATTAGGCGCTGAAGCACACACAGCCTACCTAAAGAAAAACTGCCAGTACCAGCAAATACTTCTGAAAAAAACAGACCACTGTTAGATTCAAAAAAACAGCACGATCATCGCTAGAGCTACCATATTATTTAGATTAGATTATGGAAATTCCCTACTCTTAGGAGCTAACAGCAAATGTGTGAAAAAATGCCAAATAATCCAAAATAATGCATCAGAACGATCACAGGAAGATCTTGGAGAGAACATATCACCCGAGAATGGAAGGCTTTCCATTGGTTGGCTATGAAAGATAGAATTTCCTTCAAGTCTCTCACCATCGTTCATCGCTGCCTATATGGCAAACCCCCAGTCTAAAATTCAAGTGGTACGAGCCACCTAGGCGGCTCAGATCCTCCAACACAGGTCAATTGCAAACCACCAAAACGAACAAGCAGCACGACCTTGGCAAGGCCTTCCCGACCTTAAGTATCAAAAAATTGAACAAACTTCCCACCTCACTGAAGCTCGAATCCAATTACATCCTCTTCAGGAAAAAATTGAAAACATTACTTTTCAAATGAATCCTGGTAGTTGAACTAACCGAGTATGAGACAACTTTGGCCACCCGATATCTTGTCCAGTCTTAATTTTCTGTTGTCCTGTCTTTTCGGAAGCGCTCTGATGCCCGCAGGCTTTAGCGCTATACAAATAAATAAATAATAAATAAAACACGGAGCACATGTGCGGATGTAAGCGCCTGCTGCTAAACTAGGTGCCTGGATAATAGGGGGTGAAGTTAGTCGCTCTGTGCAATACAACTTCTGCAAATTTGCATGCAAAATCTAAAATTGAAAAGTAAAGAAGTTGTGATTAGTTATGATTTAAGTCCATTGTTAATAGGAGTTTGTGGTCATAAATTGGGGCTCCAGTAAGACTCTTGAGCGTTCCACGAAGCAAAGCTTCCAGGAGTGTCGAGACAGCAAGGTCTCCATGCAGCTAAGCAGTCTGATACAATGTTAAAAAAAGAAATTGTTTTTGTAAATTTGTTTTAAAAATATCGCTATTCCACTGTCTGGTAAACTTTGCCATGAACGTACTTCTTTTTTCTTTTAAGGAAAAAACACTGCCGCGTGCATGATAGCATAGACATGAGCAGATCCATTTTATTCTTCATCCAAGAGAAACTTTGTTGGTATTATTAAATATATAGAATTTCCTTTGTTGAAAACCTGCCTCGCTGCTCTTGTGTCTAATCTGTAAAAGCTTTAACATTACAGGAGCAGGTTCAGTCCGAGTCGACTTTATATTTTTGTTTGCCCTTTCTTTTCTTCCAGTGATGTTAAAGTCTCTCAATATTTAGCCTTATAGTTGTAATGTACATAAGAATATTAGTTTGATATTGAAATGTTATATATTCCTCATAAACCAGCATGGAGATTGGCCATGCCTGGTTTGAAATTCCTGCAGCAGTGTCACCATATAAAATGGAGACGCTGGGAAACCGAGCCCTGGACGCGATTGGGGACAGTACAAAGGGAAACGCATCACTGGAAAGGGTTGAAGAATAGCCCTGACTTATTTTAGAATAAGCAATGTTTGAAGTGAAAGAAAAGATGAACGGGTGCTTCAGTAAAGACATTTGTGATTCCTAAATAAGTCGCAAGGCTATCCTTTTTTAAAATAAAACAAATGAAGGCCAGATGTTGTCAAGTGCCCTTTCAAAACAGTTCTCTATCTACACATTATCCAAAGTCACTTCTGAAGGGTAACCTAAGAATCCTGCCCTATTATGCTTGGTCCCTTAAGCTATTATGGGGTCCTTTACCCTGGCCAAAATTTAAGAATGCTTTTCAGGGGAGGCACTGGGGCCATCTTTTGGCTATGTGCCAGTGTCTAACCTTGCTCTAGAATAAACTTGAAGCTCTCCAGTGATGCTTTATCCAGCACAGGCTTTGCAGAAGAGTAATCCCTCATTGTGATTGTTTTGCTTTCTGATGGGATGAGCATCCAGGATGGCTGGATCCTGTTTTTAAAACTGTATACCAACGCACAGGAGAAATTACATTTTACTCCCAAGGCATGGCTCCAGTTGACTTCAAGAATGTTTTGCCCTCAGCTCTAGCATCTCAACTATTGCAATATGGACTGGGAAGCAGGTTTTCAATTAGTCTACATTGCTATAAACTGCCAGTAAAGTGGGTCTGCTTTCTATGCTTCAGATAAAAATGTTATATGTCAGTAAAAGACACAAATACTTCTGCTTTGCTGCTTAAGTCATCGGATGCATATGTGAAACTATGCTGAATTGTTTACATTTTGGAAGAAGGAGACAGACACACAGGATGCATGTTTCTGGCTATAGACTTTTTAGTAAGAAAAAAGAAAACCCTGCCTGACTCTAGTTCTAAGAGGGGTTTCCCTGCCTCAAGCAATATAAAGGAATATAAAGGAATATGTCAGGATGTCAGTCTAAAGCAAAAGGTGCATCAGCCTGTATCCAAAAACCCATTTCTGACCCTTACACTATACACTCAACTAAGAAAAAGGGGTGGCCTTAATCCAGAAGAATGGTTTATTTCTCCTGAATGATAGCCGAAAGTTCACTTCTGGGCGATACAAACGAAACGTTCTTCTTAAGGGATGCAAATCATAAGTCTTAAAAAAGATTCCTGTAGTGAGTTTCAGATAAGGCATATAGAACAAAAACTTTCGTGCCTTCACAGTGTTCGGGGATGACTCTCTACCCCAGACCTTTATTAGGTCTCTCAGTTTTCCCAGTGTCAGGACAAGTGTCTTTCTTCCCCTGGTCTTTATCAGATTCTGGTCTGGATTCCCTCCTCGTTGCTCCTTTTACAGTGTCCACAAACACCAGGGGGTAGGTCTCCCTTCCCCTGGTCTTTCTCCAGCCTTTACAGTGCAAAAAGAGTGACCCTCTTCCCTTGGTTCTTTCCACAATGTTCATAAACACCTGGGGGCATGTCTTCTTTCCCCTGGTCTTTCTCCAATGTTTACCATGTTCACAGCGTACCTGGTTCTCTATCCTGCCAGGCACTGTGATTATGACAAATGTTTTTGAATGCAATTAGTTATTGGGTGTGGATCCCAATCCCTTCTTGATTCTCAATGGTTGCATCCAGTTCACTATCCTGCCAGGTTTTCTTTTTGTACGGTCCCAGTCCCTTGTGGTATTGCCTTCTTTCTCTCTGGTCCCAGTCCACTTTCGTTTCTTTCTCCCGGGTCTCAGACCCCTTTGGTTCCTTTCTTTCTAGTCCCAGACCCCGTTGGTTTCTTTCTTTAGTCATCTAAGCAGTCCTGGTCTCACAAGCTGCCAGGGACTGCCACGAAGATGGCTCCGGAGGCCTCTCCTTATTGGATGCGGGTCCCCGATCCTTTCCCCACTGCGATATAGTCTCTTGCCAGCCTCCCGGTTTCCCAACCTTCCTCCGGTTGCTCACTGGTCTTTGTCGGCTGTTTCTTGGTCTCTCGCCCCCGTTCGGAGACCACTTCCTGCACCCGAGCTCTGCGTGCCCGAGCTCTGTGGCAGCTCCAGAGCCGTTTCCTGCTTTCGGCATTACGACCTAGGTGGACCACGCTGACCAGCTTCCTCGATCAGCTAGTGCTTTGTCTTCCTGCTTCCAGACATGGTCTCACCAGGTGGAGCTCTTCGGGACGTCTTTGCCGATGGGTAAGCTTCCAGTCCATGTTTGGCTCCCGACGGCGGGCTCCGCATCTCCCGGTTCCCCAGGGAAGATCTCTCTGTGTTTGAATTTCCCTCTTCTATTTCGGCTGTGCCTTGGCCAATAGGAATTCAATAAAGACTAGACTGCTCAGTATGGATCACAGTGGTACACTCAATGCTTCCGCACTTCCTCCTCATCACAATACTGATTTTGCTGTTCCCCTGTGAGTCAATGGAGTTCTTCTTCGTCTCAGTACTGGATAAGGAGTCTCCACTTTGCCTTGGACCAGCAGGGACTTTTGATTTGTTTTCGCGACTAGAAGGACTTCCGGGAAGCGGCCTTGGAGGACTTCCAGACGGAGCAGGGCCCGGTGTAGGCGGCAATCTTGGCTGAATTTCTGATACCAGCATGTGCAGCGTGGTCAGAATGTCCAACAAAATGTCCCTGGGTTGAAGTGTAGAAGAAGGGGGAGGCTCCGGGATGGTATGCCCCTTCTGGCGAAGAAGGCGATAGGGTTCGCCCCACGGTAACTCATCTTCCCACAAGGGTCCCTTGCCGCCTTTGTGGCATGAATAATAGCCCTCGGGCAGGTCGTCCCCCCTCATTGGAGCTACTACAGACGTGCCCCTTCACACTGTTCAGCTGCTCCTTCTGTAACCTTCCTAGTGGTTGTTGGAGCCCTACTCCCTCCCCTCGCCTGAAACCTCTGGCGGGAGGAGGCTAATGTCCCATTCCCTGAGGTCTTCACTGAAGCTGTGGCTGTTACCTCACGCTGTTCCAGTAAGGACCCCCCGCAGAGTAGCCGTCGCTGCGACTGTGGGCACGACCTTCGTGGTCTGCCCTCCTTTTCAAGAAGTAGTGGTTGTCAATCAGGCTGTCGACAGGGTAGAAACTGCCAACCTCTGCTATGTGGCAGTTGATGACGTAGTTGATGATGGTGTTGTCTTGGCTGGTTGAGACGCCGATGGAAGCAGAGAAGAGCTCACTTTGGGTTTCTCCATCGTCTTGTCTGCCGATGGCAAGCAGATTTTCAAAGGGGTTAAGGACTTTTTCAGTGCGCAATCTTTGCCAGCATGCTCAGCGTGTATGTGGTCAGTGATGATGACCATAGTTTCCCGAGCGGGGACCCGCTGCAGCAGCGAGCCCAGTTGGATCTGTGGTGACCAGTTTTGCCTTCTTTTGGACCCCCACAGATCGTGAAGAGTTGGATCGTTGGACCTCTGGCCCTGGGGGAAGCATGATCATGCCCGGAGGCAGCATCAAAGGCCTTACCCGACTTTAACCACACCGCCAGCCTACTGTAGAAGTCCTTTTTGGTCTTTTTTGAAAACCCAAGGCAGACATTGCATCCCACCCCATCATGGTCCAAATGCAGGCAGTAAAGACAACTGTGGTGTCGATCCTCGACGAAAACGTTCCTTAGTCCACAATTCGCACAGTTTGAAGAGGCATCTCATCTCCTCAGTCATGGTTAAAAGGGCGCAAAGTAGGCCCAAGTCTGGGCCTTCTGAAGAAAGATCTTCAATGTAGTTTGAACTTCACTGACAGCGGATGCCCGCTGTCAGTAGTCGCCCTCCGGTCGAACGATAAATCCAAAAATCATCAAAACCTACAAATTGTACTCAAAAAAACCTCTAAATATTTGGAAAAAAGCTCAAAGAGCACTAAGGGGACTCCCAACATTGAAGTATAGAGTAAAAAACTGAAGATGGCCACCAAGGGTGGAGCTTAAGGAGAAGACGGTCACTGGATGGGGGCAGTATGACCCAGAGGAAAGTGATTGGTTAAGAGGAGGAATACAGTTTTAAAGCAAAAGCTAAACTTTCTTTACCAAAGATTTTCAGCCTGACAGAATATTCATGAGCATGTGAATCCATGGCAGACCCCATGCTGCAGGAGATGGATCTCCTCTTGCCGGCCTGTACTTGCCCGTAAAGTTCGAGTTGACCAGGCGAATGGAGCGGGATGTTGCCACAAGGAGGCTAAGGGGGCTGCAATAGCCAGATTGAGTGGCATGTTATGCTACATCACAGGACCTTCATCTAAGATGTCTGTCAATTCATAGCCCTGAAGAGGACTTCAAACCTAGGGTGTCTACTAACCTTTCTACTAAGGCTGAGGTTTAGACATCTGGAGACGTGTCCAGGCCGCTGGCATCGAGTAATCCTTGGGCCAATGTCAACAGGTCTGCTTCGCCGTAAAAATAAATAAATCGACACCTCTCAACCCTGTATATGTGGGATTGAGGTCTCCCTGGTCGGCGCCGAAAGTCGATGCCATGGACTGAAAGAATCTGGACCTGGAGAGCAGGATGAAAGATGCAGCAGCCTGTGTTTTAAACATGTCTAACATTTCTTTTTGAAATGTTTCCACTCTGAGTGGTCGGCCCAGCCGAGTGCTAAAGCTCCAGATGACGAGCTGGACTTGTGTCGGTGGCGCCTCTTTCTTAAACTATGAAATGAGGAAGAGTGGCTCCTTGAGTGTGACTGCTTCTCGTCTTTCCGCTGATGCTTTTCCCTCTCCTTTTCGGGGGTGGGCCCTTCCATCCCGGCCTCAGAGGACCGGATGAGCGACCGCGCTGGGGATTTTTGGGATGATCGTCCCAGAGCAAGTTTGGCAGCCTTCTCACAAAAGGATTTCGGATGAATTTAGGAGCACGACGGACATCGCTCTGTGTAGTGATCCGTACCCAGACAACACAGACAAATGTTGTGCGGGTCGGTCACTGAGATTTTGGAACGACAGTGGGTGCGCCTTTAAAAGGCTGAAATCGGGGGAGTGGACACCGTGGTCTTATGAAAACATGTGATGAATTTTAGTAAAAAACGCAGAGTCGAAGACTCAATGTCGTGCTCCTGAAGCAGTGTGCGAGCGCGTGGAAAAAAGGAACCGAGGTATGGGGCATAGTGATGTGGTATAATATAGGGAACTTGATGTCACGCCCGGAGCCGATGATTGAGCAACGAGCAAGGCGGATCGACGGCTGAGTCGAGGTCGACTACACCTAATGTCGAAAGGTTTCTGAGCAGCAGAGCTAGACGAGGATATCTATCAGATCAGGAATCTGTGGGAGAATCCATTAAATGACATAACTGGATGCACTTAACAATCCATTTTAAATAGCAGATTTAGAGACTGGTTAGCCTTCTCTTCCTGCAGCTAGACAAACAAAGAATTTATCCGTTTTCTTAAACGGCTTTGCGTGGTTAGACAACACATTACTGTTTTGCCGACGTCTAGTGTATGGAGGCTTCTTACTGCCGAACTGTGCGGGTTTTGGAAGAAAGCTAGAAGTTCTATAGATTGACATGATATTTTTAAATGAATTTAGGAGAAAAACATGGATGTGTACGAAACACTACTTTGTCCTTGTGATGAATAACAAACGGATGTTGAACTGAAAGACCTTGCAGTTCACTGACCCTCCTTAATGAGGTGATGGCTACAAGAACAGCAGTCTTATTAGTGAGATGTTAAAGACTGGTTTTATGCATTGCCTCAAAAGGGAGTCCCATGAGTTTGGCAAGGACAACATTCAAGTCCCATCTAGGAGTTGGATTTGAAATTGGGGGATATAGTCTTATCTGGCGGGCAAATTGACATTTTTAACAGGTATGAGAACTATGTTTGACATGCCCACATTGGCGCCATGAGTATCATCTTGACATGTTCGATTTGTGGATTATTTTGTTTAGAAGTGGTGTTGGGCGGGGGAAGCGAACACAAATTTCCCTGACCAATTCATCCACAGTACATACCTCTTGGACCTTGTGTGGGGATAGCTGGATGTGTAGTCTTGGCATTGTGCGTCCTGTGTTGGGAAAAGATCTATGTCTGGAAAGCCCCAGTGTTCAAAGACGTTGTGTAGACCGTCTTTGGGCAAATGCCATTCGTGCTCAGAGGGAAGTTTCATGTTTCTGCTCAGCAAGTCTGCTAGACAGTTGTGTGCCCCTGCAACATGTGACAGGAGAAACATGTGTTTGAAGGCCCAATTCCAGATGTTCTGGGCTGGTTTCGTCAGACCTGGAAAGTGTGTGCCGCCTTGTCTGTTTATATAATACATGGCTGTAGTGCTATCAGGACTAGGACTGTTTTCCCTGCAAGTTGATGTTGAAAAGCTTGTAAAAGCTTTGACTACTACTATTAGCTCAAGCAGGTTGATATGTTTGCTTAACATTGCTTGCGTCCACACGCTGTGCGTGGTTTGATGGAGAAAGTGCACGCTCCACCTGACAGTGATGCGTCCGAGTGGCTGCTACTGCTGAACTGTTAAATGATTTGCCCTTTAAAAGGTTTTTTCTTTTGTATACCACTGCAGTGATTGAACGAGAGGTTTGCAAAACCACCACTAGATCGCCCCCATAGACCGTTTGCTTGCAACCATTGCCACTCTGCATAGGATGCATGCGCCTTCCTGCATGTGGTACAAGATATTGGAGAATGTAAGGTTGAGCTCAGTTTTGCTGTGCTTGGGTATAGGAATATTCGATGATATGCCGCTATGTTGGGTGCAAGCGGGCTGCCCCACAACCCACAAAATGAAAATTGTAAACTAGTTATTGACCCATTCCACATGCACATAAATCAGTATGTTATAGAATGGTTATCATTGGTTCGTGAGTAGTCAAGAATGGCAATCTTGATTTCTATAATCTTGAAAAATAAAGGAGGTTTTTAGGGTTCATGAGTTTTAGTCCTAAATGTGGGTTTTTAATGGCAATGAATGTTCATTGTGTATCCCAATTGCCCTTAAGCCAACGGGTTTAAACCTTTGCTAGGTTTTTCTCAAGGCTGGCTGCTACTACTATAATATGAGTAGCAGTGGAAGCTCCCTTTGCAGAGCTTCACTATGACCCTCTCGTCCAAGTTAACACACCTTGATCATGTGTACTTGCTTGTGCTCAAAAAGCATGGGCTCGTCCAACACGTTGGATATACGTGTCAGTGTATTTCACTCTTGATAACGTACAAACTAGCGATCGCAGGTATCAAGGTTAGAGCAAAGCAGTTTTACCTTTAACTATTTTACTACGTACTGTGGTTTTCTTAAATCAACTACAAACATAACCTTAACTTAGCTATTATCAAATACTATTTTCTATAAATTGTGGATGCTGAAGCAACACTCGCTGGTGCCTGTGATTTAGTCGACATAGTTAACAGTGGGGCCATCACTTTAGCTGCCAAGAAAGCTTTTGACGAAAAATCGAATGGTACTTCTCATTCTGAACCATCCGCAAGTGCTGTCAGGAGTGAAAACAAAGGGTCAGGGTCTACTCCAGTACCCACCCCTCATTATCAAGCCAGAATAAATATAACAGACAATTAGCCCAATTAATGCTACCATAGCCTTCTGGTCAACAATACCCACTTCGAGGAAACCGCTCTTGTATACCAAAGAACATAACATCAACTAGTTAGCAACCAAAACAGGGAGCGGGGAGCGAAAAAGACATAAGAAAAAGAAAATCGAGAAATGCCTCCAATTGAGACAGTTCCTACTAAAATGAGGGTAAAGATTAACTATTTCCCCAAGGGAACTTCGAGTATCTCGATGAAAGAGAATGAAGTAGAAAAAACACAATTTCTGCATACAACAAGTGAAAACGGTGCTTTGACTGATGAAGAGTTAAAACTAGCTGCCCGAGTGGTTGAACAAGAAGTTAATGTTTTGCTTCCCTGTGTAACAAGCAAATTAATAGAGAATGTGATTAACCTCCCTAGGGAGACATACTAAGAGGATCCCCTCCGTAGTTAGAAGGATCAACAAATCCAAAATCCCAAGAATGTGACCATATTCGCCCAAAGTAATGGTCCAGCACAATTAACTATAATGTCACCTTCTATACATGACACCATGGACAGTGTGGCTATGACTGAAATTATAAATAGTGAAGTAAATAGTAAAACTAACAACAAAGACAACATTTCACTAATCCCACAGTTACTAGATACTCGTGAAGTAGCTGGCAACGATGTGAATGATGGTAGTGCTTCTGACAATTTTGATCCAACAACTAAAACACATCCGTTAGGATCTCCGGTAAAGTGAATGGCGGAACAACAGACTACAACAGTGTAGCCGGCATCGCCTTAGAAGCAATGTTTGAAATAGTGGAAAATCTATTGTATAAGCTTAATGAAAAAGTGAAAGTTTAGAAAAGAAAATAGATGTGCAATCACTACTGTTACACAAAAGTATCAACCATTTGAGACATTTGATTTAAAGATGTTGCATCCAAAACAGAAGTACCCGCGATTGAAATAGACCCAGTTCCAAAAGGGACTCTATCCTAAAAAGTTTGTCAAAAATTGAAACTTAACCAAAGACTAAATAAAAGTGCTATCCCAAGCATGCATGTATTCGACAAAAAAAGAAAATGGTCGTATACTTAGACAACCCCAATGAGTTGATTTTGATACCAATAAATGAGAATAGTGAACTTATAGAAGCAGATCATTGTAAAAGTAATGAGGAGACAAACAAGAGTTACCCACAAGAAGCACCCACTAATATTTTTTTTTTTTGGTAAGATCTTTTTATTAGATTTCCAACAAAACACAGTTCCATCACATAGGTTTCAACAAAATACTACAATAAAAGCCAATGCAACAACAATACCTTATCAATAACACCAATAATCAATATCTAGAACAGAAAAGGGAGAACAAAAAATAAATAAAGGGGAAAAAATTGTCCTCTCACTCCTCTCTCCCACCTCCCAACCATCTCTGTACTGCAGCATACATATAAGGCATTGAACAGTCCCCATAATGAAAGATAATCTCCCTCTTTACCTTTATCCTTCATTGAGGTCTTTTCATACTTTGATAAAATCTGTAAATCCACCAACCAGTCCTCAACAGTAGGTTTCTTCCTAGTCTCCCACAGCCTAAGGATCAGCTTAATCGCCACCATCACAGCTCTATCAATCCAGATATTATGTTTTCTGGTGTTTACACACCTCTCTTTATGTAGAAGCAAGATTGTAGACGATGCCGATCTTTGCCCGACTATACCAAAAAACATATCAATCCTATCAACTATTTCCTTCCAAAAATCCTGCACTCTCGAGCAGTCTCAAAGTAGATGTAAAAGGGTACCTCTATCACTTCCACAACTCCAGCACAATTCATATGTCCTCAACTTCAATTTGAACATCCTAACTGGTGTCCAATAAACCCTACCAACTATTTTCAGTCTAATGAAACGCAAATTCATATCTTTTCCCAAATTCATGCTTACTCTAAGAACATCTCTCCAATCATCTTCCGAAATGACCACAGACATCACCCGACCATGCATCATTTAACTCATTAGAAGCTACAATATGTTCTATCTCCATGGACATGGAATGCATATTAGGTACGCACATTGTACTCCTGCCCAATCAACAGTTTACAAATCTCTGGTTTCTCCCCAAATGAGTCACCAGCCATACTCTTCGGTTAAGTAGAGAAATCAAATCTAGATATTTACTCCGTTCTCCATTTCCTAAAATATACTTACTTTGCAATTCTTTAAATTGCAGCAGTCTATTTCCATCCAGCACATCCCTTAGATTCAAAAGGAACAAGTTACTTACCTGTAACTGTTGTTCTCCAGCATGGGTCTGGCATGGATTCACATGCTCATGAATATTCCCCGTCAGGCCGGGAATCTTCGGTATAGAAAAGATCAGTATCAGTTTCGTTTCTGATCTGTCTTTCTCAGTAGTAACCAATCACTGGTCTCTGGGTCATACTGCCCCCAGCCAATGACTGCCCTCTCCCTAAGCCCCGCCACCGGCAGCCATCCTCAGATTTGGTAGCACGTGAAGTGGCAGTATGACCAAGTGAAGAGCCGCAGAGGGGTAGGCGGGAGGGTTCGCATGTGAATCCATGCCACACCCATGCTGGAGAACAACAGTTACAGGTAAGTAACTTGTTCCTTCTCCAGCATGGGGTCTGGCATGGATTCACATGCTCATGAATATAAGAATGCATAGCAGTATACACATGCACAACCACAGGAGGTGGCACAAGGCTCAATATCAAGCAATACAACAACTCAACATTAAGCAACTCTTACCTCCTCATCAGGCTCACCTTAGGCGAACAGGTTGCGCAGCACTGCCTGGCCGACTCTGCACTCCTCCCTGGAATCCCGGTCGACGCAGTAGAAGCTCGTGAAGGTGTGCGTCGACCTCCACGTAGTAGACCTGCAGATGTCGAGCAGGGGCACACCAGACAGGAACGCCGTAGTAGCAGCGATCGCTCTGGTCGAATGGGCTCTCGGACGGCCTGGCAACGGTCGGTTTGCCAACCGGTGACAGTGCATGATGCAGCCGGAGAGCCATCTGGAAATGGAAGTCTTCGAGAGAGCCTTCCCTTGATTCACAGGTCCAAAGTTCACAAACAGCTGCGATGTCTTCCGAAAACTCTTCGTGCGGTCCACGTAGAACTTCAGCGCTCTAGCTACATCCAGCGAGTGCAGAGTCCTCTCAGCCAGCGACGAAGGCGACAGAAAGAAAACTGGCAACACCAAGGGCTCGTTGAGGTGGAAGTCAGACGGCACCTTGGGCATGAAGGAGGGGTGCGTCCTTAGCACCACCCTCGTGTCGTGAAAAGTCAAGTATGGAGGCTTGCAAGACAGGGCCTGGATCTCTCCCACTCCTTGTGCAGAGGTGATGACCACGAGGAATGCTGTCTTCCACGACAGAAACTTCAACGGCACTGAATGTATAGGCTCGAATGGGGCCCCCATGAGCCTAGTCAGCACCACGTTGAGCTCCCACGTTGATCGGAACAGTCCTTTCCTTCACCAGTCGATGACACCACAAGGACGCCCGTCCTGTAGTTCTGGTGTAACGTGAGACGGCAGCCAGATGTACCTTGATGGAAGCGTGAGGGAGGCCAGCCTTGGCCAAGGACAATAGGTACGGCAATACTTGAGGGGCCGTAATCCGCAGAGGGTTAATCTTCTGTGCACGGCACCAGACAGAGAACCTCTTCCATTTGTGTCCGTAGCACTTGAGAGTTGAGGATGCCCTGGCCTTCGCAAGAACCTCTCTGCAGTCGGCCGGGATGTCGTATCCTCCAAACTCTAGTGCTGCAGGAGCCAGGCCTGCAGGTTCAGCGACTCTGGTTCGTGATGAAGAATGGCGCCTCCTTCTCTGGAGAGAAGATCCGCGTGCGTCGGCAGCTTGACTGGTGTGGACGCTGACAAGTCCAGAAGGTCCGGGAACCAGATTTGCCTCGGCCACGCCGGTGCAACGAGGATCATCCTGCACTGGGACCTCTTGAGCTGGTTGACGAGCCAGAGTAGCAACGGCAACGGTGGGAACGCATAAAGCAACAGGCCGTCCGAAGGGAACGAGAAAGCATCGCCCATGCTCCTCGGTTGGGGAAACCTGCTGGCGAACCTCCGGCACTTGGAGTTAGCCGCCGTCGCGAAGAGATCGATCTGGGGTTCGCCCCATCGTCGGAAGAGTCGGTCCACTTGATCCTGGCGCAGTTCCCACACGTGGCACGAGCGCAGCTCTCTGCTGAGTGAGTCGGCGATGGTGTTTTTTTATCCCTGCCAGATGAGAGGGTACCAGAAATATCCCGTGGGCGACGGCCCAATGCCACAGATCCTGGGCTTCCTTGGATAGGGCAGGGGATCTGGTTCCGCCCTGCTTCCGAATGTAAAACATCGTGGTGGTGTTGTCGGTGAAGATCCTCACCACCTTGCCCTTGAGGGACGGAAGGAAGGACCTGAGGGCCCAGAACACTGCACTGAGCTCCAAGATGTTGATGTGGAGAGACTTCTCCTCCGGGAGCCAAAGGCCTCTCGCGTAGAGTCCCCCGGTGTGTGCTCCCCAACCTTCCAGGGAGGTATCCGTCGTCACCGTCACCTGGTGGGCCAGGGCTAGGAAACCTGTTCCCACAGCCAGATGAGAGCAGACACCCCACCATCGTATCGCCTGACGGAACACTTCGTCGAGCGGGATCCTGTCCTTGAAGCTGCCCGTCGTCTGGATCCAGTGGGCATCGAGGAATTATTGCAAGGGCCGCATCCGAAGTCTGCAGTGGCGCACCAGATAAATGCAGGAGGACATCATTCCGAGGAGGGACTTGATAGACCTCACTCTGGCCACGTCCGTGGCCAGCAGACGTTGCACCTTTCCCAGGATGGTCCTTATCCTTTCCTCCGACGGTGAGGCCCGCCGCGCCTCTCTGTCGAGCTGTGCTCCCAGAAACAGGGCGACTTGCGACGGGACCAGGTGGGATTTTGGAAAGTTGATGGAGAACCCCAAGTCCGTGAGCAGCTGGACGATCTTCGCAGTGTGTTCCACAGCGAGCTCCCTTGTCCTTGCCCGTATGAGCCAGTCGTCCAGGTAGGGGTAGACGTGGATCCCCCTGCAGGCGCAGCCGCGCCGCCACCGGTGCTAGGCACTTGGTGAACACCCTGGGCGCCGATTTTAATCCAAACGGGAGGGCCTTGAACTGGTAGTGCGCCCTTTTACCACGAACCTGAGGAACTTTCGGTGTCTCTTTAGAATAGGGATGTGGAAGTATGCATCCTCCAAGTCCAACGACGACAGGAAATCGCCCTCCTCCAGCTGTCCCAGCATGTGCTGGAGGGTGACCATCCGGAACTTCTGTGCCTTGATGTATTTGTTCAGTCGTCGCAGGTCCAGGATGCCATCCTCCTGTCTTCTTCTTTACGAGGAAGTATCTTGAGTAAACTCCGGAGCCCCGAAGCCTTGAACGAGCTCGATGGCACCTTTCCTGAGCATCGCCCTTACTTCCAACAGCAGTTGAGGGATGTGATTTTCCTTCCTGGCCACGGGAGGAATGCGGGGGCACCTCTTGTGGAACTCGAGGGCACGCCCCAGGGCCAGGGCGTCCAGCACCCAACGGTCGGTGGAGATGGACTCCCACACGCCGACGAACTTCGTCAGCCGGCCTCCCACGGGGGTGCTTCGGCGGGGGCCCGACCTGACGGTCGGTTCAATCTTGCTTGGAGGCCGCTTTGCCTCCTTGACCACCTTGGCGACGACGGCGGGATCCACCTGACTTGACGCGTCCCCTGTAGGCCTCCTGCAACGAAGATCTTGCCGCTTGACAGTACGTAGAGGAGCTGCTGCCAGCTCCCTTGGAGGCACCCTGTCTGCCTCCGGAGCTCCGAAAGGACGCCCGTCGCTGTTGGAGCACACCCAGTGCACGGGCCGTCTCCGTCTTGATCGCCTGAAGGGACTCATCAACCGCTTTGCCAATAAGGTTGTTCCCATCGAAGGGCATGTCCAAAACCTTGGTCTGTACGTCCTGGTGGAAATCCGTCACCTTGAGCCATCCTCGTCGTCTCAGGCAAATGCCGTTGCCCAACTGATGGAAACCGGTGTTGGCGATGTCCGTAGCCACCGTAATGGCGTGGTCCGAGGCAATCTCACCTTCCTGTAAAATTTCCAGGGCCTCAGTCCTCTTGGCGTCAGGAAGGAAATCCAACAGAGGGGCGATCTTGAACCATAACTCCCTGTCGTAGCGGGCTACGATGGCCGGGGCGTTGACCGCCTTGATGGTCGTCGCTGCAGATGAGATGACCCGTCGTCCCATCGCATCCAGCTTCCTACCCTCGCCGTCCGGCGGGGAGGTTGAAGTTGAGGCCGATGCCCCCCCGCTTTCTTCTTTGCCACCGCCGAAATGACCGAATCCAGGGTAGGTTGCGCCCTAAGGCACAAGGGGGCAGCGTCGGGGACCCAGTACTTCTTCTCGTACCGGTCCCTCTTCGCAGGCGCCGTGGCAGGGTTCTTGAGGAGGGCGAGCCCCTCATCCCAGATGTCATCAAGAAGCGGTACGGCGAGGACCGTCTTCCTTTTAGCCTCGCGCCGTTGGTAAAGGAACCCTTCCTTCTTTTCTTCGGGGCAGAGCTGGAAGAGCTCGGATGCCCTGGAAATCATAGCATGGAAGGATCCAATCTTGTCGGGCGGGGGCGCCCGGGCAGGGGCCGACGGGGGACACATCCCGTCGTCGCCTCCGTCGTCATCCGTACCGGTCGTAGTCGTGTCCATGCCTGTATCATCCCCATGGGTAGTGGACCAGGGGGAAGGCAGAGAAGGCCGAAGAGGCGGGAGAGGAGGCCTAGGATGCGTCCTCCTCCTCTTAAGTGGTGGGCTCTCCGAAGGTCCTGGCTCCGGTTCCCCCGTCGGGTCTGGCTCAGGTACCTCCGTCGGGGGGAGGGGCAACCTAGTCCTTATCTCCGAGCATAAGGACTGGATGGCTGACAAAATGGCCGCCGAGGTGTCCTGCGGCGCCGGAAATGATGGGAGCGAGGGCTCTTGAGGCGCCTCGTCTGCGTCACCATAGCCCTCGCCCTCGTCGGGATCCCTCCCGATCGGCTGGGCCTCCTCCACGACTTGGGTGAGCACCTCTTCAGAGGTCGTGTCCGTATCCACGACGGCCACCAACCCCTCCCCCCACCCTTTCCAACGAGGACTTTGTGGGGGTCTTCTCGATGGGCCTGAAAGAAGACTCCCTCCGCGGTAGCAGGGAGACTCTGGTACCTGAGGGTGCCTCCACTGGTGTAGCCTCCACAGGCTGACCCAGGGCCGCGGCGACATCCTCAATCGAGGTCTTAGCAGGGTGAATTAAGGCCAACATCACCTTCTGTACACCTGGGGCCTTCACCTTGGGGGGAGGGTCCGAGCTTCGCTCCCCCTCTGCCGGAATCTTCGAGATCGACCGGGGCCTCTCCAGAAGCTTCGCCGGGTTCTCGGACTTCCTCTTACCCGAGCCAGAGCGTTGGCTCGTGGTCGATGGCGCCGGGGAGGATGCGCCCTGCCTGGCAGCCAAGGAGCCCGACCGTTCGGCGCTCCCGGTGCCCGCGGACTCGCGGTGCTTAGCCTTTTGTTGGGCCCCCGTTGCCGGAGCACCCTCGCAGGACTTATAAGACAGCACAGACTTCTTCTTCTCGCCTGGCGGGCTCTTACCTTCCAACCAGTTGGCGAGACGGTGGTGGCGATCCTTCATGGTCCGCTCCGACATGTTCCCACAAAACGCGCAGTCCTTTTCCTTGTGCGTCTTGTCCTCATGGAGACAGTAGAGGCATAACGAATGCTCGTCCTCCTTGAAAACGTTCTGAAGCTGGCACCCAGGGCAGGTCCTGAACAGCTTCCCGGGCGTCAAGCTCCCTTTCTCCTGGGCCATGTCTGGGGTAGGCCTCGGAACTTCTGGAATCCTCCAAAAGCGCAACTCGACGAAATCTTCACCCTTGAGGGGCGTAGAAACTCCGAAACGGATCCCCGTTGATCGGAAGTAGAAACGGTGGAGCTTGAGGCTCTATTTAACCAAAATAATGAGAAAATCTCCTGAAAAAAGCACGAAAACGCAGCAAAAGCTTGACAGCTACAGCACGAGGACTCCCAACACTTGAACGTGCGGTAGAAATCTGAGGATGGCTGCCGGGGACGGGGCTTAGGGAGAGGGCAGTCATTGGCTGGGGGCAGTATGACCCAGAGACCAATGATTGGTTACTACTGAGAAAGACAAATCAGAAACGAAACTGATACTGATTTTTTCTATACCGAGGATTCCCGGCCTGACGACGGGGAATATTCATGAGCATGTGAATCCATGCCAGACCCCATGCTGGAGAATACCATTTTTAATCCAACTCTGCCAATTCAAACATCTACTATTAAGTTGTAATGTCTCATTATGCCAAATAGACACATCCTGGCTGAAACCATAACTCTGTCCATTTTCTCTAAACCACGACCACTATTGGTTGTAATTTTAGCCTCTTATTTGAAAGCTTCCCCATAGTATAGAGCTTATCCAAGTAATAGGGAGCACACATTTTTCTTTCCATGCGTAGCCAAATCGGCCCTTTAATATTCCCTTTTTTAAATAATACAAACTCTTCTTTAGTTAAAAGGCCTTATAGTATTTCACCAAATCCGGATAACCATGTCCACCCTCTTCAACTTTTTGCATCAATATATATTTCGGAATACGAGGTCTTTTACCTACTCCCCATAAAAAGGATTGAAAAAGCTCATCATTCTTCAGTAATTCTTATAGATCAATAAAGTAACTGATTGTATAATATATACTATCTTAGGCAACAGAACCATTTTAATCGCATTCATTTTTGCCCATAAATTTAAGTTCAATCTTTCCCACTTTTTAATAGATAAGGTCATTTTGTCTATTACCTTATCAATATTATGTTGAATGATTTTATTCAAATCACCAATTATATGTATACCCACATATTTAACACCCCCCAGGAGACCATCTAGAATTCCATGATTTTAGAATTCCATTATCACATGTACTAGACAGGAAAAATTTTAGTTTTGTCGAAATGTACTCTGTGTCTCTACAGTTTCCCCACTTCCTCAAACATTTGCTTCAACACGGATCTGCATACTTCCGGATTAGACAGAAGAATCAACATGTCCTCCAGAAAAAACAATATTTTAACTTCTGTATTCCAGACACAAAGTCCTTTAATCTTCTCGCATTGTCTGATGTATGCAGCTAATGGCTCTACTGCCAAGTTGAACAAATTGCTGACAAGGGGCACCCTTGCCGCGTGCCTTTAGATAGAGGAAAGGACCCTGAAATCAACCCATTAACAAATACCTTAGCCCTAACATCATGATGAATACGATCAATCATTCTCAAACACTGTGCCAAACCCCATTTTCAACAAAGCATATTCCAGGAACTTCCAATTAACCCTATCAAAGGCCTTTTCAGCATCAAAAAAACCTATAATCCCATTCGATTCCTTTCCATAATGCACCATTCAACACAGTCCTTATGTTATCAAAACCAAACCTTCCTGGAGTAAAACCCATCTGAGACTCATCAATCAGATCCCCCAAACAAGACATCAGCCGATTTGCCCATATTTTGGTAAAGATTTTAAGATCCACATTGAACAAAGAGATTGGCCTATAGTTCCCACATTTATTATGATCTTTATCTGGCTTTGGAATAACAATGATCAATGCATCCTTCATCGAGTCACACAGTATTCCCGACGATAAAAACTCATTAAAGATCTCACATAAAACTGGTGACAGCTGAGTCGCAAACCTCTTATAGAACTCTGAAACAATACCATGCGGCCCTGGTGACTTTCCCTCCTTCATCTGTAAAATAGCATTAAATACCTCAGCAACATCAATCACAGATTCAAGTATAGTTTTCTTCTCAGTAGATAACTCTGAAAGAGTAATTTAATGAAAGAAATTACCTAGGTCTTCATCACTAGGATAGAGTTCTTCCCTATATAACCACTCATAGAAGTCCTGAAAATATTCACACATTTCTATATTCCTGTGCAAAGTGTCCCCTTCTTCAGTTTGTGTGGACGAAACACATGTATCCGTTATCATCCCTTTAAGTTTATTGGCCAGCAACTTCGCATTCTTATCACCGAATTCCCAACACCTCTGCTTCGTATAAAATAACCCTTTTCCCGCTCTTGTTTGTACATGGTGGTTCTTCTCGCCTTCTAGCTTTTTCAATTTTATCCTACTCGATTCGGTTTCCACAATTGCACAAATCTTTTGCAACTCCTTAACCTCCTCTTCCATCTTTTTAATCATTCCTTGATTTTTCTTTTTAGCATGCGTAGTTCTGCTCATCAATTCACCTCGTAACACCGCTTTAAAACAGTCCCAAACATATCAGCTGAACCTTTATTCTCCTCAAAGTATTTCCTAATAAAATCCTCTAACCCTGTAGTTATCAATGGATCATTAAGTATATTTGCTTGCATCTTCCACCTTTTGGATTTCTCCCGTATACCCTTTAAATGGAGCAGTATTTCAAGCAGTGCATGATACGAAATACCTCTCTCTTTAATATTCAAACTCAATGTCTGACTAACCAGTTTATTACTAATAAGATGTTAATCAATCCTAGAGTATGAGTTATGGACTGGAGAATGAAATTAGCATTCTTCCCCATGGTGGAGTTCCTGCCATACATCAACAAGTCCATATTTGAACGCAAAAGCTCGTAATTCCTCACTAACTTTTTTGTTATTATCCATCACCACATTGAAGTCCCCTCCCAAAATTACTACTCCAAACCCCATTTTATCCAGCAGAGTACTCAACAAACTGAAAAACTGCACACTTGGAGAGCATGGAACATATATCGTCCCAATAGTCACCTTCCTGCCATCTTAAAGTACATCAAGGAACAAGTTACTTACCTGTAACTGTTGTTCTCCAGCATGGGTCTGGCATGGATTCACATGCTCATGAATATTCCCCGTCGTCCGGCTGGGAATCCTCGGTAAAGAAAAAATCACTATCAGTTTCGTTTCTGATCTGTCTTTCTTAGTAGTAACCAATCACTGATCTCTGGGTCATACTGCCCCCAGCCAATGACTGCCCTCTCCCTAAGCCCCGCCTCTGGCAGCCATCCTCAAGATTTGGTAGCATGCCAAGTGGCAGTATGACCAAGTAAAGAGCCGCAGAGGGGAAGGTGGGAGGGTTCGCATGTGAATCCATGCCAAACCCATGCTGGAGAACAACAGTTACAGGTAAGTAACTTGTTCCTTCTCCAGCATGGGGTCTGGCATGGATTCACATACTCATGAATAAAAGAATACATAGCAGTATACACATGCACAACCACGGCAGGTGGCAACAGGCTCAACATTAAGCAATACAACAACTCAACATTAAGCACCCCTTACCTCCTCACCAGGCTCACCTTAAGCGAACAGGTTGCGCAGCACTGCTTGGCCGACCCTGGACTCCTCCCTGGAGTCCCGATCGACGCAGTAGAATCTTGTGAAGGTGTGCGTCGACCTCCACGTAGCAGCCCTGCAGATGTCCAGCAGGGGCACACCAGACAGGAACGCCGTAGTAGCAGCGATCGCTCTGGTCGAATGGGCTCTCGGACGGCCAGGCAGCTGTCGGTTTGCCAACCGGTGACAATGCATAATGTAGCCGGAGAGCCATCTGGAAATGGAAGTCTCCGAGAGAGCCTTCCCTTGATTCACAGACTCAAAGTTCACAAACAGTTGTGACGTCTTCCGAAAACTCTTTGTGCGGTCCACGTAGAACTTCAGCGCTCTAGCTACATCCAGCGAGTGGAAAGTCATCTCGGCCGGCGTCGAAGGCGACGTAGAGAAAACTGGTAACACCAAGGGCTCGTTGAGGTGGAAGTCCGACGGCACCTTGGGCATGAAGGAGGGGTGGGTCCTCAGCACCACCCTCGTGTCATGAAAAATCAAGTATGGAGGCTTGCAAGATGGGGCCTGAATCTCTCCCACTCGTCGTGCAGAGGTGATGGTCACGAGGAACACTGTCTTCCATGACAGGAACTTCAAAGGCGCTGAATGCATAGGCTCGAATGGAGCCCCCATGAGCCTGGTCAGCATCACATTAAGTTCCCACGCCGGGGCAGGGGCCTTCACCGGTGGGAATGATTGGAATAGTCCCTTCATAAATTCCTTTACCAGGCGATGAGACCACAAGGACGCCCGTCCCGTAGTCCTGGTATATCGGGAGATGGCAGCCAGATGTATTTTTATGGAGGCGTGTGCCAGTCCAGCTTTGGCCAGCGACAGTAAGTACGGCAGCACTTGAGGGGCCGTAATCCGCAGAGGGTTAATCTTCTGTGCACAGCACCAGACAGAGAACCTCTTCCATTTATGACTGTAACACTTGAGAGTGGAGGATGCCCTGGCCTTTGCAAGAACCTCTCTGCAATCAGCCGGGATATCGTACCCTCCAAACTCCAGTGCTGCAGGAGCCAGGCCTGCCAGTAAAAAACTCGAGAGCTAAACACGAGGACTCCCAACACTTGAGCGTGCGGTAAAAATCTGAGGATGGCTGCCAGAGGCGGGGCTTAGGGAGAGGGCAGTCATTGGCTGGGGGCAGTATGACCCAGAGATCAGTGATTGGTTACTAAGAAAGACAGATCAGAAACGAAACTGATACTGATTTTTCCTTTACCGAGGATTCCCAGCCTGATGACGGGGAATATTCATGTGAATCCATGCCAGACCCCATTGCTGGAGAAGCAATAGAATTCAACCTTCCTCATCCTTTATCGTCTTCTCTATTTTTATCGGTAACCCTTTCCTGAACATTATACTTACCCCTCTTGACCTGGAGTCATAATAATTAGAAACCACCTGTGAATATTTGGGACTAGTCAAATATCATCCAGTATGCTAATTTAAGTGAGTCTCTTGTAGGAAAATCACATCCCCTCTACTTCCCCAAATCCTTGCCATGACCTTCCATCTTTTAATAGCACAGCCAACCCCTTCTACATTCCACAAAATAAAAGTTAACGGATTCATACCTCAATACTCTATACTAACTTACATTTACCATAACCAGAACAAATATACCACATCCAATATATCAACCTAACCCCTACTGCAAACCAGAAAGCGAGAGGGAGGTGAGAAAAATAACAAGAAAACAAAAAATAACAGAACATAAGTCTCACAAATAGAGTAACATTTAAAAACCAAGAATATTTTACATTGTGTAAAGTCTGGTAATCATCAGACCTAATAAGAGCTAGCATACATACAACACTGTATCCTGAACCATACACACCAGTAACCCCATGCCCCAAGAAACATATTATGAACATCACTACTTTCCCCAACTTATCGTCACAAAATCTAAACCCCCCCCCATTTCTCATAGAGCTACTCCCCATCTAAATAAAAAAAGTTTTAGAACTCAGGTGTTCACATCTTAGTTTGAAGTCCAGTTTTCCTGTACATCCATTTGTCATGTTTCAATATCATGACCCCACCCACCTTTATACTCAATCACCCCATCCACTAAAGGTAATCACCACCAACAACACACAACCTTCCCCCAGCTCCAGTTATTTACAACGTATCATTAATAGTAGTCTTTATAATTCCAAAACAAAGAAGATAACTATAATAGTCAAGTATATCAAGGAGATCTATTCTCCCCCCAAGAATATATTCCCTTAAGATCTTATAATAATCAATGCGATCCATATTTACCCATGGTTCAAAATAAATTCCTGACTACCCTTTCTCCTTACCACCATAAGTAATACTCCCAGACCCAAACCCCACGTTAGCATTTGAAATCAAAGTAGCAAATGCCACCTCTGCAAAGCCAAATGCCAGCTAATAAATAAAAGAGTGGCAGTTAGCATCTCGGAGGCAATAGCGGGAAGATCACTAACCTAAAATGTATCAGTGTCACATCAAATCACGTATCTCTCAGCCTAACATGTATTAATATCTGCCAGTTGCATTCTTAGTACCAGATGTCATTCACCCATCCATATTTGGATGTTACGACATTCTCCAGATTCATCCTCAATGAAACTATAACATAATATTGCCTATTTGTATTTTCTCCTCCTTCCATCCCATATACCCATGTAATCACAAGAATATCTATGTTAATGCACAACATAGATAAGAATAACCTCAATATGACACACAGGTATTTAACCCATATGCAGAGGAGCGGTTTGATATCCTGAGATCATGTCAACCATTTATTATTAATACAGGACCCCTACCTATTTCAGTCATCCTAATATCAACTACAAGTGGAGTTCAATAGAAATGGGGTCAGAAGTTCCACAACCATTGAAAATCCTCCCAACTTCCATGCAAAGCTATACTCCAGATGCTCATGAAATAAAACAGAGGTATCAATCATTATTCCCGCGATCATCACAGGCACACTTACATTAAATCTTCATGTAATATCCAACTTCAAAATGCAGTAGTGTTATTAAGACTCTACATTAGCAAGCTGATTGTAGTGTGTTCCTCTCCATCACCAACCAGCAATAGGTGCAAACCATGTAGGCACAAAAACCAACCTTGTCACAAGCTTCTCCTAACACTAACGTTGAGACAATCCAAATAAACATAACTGTCTCCCAATAAGCACCATCATAATGAGCTTCCCCGTGCCTGGGCGGCAGTGAAAGAGCGCCAATATCCAATGACTGTAGAGCTATATGTAGATACTCCAGCTTCCGTAAACATGGATCATTCTCAACTCTGTGCTACCATATTGGAAAGAGAAATCTAGCCTCAACCTCTGAAAATATATGAAAAAGCAAAAAGTTGGAGCTCTCATAATATTTGCTATAAATCAGAAGCATGAAAATAACAGCAGATGTTTCTACATCACAGCAAGTCTAGAAATCACATCTACAGCGTATTTCATGATCCTTTCCTGGTCAACTTCCTCTGTAATTCCCCACAAAAGCCAGACTCACACCACCCTGCATCATAATCAAAACAGAGCCACTGACGCTTCCACCATAAGGCCTTGTAATGCCAAAGCCTTATATTGTGCAACCCAACATGGAACTGAAGAGTGGCATATAATATAGTTGTATTATCCCCCATAGTTAAGCCACCATGCAGTGTGCAGTAAGCAATACCACCCGTCTCCATGTCCATCTCCACCCCAAATGCAGGAACCCCTGAAATACGAGGCAACGGCATTATGTAATATCATGACTCTGAATACAGTAGTTCCCAATCTTGCCAGTCATTTTCTCCTTGCACATTATGAGACCGTACTGTGCTGCAACATTAATCCCTGCATTTGCTGGAAACCAAAATGATGGGTAGCATTCCACCAAGAGTGCAAGAGGGTCGGGTAGGCCATCATCATTTCCCGTGCATGAGATGCGCTAAAAACTCCAGGCATTTTGCCAGTGCTGTCCAGGTCAAGGTCATCAAATGATAAGGGAATTAAAAGCAATGAATGAGAAGATCACTCTAAAGCTGTCTGAGCAAGAGAATTTTTCCCGGAGACATGACCTTTGCTTCGCTAGTTTTACAGAAAATGCAGAGAAAGCTAATGCAATTGACTTTCTGCAAAATACATTTTGCCAGTGCTGTCCAGGTCAAGGTCATCAAATGATAGTAAGTCACTGCTAGATGCCCTAAGAAGCATAGTTTTGAACTGGGTCCCAGTATTTAGAGTTTTGTATCCCACAGTACACGTGACATTTCTCATGGACCTAAACCCTCCCTAGGTGAGAGACCAAGGCATCTTATTGTTAAATTCCTGAGATTCCCAGTGAAAGAACTTGTTTTTCAGAGAGCCTGTGAATTGAAAGATCTTGCTGTGGGGGGGTGGAGGTTCGGGGGGGGGGTAATACGATAATGGTATTCGTGTACTTAAGTAGGACTGTAGAGGCGGGTATTTGATAAGGCCAAGATAAAAGCTTGTGAAAAGAGTTTTTAACATACTACATGATTTATCCTGCCATCTTCAGGGTTGTGGTTGAGGGTGATGGTCACCTGCATTCCTTCATTGAAATATAATCAGCAGAAGCTTTTTTGACAGATGTAGACTCCGACCCTATGGAAGGCATGTCATGTAAACTACAAGCAAGTTATAAAAACAAAAGGGTGGGAGGTCTGAATTACTTTTATCAAATGCATTGTAGATGCTGGCTGGACTTGGACTTGCTTTATTCATCTAGTTTTTGTTAAGGGCTACTTCCATCTATTTGCTTATTCTATATCCTGAATCTCTCATTTTTATTCTGTTTTTGTATAATACTGGTTTCATGGTCTTAAAAATGGCCGCCGCTGGAATGCCGTTTATTTAAACTGTTTGGAATGCTGCATCTGCTATTGAATGTAAGCAGAAGCAAGCTTCACCTTCACCGTCAAAACGAACAAAGGAAAGCACCTTCGGCATAGTGAGGATTCGGAAATGGTCAAGTGCGGGGAGCGACGACACATCAGCTGATCTTGGAGAGCGGAATGAACAAAAAGGACGGTGAGCGGAGGTGACGCGTGGCTGCGAGTGTGCAGAGAAATAGGTGGCATTCAGTAAGCAGAGCGTATTATGCAATCTGTATGTCCTTCTCACACCGTGGGTGCTAATGGGAGTTTATGGACACCTCAGGCGGCGCTACATTAATGGAGGTCGCATCTCTGTGCACACCGATAGTGGTTCCCTTGAGCGGAGCTATATGGGCGTCTAATGGCTGGTGGTATCCGTGTTGCTTTTCTCATGGAAACTTTTACGGTGAGAGCAGGTTTGCATTCACTCTTTCCTTGAACAGCTTTTCTCTGAAAGAAAATCCCCACCGGGCGCGACCTAAATCAGATAACAGCTCCCCACCGGGTTCTGCTAAGCTCTACATCCTTCTGTGGGGTGCTGGTAGGCCAGATGAGAGTGGCCTCTGTTTATTCACGAACTATGTATTATATTTCCTGATGGTGTTACTGTGCCCAGCACCTGCTAGATGAGTGTGGCCTCTGTTTATTCACGAACTCCGTATTATATTTCCTGATGGTGTTACTGTGCCCAGCACCTGCCAGTCCGGATTACAGCACTGTTTGTGTCAAGAGACAGCAACCAATGACCAGTCATCTGTAAACTTATTTGATGCATGGGAAATTACTTTGGCTTACCCCACCCATCTTACGCTCTCAATGGAATGCTACACATCATTTTGGATATCGGCAAATGCAGGTATTAATGCTGCAGTAGACATAAAATGCCATTCTCTGTGTTCTAATCTCAATTTCACCAAAGTATAATGTGATTTCAGAGGGATGTTCCCACATATGATTTCAAATTTGGAGAGAGATAGTCATTCCTAACTGATAAATCACGGAATTTGACTAAGCAGGCAACCGAGCTGATAGAATTACCAGTCTCGAGTCAGAAAAAATAAAAGGGTAAGATCACGTCCTTCGATCAGCCTGCAGAAACGTCACGTGTGCTGTGGGAAACAAAACTCTAAATATTGGGACCCAGTCCAAAACTATGCTTCTTAGGGCATCTAGCAGTGACTTACTATCATTTGATGACCTTGACTTGGACAGCACTGGCAAAATGTCTTTTGCAGAAAGTCAATTGCATTAGCCTTCTCTGCATTTTCTGTAAAACCAGCGAAGCAAAGGTTATGTCTCTGGGAAAAATTCTCTTGCTCAGACAGCATTAGAGTGATCTTCTCATTCATTGTTTTTAATTCCCTTATCTGATCCATCAGCTTTAGAGCCCTTTCATCCACATTAGTCAAATGTATCTCAGTTGAATCCACTCTCTTGACAACTTCTTCAAATTTTTCCTCTGATAAAAAGAGTTGCCTTTATTTCTGCAATGTCCAATGTCATCTTTCTCAGCAATTCTAAAAGTTTACCTTCTCTGCTTTCTCCTTTATCTTCCTGTTGGCTGCATCGCCTCTGGGGTACTTGCCACAGATATTTTAAATACAAGTCAAGGAATCAGCATAGGGCACAGGAGAACAGCAGTTATGCTGCTATCCCTGGAGCTGAGAGTTCTAGAGTATTTCACTACGTACTGAGGTTTTCTTAAGTCAACTACAAACGCAATCTTAACTTGGCTATTATTAAATACCGTTTTCTATAAATTATGGACGCTGAAGCAACACTCGCTGGTGCCTGTGATTTAGTCGACATTATAGTTAACACCAGAGAGAACAATGGGGCATCACTTTAGCTGCCAAGAAAGCTTTTGACGATAAATCGAATGATACTTCTCATACAGAACCATCCGCAAGTGCCGTCAGGAGTGAAAACAAAGGGTCAGCGTCTACCCCGGTAACCACACCGCATTGTCAAGCCAGAATAAATCTAACAGACAATTAGCCAATTAATGCTCTGTGGTCTCCAGAGCAATGGCAGCCGCAGCAAACTAAGCTGTCGTTGGTCTGTGAGGCGTTATTTACCCCAACCGGCCGCGGAGTGTGGAGGCAGAGTGTGGAGGCAGAGTGTGGAGGCAGAGTGTGGAGGCAGAGTGTGGAGGCAGAGTGTGGAGGCAGAGTGTGGAGGCAGAGTGTGGAGGCAGAGTGTGGAGGCAGAGTGTGGAGGCAGAGTGTGGAGGCAGAGTGTGGAGGCAGAGTGTGGAGGCAGAGTGTGGAGGCAGAGTGTGGAGGCAGAGTGTGGAGGCAGAGTGTGGAGGCAGAGTGTGGAGGCAGAGTGTGGAGGCAGAGTGTGGAGGCAGAGTGTGGAGGCAGAGTGTGGAGGCAGAGTGTGGAGGCAGAGTGTGGAGGCAGAGTGTGGAGGCAGAGTGTGGAGTCTGCAGGAGGCCAAGTATGTCTTCCCTGTTCATTTTTTGAAGGAGGCGATATTTACCCCAACCGGCCGCGGAGCGGGCCGCGGAGTGTGGAGGCAGAGTGTGGAGGCAGAGTGTGGAGTCTGCAGGAGGCTAAGTCTGTCTTCCCTGTTCATTTTTTGAAGGAGGCGTTATTTGCCGCGGAGCGTGGAGGCAGAGTGTGGAGGCAGAGTGTGGAGGCAGAGTGTGGAGGCAGAGGGTGGAGGCAGAGGGTGGAGTCTGCAGGAGGCTAAGTCTGTCTTCCCTGTTCATTTTTTGAAGGAGGCGTTATTTACCCCAACCGGCCGCGGAGCGTGGAGGCATAGCGTGGAGGCAGAGCGTGGAGGCAGAGCGTGGAGGCAGAGTGTAGAGTCTGCAGGAGTCCGCGGGATCAGCGGAAAGGCGGATGGACCCTGGCAGGTAAGAACTACACAGTGGGAAACATTTATTTTACTCTTACTCGGACTAGCCCATGTGAAAAAGTGAAAGAAAGGGAAAAAAAAAAACCAAAAACCTGTAACATAGGAGTACACCTCACGCTGCCTCTCTGCCATAAGCGGTGAAAAGTGTAGAGAGGGGGGACTGCGGGATTTTTCCTTTGACCCCCTAACCCCAAAAACCAGAGACTGGGAATACAGCAAAGCTGGGGGAAACATCATAACAAAAGAAATTGTACCTGCCGTTCCGATAGAGAAAAGCAGGGCGGAACATTGAGTACTATTGACTGTGTACCCTTACTGGAAAGCAATCTGTGTGGGGGGACTGCGGGAGATTTGTCCTTTGACCCCCACAAACGCTAAGAAACAGCAATAGTTACCCCCTTCCAATATCCCGATAGCAACTTACCTTGATTCAAGGCTGCTGAGCCCAGCTGAAGCGCGTTTGTGCAGGCAGAGAGAGCGGACTTCTGTGCAGAGCAAGAAGCAGGAAGCGGGAAGCAGGGAGTGCGGGCGGCGCATGTTATACGCGTTTCCGGCTCTTGCCAAACGCGGAGCAGCGTCGGAAGGAGGGAAAGAGGTGGACGACACAGAGGAAGGATTGATAGAACCAAGGCTGCCCGTGGAAGAACAGGGCGAAGCTCGGGAAATGACTACCATAATGGAAGAAGTTAACATAGCATTAACCCCTCAAAAACCGAGAAGAAACACGAGACAAACATCAAAGCTAATGTTAGGAAATGCAAAGAAACAAGATGAGAGCCAGAACAGTGTTGCGGAAGAGGGCCATAATCTGAGCCTGACGGAAATGCTGGATAACTCATTCCTAAAAGAGAAAGAAATTATTAAGGGTCTAAATAATAACACTAACAACACAAACCATGAAATATCACTACCAATAAATGACAAAACCGGTGATATGCAGAAAGAAGAATTTAGGCAACCAAGCTGCCTTCAACAGGACAACAAAGAGACAAATCCCAAAATTACAAACATGGAGGAAGAAATTAATCCCCAAAGACAGAGGGGAAAAAGAGCCATTGGAAAAAACAGAAAAAAGGGAAATAAAAGATCAAATAACATCCACTGAACCAAAGCCGGGCCTAAAAAAGTTACAGCAAGAACATGATACTAGTAAACCCGATCAGCCAATAGTATCACAGAAAGAAAAAGCAATTAAGGCAAAAGAGCAATGGAAATTATATTACCAAAGAGCGACTAAATCAGAAAGACTTATAAAAGAGACTGCTCCAATTAGTCAATGTAGAATGGAACGTTTATCGTTGGATTTAACAGAAATTGAAACATTGATGGAATTACAACAGAAAAATAGGAACAACAAAAAACAAGCTAATTTAGATGAAAGATCAGTAGAATCATGTTATGAAACCAATAGCTGGCAAAATTATACCGACTCAAGTTACACAACAACAAATAAGACACACAGAGTAAATAGAGAAACAAAGGTAAAGAAAACAGATCAGAAGCCTGGGGAAATGGTTGGCGAGGGTACACCCAAGGCAGAAAATAAACAAGAGACAGTGGCTACATCAATGCTGGATTTACAGAACATGCTGATAGCTGTAACAACACAAACAATGATACCATATATAAAGTTACAAGAAGCAAGTCATGAAATAATGAAAGAACACACTATGATACTTAATTCCATATTCACTAAACAAAAGAATCTAGAACTGTTGATACACAAAATACAAGAACGGCTCAGCATAGAAACAGAATATAGCTACATATGGCAACAAAGATTGGCAGAGATAGCAAGACAAGACAGAATGGACAAAGCAACACTCATGGAAGCCCTAATCTCGTTCACAAAAACAACCATAACGAAGAACAACATCGAAGGAAATAACCAAAAAGAGAAAGATCAAAATTCGGGAGCACCTAAGTCAGGCTCCACTAAGATAACAAAAGATAGCATACAGAATATGAGAGAGAATAATCACAACGATGAAATAGGAAACCAGAACGACATTCAACTAATAGACTTGACAACGGAAGAAACTAAGACAAAAATAAACAAAAAATATACAGAACGGACAGAGGAATTAAGAACAGACACTACAGATCCGCAGCCTGAATCAACACAAGGGAATGCGAATTATAGCATTTTCGAACAACAGACTATGAATAATTCAAATAAAACAAAAATAATAACGGCGAAAAAACAGACAAAAAAACAACAGAAGTGCTAAAGATAATAGTAAAAAACTACAGCCCCAACAACACAAAGAAACAAGTACAGTGGATGTGACAAAAACAAGCGAAGTAAAAAAAAGAGGAGTAGAAGAATCCACCCAAACACAAGAAATAACAAGTAAGGGAGAAATCAGACAGGCTGTGAATGTTTCATCAAGTGAAGAAGGAAATATGGAATTACGGTTGAACCTCTCCACCTATTCAACACAAGAACCTGAAAAGGCTAGAAATGAAGACAAAATTGGAGAAGCGCAACAGGAACAACCACCAAATCCTGCATCTATGTTGGTAATTGATTGTTATGAGGAAACTATTACAGAATCATATGTATCAGTTGAGCTATCCCGCAAAGACATTTCAGACGAAGATCTGTACACGGGAAATAGCACTGTGAGCACAATAAGAAAAGATAGATCAGATCTGGTAAAGCAACCTGAAAAAAAACAAAAACAGAGATGAAAAAGCGGACCCAAGAACGAAACAACCGAGGTATGAAGGAAGATCAAAGCCCGAACATCTTCAATTTGTTGACCCTTACTTTAAAGAAAGTGTAATTAGATTAAAGTTAGAAGGAAGATCGGAAAAAGAGGCAAATATCGTGATGAATAGAACCAATCTATTACGCCTCTTTAAGGCAATTCCTAAATTGGAAAAATTGAAATCAAAAGATCTGAAACAAATCGAATTTAGAGACGAACAGAGATTGGATAAAATCTGGATATACTGTTACTCAAGAGAATTGGGACGCTTAATAGCATCATGTGCGAAAGAACTGGAAGATAGAGGATTCAGAGTGGCAAATGAGGATAAAGCGGACGACATGAATGAAATATCCAGGACGACGCAGCATAAGAGTAGGAGATCATATTCGGAAATCAGTAGTGCAGAAAACAATAAATATAATGAAGGATGGGATGACACAGAGGAAGCAAGAAGGAATAATGATGAACAAAAAAGAAGGAACTTAAAACCATAAGACAATAAAACACCAAACAAATGGAATTTTGAAAAATCACCCTTCTGGCGGGAAATTAGTATGGAAAAAAGTAGAAATGAAGAAGTGAGAAAACCAAGCCAATAACAACGAACGGTAAACAATATACAAGAAGTAACAGTATGTTCATGGAATACTAGGGGACATACACATCTGTTCCAAACAGATCGACCCGAATTAAATTCAACCCAGGTGATATGTTTACAGGAGACATGGCTATCAACCCCCCCAGTATGTGAAGGATTTCTAACGTACATGAACCCGGCTATTAACAACATTGGAGGAAGACCATCAGCAGGGCTCATTACTCTAAACAGTCAAGATTTAGCAACTGAAATCACAGAATATTGGAAACTGGGCGCAAAATACTCTAGTTAAAAGACAAATGAGGATAGATCCGCAGAAGAACAAAGAGCCCATAAGCACCCAATACCTAAACATCACCAATATATATTGGAATCCAAAGAAAGTTCCAGAAGAAATGATAATTGATTCTATCTTCACTAAGATAGACAGCATTGCCCAAGAACATAAAGACGTAGAATGTATTATATGCGGGGATCAAAACCGATACCAACTTGGTCAAGAGGGGAAAATAAATCAATCATAGATTACATCTATACTAGTACGGGAATCACCCAAGCAAAAGTCGAGGCAAAAAATCTATTCAGTGAACATAGCGACCACTATATACTAAAGCGTTCTTGGGTAATGAATAAAGAAGAACGACAAAATAAACATACCCACGTTGAAGCTAGTAAATAGAATGAACCGGTTGAGAATTCCGGAGAATAGACTAACTGAAATAACAGAAACATTAATGAATTCAGAGCAAAAAGATTCCAACAAAATCAATTATGGGTGGCTAACAGATCAATTCCAAATGAAACAGAGATCGAATCAATTACCAAAACCAGAACGGAAATATATCTACAATCAAGAGATTGCAGAAAAGAAAAAAGAAAAAAGGAAATCTATTAAAAGAGCACAAAAGGAAACACCACAATCCAAAAAAAGAATAATCGGCCAAGCAAAACAAAAATTCAAAAATTGGCACAAAAACGCCAAAATGATGCAAGACCAAGAAAATGCTGAATCTATGATGGCCACCCTGAAAAATCGTAACACCAGAAATTTGTGGGATCTCTTGAAAGCGAGTAAAAAGTCTGAAAATGCAATGATAGTGGATGTCTCAGAAGCAGCGTGGGTTAACTATTTTACAGCTCTTTATGAAGAACGAACAGCGGTGATAAAGGAAATTCAACAACATCCACCAAAGCAATGGAACTTTATATACGACATTGAAGAGATTACCAAAATAATAAAAAAAACTAAATATATCAAGGGCACCAGGGCCGGATGGCATGTCGAATGCAACATTAAAACAAAATCCAGAAGCTTGGGCACAATTCTGTGGCAAAATTATAGATCTGATCAACAGCACTAAAAACGTGCCCGAGTCCTGGAAATTAGCAACGCTAATCCCTATATACAAACGAGGATCATCAAAAGAACCGAAGAACTATCGACCTCTTGCACTTCTGGATCCGCTAGGGAAAATCTTCGCTAACCTTATACTGACAAGACTAAACATATGGGCAAAACAAACGAAACATCAAGCGGTGCGCCAAACAGGATTTGTGCGCAACGTCGGAACAAATGTGAACCTCATGATTCTAAATCTGATGAAACATGAAGCTGAAAGAACAAAAACAAACACAATAGTAGCATACGTTGATCTGAGCCTGGCATATGATAAAATTAATAGAGATCTGCTGTGGAAGAAATTGGAACAATGGGGATGCCCTAATGACATACTAGAACCAATTAAACTTTTGTATACCAACACAAAAATACAAGTAAGAATGACAGCGGATGGAATAATAAGACAAATAAACACCTGGCACGGCTTAAAGCAAGGGTGTCCGCTTGCAGCTGCCCTGTGCAGCTTATTTACGTCGGATTTTGAAGAGGCTATAAATACACCAACCATCAATCCTCCAAAATTAAATGCGACTGCGGTCCCTTGTTTGATCTACGCGGATGATATCATTTTATTAGCAAAAACACTGTGTGGATTACAAAAAGCTCTTAACCAAACCTACGAATACATGGAACAAAACAAACTGACAATAAACACCAAGAAAACAAGAATCATGTATCTAACAAAGAAAAATTCAAATGGGAAAAAAGCATTTCAATACTACCTCCAAGAAGAAAAATTGATCCAGGTTACCACCTATAAATATCTAGGGATATGGATAAACCAATCGTTGACAGAAGCACCATGGGCAGAACAGCTAAAAGCAAAAACTAGAATGCTAGCCAGACAAGGCCTGTCAATTCATAAGAAATTTGGAAAATTTTCGCTAGTACCATCGGTAACGTTTTATAAACAAAAAGTGACAGCGATCCTCGCATATGGAGCAGAAACCATGATTAATCATGATAGAACCATATGGATGAAACTGGAAGCGATGTATTGGCGGAAAGTATTGAGTCTACCTCAGAACACGCCCATGATACGGATACGATATGAACTGGGTCTCCAATCATTAGAATCAATAATCGAATGGAAAATAATAGATCTCTACAGAAAAATCAATAGCGAAGAAAGGATACTGGCATTAGAAATTCTAAGAACTTCAAAAGTACACGTCAATAATGTTGCACTGGACAAATGGAAAGAAACATCCCTGTGTATATGCAACAAAAAAGGGATTACACTGGATACATTGACGAAAATGCCTCAAATCGCAAAAAAGAAACTAAGTCGAACTGATTGGATTGAAACCCAAGAGCAGAAAGATCTATATAAGATGACACTTGAATGTGAGGGAGAGGAAAGAGCACTTAATCAACTGCCAAATTACTTAAAATTATATCCGGATCAAAAAATCAGAGACATGTTCCTGAGATTCAGACTAAACCTACTGCCAACAAGAGAAGTTTTGGGAAAATGGAGCCAAAATAAAAGTGCAAGTAGTGACTGCAGATTCTGTCAGATAATAGGGAAAACCGAAACACTATCATGTAATTAAAGAGTGCGAGGCACTAAATCAAAAAAGATTGATCTTTAGCGCCAAATACGCTAATGCCAAAATTGAAATGGGAAAAGAAGAAAGATGGAGTCAAATCTTAATGGGAAATAATAGAAAGATGGTTGCAACCATAATTCACTTCTGGGAAAACATCATGTCGGACAATAATAACAATAAGGAAGAAGGATAAAAGATATTGGTGTTTGTAATTGGTTATTTTATGAGGAGAATAATGTAGATTGAATGTAAACGATAAATGTAAGGTTTAAAATGTAAACCAAATGCATTTTAATAAAAAAAAAAAATAAAAAAATAATGCTCTGCTACTATAGCCTCCTGGTCGACACTATCGCACTTGTATAAAGACAATAACATCAACTAGTAAGCAACCAAAACAGGGAGGGGGGAGCGAAAAAGACATAAGAAAAGAAAAAGAAAATAGAGAAATGCCTCCAATTGAGACAGTTCCAACTAAAATGAGGGTAATGGCTAACTATTTCCCCAAGGTAACTTCGAGTATCTCAATAAATGAGAATGAAGTAGAAGAAATCCAATTTCTGCAAGCAACAAGTGAAAACGGTACTTTGACTGGTTGAGTTAAAACTAGCTGCCCGAGTGATTGAACAAGAAGTTAATGTTTTGCTTCCCTGTGTAACAAGCAAATTAATAGAGAATGTGATGAACCTCCCTAGGGAGACATACAAAGAGGATCCCCTCTGTAGTTTGAAGAATTAACTAATCCAAAAACCCAAGAATGTGACCAAATTAGCCCAAATTAAGAGTCCAGCAGCATTAACTATAATGTCACCTTCTATACAGGACACCATGGACAGTTTAGCTAGGACTGAAATGATGAATAGTGAAGTAAACAGTAAAACAACAAAGACAACATTTCACTAATCCCACAGTTATTAGATACTTGTGAAGTAACTGGCAATGATGTGAAAGATGATAGCGCGTCTGACAATTTTGACCCAACAACTAAAACACATCCCTTAGGATCTCCGGCAAAGTTAATGGCAGAACAGACTACAACAGTGTAGCCAGCATTGCCTCAGAAGCAATGTTTGAAATAGTGGAAAATCTACTTTATAAGCTTAATGAAAAAAGTGAAGGTTTAGAAAAGAAAATAGATGTGCAATCACTATTACACAAAAGTATCAACCATTCGAGACGGGTATTTAGAGATGTAGCATCCAAAACTGAAGTACCAGTGATTGAAATAGACCCAGTCCTCAAAAATGTGCCAAAAATCGAAACTTTAACCAAAGACTTAAAGTGCTATCCCAAGCATGCATATATTCAACAAAAACACTTGGGGAAAAAAGAAAATGGTTGTATACTTAAAAGACAAACCCAATGAGTTGAATTTGATACCAATGAATGAGAATAGTGAACCTATGGAAGCAGAGAATTGTAAAAGTAATAAGGAGACAAACAAGAGCTATCCACAAGAAGCACCCACTAAAATTAACTGTGCTCATCCTCAGAACGGTGCATCTCAAAGTGATTCACCTTAAGAGATGTTAAGACAAAATGAAATCTGGAACTACTTACGTGAATTATTTATAGAATCCCAGAGTAAAACAGCTAGTAACGGAGAAACAAAGGGAAAAGATGTATTGGTATCCCAATTTGACCTGACCAATACAGATAAAGATGCTTCAACCAAGGCCACAATTTATAATCAGTAGCGTAGCGTTCGTCCCATAGCAACAAACAGTGCTGTGTCACTCAGGCCACTGGTATCATAGCAGATGCAACTTGTGACCATATGACAACTAAGAGTAGTTCTCAAGATCTCCCTGTAACATCCAAGTCGGGAAGTAACCATCCAACAGACGGTAAAAGCATTAGAAATTAAATCTGATACTGGCATTAATAGTCATCCGCCGTTAAAGACAGCCATGCGTATGTGAATCTTAAACACCATAATACCTCTAAGAATGATTACACCCGATGATATACTAATTGTGGATCAGCTTGAAGACAGACTCCATGTAACCTTTAATGTATTCTTTAAATCAGATCAGACTACAGTCTATATGTTAAAATATGAAAATGAACTTTTTAAACTAGGCTACAGTTGTAAAGAAATCGATAAGGAAACATATCCAATAGAAAGCAAAATAATACTGAAGCAAAATGTGATTGCAAAGGAAAGGAGGATCTAAGGAACAAATACCTCCAAGCTTAGGGGCACAATGAAAAACAGAACAGAGCTATGCACAACGAACAAAGTAACCCAAGTGGAAGAACCCGATAACAAAACAGGATACTGACAGTGATTACCCACTGTTTTTAAAACCCACTTTGCAGGTTCACCATGATAATAGGGTTCCATGTAATAATGTCGCCACAAAAATCTCGCCATGCAAAAATATCGCCAAAAAATGGCAACATTATTGCATGGAACATGCGGGGGACACCCCCGCAACCCCCAAACATTTTTTTTGCCCCTGTCCCCATATATATGGTCACCCAAATAATATCGCCACGACATTTTCCCAGCGATATTATTTACGGCGACCATATATATGGGGATAGTATTACCTGATACCGATAATAGTTGCCTTATGTGCTCATGGAACACTAGGGGTTTTAACCATCTATCTGCAGACGATGGCCTGCTAGCAAACATTGACTAATTTCAAATAATTGCCTTAGAAGAGACTTGGCTAATGGAAATCTGCGAGATGGACGGCCGTAGCACTAAACAAGTTACAGCTACTAAAGGCCAAATAGGAAGATTGCGAGGTGGCTTACTAGTTTCGGTTCGCCACACCTGGCTGCTGACAGCTATCCATTCCTCTGAAATGATACAGGCTGTCTTAGTAAAGACTGAGAATACAGCCTTGATGGAGTTCACAATAATAAATATTTACGACCCGCCAATTAGAGTTGCCAACAAAAATAACTGTAGATGTGAGAAGCAAATTCTACAATCTAATAAGAGAAATATTCCTGTGTTTGTAGTAGGGGATTTCCATGCACAAATATATGATAACAATACTTCTTTCGTACACCAGTTGGAATCTAGACTTGGTCCAAATTACAGTCTGATTCGCAGGGGAAAGAATGGCTAACTTTGTTCACTAGCCTTAATTTCACGATGCTTAATGGAAATTTTAATGGTCACCCGGACAGAGTTTACACTAGAATCTGTTTAAAGAGCACCTCAACACTAGACTATGTGTTCATCAACGAATTAGCAAAGTCAATAACAACTGATATGGCTATTATACACAGAGAAGAAAGTGACAATGTTCCTCTTTGTTCAATGCTAATGGTCAAAGAATCCAAAACCCTTGAGACGGGTGATGTTTTAAATGCTGGAAATAATAGAATCAACTGGAATCCCACTAATCTCCAAGTAGCAAACACTTTTGCGGCCGATGAGCTTCATGTCTTTACAAACAATTGCCTGTCGCTGCAAGCCATAGCAGCAACGAATATCCTTCTTGAGTTCTCTAATCTCAAGCTTTGAATTGGGAAGGTTACAAAAAAAAAATAAACTCCTATAAGAGTCCAGGTGAACGCTGGAACAAGCAAGCGACCAAATATCAGAAACATGATCATAACATCCAATGTGTGCAAAAAGTTATGAGAAAAGAGATTGCAATGGTGAGCCCCAAAAGTAGATCAGATGTCTGCAATCCTGACATCCCCGCAAAAGTGAAAGACAGCAACAAAAAGGTCGGAAGCTTCCTAAGAACATATTTAAGGAAGCAACAATATGAGCTATGGCTAACATTGGCATCTTATGCAAGCAACATCAATAACATAGGTATTTGGTCGACTCCAAGAGGTGCTGCCAAAATAAAACATACCTATGAATTGTGTACCAGAAGAAAGCTAAAATGCCCACATTCAAAACATTAGGAGCCATATCACCTTGTGATGAACATCATACCCAGCAAGAGGCAAAGTGGTTTTATAGCCAATCCATTCAACAGATCTCGCTAATGATAACTAAACTTCTGTCATCCCGTGCAATTGGGCCTGACGGGACTTGTAATGCACTACTTAAACTATCTTCCAACCCTTTGGCAAAAGCCTTGCATCCCTTATTTGATGCCATAGGGAGTAGTGGCCAACTCCTTATCAACTAGAAAGAAAGTATTATACCCCCAGTGTACAAAAAAAGGCATGTGGAAACTACCTACGAACTATAGAATGTTGTCAATTCTGTGTAGCATATGAATAGCAAGCAGATTCACAAGCTCTAATAGAAGGTACCACGTAGTGGCCAGCTAGTCTTACACAGATTCCCCCAGAGGAATTTGGCTCACGTTTACTCTCTTTCCTCATGTTCAATCGGGGGCCCGAAGACACTTTTAGCACCCATCTGAATAAAAAAGTGAAGGCATAATGTATCAGTAAATGTGAGACCTTTTCAATCAACACAGTAGCCCAAGAGGGTTTGTGTGCAGCCCCGAAAGTCCTTGTCGTGTAGAGCAGGCATATATGAGGTGAGCTGACAGCTCAAAACCTTCTGCTGCAAGTGGAGCCCCTGTCTAGCTCCCACCTTTCTGTTGTAAGGTGCGTTGTACATAGATCCCAATGCATGGAAGGGTTCCTTACTGAGCTTTTAACTAGCACAAAAAGTGTTGCTTCTGTGTGCCAATTTAAAGAACGCCATAGTAACAAGAAAAGGGGAGTACATCCTCTTAATGTCTAGTATTTCTTGCACTATAGTAAATAAACACAAACAATTACCATTTAACAGACATGTGTTCTTTTGGACTTAAGGGTGTCTAATCGTATCAAACGTTTTGATGGGCATTTATACAAGACGGCTCCTTCATTATCCAATAAAGAGTAAGTAGTGTGTTAAGTCAGAATCAGGAGGCAGACAATTCATTATGTTTTATACTGAAAGGCCTTTCCTTTGGTGCAAAAACCCTATTCTGATCCAAACACTGTAGTCCCTATGATGAAAGTACAAAATTAGTCCAAAAGTGTGCACATCAGGATGTCGTACAAAAGTAAAGCTGTCCTCCGTCTAGAAAACAAACTGGCCTGATCCTACTACTACAAACAAGAACTAGAAATGAAAATGCTTAAGAAAGCGTCTGGGAGGTACCTCACCCCAGTGAAAACTAGCAGATTAAAACTCTACCAAGCTAAGCTCAGGACCCTTCTTATTTAGAGCACAGAAAAAAAACAGGCCTTTCTCAAACAAAAATACCACAAGAAAGGGGATAAAGCGGACAGAAAACTTGCCTGGATGCTCAGGGAGGGGAGGAATAGGAAAATGGTAGTTTCCCTAAAGGCCTCTGACAGTCCAGTTATTTATGATCCTGAAAATAATCGGGGAGGAGTTCTCCAAATACTAACAGAACCTTTATTCCTCTGAATTCTCCGGGGCCAAGTCTTTAATATCGTCTTTTCTTGATCGTTTGTCAATCCCGGGAATCCCCCGTGATGTGGCCTGGATTTGCCCATCACACCCGAAGAAGTCATTCACACAATCAACAATATGAAGTCAGGCATGACCCTTGGTAGCGGTGGCTTCTCTATGAAATTGTATAACATGTTCCAATTGACCCAGGTAGGGTTGCTTTCTTGCTTTTGCATATGTGGTGATATTGTCTGCGAATACACATTTTGGGGGGGTGGTGGAGGGAGAGACTCCTGAGCTGGATAAGGGAGATAAAGGCGCAGGAGGGGGGGGGGGGAGCGGGACAGCCTACCCTGGATCCACTCCAGATGTTGGTGGGTATTCCGTCAAGGGACAGGGAAGAATACACATTTCCCAGGATGTGGAGGTGATGTTCAGGGCTGGGAGGTTGGTGATTGCTGTGATGAATCTAATGAGATCATCCCTAAAATCCCGACATGGGCCTCCTCTCATGTGGCCAGTGAAAGGCAGCCACTACATGATCCTGACTCTGGGGTAGGTATTATGCAGGAGGATCACATGGGAGGGGGCTCATGTCAAGGGGAGTGGGAGACCTCTTTAAAATGATTACCCTAATGTTCCTAACGCTCTAATGGACTGGTGTAAAAAACAGACAATTTTGACCTAAAAACCATTATGGATTTCATAATGCTTGTGGTAGTGTGACGAGGGCTTCAGAAGCGATGAAGCAGAATGAATGGTCTGGTTGTTTTGGTAGAAAGTACCCGAGCGGGAAATATAAATGAGCTTCAGGTGCATGTAGAGGGAGAAGTTGATTGTGCAGTAGTGCCGGCAACAGGACTACGTGGGGAGGTGCTGTGGAAGCAGAGGAAGCTTGGCCGTGCTGAGAACGTGCAGCGGGAAGTGTCTCTGAAGGAAGCTATGCCATGCGGGAGACTAGCTACCAACACGCCGTCAAGTGCTCCAGTATAGAAACTACACCAGAGATCACACATATTGGTCAGAGCTCCTGTGGAGGCCTGCGCATACCGCTGCAGTCAGATTGGATCAATCAGACAGGAACATATAAGAAACTGAAAAGCTCTGTAACAGCACTCGCAAGTCCGAAGGAGACGCAAAGGCCTACCAGTGAGTTCACCTGAAGCAGGTGACCCGGGGGCGCTCCGAAAGAGACCAACAAGTGAAAATAATGATTTTGAATATCGAACACATGAAATAAGGCAGACTGGGCACCGCTCTACTAACCAGGGATACTAATTAAGTGACAATTGTAACCTAAATTGCCAATAGCCTAGAGTTTGCCAAGGTATAAAACAGAGGCTGAATGAGAAAAGTCCTTGTAGGAGAGATCGATGGGGAGAGAACTGTAAACCGTATTGCCTACAGCCAAAAGGCAATAAAAGAAGATTACAGAGACAGCAAGGACGCAACTTCCCTTATATGGAATTTCACTTTGTTAAAAGTCAAAAGACTATAAAGAGAAGCAGCTGTTGTTCAAACTTACTTGCTCAAAATCCAGGTGTGGAGAGTTTTGGAACAAGCATTACCACAGAGTACAATTGTAGTAGTAGGAATTGTTACCTGGCAGGCAAGTGAACCAGTAAAGGGACCAATAGTAGTTCTTCCTGGCAGGTGAGTATACCAGGAAAGAAGAAGCAGATTTAAAGCACTGTGGTTATAGTAAAAAGGTGTGTTGGAAAAGTAGTGTTAACTACATCAGCTTGTCTAGAGGAACTGTTGCATTGCAGAAAGTGTTTCTTTTGAAGAAGTATGATTTGCTAACAATTGCTTGGGTCTTTGAAAAATGAACAATTGTCCTGAATTATGTATTTGGGTTTTGATGAAGACTTTAGTTTTGACAAGCAATAGACTATTTTGATTTATAAAGAAGCAGTTGGAAGAGCGATATTCACTTTTCCAAGTAAAAATATATTGAATGGAAGAGACGTTTGGTGCTACGTTGAATGGAACTTTGTTATTTCACAGAACCTTCTTGAACCAGAAAGGCAAGGGAGTCCAACCCTGTCGCAAGGAGTACTTTCTACAAATGTTGAGTTTAAATTGATTTGTTATTTTGTGGAACTTGACAGTCAAAAAACCTTATATGATGTTGTGTTTATTATTGTGATTGTCCGATATCTTTTGGACACTAGGTAATTTTTCTTTAGTCTTAGTTTGTTAAGCAGGGTCCTCTTTGTTGGGCTAGGGAAAGAGGCGTTTGTCTCACCCATTTTTATTTAATAAATGGCGTTTTGTGAGAAATCTATACCTTTGTGTCTGTGTGCTGAATTCTGCAGAGTCCTCACAGAATAATCCCTGCATAAAGTCTCCTCTCAGATGGTCTGGGGAAGGCAGCCGCTACCTGATCCTAACCCTGGGGATGCTATTAGCCAGTTGGATCAGCTTGGTGGAGAAGGCCACCAAGGGAATGGAATGACTTAGTTATGAGAGATGCGGTATTCATCTTCTTCAGAGGGTGAGATTTCCATAATACCGGAATACCTAACGTCTTGTTCCTAGGGTAAAAAAAATTTACTTCCCTTCCCAAAATTAACCAAACTGTTAGTAGTGAAACACTTATGGTCAACAGGGTAATTATATATTTAAAGGGTCGGAGAATCACCATCACTACCTCTGATAGTTATGATTCCCACTTGGGTTTGAACTATAAAGTCAAGAACCAGCCATTAATTCCTTTAAAAACTCCCCATAACATACATTTTATAAGTCATTTAACAGTAATACTAGTGGTAGTAATATTGAGAGAAACAGATTGAAGAAAGATTGTAAAAATCCTTGCCAAAGAAAAAAGGGGGCAATATTTGAAGACAATTATAACCATCATTGCCAAAGTAAATAGGGGATAATAAATAAAGACGATTCCAACTATCATTACTAAAGTAAAGAGCAGGAAGTATTTGAATAAGATAACAACCAGCATTGCCCAAGCCAAAGAAAGGCAATTATAAATAAAGGGGAAACAACTTTCCCAATGAGAGAAACTTGAACAAGAGACATTACCAGCAGTTAATTAGGTAACTAACTGTTAGAAGGAATTCAAAGGTGACAGGAGAGAAGCCGTCCTTGAAGCAATTATCAAGCAGAGAGGAATAGAAGCTGGATTGCATATGGCAAACAAATCAGTGGAACAATAATCTTCAATGTGTATTGCTTCCTTATGAAAGAAGTTGTGAATCTCAATGCTGTTGAAAGTCAAAGACATTTCTAAAGCTTGAAGCAAGCCTCACCAGAGTACTTGTAGTAGTGGTAGGAGTATTATACTGGCAGGCGATTATACCAGGAAAGGGACTATTAGTGGATAGTCGTGGCAGGTTAGTGGACCAGGATGAAGACAATGAAGTACTGCATTGTTGTAGAAGGTTGTGGTGAAGAAAGTGGCAAGTCCACTAATGTGTTGTAATGAATTGTGGTAAAACCATTCTAACAAAACATTGTTGTTCATAAAGAAGAAATGTGGAAGTGGTTGTTCAAAGAAGAGCGATTATATTGATACTGACTAGAAGTGTGAAGACAAGAAGTGTGAAAAAGTATTTTTGGTTCATTAAACAAGAGCTTATGGAAACTTAGGACAATCATTTTGGAAGAGTGATAAATCATGTTTAGCAATAAATCCACCCAAGTGCCAAGGGAAAGACTCATGGAGTGAAAGGAACTTTATGTTGCACTTGGAACAGAACTTAACAATTGAAAAGAACTTTCTTGATAGGAACTTTGAGTTGAAAAAATCCTGCATTAATCCTGGGGAAGGGGATCCGACCCTGGTTACAAGGATGGAACAAGTTACTTACCTGTAACTGTTGTTCTCCAGCATGGGTCTGGCATGGATTCACATGCTCATGAATATTCCCCGTCGTCCGGCTGAGAATCCTCGGTAAAGAAAAAAACCAGTATCGGTTTCGTTTCTGATCTGTCTTTCGTAGTAATAACCAATCACTGGTCTCTGCGTCATACTGACCACAGCCAATGACTGCCCTCTACCTAAGCACCGCCTCTGGCAGTCATCTTCAGATTTGGAAGCACGTGAAGTGGCAGTATGACCAAGCGAGGAGCCGCAGAGGGGTAGGCGGGAGGGTTCGCATGTGAATCCATGCCAGACCCATGCTGGAGAACAACAGTTACAGGTAAGTAACTTGTTCCTTCTCCAGCATGGGGTCTGGCATGGATTCACATGCTCATGAATAAAGAATACATAGCAGTACACACATGCACAACCACGGGAGGTGGCAAAGGCTCAACATTAAGCATTGCATCAAACTCAACATTAAGCATCTTACCTCCTCACCAGGCTCACCTCAGGCGAACAGGTTGCGCAGCACTGCTTGGCCGACCCTGGACTCCTCCCTGGAATCCCAATCGACGCAGTAGAACTTCGTGAAGGTGTGCTTCGACCTCCACGTAGCAGCCCTGCATATGTCCAGCAGGGGCACACCAGAAAGGAACGCCGTGGTAGCTGCGATCGCTCTGGTGGAATGGGCTCTCGGACGGCCGGGCAGCGGTCGGTTTGCCAACCGATGACAGTACATGATACAGCCGGAGAGCCATCTGGAAATGGAAGCCTTCGAGAGAGCCTTCCCCTGATTGACAGGTCCAAAGTTCACAAAGAGTTGTGACGTCTTCCGAAAACACTTCGTGCGGTCCACGTAGAACTTCAGCGCTCTAGCCACATCCAGCGAGTGCAAAGTCCTCTCAGCCGGCGACGAAGGCGACGGGAAGAACACAGGCAACACCAAGGGTTCGTTGAGATGGAAGTCCGACGGTACCTTGGGCATGAAGGAGGGGTGCGTCCTGAGCACTACCCTCGTGTCGTGAAAAGTCAACTACGGGGCCTTGCAGGAAAGGGCCTGGATCTCTCCCACCCGTCGTGCGGAGGTGATGGCCACAAGAAACGCTGTTTTCCACGACAGAAACTTCAACGGGGCCGAGTGCAGAGGCTCGAACGGAGGTCCCATGAGCTTGGTCAGCACCACGTTGAGCGCCGGGGCCGGGGCCGGAGCCGGAGCCGGAGCCTTCACCGGCGGGAACGATCTGAACAGTCCCTTCATGAACTCTTTCACCAGACGATGAGACCACAAGGACGTCCGTCCGGTGGTTCTGGTGTATCAGGAGATCGCAGCAAGATGAATCTTGATGGACGCGTGTGCCAGTCCAGCTTTGGCCAGCGTCAGCAGGTACGGCAGAACTTGGGGAGCCGTAATCCGTAGAGGGTTAATCTTCTTTGCGTGGCACCAGACAGAGAACCTCTTCCATTTGTGACCGTAGCATTTAAGAGTCGAGGACGCCCTGGCCTTTGCAAGAACCTCTCTGCAGTCGGCCGGTATGTCGTATCCTCCAAACTCTAGCGCTGCAGGAGCCAGGCCTGCAAGTTCAGCGATTTCGGGTCGTGGTGGAGGATGGCGCCTCCTTCCCTGGAGAGCAGATCCGCGTCCACCGGCAGCTTGATTGGCGGGGACGCTGACAAGTCCAGAAGGTCCGGGATCCATATCTGCCTCGGCCACGCAGGTGCGACGAGGATCATCCTGCACCGTGACCTCTTGAGCTGGTTGACGAGCCGGATTAGCAGTGGCAAAGGAGGGAACGCGTAGAGGAACAGGCCCTCCCAGGGGAACGAGAAAGCATCGCCCATGCTCCTCGCCTGGGGAAACCTGCTGGCGAACCTCCGGCACTTGGAGTTCGTCGCCGTCGCGAACAGGTCGATCTGGGGTGTGCCCCACCGTCGGAAGAGGCGATCCACTAGATCCTGCCGTAGTTCCCAGTCGTGGCACGAGCGCAGCCCCCTGCTGAGTGAGTCGGCGATGGTGTTTTTTATCCCTGCCAGATGAAACGGCACCAGAAACATCCCCTGGGCGACTGCCCAATGCCACAGGTCCTGCGCCTCCTTGGACAGTGCTGGGGACCTGGTTCTGCCCTGTTTTCTGATGTAAAACATGGTGGTGGTGTTGTCGGTGAAGATCCTCACCACCTTGCCCTTCAGGGACGGAAGGAAGGACCTGAGGGCCCAAAACACTGCACGGAGCTCCAGGACGTTGATATGTAAGGATTTCTCCGCCGGGAGCCAAAGGCCCCTTGCGTGCAGATTTTCGGTGTGCGCTCCCCACCCTTCCAGGGAGGCATCCGTGGTCACTGTCTCCTGGTGGGCTGGGGTCTGGAAGTCCATGCCCGCCGTCAGATGCGCGCGGGTGCCCCACCACCGGATCGCTCGTCGGAAACTCTCGTCGAGTGTGATCCTTTCCTCAAAGTTGCCCGTCGTTTGGATCCAGCGCGCGTCCAGGAACTCCTGCAATGGGCGCATCCGGAGCCTGCACATGGGAATGAGGTAGATGCAGGAAGACATCATTCCGAGGAGGGACTTGATGGACCTCACCTTGGCCGCGTCGGCCACCAACATCCGCTGCACCTTGCCCAGGATGGTCCTGGTCCTCTCCTCCGACGGGGAGGCCCGAAGGGACACTGTGTTGAGCCTCGCTCCCAGAAACAGAGTGTCTTGCGCGGGTACCAGGTGGGATTTGGCGTAGTTCACGGAGAATCCCAGGTCCGTGAGAAGTTGGACGGTCCTTGCCGTATGGACCACGGCGAGCTCCCTCGTCTTGGCTCGGATGAGCCAGTCGTCCAGGTAGGGGTAGACGTGGATCCCTTCGCGGCGCAGCTGAGCCGCCACCGGTGCGAGGCACTTGGTGAACACCCTGGGTGCCGACCGTAGACCGAAGGGGAGGGCTTTCAACTGGTAATGCCGCCCTTGGACCACAAACCTGAGGAATTTTCGGTGCCCCTTCAAGATGGGAATATGGAAGTAGGCATCCTCCAAATCCAACAACGACAGGAAGTCTCCTTCCTCCAGCTGACCCAGGACGTGCTGGAGGGTGACCATCCAGAACTTTTGCGCCTTGATGAACTTGTTCAGACGTCGCAGGTCCAGGATGGGGCGCCATCCCCCCGTCTTCTTCTTCACGAGGAAGTATCTCGAGTAGACTCCGGAGCCCCGAAGCCTCTTTGGGACGAGTTCGATGGCACCCTTCTTGAGCATCGCCTTCACCTCCCGGAGAAGTTGAGGGACGTGAAGTTCTTTCCTGGCCACGGGGGGGGGACGCGCGGACACTTTCTTTGAAACTCGAGCGCGTGGCCCCGGGCCAAGGCGTCCAGCACCCAACGGTCGGTGGAGATGGACTCCCACACGCTGACGAAGCTCGCCAGCCGGCCTCCCACCGGGGTGCTTCGGTGGGGGCCCGACCCCCCGGCCGGTTCAATCCTGCTTCGACGAGGCTTTAGCGCCTTGTCCTTGGCGACGACGGCGGGGTCCGCCAGGCTTGCCTCGTCCTCTGTAGGCCTCCTGAGATGACGAGCGGGCCGCTTGACGGTAGGAGGAGAAACCGCCGCCGGAACCTTTGGAGGTGCCCTTGCCTCCGCTGCTCCAAAAGGGCGTCCGTCGTTGTTGCAGAACTCCAAGGGCCCGGGCCGTCTCGGTGTCCGCTTTAATGGCCTGAAGGGAATCGTCCACCGTTTTCCCAAACAGGTTGTTCCCATCGAAGGGCATGTCCAGGACTCTGGTCTGAACGTCTTGACGGAAGTCCGTAGCCTTGAGCCATCCACGCCGCCTAAGGCAAACGCCGTTGCCCAACTGGCGGAACCCAGTGTCGGCGATGTCCGTCGCAACGGTAATGGCGTGGTCCGAAGCCACCTCACCTTCTTGCAGGATCTCCAGGGCCTCTGCCCTCTTGTCGTCCGGCAAGAAGTCCAGCAGGGGAGCCAGTTTGTAGCAGAGCTCCCTGTCGTATCGGGCCACGATAGCCAAGGCGTTGGCAGCTTTAATCGTCGTCGCTGCAGACGAGATGACTCTGCGTCCCATAGCGTCCAATTTCTTTCCCTCGCCGTCCGGTGGGGAAGTCGATGTGGAGGCCGCACCCCCCCCGCTTTTTTCCTGGCCGCCGCGGAGACGACGGAGTCCGGGGTAGGCTGCGCCCGGAGGCACATTGGGGCCACGTCCGAGACCCGGTACTTTTTCTCGTACCGGTCTCTTCTAGCTGGCGTCGTGGACGGGTTCTTGAGGAGGGTGAGGCCCTCATCCCAAATGTCGTCCAATAGAGGCACCGCGAGGACCGTCTTCCTCTTGGCCTCGCGCCGCTGATAAAGGAAACCTTCCTTCTTCTCCTCAGGGCAGAGTTGGAAAAGCTCGGATGCCCTGGCGATCATTGAGTGGAACGATCCAAACTCGTCGGGCGGAGAAGCCCTGGTGGGAGGCGACGACGGTACATCCTCGTCGTATACCTCGTCGTCCGTACCCGTCGCTGCCGTGTCAGTCCCCATATCATCCCCTCGGGTGGACGGGGAGGAGGGCTGGAAGGGGCGCGACGGCTGAAAAGGAGGTGGAGGGTGGATCCTTCTTTTCTTGGTAGGGGGAACACCAGAAGGTCCCGGTTCTGGGTCCCCCGACGGGAGAGGTTCCGTCGGCAACGGTAGTCTCGTCCTTATCTCAGAGCATAAGGACTGTATAGCCAACAAAATGGCCGCCGAGTTGTCTCGCGGCGCTGGCAGAGGGGAATCCGACGGGCGATCAGGGGCCCCGTCGGTACCCTCGACGATGTCGTCGTCACCTGCGTCGGGATCCATCCCGACGGGCCGGTCTTCTTCCATGCCAAGGCCGTGGCTTAAGACCTCGACCAGCTCCTCCTCCGAGGTTGAGGCCGAATCTACGACGACGCCCTGCCCCCCCTTTTTCTTCCCCACGGGGGATTTCACGGGGGTCCTATCGATGGGCACAAAAGAGGACTCCCTCCGAGGTGGCAGGGAGACTCTGAGCCCCGAGGTCGCCACCACTGGTGTAGCCTCCACAGGCTGAGCCAGGGCCGCCGCGACAGTTTCGATAGAGGGCTTGGCCGGATGGATTAAGGCCTTCACCACCTTAGGTGCGCTCACCGCCTTATCCTTGAGGGGGGGGGACACTGCCTCGCTTCCCCTCCGCCTTCGAGCTCGACCGGGGCCTCTCCAGGAGCTTCGCCGGGTGCTCGGCCTTCCTCTTACCCGACCCAGAGCGTTGGCTCGTGGTTGATGGTGCCGGGGAGGGTGCGCCCTGCCTGGCGCCCGTAGAGCCCGACCGTTCGGCGCTCCCGGTGCCAGCGGACTCGCGGTGCTTGGCCTTATGTTGGACCCCCGTCGCCGGGGCGTCCTCAAAGGTCTTAGAAGACCGCTCGGATTTCTTCCTCTTCTTCTCGCCGGACGGGCTCTTCCCTTCTAGCCAGTTGGCGAGACGTTGATGGCGGTCCTTCATGGTCCGCTCAGACATGTTGCCCCAAAACGCACAGTTCTTCTCCACGTGCGTCTTGTCCTCATGTAGGCAGTAAAGACAAAAAGAGTGTTCGTCCTCCTTGAAGACGTTCTGCAGCTGGCATCCAGGGCAGACCCTGAACAGCTTTCCGGGCGTCGAGCTTCCCTTCTCCTGGGCCATGGCTGGGCCTGAGAAACTTCTGGAGTCCTCCAAAAGCGTAGCTCGACAAAATCTTCACCCTTGAGGGGCGTAGACGAATCCGAAACGGGTCCCCATTGATCGGATGGAGAGTCGGTGGAGCTTGAGGCTCTTTTGACCGAAAAAACGAAGTTTTTGAGAAAAAACGTGAAAAAATAGCACTAACGCTCGAGAGCAATAGCACGAGGATCCCAACACATGAACGTGCGGTAAAAATCTGAAGATGGCTGCCAGAGGCGGTGCTTAGGTAGAGGGCAGTCATTGGCTGTGGTCAGTATGACGCAGAGACCAGTGATTGGTTATTACTACGAAAGACAGATCAGAAACGAAACTGATACTGGTTTTTTTCTTTACCGAGGATTCCCAGCCTGACGACGGGGAATATTCATGAGCATGTGAATCCATGCCAGACCCCATGCTGGAGAAACATGGTTACAAAGCTTATGTTTGAATATAACTTATTTTGTTGAATTTGAGCGGCCAAATGATACCCGTTTGATTTTGTTGTCTATATAAGCGTGAGTGACAGATAGCTTTTGATATTAGAGTGTTATGCTTTAGTCTTAGTTTGACAGGCAGGGAAATCCTTGTTAGGTTAGGAAAAGCGAGGCGTTTTTCTCACCCTTATCGTCACATAAATTGGCTACTTATGAGAAAACTTATCTACTTGTCCACCTCACATTTCTGACCCCTCACATAGCCCAGGGATGGAAAAAATGTGTGGGTCACCTCCATGTCAGAATGGGCCAAAAACTCCAAGAGATATTGGAAATGGAAAAACGTACCGCAATTGTGAACAATCATATGGGATCTTTTGAAGAAAAGTGGGGTCCTTTGGTTACTTGGTGGGATGAGAAATCAAGTTGAAGCCTGACATGAGGTAGGCACTATGGGGGGAATCTGAAGGGTTGGGAGTGCATTCTTGTACAGTGACCCTATCTTTGTTCAGGTGGTATCCGGCGATAGGGCAGGAGCTCTGGAAAAAGTTCAATAGCTAGAGTGGCTGGGGATAGTCCAACCTGCGTGCCACTAACCCTTTTACTATTGGTGGGTAATACGGGAGCCTATGTGTTATGCTAGAATCAGAACCTAATGTTTGACTATAAGTGCCTATAGATTGTTGTCAACAATATTCATGACAGAACTTTGACGAGTGTTAAGGAGGGTATGGGGGCAGGTTGGGGAGGGATCAAGGGTTGCTAAAGTGTTTTTGGTTGGTGGCATTATGTCGTTTGTACGAAGAATACAGATTAAGTGGGAAAATGATTAAGAGCCTCTTGCCCAATTGGTGGTTTCTGACCCGCACTGTACTGTCCAGCTCGTCATCAATGTCTCTGGCACTTCTGTCCGTCTTATAGCTCCACCACATAGGTTTCCATTGAACATTGTGCGGTACATTAATTCTCGCCCAGTCTTGGTCTACATGATGTGCCAGCTCCTCTTGGGCCCTTTCGTTCCTCACCCTGGTTTGGGGTATATAGGCTCTCAATCTGTTTCAGGCTATCTGATGCCCGAGCTCCTCTTTGAAATTTTGCTTTCTCACCCCCACTTTGGCATCTCTGGGCCAGTCTACCCTTCTCCAGGTACCCTAAACGTAACGCACACCTGGCTCATTACAGTGACATTCTTCCAGGTAGGAGGCAGCATGGGTCTGGCTTCTCTCGTCCGTTCGTGGGCCACAGTGTTTCCAGTCGGTTCCTGGCAGGACTTCAGCGCAGGATCGAACTGGAACTGGCCAACCACATTTAGAATGTCCTCGTCTCTTCTCGGTGCATCAAGGTTGAGCTTCGGTAGCTTTCAGCTTGGATGCAGGGAGCAGTGCTTCGTGGGCTTTCTCAGTCCACAAAGTCTGCATGGGACATCTTCCCGCTAGGCGTAGCAGGCTAATGTCCCAAAGGGGGTAGATCCCCCAACTTGGGGAGATGGCAAGAATTCCCTGGATTTATCACAGCAGATACTCTGTGAACATCATCAAACAAATATGTTCAAAATAGATCAGTGTTAACTGGAGTGCTCTGGTATACACGGTGAGTTGAACCTATACCTTATAGCCAGATTCAATTTCACCATCCACAGATAGGAGCCAAGTGCAGTGCTGGTACAATTTTATTTACAACTCTTTCCGGGATCATTCTCTTCTGACAAAAATAAATGCCTGAACCATACAGCGGTATACCAGTAATAAGAAGCAAAATGACTACTTACCTCCCTCAGCCTGACAGCTATAAAGTAAATCTTGAAGGGCAACCATACCCCCCACAAACAACCATCAGTGATCGCTTTATCTCCACAATCACTTGTGCAGTGACTCGCAACATTTCTCAGTTATACACATACATACAGCTGTCAAGCATGTATGCACAACATTCCCTTACCGTACATATAGATAAATAATTAGTTGAAACATTGCTGAAGCAATTCTATTCATTTCTGTTAAGTAAAACCAAACACGCTCAGTTTACCTCAGATTCTTTAAGCCTCACGTAATTAGATGGAAATACGCCAGATTTGTCTCCAAGAGTTCCTGTCCACCAGTCACCATCTTTCTTGATAACAAGAATCTTATCTCCTTGTTGAAAGGTTAAGTCTCCTTGTTCTGAACTTTCATAGGTGTACATAGCAATATATTCTGGGGAAAAATAAAGTTGTATTTATAACAAGGATTTTCTTACAGTACAATTAAAATCATAAACCAATTGTTAACACTATCTTGGCCACCAAGTAGAAATCATTGGCTATATTGAATCCAATTGGCAGTTTTATGGCTTCCATGCCTCTGAGAATTCATGCCAACTCATCACAAATACTGGTTGTATTAATCCAAATTTAGAATATTTGGAACCTATTGTTCGAGAAAACACACTGGATCATTTTCAAGGACCTCTTACTTCACTTAAAGATGTAGCAGTAAAATCTATGCATAAACCCAAATATGAATGGGACAGAGAGGCATCAACTAGGATGACAAAGTGCTGCATTGGAATTAAGGATATTAACTTAACTGTACTACTTTTTCCGGATCTGTGAGGTCCAGTTTGGCTACATCTCCAATAGTCTAGCAATGGAGACCAGACACTTAAAATTGGGACACCTGGACAAATGGGATACACATCTGTCAGAACACAGTCCGACAACTATATTAATGAATTCTTAAATATTTCTAATACTATGTTATTGAAAACTAGGAAGAGAGTATGAAGTCTCATTAGACAAGATGAATCAAGCAGTGCACATAATGTTCAAGAATACAATTAACTGACTGGGTTGAGGCATTAATGTACCCCAGGAGGTTGTGATAACATGTAGATTGCGGTTGGTGCAACTCAAAATATTACATTGGGTGTACTACCCTCGCGCCCTGCTCTTCCAGTGGGGATGGGTGGACAGCTCACAGCTCAAATTGTCTAAGGTGTAGAAAAGGGATAGGTGCCTTTTTTCGTGTTGTGTGGGAATGCCCGCAGATTCACTGCCTTTGTACTGCATGCCTAAATAGACTGCCCACAACGTTGGGAGCAGAAATCATATGTGAACCAAAGTTATTGTTGCTGCAGATTTGGGGCGAAACTGCCTTTACACACTACGAGAAACAGTTTTTGTCCACAGCATTTGGCCTCATTGACCACAACATTGTGGCAAAATGGGGTGCACCGGAATGCTCCTAATATCGAGAGTGGGTGGTAGATTAGAACATGTATATGTCATTGGGAAAAAGAATGTATACCGCTCAGGGCTGCCCTGTGTAGGTGGACAAGATATGGGGGAAGTGGGAGGCAGGGGTGACTGGGCTTGGTCTCTGGGTGTCTTTTGGTCTGGTGGGTGGGGTACCAGGACGCTAAATTGGTTGTGTACTGGGTTTATCTCTGATGTGAGTGATGTGACCAATCAGATGTTGCAAAATTAATAGATGTTTAACAAAAAACAAACACAATATACAGATCAGTAATTTGATGCATATTCGTACACATTACAGACAAATTCCACTATCCAAAATGCACTGCACCAGTACACATACCAAGAATGTAATATATTGGACTATGCAACGATTAGGGCACCTACAATTCTTAACCAGTGTAGAGGCAGAAAAATTCACACAAATGGTCTGCCTCGTGAGAAAAAGAAAGCAAAATAACAGTTTAACACGTCCTTAGCAAAGAACATCAAAATGAAGTCTGTAATGGTGGCTATCAAACTTTCTGAAAATTAGGAGGAACGGAACTGGGTAAAATAAGTGCCTACCAAATAAGGTCTCTGAACTAATGGATGTGCAGCGTGACAGAACAGTTGAAGCTTTGATCCAAGGAACAACTTCTAAATAAATCAATACATTCAAGAAAAAATACATTAATGAAAGTAATTCTATATTAGGTGTTAATACCTTCACAGTTATTTCACACAAAAAGCATAAAAAATCTTTCAGTAAAAAGTGAAAAATATATTGAAAGAACACTAAACCCCTAAGGGGGACAGGGGCACTTGTTCATTCTTGAGAATAGGACAGAATTTTTAGAGCTGACCTGATCTATTGTAAAGTTTCCAGTAATCAAGATGTGTTTCTGGAAACTTTAGTCCCTTGACATTGAGGCCGCTAAGTTGGGCACGTACACATAACACACCCTCCATTACATAGTTACCTCCCTTCACAGATAAAATCAATATTCCAGCGCAATGAAAAAAGACATGAACGCCTTTTAGAGTACCATATTCACTAAAATGGCTGTGCCGCTGACTTTTGCCTGTCCTTTGGCTCGCTTTTGCCATATCTGGTAAGCCCTTTGCTGTGGAAAGCTCCAGCTACCAAAGACGTTGTGTGCATTTGTGTCCGGATGTGGATGCTGTGAATGTCTAGTCCCAGTCCACATCCATATCAAAGTCGGTCTGTTGCTGGGCAGATATGGTGGCTGGAGGCTGTTTCATGTGATTTTGACCATTCTGCCCTGCAGGGTTAAAAGGATAAGGTTGAAACACCATCTCATTTTGGTATTTCCCCTCATAATAGAAGAAGTATTTCAGCATTGGCTTAATAAGAAAGAGAAGAATATAGTGCCTTGAAGGGGATAAGCAAAGGGATTCCGACATTATATCCTATGAGGATATATTAGGTTAAGTATAGGTAGAAAGAGTAGTAGTGCGATACATGCTTAAGGGCAGTCTAGACAGGAATACTTAAACCAGCAAATGTAATGCTGAAAACTGGAAAAGTATACTTCAAGCTTTTTAGTGCTCAAATGGGCCCCTAGGCGCCTATATCAGCATTGTAGTGAAAAGCTGCTACCTAGCAAAGGAGCTTTAGTAGTGTCACAGGAACATAGTGAGAACAAGTTACTAACCCGTGGTAACGTTCCTTCGACTGCATGTTCCTCCCAGGTATTCCTCATCTTATGATTTCTCCATATCAGGTTTAGCTGCTTCAAAAAAAATAATTCTAGAAGGGAACGCTGCATGTCGATGCCTGTCGATTCAATGTCCCTCGAGGGCCTCTGTCTCAGTGTCAACGTCATCGATGGTACATGGCGCGCACAGTGACCGTTGGCTTCAGTTCCGTTTTTACGTCTACTGCTTTATCATACGACCGAAAGCTACTCACCCTGAAGGAGCGTAAGCTGCAATGACATGGACATTCTTCTGATGGGTAGGCTGGGACGGGCGATGAAGAATACATGGGAGGAACATTCAGTTCAAAGAACGTTACCACAGGTAAGTAACTTGTTGGTCGAATGGAGTGTCCCCCTCCCACGTTTGGTTTAGTTTATTTGTATAGCGCACCGAACCCTTAGGTATCTGGGCGCATTATTCCAGTTACATTTGTACAAGATATGAGTGCAGGTTACAAAGACAATAGGTGACAGGCATTAAGATGAACTTTAAAACATAGGCTAACACAAAGGCAGGAGGTAGAGCAGGAACTTTACAACATAGGCAGATACACAGGCAAGAAATGAAACAAGATACTATGTACAGACAGGAAGGGGAGCAGCAAGTGGGATCTTTGTATTTAGTTTGTTTCCCTGGTGGCAAGCCAATTTTTGGCGTTTGTTCTGAATTGGGGGAGAGTAGGTGCGGCTCCGATGGCGGTGGGTGTAGAGTTCCACAGTTTGGAGGCTAAAACTGGGAAGCTAGCACCTCCAGATTTCTGGCGGTTGTACCTGGGGACTTTAAGGAAGTGTAGTTGAGCAGAACTGGTAGGACTTGCTGATTGGTAGTTAGGTGCCGAGTTTGTAAGGCATTTATGTGTAAGGCTTAGTATTTTCAGGGAAATTCTGTAATTAATGGAAAGCCATCCAGCATAGTGCCTCGTTTCTGATATGTGGTGGGAGCGGGGTATGTTGAAGGCTGCTCTGATAGTGTTGTTTTGGAGGACTTTAAGTTTGTTTAGATTTCTTTTGGTAGTTCCAAGGTAGAGTGCGTTGCAATAATCCAGTTTGGAAAGGATCAGGACACACAGGAGCCTTGTGGTACTCTGCATGTCACTGGGGCAGGATCAGCAGAGGAGAGGGGCGAGAAAACCCTAATTGTTCTGTTTTCTAAGAAGGATTGAGTCCACTCTGTAGCTTCTTCAGAGAAGTGGGTGGAAGAGGATAGGTGGTTACAGAGGATTTTGTGACTGCCCAAATAAAAAGCGGCTGATAGATCTAGGAGAAGGAGGAGTGTTATATTGCCTTTGTCTATTTGCTCGTCAATTTGTGTTTTTAGGTCTATTAACGCTGTTTCCGTGCTGTGTCTGGGCCGGAAATCTGACTGCTGCAGGCCTAGGAGGTTGTTTGCTTTCAGATTGGTCTGTATTTGGAGATAGGCTGCCCTGTCAAGACTGTTCAAGAGGAAAGGCACTGTGGTGATATGCCTGTAGTTTGTAGGCACATTGGGATCGAGTTTTCTTTTTAGTTTTTTTTAGGGGGGGGGAGAAGCCAGGCATCTTTAAGGTTAGTAGGGACTGTTTTTGATTCAAAGGAGGAGTTGATGAAGGCTGTGATGACCAGTGCCAGATCTTATGCTGCCCCTTTGATGACGGCTGTAGGCCATACATCACCTTGGCATCGGGAAGGTTTTAGGCTTCCGATTATGTTTTCCACTTCATTGATGGATCGTGGAGAGAATTTGAAGCGGTTGCCTGGGGTCTGTGCTGGGCGATGAGTCTTAATAGGTCTTGCGTCAGTATTGATGCAACGTTTTTTCAGTTCGATCTTGGCTTGTAGCTTTGAAATGTTATCAAGTAAGGCATCTTGAATCTTAGTGCACCACTCTTTGTCTTCAGCACAGGACTCATCGGGTGGGGTGGGTGATTCTAACTCTGAGGATTTTAAAGAGTTCTTTGGAGCCGGATTTAACATTGTAGATTCTATTATTAAAGATTTCACTTTTTTTGTTTTAAGAATGGCTGATTTGTATGCCTTGGCTGATTTTAAGAAGGCGTCTCTAGTCAAGGTGGAGGGTAGGTTTTTCCAAGCCGATTCTGCGTTTTTGTTGTCACGTAGAGTTTTGAGGTGAACCAGTTATTAAGGTGGGCCTGAGGCTTGCCTTTCCATGATTTCAGGGGGCAAAAGTGTCAATGGCTTGGAGGAGCATGTGGTTGTAGAGGTCCACAAAGGTGGATGGGTCAGTATTTGTGTTGGAGTAGTTTAAAAAGAGGTTGTATTAAGGGTAGCAGGTTTGCAGGAGTGATATTTTTATTGTTTCTAGTTATGGCAGAAAGAACTAGGAAGTTGGTGGAGGGGGGGAGTGAGCACAGCTGGATAGCAAATGTAATCACATGATCGTCAGTCCATGTGCATGGTGTGTTATCAAGGATGTTGGTTTTGCAGTTGAAGTCAGCAATCCAATCGAGGATTCTGCCCTTGTAATGGGTAGGCTTGTTAATACGCTAGGAGAATCCTAGTTCAGTTATAACATTAGCTAGCGACACAGCTGGACTGTCCTTGGGGTCAAGGAGCTGAGGTTAAGATTGTCAAGGAGGAGAATTTGTGATCCTGGTTTGGTACCTGTGGCAAGGAGTTGTTGCAGATCGTACTTTAATGTGGAGATCAGGCCAGGTGGTCTATAAATGAGACGAATCTTAAGGGTGTGAGGCCGATCGAAGGAGCTTGGCAGAGGGGAAATGAAGGTGGGGGAGGACTCTAAGGCCAAGGTCAGTTTTGCTAATGATAGCTACACCACCACCTTTGGAGGATTCTCTGTTGTATATCAAGATGTTGTATTTATCAGGGATGGCTAAAGCCAGGGAGGTGCCTGCCGCTGCATGCAACCAGGTCTCCATGATGGCCAGGAAGTCAAACTGATTGGGGGTGATGAGGTCTGCCATGTCTAAGGCGTGGGCTGATAGTGACCTGGCTTTAATAAGGGCGCCTTTGATGACTATTTTAGGCTTGGTGAGGTTGCTGCTGCCAGCAGCGCCTTTCAGAGTGTGTGGAGTGTCGCTATTAGTATCTTTGTTGTGTGACGTCCTGGTGTTGCTAGTGGTCTTGGTGTTTGTAGGCTTGATTAAGGTTTTAGTAGTTAGTGTAGGGGTGTGAACTTGGATTACCGTGGAACGTAGATGCAGCGTTTTGGGAGCTGATTCAACTAGTTTCAAGGTTTGGTTGGTTGTAGTGGATTGGTAATGTGGTTTCAACCTCAAGCCTAGTCTGAGACTTCAAGTGGAGAGACTTCTAGTGGAACCTGTGCAAGGTTTATTTGGTGTAGGCTTAGAGGCATAGCATTGTATCCATAGAACTGGTGAGATAGTTTCAGTATAATGTCTGTCTGATGAGGCTGAAAGGGTAATGGAGGCAAAAACTGCGTGGGTGTGGAGCCACCAGGGGACATTGAGATGTTCTGAAGCATCTGCGTCGGTCTCCCCCTCCGGAACAGACTAAGTGACTGAGCCTCCCCCTCTTCTTGCTGCCTCCGGTTGCCCCCTACTGCTCCCCCCTCTCTTGAGGAGAGAGCACTGATCCCGGCGATACCAGAGTTGCCCGGACATCATGAATACAGCAACACAAAGCTAAGTGGGGGTGTGGGGGGTGTTTTGGAAGGAGCGGCGTTCAGGGTGGACTGCCCCTGCCAGCCTGATATCCTAGACTGAGGGGACCTGTGGGCCTGGCTCCGTGGGGCGCCGGCTGCAGCCAGGGGACGCTACCCCTCCCCTGTCAGCAGCGATCCAGATCCAGGGCGCTCCTAGCCCTTCCACGCATGCCGCAGAGGCAGGTTTACACCTGTCGGAAACCCGCTTGTTGGACCCCCATGACACCGACAACCGGAGCCTTATAGCCTCTTCCACTGGGCGGCATTCAGAGTACGGCTCCTACACCAGGACCTCCGGATTTGGTCCTGGGAGGGCACGGGCCCTTCTTGATCTGTAGCTGTATAGCTAGCCCCAGCAGCTCCTCACTTGCCCTTCGCTCCTGTCGCCCCCCCCCCCACCAGACAGTCCTCTCATCTCACCCCGGGAGGGGTCTAGCTACTCACTGGACCCCGCTCCATCAAGCTTGTACAGACTCATTCACGGTGGTAGTCCGCCCACAGCGGCACACGCTTCATATAATCGGCTCTAATACCACCACTCTTAAATCCACGTGACCTTGAAGAAACCGTCCTTTGCCAGGTGTAACCTAACTGAACAAAGGGCGTAGGCCCCTGCTGGACTGTTTAGGGCGGGAAGGTGCCTGGACCCCTTTAGCAAGAAACGGTGCGGATGCCTCACTCTGACAGTATACGCCTGATCTGGGAAAAGTGGAATCTTGGGGCCTTACCCACCTTGGGGGGGTCGCGAGTACCAGGCTAACTCCTGCAGCACACCCCTAAACGCGAGGCACCAGATGTGATGCAGCCACTCACCACAAATACCACTCTTGTCTGGAACTGCCGTGTGGCCTCCCTTTGAGCTCCCTCAACACTTCACCACTACGTGAGCTGGTGGCCCAATCGTATCCCATAAGATATCCAGAACATCCCCTGGTGTCAGAGGTGTTCTCATGGACTGGGTTGAATCCCTCCAGAAATTTCGACACACGCCAACTCTTCGCCCTCTGTCCCCCAACATGGGCGCCTCGACACAAGCAGAACCACTGGACACTAATGTGGTTTCTAATGGTATGGCTGCCTTACTGGAGGAGATCTGCGGCTTCAAAGCGGACATTGGTAAAATGCTAGACACCCTGGACAAGAAAGTTGATACCATGGATGATCGAGTCCAGGCTCTGGAAGCAAACAGTACCTCTATTGACCTTCTTGAGACCCAGATCGATATGCGCCTTGCTGAATTGGAAAGGAGAGAGGAGAAGTGCACACGAAAGTTGGATGACTTGGAAAATAGGGAACTCTGTTGTAACCTGAGATTCCTGGGTTTTCAGGAACAAGAAAGTGAGACTGAGGCGGATATCATAAAAGCTGTCAACGCCGTAATTAGAAAACCCTTCGACAAAGGCAACACCAGTGAACCAACGATCGACAGAGCGGATAGGGCAGGGTCTCCAGCAGAGGCCCCAGATCGGTTCTGGTGAGGTTCCACAATTTTTCAAAGAAGAACAAGATTCTGGAGCTCACACGGAGGAAGGGCCCAATCAACTGGGAAAGTGCACAAATCTCTATCTACCTGGAGTCGTCGGCCTTCACCCTGGCAAGACGCCATCTTTGTGCGCCCTGACAAAAATGCTGCAATCTAAGGTTGTGAGATACAGGTGGGGATACCCCTTCTCGCTTTCCTTTGAACTGGATGGCTACAAATACGCCCTAGTCACAGAGGACGACATACACAGAGTGTCCCAGGAGCTTCGGTGTGACCCCCCCCGTGGAGAAGGCGCAAGCAGATCGAGGGAAAGACCTAACCGGACCCCAAACAGCTAAGAACTTCACCGAGATGCGCAGGGTCGGGAGCAAAAGAAAGTTCAGAAGGGTTGCCCAGGCCTCCCCCAGATCCTCTAATGACTGATGGGACCTTTGCCTCGACCTGGGTTAACTCTGAATGGCCCCGGCCCAGATTCCTACGACAGAAGGTCCCTTGCAGATTCTCCCAAATCTTGTTTAGTTACACATCTCTGGTTGGGTTAATGAGGAGCTGTTCTTTTTTCTTTCTTGTCTTTGGCCCGTTCGTTGAGGAGGGGGTGGCGGAAGTCAATACATGATGTTTTAGTTTGAGAGGGGGCTCTTAAGTGTGGTAATGTGGTGTTTGGAAGCCCGGAGGGGGTAGGCAATGGTGGCCTGGCCTTGCGATGGATCTCATGACGCAGACAGTCCAGGTGCTCAGGGGGCGAGGCGGTGTGTTGGGAATGTTGTTCTGGTTTGTTCTTAGTTACTGCATTTTTCTGCTACCAATCAATCACTTGAAATGCAAGGGTCCAGGTTCTTCTTATTGTAACTGATGTTTATGGAGGCAAAGAGGGGAGGTGAGTAGAATGAGTACTCTTAGTGGAGTTTTAAGAGGCTCACACCCACCCTGATGGATGACACAAACCATACACTGACGCTGGGGTAGCTAAATGTGCGTGGGTTAAACTTGCCCAATAAAAGATCGCTGGTGGTTAGAGAACTTAACAGGCTCCAACTACACTTTCTCTTCCTTCAGGAGACGCACTAGGTACGGGGGCAAGAACCGAGACTTAGGGCTAAATCTATTCAAAACTGGTTCCACGCCTCATACCTAGCAAAAAAGTGAGGAGTGGTGCTCCTAGTATCTCCTAGTGCCAATTTCTCTTGCTGACCCTGAAGGGCTTTATATTATGGTTAAGGGGGAGGTGAGAGACAGCATGGTAACAGCAGTTTCTATTTATGGCCCAAATGAAAATCAAGATCACTTTTGGGAGGAAATGAAAGCCAAAATGATTGCCTTTACGGAAGGCACCTTATTAGTGGTTGGTGATTTTAATATGGTTCTCAACCCTCAGAGCGACAGGAGGTCAGCAAACCCACATACAGATACCCACATAAAGAGGGAGATGGCTGCTACTTTCCAACGGATCAATGAGGAACTAGGTCTCTCAGACTCACAACGCGGCAGGGCTACGACCCACTCTTTCCATTCTTCTACAAACCCCACGCAACCTTCCCCAGGATTGATAATATCCTGGTGGATACTTGGATTCGGGAGAGGATATCCGACTAAGTTAATGATAACTTTACCCTTTTCTGGGGGACAGCAGTCGCCTCAGAAATGGAGTCGAGAGAAGTCTCAAAGACAACCCTGTGCCACGGCACTGAAGGTGCTGTGTGAGACACACACAAAGAAGGGGGCTACTGAAGTGGTGTACTTCAGAGTCCACAATCACAAAAACAGATGGAAACACATAGCAAAACACAGGTAAGAGTGGGGAAAAAGCTCTCACTCTTAGCAGGTGGAAAAATAAACTCCAGCAAAGCTGCTGGGGGACTCACTAGGTGAGGGAAATTAGCCATAAATGAGAATTCTCCGTAACAACGGCCCTCCCCACTACCATCCCGGAAACCTTCTTCACATCATGGCCTGATCCAACGCTTTATCGGGGGGGAGGGGGTGAGGTAAAAAGCAAAAGATTAATTGTTAGGGAGAATTCTCTGTTAAGTCCAATTTCCCAAACCTAGTGAGTCCCCCAGCAGCTTTGCTGGATTTTTGGGGTTTATTTTTTTCTCCTGCTAAGAGTGAGTGAGACTCTTTCTCCCACTCTTAGGCATGATTTGAGAATGTCCTTTGACTATGTTATGTGTTATATGGGTTATGGGGTCTTTTAATCCATAGAGCTTCATGTGTTTTTGGTATGTGTGTTACACAGCACCCTCATTGCAGTAACACAGGGGTGTCATAGTGACCCCCAAACATAGACGTCATACCCTGGGACTGACTAATGTCTCCCAGGGCATGTAAAGTCACCATTGGCTTTACTAGTCTTAAATTGTGAACAGAACCAGTTCAAACCATCATATTGTGGAAGTACTGGTAGGGGTAATTCGATTGCCCCTTGGTCTGTTTTCCAAGGGGGAACTGTCCAGTCCCCCCCTTGTCGAGTTTCTGGCTGGTGCCAGTAGATTCCACGTGAAATATTCCACCTGAATATTTCCTATGGGAGTTTCCCATTCATTTTAAACGCACCACTTTTTGGTGCAATGTTAAAGATACCACTGGGTTATTTATTTAATATTTATTCCCCGGTTGGGTCTTTTTGCCAGGACTCGGTTTTAAATGACGTTTGTGTTCGCCTCGGAAACTCTAACCCAAGTCGGGCCCTTTGTTCTACTTTTTGGCGGGCTTCTCCACAGAAGCCTTCCAAATGGCGCCACTCTGTCTGGGGTCAACAGGATGTGTGGGAGGGGGGATTAGGCACCCTGGACCGAGTTACCTTGGCAACTCAAGTCTTACTCTTGTGTGATTGGCCCAGTGGTGAGCCGCCCGGCTCACCACTTAGCATGTTTGAGTGACAGCTAGGCTGATGAATGGGGGTTTTGCTGCATAAAAGCCGGGCTTTGGGGACTGGAACTTGAGAAGTCACCACAGGACCTAAAGAATCCGAAGAGGGGAGAAGCTGAGCCATCTACAACGACACCACCGGTGGAGCCCTGCTGTATGAAACTCACCACTTTCCCGACGACAGAGGAGATCTTCTTCCAGGAGAGTCTTCTTCCCCTTGAGCTGGTGGGACCAACCAGTTCGCCTTTTTCGCCTTCCTGGATCGTCTCGTGGTCGAATCGCCCATGCCAAGCACCCTGGCGGCCGGATAGCCACGCTTCACCACTACCGTGAATAAAAGGGTCGTACTTTTTAACCGGGAAACTCTGCAGCTGGTTTCTTCCCTGGCAGTGCAACAACCTCCAGTTTTCCTCCACGTCGAGATCATCTCTTCCCCTGGACGAAGCTCCGACTTGCACCCGCTGGCAGGAACAACTGCCCCCGCTGGAGCTTTCTCACCATTTCAGGTACTGTGTCCCACCTGGTCTCCCTTGCAACAGACTGTCCAAGGTGTCCCGTAAATCCTTGACACTCTATCCTGGGGTGACCTCGGAACTGCTAACATTACCTTTCTGACTTGATCCAACCACTTTTGACTTTTCTGTAAAGACTAAGTGCATTTCCACTGTGTGATCTTGGGCACATTCCGCCTTGCTCTCTCCAAGGGTGGGCCTGGCCTATGAACCTTTTGCTCTACAAGTAGACCCTGCCTCTCTTGACTTGTGGTTTCTTAAAAGTGTTGGTACTGTGCATTTTTCCTATTCTGTCTTTTCTCTCCCTTTTTAAAGAAATTATTGGAGTGCCATCTACGGTTAAGCGCTCACCTCTGTTTTGCTAAATAAGTGGTGTCTTAACCTAGACTTGTCGAATAATTAACTAGGGAGGTGTATATACTTATAGTGACTGTTTGAACTTGCTTGACATATTAGTGCCAGTGTATTTTTACAAGTGTTTTTTAAATAAATAATTATATACTTTTATACCAAAGCTCTGGTCAGTGTTTGCTTGTGCTACTGTATTTTCGGTCCTATTGTGTATACTCTATATACTGCCTAACTCTTGAGAGAAGTCCGACTGCTCAGCCACAGCTACCAGGAAAATCTGGGTGGTGCAGACTGCTACCAATTGGGTTTACTGCTTACTCCTGTAGACTTAAACTTTTTGCAGTGGTCCCTAAGGGAACTGCACAGGTTTCTGCCTAACATTAACACTGCATGCAGCTTCGCAAAGACCCTCTGGGTGCTGAAGGAAGGCCGAATGGCAAGACCTTGAACTGGTAAAGGCAATTTCCTACCTTGAATCTCAGGTACTTCCTGTGTTTCTTGTAGATGGGCACATGAAAGTATGCATTCTGGAAATCCAGGGAGACCAGCAAATCCTGCAGATCTACAGCCTGAAGGGACTGCGATAAGGGTGACAATTTTGAACTTGGCCTTGCGCAAGAACAAGTTGCAAAACTGAATATCCAGGATGGGATGAAGGGTATATATATCAGGGGAAGGGTGTAAAGTCAATAATAAATATGGGAAGAGGATAGGGGGATGCAGTGGTCTCCCCCACATATATGTGGTGTAATGCAGTAATAAATGTGCAGTATTTACACAGATGCTGGATGAAGGCCCCTGCCCTTTTTCGGCAGCAGAACAGAGTTTGAATACCAGTCCTTGCCTTGCCTTATTCCGAGAGCATGATACCAGGTCTATGGCCCCTTCGCCAGAAGCTGTCAGACCTCCAGAGGCAAGAACTGGTTGTCCGGCGGGTGGTCAGGAGGAAGAAGAGCAAAATGGAGACAGCATCCCTGCTGAATGACATGTAAGACCCAGGCATCGGAAGTGGTAATCCTCCATTCCTCACCATATTCGGATAATCTGCCACTCACAGGGGACAGTTGATGATGGAAGTCTGATTCAGAGGCTTCAGCACCTAGGAGGGTAGGGTAGAGGCTGAGACAACTCCCCTGGGAGCACCACTACTCTGACCCCTGTTGGGGCGGCATTGCACCTGCTTTCCAGAGAGGGCTTGCCACCACCTCCTTTGGGTGTAGGTTAAGGGGCAAATCCCGCTGCCTCTGTGTGCAGGTCTTGCACGTTGCTGCTGTTGGACAGTGACACGAATCTGGTGACTTCGTCCCTTCTCATCTAGGGAGAGCCAAACTATTTGAGGTAACCCCTCCAAAGGGGTTTGGGAAAGCATGACCTTGCTGGGAAGGACTCCTTTCTAGGGGACAAGGACTCCCATTCCCACAGGGACTCCCTATACCTAGAGTATTATCTGTTTTCATGGGAATAAGAGACCGATAGTGCACCAACCCTGGCATTACCTCTCTGTGTTTGGCTCAAGCTAATGCTGAACTTTCCACAGGCTGGAAATCTGGTATTGAACAATACGCCCCTTTGAAGTCGCGGAGCGAGAATAAAGGGCCAAAAAAGTTTGAATGAAGAGAGAAAAGCCATACGCAGAGACAAGCCTCCGGCGTGGGGACGTCCGCTTGGGGCAGAGCCGTGGTGAATAGCAAAGCCGGTTGTGGCACGAAGCGGTGGCAAATGGAGAAGTTACAGGCCCGACGTGTGTGAGAGGCCTGAGCAGCAAAGGCCCCACAAAACAAAACTTACCTGGAGGCGTGACCACACAGAGGATGGTGTTGGGCCCAACCCCGCGAACCGAAGCCGGAACCAGGAACCGAGGGAGGAGTGAATCCTCCGCTCTAAACAGGAGAGCAAAACGGCGAGATAACGCGGAGACAAGCGGAACCAGAGAACCACTCTAACCCAATCTGGGGGAGTGGCAAGCCATGGAGAACGCCACCACTCAAAGGGAAACATCCTCCTTGGTGCAACACCTATAATGCTGAAGGAACACAGAACGCCCAAGTCGGTGGGAGGCGGATAGAGGAAAGAACAAGTGGGGAAGAAGGAAGGATTGCCGTAACCTATACCAGGGTGAAAGTGGCCCAGAGAAAGAAAGCATGAGGGAAGGAGCAGGGTTTGTGTGAGCCGAGAAACCAGAGAAGAATCAACCTCCATAACAGTAACATGAAACCCGCAAGAGCGAAGAGTCTCACAAGCAGAGAGGGGTTACTAATACCACAGTGTGTGAAAACACACATTGGAACAGAAGCAGCCAAGGGAGACAAAGGGGCCTGATAAAGTGAAGAGAGATGGGAGGGGTTCAATGAGACACCCAACACCAGAAACAAGTGGGGAGAGAACACCCAAGTGGTGGGGAGGGATCAGAGAAATATCCCTCCACCTACAGAAATGTTGACAGTACTTTTTTGCCAGAACTTAATACTTTTTGTGGTTGAACTTTGATAGTCTGCAAAGATCTCTTAAATAATGAGAGCTGCTGATCACGAGTAATCCAGAGCCAGAACACCAGAGATAGATTGGGTGAATAACACTGAGGGTAAAACACACTACCTAATTTTCTTTTACATTTTTTTTAAGTGGTAGGGCCAGTTTAGTGGTTAGGTTTGGACTGAGGACTACTTTTCTTTTGAGTATTGACAAGCACCTTGGTTTATTTTTGATAGTAAGGGAATTCCCCTTTAGCAGTAGGGTTAGTGAGGTGTTTTGTTTTAAGTTAAATAAAATTACTTGGAAACCATGTCCTCTGGCCCGCGTCCTCTTTTTGGCGCGCCACAACTACCAGCCACAGAGGCTTCGGAGTCTCCTTTGAGGTGATGTTATTTTTGTGGGGAATCATCTGCTTTGCAACAAGCAGGTTTGTTGCTGTCAAACGGCATGTCCAGAAGCTTTTCCTGGACATCTGTGCCAAAACTGGATGTCCGCCGCAACGTGTATCGCCTCAAGAACGTGCTGGTAGCCATTGTTCTGGCTGCAGAGTTTACGGTATCAAAACGTGATTGGGAGGATCTGCGAGAGGTCTCCATGCCATTATTGACTAGAGCCTCAAATCCATCCCTCGTGTCATCCTCAGGGATGATTTCAGCTGCCTCCGATATGATGGACCAAACCCTGAAAGAGAATGTGGCCAATGCACAGGAGGCTTTGGGGCATCGCAGGCCCAGGCTTGCAGAGTCAAAAACCTTCTTGTCCAGGCATCCAGTCGTTTGCTCTCCCCATCAGGTGGCAAAGAATAAAAGGAGGTTGTTTTCAGATTTGCCGTGGCCGCCTGCACAGTTAAGCTCTCCAGTGATGCAAGGGTAAACCGGAAAAACAGCTCAGGGTACTAGCCTGTGCTTTTTTGCAAGGTCACCATCAACAGTCATGACTGATGCCGGTTTTGACCATAGCTCTGAGACTGGTGCCTCTACTGCCTGGTTGAAAGGTAATAGGATTTCCTTATTTGGGCCCTTGTCCAGAATGTCATCCACTCATATTGTACCTTGGGACAGTTGGGTGCCAACAGCCCTTGAGAATCTAACACCTTGGCAATAAAGTGCTGAAAAGCTGCCAGAGGTTTGCTCGGGTAGGAGCCAAGAGCATGTCCACTTCTGCTGAGGTGCGAAAGACACTTGCATCCTGCCCGTCAGTCGCAAGCTCCACCAAGTCCGCTTGATTATCATAGAACTCCACAGGGAAGTCCCTAGCTTCACTAGGTTGGAAAAGTTCCATACCAAAAGGAAAGGGGTCTTATTTCTCTTCAAATATCTTCCAGGCGAGACATGAATGTACCCTTAGGGAGTGGACATACTCTTGAAGAACTCTGGCGTCACTGGCTGTGCCATAACACCCATGTTGGACGATGGAGCGGTGCAACCAAGAGACAAGATCTTGCCCATCGTATGTACAGAAAAAGAAGGGTAGCGGGGCACTAAATGTTCATAGGAATTTCATTGTGTTAATGATTTCAATTAAACACATATTTAGAGTCCTTCAGGTGCAAGTGGGGGAAAAATTATAATCTCAAGGCCACCCGAGATTAGGAAACAGGAAAAGATAACCATTAGCTAGTTGCTGTCAACTGGCGCCCCCTTGGTGCACTCTTGAGGGGTAAAGACCCCAATCGTTTAGCTAGATAATCAGATAATGTATAAAGTTATGCCACCAACAGTGCGGATGTGTTTAAGGATCAAAAAACTACTTAACAGTGCAAATCCTTTACATAAGAGCTTCACAGCAAGAGTAAAAAAGGTGAAACAGAATCGCATACTTCTCTTTCACAGTGTTTCACAATTGAATACATGTGTCCATTTGTCCAACAAATAAATGACACTCTCAGATCCGTGTTTCATAAAGACAGGTATAATCAGGTATAATTTCATAACTAGGAAAATAAAGTATAAAGTGTTCCTTCACAGATAAATTAGACAAAGCAAACAGTTGTGCAATACATCCATATACAGTTCTGTGTTTTCTAGACACTTGTACATGAATAAATTAAATCACATATGTATGTATCGCCTAATACACTCCAGTGGTGATACAAAATTGCCGACGCATTTCGGATACAATAAAATCCTTCTTCATGGCCTTAGCTTCCTAGGCGTGATACAACATATTTCAACAATGTATCTACAAGATAATGTAAAAAACATGCGTCAGTGTAAGGCTCACTATGGTACTGCTAACATAGATGGAGGAGCTAACTAATGTCAAAACTAACCTCATTGACATCTCTTAGTAACTCGCCAGACATCACTCTGGACCTGTAGGTACATAAAAGTACAAGGTATACTGTTCAAGATATGGTGAATGGTACCATCAAAGAAACTTGTGAGATGAAAGGAAACGAAACAGCACTTACCCGACACGTGGTCGGTTATGAGGGAAAAAATGTCTGCCGAGATAGCTAAATACAGTATCCTGTAGAACGGAAGATGAACAAGTAAATTATATGCGGAAAGACCTAAGCCGAATGTACGACTAACAACTGAAAGTGACTTAGTAACAAGCCAATATATCCAAGTATCCGTGTGGTGTTAAAGCAAGTACTTATAAGCCCATATACCGAGTTCTTTGTTGGACATCATCGCGTGTAACTCACACAGATTTATTCTCATTTAACAGCGGTTAAATATTTCGTATTTTCTCCCGGCTCGGCTCCACGTCCGGACTTGCGGCTATTCTCTTCAAACTCCTTCGCGGTTCTAGTCGTGGAAAGGGAGGAAGGACTCCCTTATCTATACTGAATAGACACAGAAACAGGACTGCCTGAGTCTAAGTATATTCCTCACTCTACGATGGTGTAGCTCCTTGTCCGGACTCATACCTATTCTCTTGTAATACCCTTTCGCCTCTGTTCATAGAGAGGGAAAAGGACTTCTTTTATATTGTATGGACATGGAATCAGGACTGCCCTAGTGTGGTCAGGACTCATCCCGCATGTTAAATCGTAGCATAAGCTATTTGCTCATTCATATTGTGTGAGGATTATAAAACACAAAATCATTTATTTTGTCCATACCCCTACCAATTAAGGCGGACGAGGCTACCACTCACTAACCGGCACAAGTGTGACAGGGCAAACACAATCCTCTTGGATCATTCACACCCCTCAGTTCGTTCAACTTGTTACTAAAGTATTCCATTCTACTGATACATTCAGACCACGGCGAACTGTGTCCAAATTGGATATCCACCGTTATTCAATTTGGTGTAATATGGTGCCCATGTCACCTCCTCTTTTGTTCACTGTTACATGCTGCAGCAAGAACCATCTGAGGTCTACATCACCATGGTTCAATTTTGTGTAATGTTCTACAATAGGTTTTTCCGCCACTCTATTTTTTATGCTAAGACCTATGCTCTGCAATGCGTTGGCGCACCTCTCTCATCATTTTGCCCACATATAGCAATGAACATGGGCACTTGATAATGTATATCACATTTTTTGATAAGCAGTTTGTATGATGCTTCATTTTCCACGTGTGGTTTCCCCATTTGAAGTTGTGCATTTTTTCTGTAAGGGGGCACACAACACAGTTCCCACATTTATGGTGACCCGTGATAGGAGGTAACCCCCACTGAGTTAAGAATGTCTGGTCCTTAGGTGCATCTCTATATGTATGCACAAGTCTTTGTCCGAGATTCTGACTCTTTTTAAAGGCAAACAAGGGTTTTCTAGATAGGGTCCCCGGCTGTTTGATAAGGTCCCAGTTTCTGTTAACGATTTTCTTAATATCACAGCTTACTGGATTGAAAGTCGTAACACAGACAATCCTGTCATTAGCTCTTTTCTCTCGTGCTGACAGGCATATCTCCCCATCTGTGTTTAAAGTCCTTTTCATTTGATCTTTAACTAATTTCTTGGGATAACCTCTATCACAAAGTCTACCCTTAAGTTGCTCTGCATGTCTCAGAAATTCTCCTCTTTCTGTGCAAGAGGATCATACTTGACTCTTTACTTCTTAAAATTGCCATAATAAACTAAGGCTTCCTAAACATGCATGAGGAATGGAATTCCCCAACTTTCAGTTATATCATAAAGCTTTTATTTTAAAGCAATTAGCCTCATTTAGCCATTATGAAAGCAGTCTTGGAGAAGCACCTACTTGGATTAATGTGGAGGTCAATATTATTGCCCCACTTTCCCTTTTTCACTTTGTAGCTACCTCCAAGTGTCCCAACATCAATTCATATCCTTCTTTACACTTCTTTAAATCCATTTGAGGTAAACCTCCTGCTAATTCTTTTCCCGTAACTGAATTAGAAGATCTCTTACTTTGGTTTAATAAGTCTCTTCCTATTAAATCTAACTCCAATAATTTCTACAGATGGTACTCAACGGGTATTAAGCTTGTTAAAAATCTGTTACCTAGAAATTCCTTTTGCGCAGCTTTGTCTACAATATGATATCCCTGAATCTGATCTTGTCTTTCATCGATCTCTTATCAATTCGTTAATCAAATCGTTGCCTATATTAAATATTGACTTTTACCTTGCCAGTGCTTATCCTTCCCACGTTCTCAGTGAATTACCTTTCTGTGGGCGAGCTTTAGGTGGGTAAAGGCAGGGCAGATGTCTGGTATTGTATGCACAATTCTCACTTCTATCTCAGAGGATAATTTGGCATTTTGAAGATCCAGAGTTCTCATGAGTAGCATTTTTTTGCAGGGAAAAAGAGTTGGTGTGTGCTGATGGTTGTGGCAATTACTTTAAGCTCTCTTAAGCCGTTGCCAGTTTAGGCATCTATGTGTGCGCAAAAGCTATGTGATCCTTTATTCTCTGACCTTTCCTGGCCCCCACATCACGTCTGCGTGAATTCTTGCAATAGCGCTCTTTTTCAATTTGTTCAGTATCCCACTTCACTCGCTCTAGCATCCCCAGTGCTAGTTCTGAATATAGCAACTTAATTTCTTCATCCCCTTGTAAGATGGCTGCTACTGTACGATATGTCCTTGCTGCAATGCCCACAGTGAGGCTAGTTGCTCCAATACAACGATGGTGCGGATTCAGTAGGAGTTCACAAGTTGCAGGTTCCCGTGTTTTCTTCGGCAGGTAGACTATTACTGATGTTATGTGCATGCTAAAAAGGGTTTTCACATTATTTGGCAGGGTAATGGCCAAAAATGTTGCCCTCACAATTACGACGGCCGAAAATGCCAACTTTTTTTTTTAGACCCCCCCCTTACACCACATATTTATGTGGGGGTATAGGATATAATATTAATATGGTGGGGTTGCGCGGGGGAGTCTCCCCCCACACATATGTGGCTTAAAGGGGTTAAAAAAAAAATACAAATTTTAAAAAGTTGGCATTTTCAGCCATCGCAATTGTGAAGGTCGCAGTGATCACATAGATCCTTTGGCAGCACACGTGTTTAGCACTAGATCCTGTGTTTTATTATTACATTTTTTGAAACTGGTCAACACGCTTACCCTACATGCTTTGGTTTGTTTCTTAGATAGAAATCTGGCACGGAATGTTGTGCGACATGATTTTCTTACAATCGTACAGTCTACCCACATAGATTAGTTATTGATATGGCTCTATAAATCTGTGTTAGCTTAATTTGAGTTTACTTTGTATATACTTAGGACCATTTTTGTTGTCATTTTGCAGACAGAGCTATAGGGTGGCTTTGGTAACCAGTGTTTGGAGAGACACCTTTGTGAAAAAGTGTTCTAAATCTGATACAAAGGTATGTGTATCCCCTTGCAGAGACATTTGATTAGGTATGTTCAACTTGTGTCCCATTTTATTTGGCTTACTTCGATTCCTTTCTCTTCTTTTTTATTTTGTGTTGGTATGGGTTTTATAGTAATTTTGGAATTATTCTTCAATTGACTGTTTTGGAATCCCCTCATCTCCAATACATGATTCACATGCCCTGAGGAAGGCTGGACCATCTAAACCAAAGGACCGTTGTCAGCCTAAAATTCGAGAAGGCGGAATGTAAAGGAGTTTGGGCTAGCCTTTTGAACTGCCTCAACAATATAAATGGGTAATTCTTTGCCTGACATATACCTATCTGCAGAATTAATTCTATGTCAAAACCAGAGGCGAGCATTAGGCTTCAACTTCTTTAATTCCACTCTTCAGCAGTTTCAAATTGAAACAGAAAAATAATCAAACTTTACCTATTTTATTTAAACTACATTTCCCAACCTTTTAGTCACTCTTCTGTAGTCTCTCACTTCCTGTCCTGTAGCCCTTAGCTACTTCCCATCTGTAACTCCTCTTTTCCTGCTCTTCAGCAAGATAAGTCTCATCTATACTGTCGAGCATTTATCTAATGGTTTTGTATTTGGTGTGCATTATACGTTAGAAAATGCTTTTTTGATCAATGTGGTGATTTATTCATACTATGATTTATTCATACTAACGCGCGTGCAGGCACGCGACATAGTGAGAATTGCACGTTGGGATAGCAGCATGACAGCAGCACTGGCAGGCTGACTTTGTGTCTGCCCAGCAGTGTTATTCAGTAGAGGTGCAGCTCACCAGGAGCACAGAGCGGGACCCGTGCTTGATGTGAAGCACTCCCGGGGACCTGTTCCGGTTCGCTCGCTGGAGCTGGCATGCTGGAAGACTCGTGACCTCCCTCCCTTGGGAAGGAGGAGCTGCATCGCCTGTGCGAAGCTTAGTCTCAGGAGCTAGGAGAAGGAGGCGCTCGCATACAAACAAAACTACCAGTGGCCCGACCGCAGGCTTTCTGCAACAGCTTATTTCCTGAGTTGAGCTTGGACAGAAAGGCTCTGTTCACACTCACTACCAGGAACGTGTTTACAACATCAAAGAGCACACAAGGCACACAGCATACTCGCCGACACTGGCTATTCCCATCAGGAAGGTGCCCTTTAATGCTTGATTCTGCAAGGCAGCTCTGGAGCACAAGGATATATCCCTCTGATTGAGGTTGCACTACCTAAGGCAACAGAGTAGTGATCTACTGCAGGTGTGGACATCACGCCTGTCCTATAACGAAGCAGAAGAAACAAAGTGACCTGGCACTCAGCATCAAACAGATGCTAAGTAACTCCCTGGTGAAGAGGTGGCAGACGGAGTTCAGCCACTGCAGGACAGCCTTACCACCCTAAATGCTAGTCTAGGGAAGAGGAGTAAAAGCCCCCTTAAGAACATAATGAGCAAGTACGCGAAGGCTACTGGACAAGCCAAGAGCCTTCAAGGGAGTAATGAGACCCAGAAGAGAAAGATCTCTACTCCCCGGGTCATCTATACAGAGCCTAGACACATGCCCCAGAAGCGGCCGACTCATTCAGAAAGTTGAAAGAAGCTTTCTTATAGAGGTCAGCGATGCCAAGCCTCCTGACCCCCACTGCAGGGGAAGATAATATGGGTGATACAGGTGAAGACCCAGACGGTGGGTCCCAAGAGCCCATAGCGTCTGCGCAAGAGGAGGACTCAGAGCAGATGAGGACAAGACAACCACAAGGGGCGGTAAGAGATCCAGGAAAGAAAATCACCTTGAGAGTCAAATCATGTTCGACCCGGAAGGGATTAGAAACCCCCAAATTGTCAGATTGACAGCCCTAGCCTAGAGTTGCAATGTATATGGTGCAGAGAATTAGGAAGCCCTTGAATGCCTGTGCCCTGACCTGGCAGGTAAAGTGTCAGAGGCCCCCGAATTAGACCCTAAAATGACTACCTTTGTCACTAAAACTTTGAAAGACCTGAGAAAAGGAATGCACAGGTCCTGCAGGAGTTGTCAAGAGAAGATGTTGGACCTCACAGGGCCCATAACTAAAATGATGTACCTGGCGAAGGACGCCAAAGATACTGGGGAAGAAGTAGACCCAGACACCCTAGCGAATTGGGCACAAAAAGCTTTATGCCTACTGGGAAATGCCAACTGCGGCATCTCGGAGTGACGGAAAGGCCTCCTGCTCAAAATCTATGCCAAATTGAGTGACCTCGCCTCCTACAAAGCAGGAGATACAGCCCAATGACTTCTCTTCGGAGTGGCCTTTAGCAAGGAGATGGGGAGGTTTGTGGGAACATACACCCTGGAGAAAGCCCTCAATCAAAAATATTTTCCCAAACAGGGTTTTTGCCGGGACCGGCCGTTTTTGGGGTCTATCCGCTTGTCTTCCTCATCATCTCGAAGGCCCCAGGGAGCTTGATCCCACTACTAGGATTCAAGGCAGCAAGACTCCTTTCTGTCCAGAGGGAAGAGTTTCAGGGCTCGAAGAGGAGCAGGCAGAGCACAAGGTGCAATATAAGGTGAGAGACACAAATTCGCTATCCACCCATATGGGGAGGAATGAGAAATGTTGATAGAATTGGCACGCGCTCTCCAGCGATGCATGGGCACTGCATACAACGTAGGGCTTTGTTACGGAGAATTCTGCAGAATGGCTAATTTCCCTTACCTACTGGGTCCCTCAGCAGCTTTGCTGGATTTCTAGGATTTATTTTTTTCACCTGGTAAGGGTGTGAGCCTTTTTTCCCCCCACTCTTACATGTGTTTTGCTGGTTGTGTTTTCACTTTGTGTGTTCTTGGGCTTGGCTTTGTGTGTTCTTTTGTGTGTGTTACACAGCACCTTCAGTGCAGTGACACAGGGTTGTCTTTGAGGCTTCCCACGGACTCCATTTTTCTGGGGCTGATTACTCTCCCCAGAAACATGTAAAGTTGCCATTAATTGTATGTAGTCACTTTAAACCACAGACCCAGTACACCCCATTTTACATGGAGTATTGGAAAAGGTCAACTCTTATCCCTTTTTGTCTGTGCCTCTTGGAGCCTTGTTTCGCTCCCTTAACATTAAGACTTGGCTGGTGGCAGTGGTAACTTTTCTACTGCGATTATCTTATATAAACGTGGAAATGTTTTAGGCTATTATATTAGCCTCGAACATAAACCCGCTTGACCAAATACATTTTATTTTGATTCCGGCTGGGTTTATTCGCCATTTCTTTTTGTTAAAGTCTTTCTCGTGTTTTACTTTGCACGCCAAACCGGGGATGATTCCTTTGTTCGCTGTCTTTTCACAGGCTTCTACACAGAAGCCCTCCTTAAGGCACCTGATAGTCTAGGTAGGCAGGATGTGAGGGAGGGATCGTTGGACCCCTGCCATGGGTTCCCTTGGTAACCCAATACGCACTCTTGTCTGATTGGCTAAGGGGACTGGTCTTGCCGGGCCAGCCACCCTGCTGTGTGATTGACAGCCAGGCTGCATGAATGGGGGAAAACTGCATAAAAAGCAGGTCTTTGTGACTGGAAAGGCAGTCGCCACTGGAACGAAAGAACCAACGAGGAACTGGAAGAAGAGGATCCCTACAACGACAACCGCCCGGTGAAGCCCTGCTGCAGGTCCGAATCTCCAAATCTGATGGCAGAAGATCCTCCAAGATACTTCTTCCCTTGAGCTGGTGGGACCAACCAGTTTGCCCAAACTACAAGCCAGGACCCCCTCCTCTGGTCGAATTTGCTGTACAGAGCTACAGTGGGCCGGATAGCCAGGAAGGTTGGACCCTGCTTGGGTTTTAAGGAGTGCATCTTTTATTCGTTGTTTGGTGCTGCTGGTTTCTTCCCTGGGTAGTGCAGGACCCTCCAGTCTTCCTCCTTCTGATCAGTCCGACAGTCGCTTCAGGAACCGTGAGCCTGCAGGAACTACCAGGAACGTCTGCCTCAGCTACAGCCCCCTATCTGTTTTAAGGTACTGTGCAAATCGGGGTGGGCATTTCGCTTGGCCACGGCAAAAAAGTGTGTGAAATCTTTCTCCAATCCGAGGGCTTGTCCTTCTCTTCAAACTAACTTTTCTACCACCCAACCTCGTCTGGAATCTGTGCCACGAACTTTACTGCGAACTACCCTGAACTGTGTGATCTTGAGCAAAAGACTTTTGACCCATTGACTTTGGCCCTAAGCCTTTTCTAGCTGATCTCCTCACTGTAATGTCTCTTGTTCAATTGCCCAGAGTACTTACCTGTTGGTTTTGCCCGATTTCTAATAACTTTGTCTTTCCCTCCCTTTTAAATTGCTGGAGTGCCATTTTGCTCCCACTTCATTTTGTAAGCTTAACTTGTCTGGAATTTAAGGAAAGTGGTGTGGTGTATTTATGATTGTGATTTTGAACTTGCTTAGAATAGTGAAATGTTATACGACTGTTGAGTAAATAAATATATATTCTTTTACTTAGAAACCTTGAGTCAGTGTTTGCCTGAATCATAGTAATTGCTGTCCTTTGTGTAACTATTTGTACTGCTCACTTACTCTTGAGATAAGTCTTGCTGCTCCGCTACTGCTACCACTATAACTGTATTGTACAGGCTTGTACCAAAGGTGAAATTGTACTGTCACTTGTAGTCTTAATTGTGTGTAGTGTTCCCAAAGGGTACTGCATATAATTCTGCCTAACAGGCTCCCAAATAGAAATCATTCAAGGGCCAGAGCAGACAGTCTGTCCTTGCCCTATTCTAATGGCGCAAGCCATAGTCTAATGGCGCAAGAGGAACAAACGCTTCTGCACAGCAAACTCGCGCAGCTCAAGGAAAAACACGCCATAGAGATTTGCGGCTAGCAATCCCCCACATTTGTGAGTAATATGTTCCTGTTTCACAGCAAGGAGAAAGTTAGGCCAGTGATAAACCTGAGAGAGTTAAACAGATGGTTAACATGCAGGCACTTCAAAATGGAGGGCACCCACATGCTGAGGGACATTTTCAGGAAGGACAACTGGATGATCAGGATAGATCTGAAAGACGCATATCTGACGGTCCCTGTGGTAGAATTCCATCGACCCTTCCTAGCGTTCAGGTGGGAAGGGCGATTTTGGCAATTCAAAACAGTACCTTTCGGGCTTGCATCAGCCCCTTAGGCCTTCACCAAGCTGATGGGACCAGTAGCGGTGGCCATCAGAGTAAAAGGCCTTTGCATAATAACAGATCTCAACGACATCCTGCTGTTAGCAAACAGAGACATTGATATATCAGACCCAGTGAGTGAAGAACCGTCTGACTTCTCTAGGTTTCCTATTCAATCAGGAAAAGTCAGACATGACCCCGACCAGGAGTTTGGACTTCCTAGGCTTTGTGGTGGACACAAGAAAAGTGACGCTAGAGCTTCCAGCACGGTAGATCCGAGATATCAAGAAAGATATAAAAATGTGCTTCGACAAAGAGCAAGTCTTTCTCTGCTCTCTAGCGAGGCTTGCAGGCCTGCTAGTGTCTTCCATTCAAGCCATCTTTCCGGGGGCGTCTGCACTTCAGAGCCCTCCAGAGACTGAAGATCAGGCATCTTCAGAAGGATCTGAGGTACCACCAGTCGATACCCTTGAACAGAGATGCGAACAGAGTTACAAAGTAGGTCGAAGAAAATGGAAGCGTGGAACGGTCAGGCTATTTTCAGTGATGGCTTGGATCTGGTGATAGAATCGGACGCCAGCAGAGCAGGCTGGGGCGCCAGGTGCGGCACGATAGAGACAGGGGGCAAGTGGGCTCCCGAAGAACTAGATCTACATATAAATTGTCTAGAAATATTAGCTGGGCCTTTCACGATCAAAGCTTTCGCGAAGGGCAGAGCAAACTGCTGCTTTCTCCTAAAGCTGGAGAAGACATCAGCTGTCCGATACATAAACCATCTGGGAGAGAACCAATCCAAATTGTTAGCACAACTGGCCAAGGATGTCTGGCATTATTACCTACATTCTGCAATTTCAGTGACAGGAGAATATCTGCAAGGGTCCCTCAAAGTAGTGGTGGACTGGAACTTGCGTTATCTGATGTACTCCAGCGACTGGAAGCTCGACAGGGGAGTATTCCAGCGACTAGACCAGCTCTGGGGACCAATACATATGGATCTGTTCGCGTCCAAGCTGAACACGCAGATGGATATTTTTCATTTGGCTGCTGGACCCAGCCACGCTAGGGACAGACACCTTCCTTCAAAAATGGACGGGGCGTGCACTACACATTCCTGCCATTCATGACGTTGACCAGAGCGCTAGCAAATGTTCACAGGGAAACAGCGACGGTAGTGAATGTGGCGCCCATGTGGAAATCGCAAGTGTGATTTCCAGCTCTGATGGAACTTTCCGCGGATTTCCCATCAGAAGTCCACCAGCTCATGAACCCAGCTGGGTCGTTTCATCCTGAGAGTGAGGGGCATGCTCCCGATGATGGCTTGCAGGGTGTCAGGCAAAGATGGGCAATGCCAGGCAATTCGCAGCACGCTGCCCGCATTAGCTTGGACTCATGGGCCACTTCCACCCGCAGAAGCTATAACGCAGCATGGTATAAGTGCGAGCAGTGGTGCAAACATTGAGGTGTATCTTCCATTTCTGCCCCTCTAGTATCCGTTCTGAACTTCCTAGTTTCTCTGTTGGAAGGAGGCCAGGTGTTCAGGACGGTCAGGGTGTATAGATCAGACATATAGGCGTGACACTTGACAGTTGCTTCCATTTCATATCCGTACCTTAAGAGACAGCCGCGTCTGTGTGTGGTGACTTGCATTCGCAAGTACGAAGTCAGGACGGCAGATATTAGTCCGGCAGGGGTGACTCAGCAGGAAACATACAGAGCAGTGGCATTGGCTACAATTGACAAATGGGTCTGTGAGATCATGCAGCAGGCAGGGATCGATTGAGACAGATTCGGAGCCCACTCAGTGAGGGGAGCAATGGCATACAAAGCTTTCGCAGCAGGGCTGGCGCTTGCAGTCAACTGGCGTGCAGCCGATTGGGCGAGCGATGGCGCTTTTAAAAGTCAGTCCCCTCAGTGGTGCAGAGCTTTGAACAAGCATAATGCTTGACTCGGGTCTTGACATAGAATGATTACCCAGGCTTACAGCACTGTTAGTCTTGACACAGGCAAGCTTTACTTTCCAACCCAGTGCATGCACTGTCTTGTGATATAGTGTTAACACTGTACCGTTTATTCCGAATGTAGAACAGGGCAGTGCATTCTCCCTCCCCAACATTGTTCTCAACATACCTCACAGAATGCACTGGCCTCCTCCTGTCAGCATACTGAACAACGGCATACAAAGGGCAGCCTGTAGACCTACAACAGAAATATTTTTCAGCCCTTGTGCAGAGCACTTCAGCAAGGCCTTTGGCTTCAGGCATACAGGGGGAGAGTACACTTGAAGGCGCCATAGGGACTCTTCTTCCAGCGTCAGCTGCTCTGAAACTATTTAGACTGGGGGAGCAGTACGACTCAACATGGACTGTCGACTCCTTTCTACTCGACCATGCCACTCCACAATTCCAGACGTGCTGTCATCCGTATATATATTACATACCTCAATTCCCCCTGCACCCCTTTGAGCTAAGCAGCCATTAGTATTTGGCTTAAAGACAGTAAAAACAAAACCTTTTTTTGGTGAGGAACAGAACTGTACTGGACAACTGGCTGACAGTACTCATTCAATGTGGTACCAAATTGTGGCCAACGCCTAATCGTCATGACATCGTCCCATTACTGCTCCTGAAGGAATTTAGGATGTACCTTGAGAAACGCCTTCTCCTTGAAAAATCATAGGAAGGGAGGCTTGCAAAGAGAGCCTGAAGCGCACTTAACACGTCACGCTGACATGATTGCCACCAGGAAAGCAGTTTTCAGGGTGAGTAGCCCGATTGCCAGTTTCTGGCTTATCTTTGCAAGACTGTACTTGAAAGACTGGGCTCCTTTAGGAGCCATGGGTGAAATTGCCAAGATGAAATTGCTAATCTCTCATGAAATTGCTTATAGACGAGATCAGGGTTAGTGATGATTAATACCAACACTGAGGTCGTCTCCCAGGGTGGAGGCGGCTTATGTTTGCGCCCTGGTCTGGAGACTGGACAACCAGGACCTGTAAAGGGGGAAATAAATATCAGAATTAGTACTATGTGCCTCAATGGTTACGAGAAGAAATACCCCCTTAATCTCCTTAGTGTACCTGGAAAAACAAGGTCCAGGCAAAAACCATCAAGTCCCCAAGGATCAAGAACCCATGTTATCACACTGACATCTGGGTTCATATCATGAAAGAGTGAGCAGCGCTTTATACAAAGATGAGTCTCTAAATACCTATACTTGAAAGTCATATAAGCCATCTGGAAGCTGATCGTTTGCAAGACAAAGCTCCATGTGTTGTCAGTGTTTTTTTACACTGTTGGCCCCGGCTGGGATGTCCTGACGTTTGCATCAGGACGTTACGGCGGCCATTTTAGTCATGGTTTAATGGAATGGCTCAGCTGCCATTTTAGAGTGGAACTTCTTAAACATACAGGGACAGCGGGGTGTGTTCTCCTGTTCTTCGGGAGGGGAGATATCGGACCTTACATGTTTTATCTGTAGCCTCGGACTACTGAGAGTACATAACGGCGTGTCCACCTGGGTTGCCAGAGCTGCCTACGAAGGAGAGGCACCCACGGTAAGTTACAGGGGGTGTTCCTAACACAGAGTGTAGTAAAAAAGTGGGGAACCCAAGGAAACCACAAGCACAAAGGGCTCTGTGGACTCAAACCTTTCCCCGGACTCTCACAAATCAACACAATAGATTTCAGTGTCACTATTAGTTCCAAGCCATACAAGGATTCCAACTGAAAGGAGCCAGCTACTGTCACGCAATTGAGAGTTCTTGCTTCAGTCTTTCAATGATATATAGTAGTTTTATGAATTCCTTTGCCTCGCAGTGAATTCACTCTAGCAACACACTCCCCCGTATTAGTTCTTAGTAGGGTATCACGAAAACGGTTCTTAACCCTTTAAATGCCAGCGACGAGCCGGCTCGTCGGTAAAAACCGCTCCAGGTTGTCACCGACGAGCCGGCTCATCGGTGACACTTAAGGGGTTAATGAGGGGGGAAATGTTGGCGGGTTTGGGTGGTGAATACCGCGATTTAAAAAAAAAGCCATTGGCACTGGGGGGGAACCTCAATGGCACTTAAGAGGTTAAGGAGAAAGTAAATTACAGTGCGCATGTCAATCATAAATCAACACACAGTAAGTAGAAACAAATGTCTGAGCTTTCCATAGAGGAAGAACACCCTGTCCCTGACAAGAGTGCCTGGCCCTAGGTTGTGTGTGGTGGAACGCCCATCTAATAGGGATAGCTAAGAAGGTCTGTCCCTTACCACTAAATTGTTGCAGGTCAATTACAATAAAAACCTGTTTATCTCTCAACAAGAACACATCCAATCAGCTGTTATTTACTTGGCAGGACTGGTTATTAGATTCTGCCGAAAACAGCTAAAAATGCTGGCACAGTAGCTTGTCACCTGGAGGGTGGTCCAATTCCAATTTAATACACCCTTAGGTATTACAATCCCTAAGACCGATTGGTTGCGCTCCACAGATTTGGCTATTTTAAAAAACTCATATCCATAGAGTGTTTAAAAGGCTCACTCTACGTGAGTGTTGGCTATATTTGATCTTTCTTGTGTCCCTATGTTATTGTAAGGGAGGTCACAAGAGTCCTCATGACCTGAGAGGTCAACCAGTTTCGATGGCAGATCAAGTTAGGCCATCTTCTTCAGGACCATAGTTGTAATCAGAAATAAATTCTGGTTCCAGCGTGCCTGCTCATTCGACACCATGGGCGAACACCTTCATCCCCTGTGGTACTTGAGTCCAAATCACGTGGATTCCAAGCATGAGTAATAAACTGAAGTTGTATTTCGGATTTTCAGCTGTAGCGCTCCTGTGCGCGATCGTGCAGTCTACTGTGTGGGACGCAGTAGTTGTAGTTCTTAGTAGGCCTCCCTTTCAATAAGGCACCTCAACTGTAATGTAACAGGGTCCGGATCGATCCCCATTGCGTGACAGTATCTGGCTCCTGATTGTTGGGCATTTGAGAAGGCCTGCAACAAGAAACATGTCATGTTGAGCAGAAGGGCAGATTTTTTCATTGCCCTATATTGTGCATCTCGAGATAAAACCCCATTCGGGGGCTCTAGACAATGTATTTTTTCGGTGGAATTTATTTTGTAAGGTTGAGTCACATGGTGGTTGAGTCATACACCTTCATTACTGGTGAAGTAATTTTGTCGTCTTTTTTCATATTTGTGTATATTTTTAAGTAATCTTCAAATTGTGAGAAATGTTATTGGGATCAATCATTTCAGTTAAAATCCCTCTATGGCTTGGAACTAATAGTGACACTCAAACCTATTGTGTTGGTTGTTCCTAAAATTGATAGATATGAATGCATGGGCTCAAAGGGAGCCTCCATCAAAAATGTAAAAAAGAAATTTAAATCCCATTCCGTAACCAAAAATGTAGTAGATGGGTACCCATTTTCAAGGCCCTTCAGGAAATGGATCATTACCAGGACAATGAAGAAGAATCCTTGATCCAGTGACCTCTGGAAGACAGACAAAGCTCCCAATTAGCCCTTGACTGTGCCTATCTGAAGGCCTGAAGAGGCCAGGGACAGAAGGAACTCCATAACTGTAGTGGACGACAAGCAATATGCTCTTTTCTGCGTTCCCAACACCATTCCTCAAATCTTCTCCCCCTGCACACGTACAATGATCTTGTAGAAGGTCTGCGTGCAGCCAGTTGCACCTCAAGAAACTCTTCTGAAAGGTCCAAGTCATCATACTTCATCCTCAAAAGAGCCACGCATGTAGGTTGAGGGATACCATGCTCTGGTGGAGCACCCAACCTTCAGAACAGGGATAGGAGGTCCAGTCGCTGAGTCATCCAGCGAGGTGAGCAAATGGTCAAGTCTACGAGTTCCGAGAACCATGTTCTCCTCGCCCAGTCAAGGCGACCCAGATCTTGGTGGTTCAGAAGCTGCTAAATCTCCCGAGAACCCACGGAATGACCAGTATCAGAGGAAACGCATAGTGGAGGTCAAAGACCGACTCCACCAGGAACGTGTCCCTTAGTGCACCCTTCCCTGAGAATTCCCTTGAATAAAACTGTCTGCACTTGGCGTTGGCCTTCGTGGCAAACAGATCCACCCCACCGGGCAAAGATCAATTGAGAACCTCCAGGCACACAACACTTGTGTGAGACGGTGCGATGCCTGCTTCTTCCCCTTGAGAAAAGGAGCAAAGGCTATCAGGGCCAATGTGATCGCCCACAACTCCAGCCTGCTGATATGCCACCGGCATTCCAAAGCCACTCAACCTGCAAATCCCAGCAATGAGAGCCCCAAACCTGTGCTTGAGGCCACAGTGGCCAAAAGGGTTCAGCTGCCCTCATGTACTCTATGTTGGCCCAGCACGAAAGGTTGTCGGCTACAACCTAGTCACCTTGAGAAGGTCCTTCATGCGGTGGAAGTACTGGGACCACTGACTTCTCAGAAGACACTGCAAAGATCGCATCCACAGTCTGGCCTCTGGCACCAGAAAAATGCAGGAAGCCAGGAGACCTAAGAGGCAGTGGGTAGGATGTTGCAACTCTTTAAAAGCCAGACCATTTGCCTGGCACTGGTGACTCTTTCCTCAGGGTTGGAGGGGAAGTTTTCCCCAGCAGAGTGTCCAGGACTGCTCATGTACATTTTGGAGCTTGTGTTGGTGCTACGTGGGACTTCTGGAAATTCAGGGAGTAACCCAAACCATGAAGCAGAGAAGAGTGTGCAGCCGGGTTTAGCAGATACCTGCTCCGGAGACCTTCCTCGGATCAGCCAGTCATCCAGGTATGGGAATACGTGAACAATGGATCTCCTGAGGTGCATCACCACCACTGCCATCAAGTTGGTGAAAACCATGGGTGTGGACATTATGCCAAAGTGGAGCACCTTGAATTGCGAGTGTCCCCGATGACTAATCTCAGGAACCGCCTGTGCCTCCCATGGATTGCAACATGAAAATAAGGGTCCTGGAGGTCCAGCGACACCAACCAATCGTGAAGTTGTAGGCCTGGAGAATTCTCTCAACGTCACCATGCTCAACTTGTCTTCATTCAGGAACTTGAGGCCCTGAGGTCTAGGATGGGACGGAGACGTCCTCCTTTCTTGGGTACCAGAAAAGAGCAAGAGCACCAGCCCGATTCTCTCTGCTCGAATGTCACCTCTTCTATGGCACCCTTCAATTACACAGCTCTCAGTTGCTCAAGGAGCTCCTGTCCAGGTTGTTGTGGTGTGGCAGGAGTTGTCTGTCTGGTGGTACTAGACAAGATGAAAGGCTCAGGTGGTAGAGGTTATCTGCTTCCACCTGTGCCAGTGCTTGGAGATTCTCCCTACAACCAGAGAAACATGTGAACTCAAAGCACTGCCGCCCCTGCCGTTTGCTGGCTCTTAGAGGACACGCTGCCCCGTTCGGGAAACAAAATACACCTCTGCCCTTGTGTGGCTTGCTGGAGCTGTGCCCTCTTTCGAAACGGAATATACCGCATGTAGCCTCTACCTCTAGAGGAGAAGCCGAAAGAATGTTTTGTTGGTTGCTGCACAGCTAGACCCAGTGGACTTGGCAGCCAACTTGGAGGCCTTAAATTTCGCCAAGGGTTCATCGGCCTAGGGCCAAAGAGGTACTATAGTCAAAAGCTATGTCGGAAAGATTAGCTTGGACATTCGTGAGAATCCTGAACCGTGGATGTAGGCTGGCCTCCTTAGCACTTTAGACGTCCCCATTGCACGGCCTACGCAAACCGCATAGTCCAGCCCTGACTGTAGTGCTTGGCATGCCACCTCCATGCCATTGTCCATGTCACGTAGGAACCCATCCCTCATTTCTTCAGCCGGGATGAGCTATGCCACTTACACCAAAATTCTCCAGTCTATGGTGATATATATATGGGATACATTACTCACCGTAATCGTATTTCTGATGCTTGTATCTGCTTAGATTCACATGCTGTGCATAGGCCGACATCTAGTGGAAGCTGCGGAGTATTACAGTTTGTTTTTCGAAAGTCGAAAAATGGGCGTCGACACAGGGCGTGCCAGTAATACTATCCCTAGTGTGACGTCCACTGTACCCATGATCCCTCACGCGTCTAGGATCCCCAGATTGTGTTTTTCCTGACATGAGGTAGCATGAGGAGTAGCGTGAGTACAGATAGTCCAAGCAGATAGACAGAAAGGTAGGACTACAAGCAACCATGCGCCTTCTCTCGGAGGGGAGGAAGGGTGGGTCGCATGTGAATCTAAGCAGATACAAGCATCAGAAATACGATTACGGTGAGTAATGTATCCCTTCTGAGGCTTGTGGAATCTGCTTAGATCACATGCTGTGCTTAGATTAGCGAGCAGTACCAGAAGAAGGAGGTGGGATGTGAGAAGGGTCATGAGCAAACAGGTGTCTTAGAACCGCTTGTCCCACTTGTGTATCTGTCTTGGAATGAGTGTCAATGCAGTAATGCTGAGTAAAAGTGTGAATAGAGCTCCAAGTAGCTGCTTTGCAAATGGTGTCGAGGGGAACATTTGCAATGAAAGCCAGAGTGGCCCCAATGCCTCTAGTAGAGTGGGCCCTTGGCGTAAAAGGCAGAGTCTTTCCAGAAAGAGAGTAACACAGCTGTATACAGTTGATAATCCACTTAGAGATAGCGCCCTTAGAGACGCGATCCCCCTCTTTGCCTGTAGCTACGGAGACAAACAGTTGATCTGTTTTCCTTAGCGGTCTGGTTTTATTTATATAGTATAAGACCGCCCTACGCACATCTAGGGTGTGTAGTTTCACCTCAGCCGAGCTTTGTGGGTTTTGGAAGAAAGCCGGAAGCTCGATGGACTGGTTCACGTGGAATTTAGAAATAAACTTAGGTGAGAACCTAGGGTGTGTGCGTAAAACCAGTTTATCTTTATGGACAGTAAAGAAGGGATCTTGCACTGACAGAGCCTGAATTTCACTGACTACTTTTATGCATGGGTTCGAAGGGGGGGCCCATGAGCTTAGCTAGCACCACGTTGAGGTCCCATCCTGGCGGTGGGTTCGAAATAGGAGGGTGAAGTCTCTTTACTCCTTCCATGAAGGCTTTAACCACTGGTACTTTCCACCACGAGACCCTGTTATGGGATGTGGTGTAAGCCGAGAGGGCTGCCAGGTGTACTTTCAGAGAGTTAAAAACCAACCCTGCATCCAGCAGGTGGAGCATGTATGTTACAACGTTGGAAGGAGTGCAATCAACTGGGTTGATTTGTTTATTTTGGCACCAGATAACGAATCTTTTCCACTTGTCAAAGTAACAGTGCCTTGTATTTGGTTTCCTGGACTCTTTTAGAATGTCCATACACCTCTGTGGTAATTTGAGTTGGGTTCCTGATGCACTGTTTGACCTTGTTGCTGGGACAGAAGGTTGTACCAGGCTGGGAGTCTGATGGGTTCGCACACCGCCATCCTGCGTAGGTGTGGAAACCATGGTTGTCTCGCCCACATGGGAGCAACTAGAATGAGCGTCATTGATTCCTTGTTCATCTTGTACACCACCTTCCTGATGAGAGGAGTTGGTGGAAAAGCGTACGCAAACATCCCTGACCAGTTCATCCACAGGGCATTCCCCTGGGAGTCCGTTTGGGGGAACCTGGATGCAAATCCTGGGCATTGTTTGTTTTCGCTTGTGGCGAATAGGTCTATAGTGGGGAAACCCCACTGAGAGAAGAGATCTTCTACTACGTCTCTGTGAAGGACCCATTCGTGTTCTTCTGGGAGGGAGTCTCTGCTTAGAGCATCCGCTAGGGAATTGAGCTCCCCTGGAACATGTTGCGATGACAGGAAGATGTTCCGTCTGAGTGCCCATATCCATATTTTCTGGGCAAGCTTGGACAGATTTGGCGAACGAGTCCCTCCTTGCTTGTTCAGATAGAACATGGCTGTCGTGCTGTCCGTCCTGATCTGCACCGACAAGTTCAGTAGATGGGGCTCGAACGCCTGCAGCGCTCGGAATACTGCCAGAAGCTCTAGCAGATTGATGTGGTTCTTGGCTACTGAGTGAGACCAGAGACCCTGAGCTGTGTGGTGGAGATGGTGAGCTCCCCACCCAGTTAGGCATGCATCTGTAGTCACCACTGCCTGTACTTCGGGATCGTAAAAGGGTTTCCCCTTTGCGAGATTCTCTCTTGTCCACCAGTGTAGGCTCTGTACGAGTGTTGGCGAAAGGACCACTAGATCGTCCCACTGACCACTTGCCTGAGACCACTGTTTCTCCAACCATTCCTGCATGGGACGCATGCGCAGACGCGCGTGGGGGACCAGGTAAATGCATGACGCCATCATGCCCAGTAACCGCATAGCTTTGCGTACTGTTATCTGTTGACCTGACTGATAATGCGGAATTTGCAGAAGTATATTCCGAATTCTTTCTTCCGAAGGGAAGGTCAATTCTTTCTGAGTATCTAGGATAGCTCCTAGAAACTGTTTTGAGGTGCTTGGCACCAGACTTGACTTCTTCTCGTTGATAGAGAAGCCTAATTCGTGGAGGAGGTCGATAGTCTTCTGAATGTTTGACCTGCAGATTCCTGGGGTTTCCCCCGTTATGAGCCAGTCGTCCAGATAAGGGTACACTGGAATTGCCTCCCTGCGTAGGTGTGCAGCTGCCACCGCCAGTACCTTGGTGAATACCCTTGGTGCTGAAGCTATCCCGAAGGGCAGTACCTTGAATTGGTAGTGGCGACTGTCCACCTTGAAGCGCAAGTATTTTCAGTGAGCCGGGAGCATGGAAATATGAAAATAGGCATCTTTCATATCCAAGGTTGCCATGTAATCCCCCTTTTTTAGGAGTGGGATTACCTCTTGTAGCGTGGTCATACGGAATCTTTGGGGCTTGACATACTTGTTGGCAGGCCGTAAGTCCAATACTGGGCGCATTGTTAAGTCCTGGGACGAGTTCTATCGCGTCCTTTAGGAGCAGATTGTAGATCTCCTCGAGTAGGATCTTTTGATGTTCTAAAGAGTGGACTTTTTGTCTTGGAGGATGGTTTCGGGGACGTTGCAGTAGTTCTATACAGTACCCTTTGGATACCGTTGACAGCACCCATCTGTCGGATGTTATCCCTTCCCATGCCTGGGTGAAGCTGGATATTCGTCCCCCTACTGGGGTTGCATGGGAAGGGACCCTGAAATGAGCGTCACTGCTTCGGTGGAGGCGTGCCGCCTCCTTTACTGGGGCTGCCTCTGCCTCTACCACGTCCTCTTCTACTAGCCCTACCATACCCCTGGGTAGACTGTTGTGAGTTGGTGTTCCACTGTGTACCCTGGGTGTGGGAATAGCTATTTCCTCTATTGGAATTTTGGCCGCGGGGGCGACGAAAATTGCCGTTCCCTCTTTGGTTAGGTGGTTTTGTAGTTAACTGGCCAAGGGATTTGAGGGTGTCGAATTCCTCCTTAGCGTTTTTTAGAGCGTCCTCGACTGCCTTTCCAAACAGGAGATCACTTTCCACTGGTTTGTCTAAGAGTGCAGCTTGTGTTTCTGCTCTGAATCCCGACTGCCTCAACCAAGCATGTCTTTTGATGACAGTCCCCTCTGCTATAATCCTACCCGCATTGTCTGCGGCGTCCAAAGTTGCTTTTAAAATGCAGCCTGAGACGTTCCTTCCCTCTGCACAAATGCGAGATAGCTGGCTCTTAAGGGGTTCGGGAGCGGAATCTATTAGTGCTGCCACTTCTTCGAACTGATGGCAGTTGTAGCTGGCCAACAGTGTGGTGGAATTCGCGATTCTGGTTTGGTAGGCTGCCGTGGAAGCTACTTTTCTACCGAAACCATAGAGTTTCTTACTTTCCTTGTCGGGGGGAGCCTCCGAGGAAGATAATGGGGTTCCAGCTCTCTTGCGGGTGTTAGTTACGACTAGAGAGTCTGGCTTAAGTTGGCCTCTAATATATAGAGGGTCCGACTGGGCTGCTTTAAACAGCTTCTCTACTCTCGGGTTTACAGGTCTTGTCAGGTTTGGGTTGATAAGGGATGGTGCTATTCTGCGTTGAATAGATTTCAGGATGGGAATGGTCTGGGCTACTGTCTTCCTTTCCCCTATTAGTTCCTCCGCGAAGTCCCTCTCTTCTTGGACACCTTGTGTGTCTATGTGGAAGTGGTTAGCTGCCCGAGAGAGCAGTTCGTTCAGGAGGGGCTGATTATCTATTGGGGAATCAGACACTGGGGCTTCCCTTTCGACTGGTGAGTCCATTCTGAAAATATCTGGGCTATTTTCTGGCTCATCCTCATCTTCGTCCTCCCCGTAATAATCTGACACTGCGAGATCTTCTGGTGTCTCAAAATCCTGACCCTCTATAAGGGAAGAGTCTCCTTGGCCTGTAGGGAAAAGGCAAGAATAGGGTTGGACCTCGAAGGGGTCTGAAGCCTTTAATGGTGTCTCGACCCGGGGCCTTTTATTTGAAGGGATAGGGTCCCTTGAACCTGAGGGAGAAGATTCCTGAGGGTTTAAAGCTAGGAGTTGGTCAGGGTGTCTTTCGAAGAAATTTGCTAAGGAAGACATTCTTGACATTACTCTGTCAATGTCCTCGCATGACCAGAGTTTGGAGCTTGGGGTGACCTTGCTGGAACTTTCTATGGACTGTCCCTGAGAAGACTTGGACTGGGAAGTCAGTTCTCTTGTTGTGGGGGATTGCAAGGGTTGTTTCCTTTGCTGCTTACCCCCTTCCCCGTGGGTGGAAGTGTGTTTACCATTTCCCTTATCTTTCGACGCCTGGCGTCGAGGATCGGAGGTGGAATCCCTGTGTTTCGAACTAGGCTTCGAAACTGGGCCCTCCTTACTACCAAGTGATGTACCCTTTCCCTGGGGTGCAGGCTGGGGATGGAAGTCGTGTTCGTCTCCGGACGAGTGATCTTCCGTGATGTTAATGGGCGAGGCACTCTGTGCAAGTGTGGAGGCTTGCCTGACGTCGTGCGGCGACCTCGACCGCCCAGAGGACGTCCTTTCGGACCGCTCCTTCTATGCCTCTTTCCGAGGTTTCGACGACGTCGAATCTCGGGTGGATTTTTTGTGTTTAGCGTGTGTATGTGTAACGCTTTTGTCGCCGGGGGACTTCCCCATAGTCGCCGGGACGGACGACCTTCCGAGGCCGGGGACGTGCGTTAGGCTGTCTTTCGACGCCTTGGTGCCCTCGCCGTCCGAAAGTCCGGCGTCGCTGCCGTCGCTGAAGGTACCCTCCGCCTCCATAGCTGCTAGCTTGGCGTGGTGGGCCCAACGCTTGGTGGAGCGGTCCTTAAGAGTTTTAGTCTTAAACCTACTACAGGCCCTGCAACCCGCCTCGGGGTGGTCTCTGGGCAGGCAAAGGTTGCACGTAGCGTGCTTATCTACCCAAGGGTATTTCTTATTACACTTGGGGCAAAACTGAAAGGGCGTACCCTCCATACGCGCCTGTGGGCAGCGGGCAAGTGTGTGTAGGTAAGAAGGTGTCTATAACCGAGTGTGGAAGTGTACCACCCCCCACTCTCCCTACTTGTAGGGCCGAGGCCAGCGGCCCAGGCCCGAGCCGAGGCGGAAGCCTCAAGGCCCAATCCGTCGGGTTTCGACATAGATCTCCTCCCCGGTTCGGCGTCGAGATGCTGATCGACGTAAGGGTGACAAAACGGGGCAAATTAGAATTAGTTTTGAGTGCAAATATGGCAAAGCCAGGGAACTCCGATGAAGTGCTTCCGACCAGAATGGCGGAAAAAAACAATCTGGGGATCCTAGACGCGTGAGGGATCATGGGTACAGTGGACGTCACACTAGGGATAGTATTACTGGCACGCCCTGTGTCGACGCCCATTTTTCGACTTTCGAAAAACAAACTGTAATACTCCGCAGCTTCCACTAGATGTCGGCCTATGCACAGCATGTGATCTAAGCAGATTCCACAAGCCTCAGAAATATATATATATAGAGAGAGAGAGAGAAATTACTTACCGAAATGTTCTTTCTTATGGATTCTTCTCTCGTAGTGTACCCCGACTGCCACCGATCGTTGAGCCATCTTGCTTGGTGATCGATTGTCAGATCGGGACGCGACGTCGGCTGTCATATGGGATACATTACTCACCGTAATCGTATTTCTGATGGTTGTATCTGCTTAGATTCACATGCTGTGCATAGGCCGACATCTAGTGGAAGCTGCAGAGTATTACAGTTTGTTTTTCGAAATTCGAAAATGGGCGTGGACACAGGGCGTGCCAGTAATACTATCCCTAGTGTGACGTCCACTGTACCCATGATCCCTCACGCGTCTAGGACCCTCAGATTCAATTTTTTCTGACATGAGGTAGCATGAGGAGAAGCGTGAGTACAGATGATCCAAGCAGATAGAAAGAAAGGTAAAACTACCAGCATCCATGCGCCTTCTCTCAGAGGGGAGGAAGGTTGGGTCGCATGTGAATCTAAGCAGATACAAGCATCAGAAATATGATTACGGCGGGTAATGTAACCCTTCTGAGGCTTATGGAATCTGCTTAGATCACATGCTGTGCATGGATTAGCGAGCAGTACCTGAAGAAGGAGCTGGGATGTGAGAAGGATCATGAGCAAATAAATGTCTTAGAACCGCTTGTCCCACTTGGGTATCTGTCTTGGAATGGGCGTCAATGCAGTAGTGCTGAGAAAAAGTGTGAATAGAGCTCCAAGTAGCTGCTTTGCAAATGGTGTCAAGGGGGGCATTTGCAATGAAAGCCAGAGTGGCCCCAATGCCTCTTGTAGAGTGGGCTCTCGGCGTGAAAGGCAGAGTTTTTTCAGAAAGGGAGTAACAGCTGGATACAGTTAATAATCCACTTAGAGGTGGCACCTTTAGAGACGCGATCCCCCTCTCTGCCTGTAGCTAGGGAGACAAACAGTTGGTCTGTTTTCCTTAGCGGTCTGGTCTTGTTTACATAGTAGAGGACCGCCCTACGCACATCTAGGGTGTGTAGTTTCACCTCAACCGAGCTCTGTGGGTCTTGGAAGAAAGTCAGAAGCTCGATGGACTGGTTCACGTGGAATTTAGAAATAAACTTAGGTGAGAACCTAGGGTGTGTGCGTAAAACCAGTTTATCTTTATGGACAGTAAAGAAGGGATCTTGCACTGACAGAGCCTGAATTTCACTGACTCTTCTTATAGATGTAACGGCTACTAAGAAGGCCGTCTTATAAGTCAGGTGTTTGAGACTGGTTTTATGCATGGGCTCGAAGGGGGGGGCCCATGAGTTTAGATCACACCACATTAAGGTCCCATCCTGGTGGTGGGTTTGAAATAGGAGGGTGAAGTCTCTTTACTCCTTCCATGAAGGCTTTACCTACTGGTACTTTCCATCACGACACCTTGTTATGGGAAGCGGTGTATGCCGACAGAGCTGCCAGGTGTACTTTTAGTGAGTTAAAAACCAGTCCTGCATCCAGCAGGTGGAGCATGTATGTAACAATAGTGGAAGGAGTGCAAACAACTGGGTTGATTTGTTTATTCTGGCACCAGATAATGAATCTCTTCCATTTGTCAAAGTAGCAGTGCCTCGTGTTTGGCTTCCTAGATTCTTTTAGGATGTCCATACACCTCTGAGGTAAATTGAGATGTCCGAACTCTATGACCTCAGGAGCCATGCTGTCAGGTTCATTGAGTTGGGTTGAGGATGCACTGTTTGACCTTGGTGCTGGGACAGTAGGTTGAACCTGGCCGGAAGTTTGATGCGTTCGCACACCGCTAATCTGCGTAAGTGTGGGAACCACGGTTGTCTCGCCCACATGGGAGCAACCATGACGAGCATCATCGATTCTCTGTTCATCTTGTTGACCACCTTCCTGATGAGTTGGTGGAAAAGCGTAAGCAAACATTCCTGACCAGTTCATCCACAGGGCGTTCCCCTGGGAGTCTGGTTGGGGGAACCTGGATGCAAATCCTGGGCATTGTCTGTTTTCGCTTGTGGCGAATAGGTCTATAGTGGGGAAACCCCACTGAGAGAAGATATCTTCTACGACTTCTCTGTGTAGACACCATTCGTGTTCCTCTGTGAGGGGGCCTCTGCTCAGAGCATCCGCTAGAGAATTGAGATCCCCTGGAACATGTTGCGATGACAGGAAGATGTTCCGTCTGAGTGCCCATCTCCAAATTTTCTGGGCAAGCTTGGACAGATTTGGCGAACAAGTCCCTCCTTGCTTGTTCAGGTAAAACATGGCTGTTGTGCTGTCCGTCCAGATTTGCACCGACAGATTTAGCAGGTAGGGTTTGAACGCTTGAAGCGCTCTGAATACTGCCAGAAGCTCTAGCAGGTTAATGGGATTCTTGGCCACTGAGTGAGACCAGAAACCCTGAGCTGTGTGGTGGAGATGGTGAGCTCCCCACCCCGTCAGGCATGCATCGGTTGTGACTACCGCCTGTATCTCGAGATCGTAAAAGGGTTTCCCCTTGGACAGATTTTCTCTTGTCCACCAGTGAAGGCTTTGTACAAGTGTTGGTGAAACGACCACTAGATCGTCCCACTGACCACTTGCCTGAGACCACTGTTTCGCCAACCATTCCTGCATGGGACGCAGGCGCACGTGGGGGACCAGGTAAATACATGACACCATCATGCCCAGCAAAGGCATTGCTTTGCGTACCGTTATCTGGCGACCGGACTGATACTGCGGAATTTGCAGCAGTATATTTCGAATTCTTTCCTCAGAAGGAAAGGTCAAACCCTCTTGAGTGTCTAGGATAGCTCCTAGGAACTGTTTGGAGGTGCTTGTCCTTTGAATGTTTGTTCTGCAAATTACTGGGGTCTCCCCCGTGATGAGCCAGTCGTTCAGGTAAGGGTACACCGGGATTGCCTCCCTGCGTAGGTGTGTTGCCGCCACCGCCAGTACCTTGGTGAATACCCTTGGAGCCGAAGCTATCCCGAAGGGCAGTACCTTGAACTGGTAGTGCCGACTGTCCACCTTGAAGCGCAAGTACTTTCTGTGCGCTGGGAACATGGAAATATGAAAATAGGCATCTTTCATGTCCAATGTTGCCATGTTATCCCCCTTTTTTAGGAGGGGGATTACCTCTTGGAGAGTAGTCATGCGAAATCTTTGGGGCTTAACATACTTGTTTGCAGGCCGTAAATCCAATTGAGCGCATTGTCAAATCTTTTTTTGGTACAAGGAAGAAAGTTGAATAAATACCCTTGTTTACCTGGTGTCCCGGGACGAGCTCTATCTCGTCCTTTGCTAGCAGATTGACGATCTCCTCGAGGAGGATCTTCTGGTGGTCCAAAGAATGTATTTTTTGTCATGGAGGATGGTTTCGGGGAAGCTCTAACAGTTCTATGCAGTACCCTGCGGATACTGTGGACAGCACCCATCTGTCTGATGTGATCCCTTCCCAAGCTTGGGTGAAGTTGGAAATGCGTCCCCCTACTGGGGTTGCGTGAGAAGGGACCCTGAACGGAGCGTCACTGTTTTGGTGGAGGCGTGCCGCCGCCTCTACTGGGGCTGCCTCAACCTTTACCACATCCTCTTTTATTACCCCTGCCATAACCCTGGGTAGACTGCTGGTTGTTATTGTTCCATGGTGTACCCTGCCCCTGGGAATAGTTAGATCCTCTCTGGAAATTTTGTCCGCGTGGGCGACGAAAATTGCCATTCCCTCTTTGATTAGGGAGTTTATTGGTTAGTTGGCCTAGGGAATGAGTGTCTCATACTAATCCTTGGCATTTTTCAGCGCGTCCTCGACCGCCTTACCAAACAGATCCGGCTCCACCGGTTTATCTAACAATGATGCTTGGGTTTCAGCCTTGAATTCAGACTGCCATAACCAAGCGCGTCTCTTGATAACAGTCTCTTCTGCTATCAATCTGCTGGTGTTATCCGCGGCATCAAAGGTTGCTTTTAAAATGCAACCGGACAGGGCTCTTCCCTCTGCGGAAACTCGTGCCAATTGGCTCTTTAAGGGTTCTGGGGCGGAGTCTATGAGTGCCGTGACTTCTTCCCACTGGTGGCAGTTGTAACTGGCCAACAGGGTGGTGGAGTTCACAATCCTTGCCTGGTAGGCGGAAGTGGAGTCTACCTTCCTGCCCAACCCATATTGTTTCTTGCTCTCCTTGTCTGGAGGAGCTTCGGACGATGACAAGGGTGTTCCCGCCCTCTTACGGGTGTTTGTAACTACCAGGGAGTATGGCTTCAGATGCCCCCTTATGTATAGTGGGTCTGATTGGGCTGCCCTGAAAAGTTTCTCAATCCTTGGGTTCACTGCCCTCATGCGGTTGGGATTTATAAGTGAGGGGTCTATTCTCCTCTGAATAGACTTAAGGATAGGGATGGCCTGCGCAACAGGTCTCCTTTCTCCTACTAACTCCTCAGCGAAGTCTCTCTCTTCCTGAGCACCCCGGGTGTCGATGTGGACAGAACTTCATTCAGGAGAGGCTGATTGTCGACAGGGGAGTCGGTAATCGGGGGTTCTTTCTCTACCGGGGAATCTACTCTGTGGGTCTCAGGGTCTTCCTCTTCTTGGTCCTCATCATCCCCATTGTAGCCCATACCAGTTTGCTCTTCCAACATGCCCAAATCTGGATCCTCACAAAAGGATGTATCCCCTTGATATTGAGAGTAGGGCTGTATATAGAAAGGGTCTGAAGACCGCGTTGGGGCTTCAAACCGGGACTTCTTACTTGGAGGTATTGGATCCTTAGAGCCTGAGGGTGCTGACCCGTCAGGAGTATAGGAGAGAAAGTGTTCAGGGTTTTTTGTGTAAAAATCTGCCAATGACGACATCCTTGACATAACCCTGTCTATGTCATCACTAGACTGTTCTCTAGAACTGGGAATGACCCTTTCTGGGACTTTTTCCGACTTATCCTGACTAGACTTACTGGTTTTAGCAGGGGTCCTTGGGATAACAGAAGACTGGGACTTGTCTGTCTGTTTATGTGGAGTGGAAATTTTTTGAGGTGTGTAAGGAGGCTGAGACTGCTTCCTTTGTTGTTTGCCCCCCTCCCCGTGGGCGGAAGAGTGTTTTCCCTGCCTTTTCGCCCCTTTGGAGCCTTCCGACGCCCGGCGTCGAGGTTCAGGGGTAGTGTCCCTATCTTTAGAACGTGGAGGTAGGGACTCGGGAGCCGCCGTTACGCGGTCTGCGGGCACCGAATCCTGGAGTGCGGTCTGGGGATGGAAGTCGGCTTCGTCTTCCGACAATACTTCCGTTAACTTGGGGAGCAAGGCACTCTTGGCAACAGTGTATGATTGCCTGGAGTCATGCGGCGATCTAGATCGAGAACGCCCAGAGGACACTGATTCGGACCGTGTGCCTCTTTCCGAGAACTCGACTTGCGCGTCGAGTCTTGGTTGGACTTCATGTGCTTTGTGCAAGTGCTGTGGGTAGCGCTTGTGTCGCCGGGGGTCTTCCCCCATAGCCGCCCTGCCGGACGACCTTCCGAGGTCGGGGACTTGCGCTCGGCTGTCTCTTGACGCCACGTTGCCCTCGCCGTCTGAAAGCACGGCGTTGCTGCCATCGCTGAAGGCGCCCTCCGCTGCCATGGCCTCCTGACACCTGGCGTGATGGGCCCAACGCTTGACCGAACGGTCCTTTAGTGTTTTCGGTTTAAACCTACTACACGCTCTGCAGTTCGCCTCGGGGTGGTCCCCCGGCAAGCAGAGATTGCACGTGGTGTGTTGTCAACCCACGGGTACTTGCGGTTGCACTTGGGGCAGAATTGGAAAGGGGTACCCTCCATACGCACCTTGTGGCAGCGGGCTGTTTAGTGTAGGAATTTATAAGAATGTACCTATATACCAAAAGAGTGTAGAGTATGTCCACCCCCCACTCTCCCTACTTGCAGGGCCGAGGCCAGAGGCCTTCCGAGGCCCAAATCCGTCGTGCAACTGTCAACGGTCGATTTCTTCTCCGGGCCGGCGTCGAGTGTGGAAGTTCGGTGACTCGACGTTGGGGTGGAGAATGGGGAAAATATAACGATATTTTGCAAAAGTATGGCTAAGGCCAGGGAACTCGGCGAAATGCTTGCGACCAGTATGGCAGAAAAAAACAATCTGAGGGTCCGACACGCGTGAGGAATCATGGGTACAGTGCACGTCACACAAGGGATAGTATTACTGGCACGCCCTGTGTCGACGCCCATTTTCGAATTTCAAAAAACAAACTAATACTCCGCAGCTTCCACTAGATGTCGGCCTATGCACAGCATGTGATCTAAGCAGGTTCCACAAGCCTCAGAAATATATATATACACGTCTCAACGCCCCATACCTCAGTACCCCTGTTTTCCCCCCGTGCTTGAATGCTGCAGAGGAAAACAATGGGAAATTAGGCTAACTAGACAGTAAAAACTTGACAAAGGAAAAACATAGCAAGAGGTGAAAAAACAACTTGGAATAAAGTCCTCCAGTATTAAAGAGAAACTTTTTTAAAAAAAATGTTTTAAGGCAAACTACTTGCCAGATAGGAGCAGTCATACCAGAGTCTTAACCAGGCGTCCATTTGCTTAGATAGATGCACCAGGCCATAAGAAATTTCTGAGCGGGGATGGACAGGAGGGGAGATGGGGAAGAATCGATAGAATGAACAATACAGAAAGGTAATCTCTCCTTTAATGAATAGTTTTTCTCTTGCAGATTCCTCATCTGATAGACTCCCAAAGCAGTAGGTGAAAGAGACGGGCAGAAAGTTAGACAAAGATTTTGTAGCACTGCCCTGCCAAAATCAAAACTATAGTGTTTAGTAAAAGTATGACGAGAGGACCATGTTGCAACATGAGAAATATCCCTAACAGGGACCCCCCCCTTTTGTAATGCAGTCGACGCAGAGATTCCCCCCCCCCTACTCGAATGCGGCACCTGATCCCAGACAGTAATTTCCTGCCTGTGGACTGGTAACACACTGCTATGCAGAAGATGATCCAGTGGGACAATGTTTGTTTGGTTATCGCTAGGCCTTTACGGGCTAAGGAGAAGGCCACAAAGAGTTTGTCCGTTCTTTTGAACTTAGGCGTCCTTGTGATATAGATGTTTAGAGCCCTTTTTGGATCCAGGCGATGGAAGCGGTCCTCTTCCTTAGAAGAGTTCAGTCTATGGACTGTGATAGGTGGAGACAACTTTTGGGAGAAATCCAAATCTCCCCCAGAGCGAGACTTTCTCTCTCTCTCGAAAAAAAAAGAAATAAGGAAGGGCTGTTTGCAGCATAAGGCTTGCAATTCACTCACCTGCCTAGCGGATGTAATTGCCACTAGAAAGGCTGTCTTTAAGGAGAGCAGCCACAAAGAGCAAGTTTGCATTGGCTCAAAGGGAGCCGCCATGAGATATGTTAACACTAGATAAAGATCCCACTCTATGACAACAAAGGGAGTTGGCAGAAACCTATTTACAAGGCCCTTCAGGAATTGTGCCATCACCGGGATCGTAAAATATGAACCTTGATCCAGGGTTCTCAAACACAGACAAGTCTGCCAAATATCCTTGGACTGTGGTGACCTAAAGGAATGCTGAGGGCAGTGACAGAAGGAACTCCATCACGTTCCCTGTACCACGCCTCAAATCATCTCGACCTGCACTCATAAGAATCTTGTAGGAGCACCTTGAACGGATAGTGCTTGTCCCCCATGATAAACCTCAGGAACTTCCTGTGCTTTCGATTTACCGGCACATGGAAATAAGCACCCTACAGATCTAAAAAAAAAAATCTGTAGCAGCGAAGCTGGATGGGATATCTATCAGATGAGGAATCTGAGAAAAGCAATCCATTGAACTACTCTGATGAACTGGAGCCTTTGGATTGGTGTAACTTGCGACTTCTTCAAATTCGGGGTGATGCCCAGGTTGTGCAGTAGTAGGCAGGTGTACTCTAGATGAGACGAGACCTGTCCCGCTGACTTATCTCGGATCAGCCAGTCGTCCAAGTACAGACATACATGGACCCCGGATCTCCTGAGGCGAGCTGCGACTACTGCCATGAGCTTGGTGAAGACCTTTGGCCCAGAGGTCAACCCAAAGGGAAGCACCTTGAACTGATAGTACTTGTTCCCTATGAGTAACCTCATGAACTTCCTGTGTGTTTGATGTATTGGCACTGTAATGTTTACCTTGTCTCTGCAAGAGTGCCTGGACCCTCGGGATGACTGACGCTGTTCGAGTACCTGCGCGTGGGCTCCTAGGGCTTCACCTACGGGGAGAATACAAGTGTTACTCAAATACCTTCTGTGTGGCCTCCCTGACACCTCCCTAGCCGCCTCCTTCTTCCCCTCCAGGTGTTCCCCCTTGTCTTCCCAAACAGGGGCTAGCTCACATGTTTTGTGCGTGTATGATGCTGGGCTCTCTGTCCTGCTGTCAATCGTAGGGGCGCAAACTTCTGTATTCGGTGTGTAGCACAAGTTTCCTCGCTGGTATTTAGGCTCAGATCGGTTGTGGCCTGTTAGTGTTGTATGTCTCTTTGATGTTGTGTCTTTTTATGTCCTGAGGCCTTAGCAGAGTGGCCTGTGGTGGTCCAGAAAGTGTCCTCAGAGACGTAAACAAGGTCCTATGGATGATTTGTGCCTTGTGCTTTCCAGAGAGTTCAGGCACAATCTGTCTAAGTTGTAGCTGCTGCCTTGCGAGAGATATGCACCGCATGCTTTCTTTGGCAGCTGGGAGTTCAGTAACAGCTGGTGAGGGATGAACAGCTGAAAGTCGGCGCTTCTGAGGGATGAGGGACGACTGACCAGAGCTGCAGAGGGATCCAAGAGGACCCACGTGATGCCAATGGTAAGTACAAATAAGTAGGAAACTTGCTGTGATCCACGTTCAATAATCCTAGTCTTCTTTCTAGCAGGTCGGGAGAGCTCACCCGTAAACGTTACTGTTGCAGAAGCGGAATAACACGAAGCAGCGTTGCACGCCTGGGTGTGGCTTTTATAGACAGCCACTCCCATCAACTGGAAATGCACCAGAAAAGTCTGATGGCCATCCATCTTAGTACAACCAGGAAATACACAGGAACCCTTGCCTACGGATGAGTCTTTGCCTGTAATTGCCACCAAATGCACCATGATTAAGTCAGATGTGTGCCTACCCTAGAAATCTTGGACCGGAGGTACCCACGTGTGTGAATGAACAGGCAGCCCGGCTCTGGACGGTGGAACGTTGTAGAACTGTGGAGTTGATCTGGTGGGCATGACAGGCACATGGAAAGAAAAGTCCTGCAGATTTATTGACACCAGCCAGTCTTGAAGTTTGAGAGCGTGGAGAATTTCTCTCAGCGTCATCATCCTGAATTTGTCCTTCCTCAGGGACTTGCTCAAGGCCCTGAGGTCCAGAATGGGACGCAAACCTCCTCCCTTCTTGGGTATCAGGAAATAACAAGAATACCAGCCCGATCCTCTCTGCTCGGAAGGTACCTCTTCCACGCCACCCTTCAAACACAGGGCTCTCAGTACTTCCTGGGGCTCCTGTCCCAGTTGGATTGAGGTGGATGTCTGTCCAGAGGTTTTCTTAAAAAGGGCAGATAACCCCACTGAACAAGCTGTAGAGCCTGCGCCTCAGAGGTAATCTCTTGCGACTGTGGCCAACACCCTGCCAACCGTCCACCAACCGGTAAGGTGGGAAGTGGGGAAATCAAAGCAGCTTAGAGGGCAGAGCCCCCCCACCGCTGCCGCTCTTTGCTGGCCTCTCGAAGCCCCTCTTCCCCTACCTAGCTTGTGGGAGCTGAGCCTTTCTAACATAAGGCACATAGCGCCTATAGCCATTAGAGGCAGAGCTGAGGGCAGGTTTGGCCCAGTGCGTAGCTAGGCCCAGCGGTTTTGCAGCTAATTTTGACTATTTCATCTTTTCCAAGTGTCGTCAGACTTCTGGCCGAAAAGGAAATCGCTTTGAAAGGCATGTCCAGAAGCCTATTCTGAACATTTGTAGAGAATATCACATCGAACAGCCCACACAGTCGGCCATGTCCAGGCATGTTTGCAGCGACTGCCTGGCCACCTCCTTCCCATCTTCCATCAGCTGTAAAAATACATCCCGCATTGCACCTTCGGTGATGTACTCAGCCGCATGCTCCACAGCTTTCCATAAGCTAAAGGAGTATTTTGCGCATCTGAAGGATACATTTGTGGCTTTCAGCGCCATGCTGCCAGAAGTAAAAACCTTCTTGGCTATTGTATCCAAGCTTTTACCTTCTTGATCTGGGGGCAGATTAGAAGTGGAGGCTGCAGGTCTGGTGGATATAGTGGCTGCCTGTAGCACAAGCCCTTCCGGAGAAGGGTGATGTGCCAGAAATGATGGGTCTCCTCTTGCCGGCCTATACTACCCCCCCCCATAAAGGTAGAGCAGACCGGAGGAATGAAACAGGGATGCTGCCCCAAGGAGGCTAGGGGATCAACTGCCAAATTGAGTGGCATGTTGTGTTCCGTCACAGGACCATCGTCCAGTATGTGTCAGTTCATAGCCCGGAGTAGGCACTGACGCTGACCTATCACCTAGACTGTCTACCACCCTTTCCCCTAGGGCCCGGAACTTAGCACGAGTATGAGTGTAGGGCTGGCCCTGTTGGAGCTCTAGACCCAGAGGCGTGTCTAGGCTGCTGGCATCATGTAGCCCTTAGGCCAGTGCCAAAAGGCCCGCCTGATCGCCGAGAAAATAGACTCCTCCTGCCTCAGTATATATGTGATCAATGTCCCGTTGATCGACACTCTGGTGGGAGCCGAAAATCAATGTCATGGTCTCGAAGAATCCCGACCTGGAGGGGGACATAGGACTCGTCACCGACAGTCGGTGCCAACGTAGTATCCTTTGGCAACGACAAAATAGTCAGTGGCGTCGATCATGGCTTCTGAATCCTCGTGATGTCGGGAACATCAGCGTCGCGGTGGCCTCGGGGGAAGGACCGGGCGTAGAGAGATTTAGTGCCTTTTTCGGCGTCAAGCCCAAAGGCTTGTCTGGTGTCGACGGTTTGGTGCGTGGGTGGTCAGAAGTACCGAGCACCGCCTCCAAGGCTTGCTGTTCGGGGGTGGGGGCGGTGCACCTGCAGCAGCCTGCATTTTAAACATAGCCAGCATTTGGCTCTTGAAATCTTCCCACTCCTCAAGTGGTCAGCCTAGCCGAGGGCTTACCTTTCTCAGACGATGACCTGGACTCATGTCGACGACTGTGGTGCTTATTCTTGTGCGAAGACAAAGCGTGGCTCCTCGATTGTGACCCCTTGTTGGCCCTTCTGTCAATGCTTTTCCTTCTTTTTGGGGGTGGGCCCTTCGAGTTTCGAAGAACCAGAAGATCTACTGGATTTCAGAGACGGTGGGCCACAAAGCAAGTTTGGCGTTCCGCTCGCGCAGGGACTTTGAGTGCATTTTGGCACACATCCACATCTCTGTCGGGATCCTTCCCCAAACACAATAGACAAATGTCGTGGGGATCTCTTGACATTTTTAAATGGCAATCTGTGCACTTTTTAAAAACTGAAATCCAGTGAGCAGACATCGCGGTTGAGATTTTTAGAAAAATGTGTTCAAATTTCTGACAAAACACAGTCGAGGACTACGGACGTGTTCCTCACATCAGCTTGTCAAGCACACGGAAAAAAGGTACTAAGGTATGGGGCATAGTGATGCAGTACATGTATGATGCCTGTGTCCAGAGCAGATGAGAGAGCACCGAGCAAGACGGATCGACGGAGTCGAGGTCCACTACGCCCCCTGTCTAAGTTTCCTGAAGCAGCACAGCTGGATGAGGATATCAATGAGGAATCTGTGGGAGAAAAGCAATCCATTGAAAGGTGGGATCCGAGGGAGCAGGACAGTGTTTCCTTGCAAGATCCCTGTCCACTTTGGAACATTGGCAAGTTTCTCCCATACCTCCAGTACAGGGGCCTCTACTGCCACATTAAAGGGCAGGAGCGTCTCCTTCTAGGGGGCATCGTCCAGAATGTCACAAAGTTCGTACTGAACCTTAGACCTGGACGGAGATGATAACCCCAGAGTAGTTGCCACCTTAGCCATCAAGTGCAGGAAGATGGAGCGAGGCTTTCCTGGGGTGGTAGCTGGCATAAATTCCATCTTAGGGGAGGTGTCGAGGCCACTGGACCCTTGTAGGTCCTCTGCCATGGCCAGCACATCCTCAATTTACCTGTCGAACTTGTCTGGGAAATTCCTCACCTCCCTCGAGCCTAAAGGTTGAAGTTCAAAAGGGACCTGGTCCATGGTGCCAGTCGGCGAGGCCTCCTCACCCAAGGGCAGATCCTGTCAGCATGAAGACACCTCTGGTCTCCATCTGGTTCATGCCTGAGCCCCAAGGCGTGTATGAGTGACCCACAGAAGGCTCACTGTCAGTTGCAAAAGACACAGTGGGACCCTGCGGTGCCGGAGCAGACCTGCTGTCTAATGTGCCACAGGTGCCGAGGCCAGTGTTAGGTAGAATTCTCAGAAATGTTCTAATTCCCTCCACCTTAGAGACCCCTAGCAACTTTACTGGATTTTGAGGACTTGATTTTTTTTTTTAACCTGGAGAGAGCGAGACCCTTTTTCCCACACGCTTATGTATTTTAATGTGATTTCTGAACTTTGCGTTTCTTTTGATTATGGAGCCTGACAAACTCCATAGGCATCATCTTTTACATTCTTCACACAGCACCTTCAGTGCAGTGGCACGGGGAAGTCCGATTTCCCAAAGGTTTAAATACCTTCTCTGGGATAAAATACTGTTTCCCAGAGCAGTAAAGTGAAATTGACTTTACTTACATTTGTAACTTTCTAGAACAAGCACACACTATCTTACAATAGAGTGCTGGAGGGGTTACCTAGCATGCCCTTTGTCTAGCTTCTCATGTAACATTTTTATGTTACCCTTTTCACTCTGAATGGCTGATGGCAGTGGTTTCATTTTAACTACCGTGGTGTGCATTTACATCGGGCTGCATTCGTAGCTGCAGTAAAGCACCCAAGGGTGCCATTTATGTCAAAATGGCCCCGGTCGTCTTTTTTAACATTTCTTTGTGGAAAGGTCCTTCTTGAGATTTACTCTGCACGCCAAACCAGGTTTGGTCCCAGTGTTCGTTTTGTCTTTGGCGGGATTCATGAATGAAGCCAGCCTCTGGCTCCAGGGTATCTGGGATGAGCAGGAAGTGAGGGAGGTGCCCGAAACTCCCTGTGCTTAGACTCCTAGGAGACCCAAATGCACTCTGTAGTGATTGGCCAGCTGACTGTCCGGCAAGGACAGCCACCCTGCTGGGTGACTGACAGCTGGGCTGAAATGAATGGGAGAGAACTGAATAAAAAGGCAAGGCTTTTGGCTTGGATGACAGAGTCGATCACTGGACGAAGGAACCGAAGAAGAACTTGAAGAGGACATCTGCTACAACTCCTGGACTGTTGGTTTGCCCGGTGAAGCCCTGCTGCTGTGCTGAAACTCCAAATTCCTTTCGACAGAGAAGCCCCTGCAAGGACGACTTCTCCCCTTGAGTTGGTGGGACCAATCAACCCCAAAGTAAGCCACCTGGACATTCTCTCTGAGCTTTTCCTACAGAGTTTTTGCTGGAAACCGAATAACTAGGGAGAGGAACACCAGATTGTGTGTGTTGCTTTTAAGTTGGCCAAGAGCTCCAGGAAGATCGTCCGGACTCCCAGGAAGCAGGACTGACCAAGCCTGAGCCCCCTCAACAGTGCGGGACTGCAGAAGCAAGGAAAGTCCATCTCGACAGCCAGAAACCGCGGTGTTGCCATTTGCGGTAGTCGCGAGGAGCTGAAACACTGAAGTGCCACTTGTTGGAAAGATTGCCAGTTGCGAGCGGTGACCGTCCCATTGCAGTGCAGGAGCCCCGAGAAGTCCTCCCTCTTGTCCCCACGACTGAGGTCCAGGAACAGCGAGATCTGCAGAGCTGTACAGGAACAGAAGACATCTGCTGCACTTTTTCTTCAATACAAAGGTGCTGTAAAGTCTGAGAGAACTTACCTCTCATTGTAGAGTTGCTTGCATCTTCTACTACTCACAAGTCTAATCAGCTTGTGGCCCTACATTTGATTCTTCTTTTCTTCAAAGACTTCTAAATCATTGTGCAAAGACTTTTCTACTTACCTACCAGCGGTGCTTCATCCTCTATAAGACTTTTGCCCATTCACTTTGGCCTATCCTGTTATACTGAATGACTTTGCTGTGGGGATCCAAAAGTATTTGCCTGCTTAAGAATATTTGTGTTCCCTTGTTTGCTCTAATCACCTTTTCCTTTTACCAACTTCTAACAGTATTCTAAATGCAAACAGTAAGATATTAATGTACCCAGCACCCTAGCTATTGAAGTCACCTGAGGGTGTAGGTTGTGTCTGTGGGACATCCCAAAAGGGTCTTCATTGATTTTAGAATATTAGGAGTGTGTTTTTGAAGTGTATTTGAGTGTTGCCTTTATATGGCTCTCTTCTGAAGAAGGCTTACTAACTGACTAATTATTGTTTATTCAAGAAACCTTGTGTGAAAGAGTTTATTTGAATACTTGCCACTGTAAATCTCTGTGTAACTCCCCTACAGCTCACATTGACCCCTCTTGAGATAAGCCTGTCTGTTCAATGCGCTACCAAACTGTAGTACAAGCTTATACTAAAGGTTGGGTTTCCCATCACCTGTAGTCAGAGTTGTTGCAGTGCACACTAAGGGTACTGCCTACAAACTTTGCCTAAGAGCCAGAGCAGCCAGCACCTTGGCGAAGATGTCCTACATCTTCAGGTGAAACGTCTCTCATTGCTCCAGCGTGGCAGACTGGGTGGGAAAAGGTACCTGCGTCGGACGCTCAGGGGACACCCACCCAGGAGCAGTGGCTGCTATTCAAAGATGAAGACGGTGCAAGAACTCACTCAGGGAGCGGGACCGCTTCCAATGCTGCCCTTTCTTCTTCTTGTCCTTTCCTTTCCTTTGCACATAGCCACCGGCTCCTTGAATCGTTGTCCGGCTCGGTGCAACGTCGAGCGAAGTGCCTCACCATTCGAGTTGTGGACAAAGATAAAGATCTTTACCGTCCTCTCCCGGAGGGCCTTCGCGTGCTGGACTGGCATTCCCAGCAATCCTGGGTGTCATGGTCCTCGCCCAGCCAATACAAACAAATCTGGTACTGATCATGCACGGCTTGAAGCCCAAGACCTTGGACGGAGTAGGCATGGTGTAGTTTAATAGTACGAAAAAGCTTGATGAGTGTGTTCTGATCAGCAAACAGAGTGCGCAGAAAAAAGGAACTGAAGTCAGGCGCTATATATAGTGGCCCTGATGTCGTATCCGGCGTGGGTCTACGTGGAGCTACGCTGTGCCCCTTGGAGGCAGAAAGAAAAGTTTCCTGAGAACAGCTGTGCTTGGATAGGGCTATCAAAGATGAGGAATCCGTGGGAGGAGAGAATCCATTAGAAAACTCGATCAATTGCTTTGTGGTTTTAAGAGGTAAAGTTTCTACTGAGTTCAGTACCCTCAGTGCCGATCTGAGAGTAATTGGACACCGAGCCGAAGGAGCTGAGCTGGAGAATGTACAGCTGCCCACTTGAGTGTCTCTACCAGCTGAAATGTGCGGTACACCCAACCAACACCATCGGCAGAGCATGTTTATTTATTAACACAAATACAAACAAAACATAACAAAACCGGAGTCCGAAACCACCAGTGTCACCCTGCTTTACAACATGTTTCAGGAACATTTTACTAAACCGAGCCGTCAAGATACCATTCCATTCCAACCAAGCTTCCTCAAGCATTTAACAGGTATTGAACATATTTCGTGCAAAAAGAAAAATATGGACAGTAGAAGCACACCCTATTGTCAGAGATATAATCTACTCTAATTCGTACTTGGTCAGTGGGTTGCTAATTGCAAAAACTATTCAAGGTGCAGAGGATCAAGGTGCAGAGGAGAGAGATGCAACCTGGACACCTAGGTTGCCTAAATACAGAAAAGACAAAGTTCTCAAGTCGGGAACTCACGTCCCCTGCACACTATCGTATGTCTGGAATACCATACCAAAAATTTAATTTATTATTGTTTTTGCATAATCCTTTTCTAGAAATTGAATTGCCCATGATGAAGAGTGTGCAACACTCGAAACGCGTTGGGACCCCTCGACTACATCATCATGAATAAAATGAAGATGGTTATTGTGACGTAAAGTGACTGAAAGCTCATATTTTCCTGTTTTTCGTCTAAATTGTATTCTCTCCAAAATATGTTACAACTTCTTACCTAAAATAATGTGAAGCTAAATGATGAATTTTTGGTCTGGAATTCCAGACATACGATAGTGTGCAGGGGACGTGAGTTCCCGACTTGGGAACTTGTTTGTCTTTATTGAACATATTTCGCCCAGTTCTCAGGCAGTCTTCCACGTAGCGGCAAATTTTGAATAAAAGCAGTCTCCAGATCGTGACAATATGCTACTTCCTCCAGGTTTACATTTTGTGTGGGGGGCCCTCCCCCATGACATGGCAATCCTCCTACGTGCCAATGCGAGCAAAAGGCCTGTAAGCCGAGAGGTCACCAATGGCAGGTGCCTCGTGTTCCCCAATAACACTAACATAGGGTCTTGGTCGAGCGCCTACCCCACAATAAGTGAGACCCTAGACACCACCTCCTCCCAATATTTACCAATAGCTGGGCAGGACCATGCCAGGTGTAAAAGGTCAGCAGGACTGGTCCCGCACTTGGGGTGTCTACGAAATGTATATGCAATTTTGCCGGCATGTGATACACCCAGTGAACAAAATGAATCAATTGCAATCTGGAGTTTAAAGAAACCTCTTGCGCCTGTAGTGCCACACAATTCCAGTCATCTTTGGGTTTGTTCTGTTCAGTGACCTCTCCCACCTCCGCCTTCAGCCCTCCCCTGCCCACGGGATCTCTTCTATAAGGCTACCATATAAACTGGAGACAAACCTGCCCACTCCCTCCAATTGCATTAACCTGTGCAGCAGCATCTAGGTAGCCAGCTGTTTAGGAAAGGATGGGAACATGACCTTCAGAGTGTTATGTACTCGAAAGCACATAAGTGTATCCAGCACGGAAGTCCCTCCCATTTCCCTCATCTGGGCCAGTAAGTTGAGGGTCTTCAACAAAAATCTCCTCAAAGATAGGTATGCTAAGTGTCTTGACCCACTGAATATAGGCTCTTTACCCAGTAATTACCATATCTGCCACATTTCTAACGGGACGGAGGTCGAATATACAGTTTCAACCCCGGTCCACCTTTCGCCAGACCGCACAGATGATACTGACTATATGCATAGACCCTGGCGCCGCTCTGGGTGCACCTAAAATATGTTAACACAAGCGACCAGGTGCAGCCAGCACCCTCTCTACCTGGACATGTGACCTGATAAATTGTGTTGCATACCAAACGTGTGTCTGTGCCGTCCAGTAGTATCGTTCTAGGACCCGGAGTGCCAAACCCCCCTCTACGATATGACTGAGTTAGTGTAGTACATGCCATCCTGGTCTGCTTCCCTGCCCATAGCAGGATTGGTAATGATCCCCCGTAACTTAAGAAAAAAAAGCCGATGTAAGCAGTAATGGAACATTGAGAAAGAGGTATGGCAATATGACAATTTTCACGATCGCTACTCGACCCATAGTGAATGTGCCACTAATTCCTGACCGGGGCTCAGGACTCTGCCATAGCTGTCCTAGAACAGGCCCGCCGGGTCCCGCGCTAGGGTAAATCCTAGATATTTGTTGGTCTCCGTCTCCCAGGCAATTCAAACCCATCAAATGCCACTGACTCCCGTGAGTGGAAATGCCAGCGAGTTGCTCCAATTGATCCACAACCCAGACAGCTTGCCGAATTTCAACACCTCCTGCATTATTGGCTATAAATTGTCAGCAAGCTCACCTACGAATAGTACCACATCCTCGGCGTATAATGAGACTATCAAATTATGTGGGCCAAGTTGTATATGCCTCTGAATGTGTTGCTCCTGTAATATGGCCGCCAAAGACTCCATAGCTAATGCAAAAAGGAGAGGAGACAGGGAGCACCCCTGCCTGGTCCCTCGCCCCATAGCTGCCAATTGGGATTGGATCGACCCACCCTTATCCTCGCTACTGGTGTTATGTAGAGGAGCGAAATCAGCAAGATGAAATAGACGGCCAGGCCAAACTTCCTTAGGTAAGTCTATGCTAAATGTAGGTCCCAGGCCGACTCCACAAGAGGTATTTTTATAAGTAGGTCAGAATATATTCTGAGGCATGAAGTGAATTTTCCGAGAAGCGTGCTGAACACGTGCTACAAAGGAACTGAGGTCAAGGGTGCAGTGAGAGCTAATTATACTGCTGCAACGTACGGCTGTGAGGATAAGGTGCACAGGAGACCTCAATGCCAATACCGCATGGCACCCCTGCTGTAAAAAAAAAAAAAAAGAAATCCAAGATGTGCTAAAGCAGGAAGAACATCAGGATGTGGAATCCGTGGGAGGATACAATCCATTAGAAATAGGTACCCAGTATGCATTGGTGCTTGATGCACAGTTGCAATGTAACATACTCGCTGCATATAATAATTAAGTGTGTTAGAATAGGTGCTAGAATAGGTGCTTTGACATCTTTACAGTATATATGGGGAAATATTTTAATGTAAGCAAGGATGCAGTTTTATCTTGTGTGTGCTTTTTTCCTCCCTCATGCTGGTTGCTTGTGGAGGAGGTATGTTGCAACTTACTGTTTGGGTAAAATAATGTGGGGAGAGATGATGCTGTGGGTGGTGTGTGTCTGAACCCTGTATGCAACCAGTCGGTTTCTGTTTGAAGTCTTAGGCTGCTCTGAGAGGTGCTGGATGTTACTCCATACTTTCAAGCCACCAGTAACTGAATGGGAAAAAAACATTTGCTATAACTGCCTGGACGCCACTTGATTGTACACCTTATGCTACATAAACGCACTCCAAAGTACTAAGACCTAGACGCCCACATGGAGCAGTTTCCAAGAAGGAAGTTGAGCTACTTGGCCAGGATGGAGGACTGCCACTAGAGGTTTCCTTGAAGGTCAAAACCAGCAATAATCTAGCAGGTGAACTTGGGATATGACATAGTACTGGCTTAACAGTGGCATTAACCTTGGCTCATCAGAAATCACAAACCTGTAAAGTAGGGTCCTACTAAGTGGCAGAGGACGGGCACATCAGGAGAAAGACTTGGGCCTGTACGAACTGATACGTTTTTGGAAATAAAAGAAGCAGTGGAATTTTTTATTAAGATACAAAGAATCAATGGGATTTATTTTAATGACAATACAATTATTTTATATTTTTCAGTGGGATTGCTCACCTTCGCCTGAAACTGCATTTTTTAAAACTGGTGATGGCACTCTCTTTATACTGGCAGGACTTTCTGAAGATGTCGAATCAATGCTTAAATAAAAGAAAGTTTGCAAGCGTTTACTTTTTGCAGGAACACCAAACATAAAAAATGACCAACACTGAGCACTGCAAATTCGATTTTAATAGAGAAATTCTAACGCCTACTTAAAAAATGAACAAATATCTTAACATTTTAAAAGCTGTTAAGGACAACAAGATAATATGCATGTTAGAAACGATGATGCCAAATATGCCTTTTCAAAATTGTGCATTTCCTGTGGGCATTTTGTGCTTTCTAGCAATAAGCAACCAGTTTGATGGTTCACTTCATAAATACATTTCTTAAAACAGTACATGCTATTTTACTGAACTGACAATGAGACAAGTACTGTCCTGGGCTCTCTCCAACTATGGAACACCCAATCTCTACTTGTGGTTTCTTCGGCTGCCTCCCACCACTTAGCATTTTATACAGTGCTGTATATAATAATAATAATAATAATAATAATAATTAACATGAAAGGTGTGCTTGAAGGCCCATTGACTGGGACAAATGCACACAAAAATAAGCATGTAGTCAGTGGCTACAATGCCATTCGGTAAAGTAGTTGGACTGTGTGAAGTTCCAAAACAAGTTTAAAGATGGCATTTACTGTTTTCTAAACAGTTATCTACATATGGTTCCATTGAATCAGAAAGACAACATTAGTATGGATTTGTTTCCTTAAATTATGGCACTTCTGCAAAAGCAGGGATTTACCAGAATTAAACTTCTACAAGCCAAGCTTGCATGATGGGTTGAATCTTTCAGTTTACTGGTTGCCAATTCTAGAGCTCTACATCTCATGTACTCTTAATAGGCATTTGTACTGTGTCAACTCCAGGTCGTAGCAGATAAAGTGCACAGGCATGTCCCTGGAGTGGTGTACTGTGGGGCATGCAGACCATAGCCTGGTGGAGAAAAGGAGAAATTACTTTACCGTAGTGTTCTTTCTATGGATTCTTCTCCTGCAGATTCCTTATCATGATAGATATCCATCTCCCAGCATTGCTGTTCGGAAACATTTCGACACAGGGGCGTAGTGGACCTCGACTCGGCCGTCGATCCGTCTTTTCTGGCTCTCAATCATTACTAGGCCCCATGACTTCGTTCCCGTAAATTTTACACCTTGCAATTGAACGCTGCTGAAGGATAATCAAAGGAGGAGGCTAACCAGCCATTAAAACATTAACAAGGTTACACTGAAACGGGGTGAACCCGCAACAATGCTTGAAGAAAACAAAAAAAAAAAATGTTTTGTTTTGAAAAAACAGAAATGGTCATACGAGAGCCATCACCAGATGCCTTCTTATTTGGACAGAAGCGACAACCACACTTTTGTTGTCACTTGGGGAGTGACCTACTTACCACTTTGTGTGTTGGGAAGCAGGGTAGCTAGTTGTGGAACCTGTGTTGTTCATATACTTCATCCACTATAGCCCCCTATTAAAAAAAGAGGAAACACATTTGCACAAATCTTTTGTAACCAGATGTTTCTCATCTAACATTTTTATGTTAACCTTTGTACAATTAATGAGTAGTGGCAATGGTTTACTTTTAACTACCATTGGGAGTTTCTACCGCGGGCTGCGTTCACAGCTGCAGTAATGCATCCATGGGTGCCCATTTTGTCGAAATGTCATTGGTCGTCTTTTTTTGCCATTTTCTTGTTGGAAAGGTCCTTCTTGAGATTTACTCTGCGTGCCAAACCAGGTTTGGTCCCTTTGTTTGTTTTGTCTTTGGGGAGATTCGCGAGTGAAGCCTGCCTCTGGCTCGGTTATGTCTGCCAGGGGCAGGAAGTGAGGGAAGTGCCCGAAACTCCCTGTGCTTAATCCCCTTGGTTACAGGAGTGCACCAAAAGTTGATTGGCCGACTGGCTGTCCGGCAAGGATAGTCACCCCGCTGTGTGACTGACAGCTAGGCTGGAATGAATGGGAGAAACTTGCATAACAGGCAAGGCTTTTTGGCTTGGAAGGCAGAGTTGACCACTGGACGAAGGAATCCAAAGAAGAACTTGGAAGAGACGCCTGCTGCAACTCCTGGCCCATTGGTTTGGCTGGTGAAGCCCTGCTGCTGTGCTGAAGTTCTGAATTCGCCGCGACTAGAGAAGCCCTGCAAGGACGACTTCTCCCCTTGAGTTGGTGGGACCAATCCACTCCAAAGTGAACTCGTTTGGACATTCTCTTGGAGCTGGCTGTTCTTCCACAGCTGCTGGAACCGTAGTGCCAGGGAGAGGAACACCAAACGGAGTTCACCACTTTTAAGTCGGACTTGTGAGCTTGTGGAAGATCCTCCGGACTCCCAGTAAGCAGGACTGACCAAGCCTGAGCCACCAAAACAGAGTGCTGGACCCCAGATGTGAGGAAAGTCCAGAGTAGTATCCGAGAGTCTGCAGTGGTGCTATATGCTGAGACGCGAGGAGCTGAAACCGTGAAGTGCCGAAAATAGAAGTTGGTCCTTTTCTGCCGCTGACCATCCCGTTGTGTTGTAGGAGTCCCCAGAAGTCCTCCCTCTTGTCCCCACGACCAAGGCCCAGGAACAGCATGATTTACAGAGCCACACAGGAACAGAAGCCAGCTGGAACCATTTCTTCTAACCAAAGTTACTGTACATTCTAAGAGAACTTACCTCTTGTCTTGTAGCCTTACTTGATCTCAGTTGAGAATTGTCTTGGTTACTTCTGTAGAGTTGCTTGCATCTTCTACCTCTCATAAGCCTCCCAGCTTGTGACCCTACTTTGATTCTACTTTTTCTACAAAGACTTCTAAAACATTGTGCAAGACTTTTACTTACCTACAAAAAGTGCTTCAGCTCACCTAGACTTTTGCCCAATTGACATTGGCTGGCCTGGCTCCCTCAATGACTCTTCTCTCCTCTGATTGTGTGTTGGCACCTTCCTTCCAGTAAAGGGTTAACTCACTTTGCATTAGGGGGTTCAAAAGTACTTACCTGATTCAGAATATTTGTGTGATCTCTTGTTTTATTCTGAAATCTCTTTACTTTAACACTCATCTCAGTATTGCTCTAAATGTACCAGTGATATATTAATGCCCACAGTACCCTAGCTATTTAAGTGTCCCGAGGGTGTAGGAAGTGTCTGGATGCCATCCCAAATGGGTATTTGCTGATTTAGAGAAACTAAGAGTGTGTATTTGTGTATTAATATTATTTTGCCCCTTCTGAAGAAGGCTTATTCAAACTGACTGTTAAATTAATTGTTTAATCAAGAAACCTTGAGTGTAAGTGTTTATTTGGATACTTGTCACTGTGAATCTCTGTGTAACCACCCTACTGCTCACATTGACCCCTCTTGAGATGAGCCTGGCTGCTCAGCCACACTACCAACCTGTGTAGCACAGACTTATACCAAAGGTTGTGTTTCTTTTGCCAGGAGGTGAAGGTTGTTGTAGTGCACCCAAAGGGTACTGCTCCAAATCTTGCCCAACATCCAGGTATGGAAATACATGGACTCCGGCTCTCCTGAGGTGAGCTGCAACTGCTGCCATGAGCTTGAAGACCCTTGGTGTGGAGGTCAACCCAAAGGGAAGCACTTTGAACTGATAGCGCTTGTCGCCAATGAGGAACCTTAGGAACTTCCTGTGCTTTTGGTGTATCGGCACATGGAAATAAGCACTCTGCAGGTCTATCGACACCAGCCAGCCCTGGAGTTCGAGAACGTGGAGAATCTCTCTCAACGTCCCCATCCGGAATTTGTCCTTCAAAGGGAACTTATTCAAGGCCCTGAGGTCCAGGATGGGACGGAGACAACCTCCCTTCTTGGGCACCAGGAAGTAATGGGAATAGCAACCCGACCCTCTCTGATCAGGAGGTACCTCTTCCATGGCACCCTTCGTCAACAGGGCTCTCAGTTCTTCCTGGAGCTCCTTTTCCAGGTTGGATTGGGGGAGGTGGAGGTCTGTCTGGAGGCCTCTTCAGGAAAGGCAGACAATAACCCCACCGAATCAACTGCAGGGCCCAAACTTCAGAAGTTATTTCCTGCCACTGGGGCCAATGCCCTGCCAACCGTCCACCAACTGGTGCATCGTGGGTGGGGAAAATCAAAGCTGTGTAGAGGGTGCGGGTGACGCTGCTGCTGCTTGTCGGCCTCAAGAGGCCCCTTTGCTCCTCTGGGACGCGAGAAGCACCTGTGCCCTTGCCTGGCTTGCGAGAGCTGCACCTTCCTGCCATAGGGCACGTAACATCTATAGCCTCTGCCCCTGGAGGTGGAGCTGAAAGCAGGTTTGGCCCGCTGTGCCACTAGGCCCAAAGATTTAGCTGCCAATTTTGACTCCTTGAATTTCTCGAAGGATAGGTCTGCTTTCGGCCCGAAAAGCAGGTCATCTTCAAAAGGCATGTCCAGCAACCTGTTTTGGACATTTGGGGAGAAGCCAGAAGTTTCAATGTAAGCTTGACGTCTCATCACAACTGCTGAACCCATTGCTTTGCCAACACAGCCTGCTACGTCCAGGCCCGCCTGTAACCACCGTTTGGCTACCTCCTTCCCATCCTCCAACAGCTGTAAAAAGCTGTCCCGCATGGCACCCTTGGGGCCATACTCAGAAGCCTGTTCTACTGCTTTCCATAAGCCAAACGAGTATTTGGCGAAAGCACATGCCACATTAGTGGCTTTGAGCGCCATGCTACTAGAAGTGAACACCTTTCTGGCCAAAGCGTCACATTTTTCCCTTCTCTGTCCATAGACATATTAGAGGTGGATGCCGCGGGTCTGGTGGAAACAGTGGCCGCCTGCATAATCAACCCTTCCGGGGAAGGATGTGTGGTGAGGAAAGAAGGATCTACTGTTGTTGGCCTATACGTCCCTGTGAAATTGGCATTCACAGGGGGAATGGTACAAGGGTGCTGCCATAAGGAGGCTAAAGGGCCTGCAATGGCTGGGTTTAAAGGCATAATGTTCTCGACTACGACTCTCATCCAAAATGTCAGTAAGATCATACCCCTGAAGAGGAGCAGTGGAGGCTTTCAGCCCCAGGGTGTCAACTACCGTGTGAATCAGCTCCCTGAACTTCACACTAGTGTGGGCATAGCTCTGTTTTTGCTGTAACGCCAGTTCTGGAGAAGTTTCAGACGACTGGCATCATGTAAACCCTGAGCCAAAGCCAATAAATTGGCCTGGTCATCGAAATAGTCGACATTGCTGGCTCTCGTGTAAACGGGGTCGACCAGGTCCTCAGGGTCATCATATTCCTTGACTCCAAAAATGGAATTGAAGAAACCTGATCTCGACAGTGGCAAAGAGGAAGACTGGAGGTAAGACTTCGAAGCCGAAGCGTTCTATGCCGAGAGTACTTTCTGCGCAAAGGGACGCTGGAGCAACCGAGAGACGTTGAGAACCTCGGTACTATGGCCTTCCGGCGACTTATTCCTGACGGGAGTAAGATCTGAAAGATGCTTTCAACGCCGAAGATCATGATGAAGTGGCTGGCTTGGAGTCGGGAGCACCAAGCGCCACTTTTGCCGCCAAAAGGTTGCTGGTCGGGGGCCGTAGCCGAACCTACAGCCGCCTGCCTCTTAAACATTTTTAACATAGAGGTCTTAAAACACTACCACTCTTTGAGTGGTCGGCACTGCTGAGGGCTTACCTCATTCTGACGACGAGCTGGACTTGCGTCGATGGCGGTGGAGCCGCTTCGTCTTCCGTGAGAAAGACGACTAGTAATGGCTCCTGGAATGGGACAGTTTCTTGGTTTTACGATGTCGGTCTTTCCCCTTGACGGGGCTTTGCTCCTTAGTCTCGGCTTCTGAGGACCAGATACATGGCGACAGGTCAGCCCAAACCTAGTTTCCTGGCCCTCTCACACATGGATTTTGGCTGCATCTTTGCACACGACACATAGGCCTCCGTGTAGTGACTAGCACCCAGACACCATAGAAAGATGTCACGGGGGTCGGTCATAGACAATGTGGCCTCAAAATCACGGCATAGCTTGAAGCCCGAAACCCTGTGGGACGAAATTGCATCAAGGTTTTCGAAGAAAAAAAGCGTACAAAGTACAATAAGAACACTGAGTAAACTCGAGTCGTTTTCCCGATGCAGCGCGCAAGCGCGCAGAAAAAAGGAACAGAGTCATGGGGCGTAGTGACGTAGTATATATGACACCTGACGTCACGTCCGGAACCGATGATTGAGAGCCAGATAAGACAGATCAACGGCTGAGTCGAGGTCCACTACACCCCCCGTTTGTTGAAAAGTTTCAGAACAGCGAAGCTGGGAGATGGATATCTATCATGAGGAATCTGCAGGAGAAAAGCAATCCATTGAAAACAATGCACTAAGGGAAGCTAAGATGATGGGAAAGTTAGAAGTAGACACTACAAACAGAGGGAGGTATGGCTACAGTGGAGAAAGAATGTTTTGTGATAGCATGTCAGATTTGTTAGGTGGGGTTTAGGATAATTGCCAAGTGCTATGTTAACTGGGTTGTATTTCCAAGGCAATTGGGCAATTTTAACTTTGTACCCAATGTGTGGTTACCTGGGCATCTCCATACATTGTACTACAGGTCAAACTCCAGAATGTTGTTGCTGGTACTGCAAACAGTGGTCTAGTCAAGAATAGACTATGTACACAGATCAACGCTGTTGGGAACAGAAGTTAAGGGAATTAATTGATCAAACAAATCGGGTACAACTACTGAGAAAGCGTGGCACCCTGATGTCCAAAAGGATATGATTAGTTCCGTGTCATTTCACATGAATAAATGCACCTCGAATAATCAAGTGCCTACCTTTACCACTTTTAGGGGCACCCAATCCAGTCCAAAAGAAGGCCGTATAAGTGTTTTTTTCCTGCTGAAACGTCTTCAGAAAGGACCAGCATTAATGGCATATGGCCCTGGACGTCCTCCACAGCTAAAAGCTAGTGAAATCTACTAAAGGATTGGTCCACCACACACAGTTTGATTAGACCCAGGCCCCACAGAAATAGGAAATGTGTAGAGGCCGAATACAAATCGTTTTTTAATGTCTTTTATTGTTTGTTTGCTAATGTAATTTGATGAATGTACTGTTACCACACATGTGGCTCACTTTTTCACTTCAAATGTATGTGAATTGTATTGTGTCTTAAGTCTATATCAAAAATAGGATGGAAATATAAAATAGAGCGATGATGAGTGACACATTTGGGCTCTGAAAAATCGTGCCATAAGAAAAAATTTACAATAAATAATATGGGCAATGAGAAACATCCTACTTAATTATGTGTAATTAACTGTTTTAGTAAATGACTGCAAATGAATTGGAAGGGATACAAACTCTAAACACCAGCTATGGGTGATTAAATAATAGTTCATTTTCGAGGGCGGATGAGGGGAGTGGGTGGGGGCTTTGGGGGTGTGTGTGTGTGGGTGGGTGTGTGTGTGGGTGGGTGTGTGTGTGTGTGTGTGTGTGTGTGGGTGGGTGTGTGTGTGGGTGTGTGTGTGTGTGGGTGTGGGTGTGTGTGGGTGGGTGGGTGTGTGTGTGTGGGTGTGTGTGTGGGTGTGTGTGTGTGTGGGTGGGTGTGGGTGTGTGGGTGTGTGTGTGTGTGTCCTGGTCTACACTTTGTTTTGTTTGTATTTTTTATTTATAAAGTGCTTATACACAAAACAAATGCTTCAAAGCACTCCAAGGCAGGAGGGGAACATGGGTTACAAACATTCATTAGGCCATGGAAATTTCAGCATGATATACAATAATAAGCGTACTAGGCCCAACAACATTTCTGCTAATTCAAGTGCGTTACTAGGTAGTTTTTGAGGGGGGGGACAAGCATAGGAGACTGACAATAATGCAAGTGCGGGACCAGCAGTTTGGATGGAGGGGTTATGAGCAGGTTATTATGCCTTTATAATGTGCCACTAACTCGAGTGTTTCAGGTGCACTATGCATCAGGGGGATGGCAGGGAGCGACAAAAGAACAGACAGACAATTAACTTCCTAGGTAGGTGCATTCAGAACGTGTAAGTGCCAGACAAAAAGTGCAAGTGATGGGCTAAGGGGATTGCGCCTGGACCAGGAGGGACGGGTTAGTGCAGAGGGTTATCTCTAAGTGCATAGTACTGCAGTAGTGCGGGGGCTAGAGGCAAGTGCAGGCACTGGTGTGGGTGCCTGGGACCTGTAGGTTCTGAGGTGAGCCAGGAGACCAGTCAGCTAGCTGAGCAGAAGGAGGTGGTAGCAGGTAGCTAGTGGAGATTAGCAATGGAGAGGTAGAGAGAAGGCAGAGGAGAAGAGGAAGGTCTTGAGTAGTTTCCAGAGTTTAAGGAGATCCGGCTCAATGACGAGAGGAGGAGAGGCAGCAAGACAGTTCCAGAGGGTGGCCCCTGCAGAGGATAAGGATCTACCACCCCAAGTTTCTGTTTGGCGAAACGGCTCACTCTCAGAGTTGGAGGAGGATGCTCTAGAGGGATTGTATTTGGGGAGAGCGTGTTCTAAGTAGTGCGGGCCGCAGCCCCACAAAGCCGTGTGAACTATGCAGAGGGTCTTGTACTTGATCCTTGCAGACATGGGGAGCCAGTGGAGGGATTTCAGTGCCGGGGAGATGCAGTCCCTGGGCTTGAGGCCCAGGATAAATCTTGCAGTTCTGTTCTGGATGAGTTGTAAAGGTCTGATTGTAGAAGTAGGGAGATTGAGAAAGACTGTTACAGTAGTCAAGTCTAGAGAGAACCAGGGCTCTGGAGACAATGAGTCTCTGGGGGGGAAGTGAGAAAAGGTAGGATACCTTGGAGGAGGTGCAGCTGGTAGTGAGATTGTGTGGATATATCTGAGATGTGTGAGCAGATGAACAGAGTGCAATCAAAGATGACCCCCCCCCCCCCCCAGATTATTTGTCTCACTGGTGGGTGAGGGTGCAGGGCCAAGGGAGGCCGGCCAGAGAGGGTGGGAAAACGGGAGCAGGGGGCATCATGTGCACCCTAATGACAGGGGCAAGGATGTCAAGAGTGATGGAAATAGAGAGATGAAAGTTAGAGAGGGCTGTGTCAGGGTGGAAGCCAGCTGCAAGAGTAGGGGGTGCAGAGTAGGAGAATGCAAAGGCAGCCACTGTCCCTCTTTTCATGGGACAGGTGTTCTGGAGGACGTGAGGCAGTGTGGGGAGGGCCAATGCTAGAGGAGACGTGAGCGTAAGTTGGGAAGAGAGATGAGAGTGATCAGTCCAGGAGAGTGCGGTACTAAGAGGGGTAGCGAGAGGGATGTCAGTGCAGATGAGAGCATTCAAGGTGTGGCCTGCAGTTGAGTCGGATCAGAGGGTTGAATGGATACCTTTGTCAACCCGAACAGACGTTACCCTGTCCTGTTAATAGAGGGGAGCATGGTGCTTATGTATGGCGAGACTACTTGCCAAGTGTACTCAAGAAAATTTACAACTGCTTCAGCTAATTTCAGATATGACTTCACTAAGAATATGAAAAAATACCCAACTCCATCACACACAATCACTACACACATTCCAATCTTAGATTAATTCTAACAGCTGAACAATTCTGGCATAACATCTGACAAATGGGTGTCTTTGTGAAGCGATTTTACTCGTTTTCACCAGATTGTTTTATTATTACTGCAAGTGGTTTGGGGAAACCAGTATTGATATTTGTAGGGTAACATATCCAAGCATTATTTTAGCAGGTGTGTGGCATGTAATAGAATTGAGCTAAGAAACATTATGTCAGGATATCATTTTAAATTGCTGGTATCATGTCACAGTGTAATAGTGTATACAATAACTTAATAAAACCATGTAAACACAATATTTGCAGGAAAAGAAGTGGTGATTTAATTTATTTTTTAAACAAAATCAGTAAGTGTGTACCTATTTCTTAATCAGGTATGGTGCATTACTTCTATACATAAATGAATGCATATGATGATTTGTTTTAATAGATTACTTTACAGTTAAATGAACAAGTTACTTTCTTACCTGGTAACGTTCTTTCGATGAGATGGTCCGACTACGTATTCCATATCTATGGCAGGTAATCACCACAGCTGTGCTGCTTCGGAAACTTTTTTCGGCGTCTGCGTCGATGCGCTGTCGCCGAGGACCTCCTCTGACGTCATCCGATGTGATAAGTAGGACGCACGACGCCCGTAGCCTCAGTTGTAGTTATTTCCCCCAGAACGTGTGACATTAGTCTACTGCCAGTCAAACACAAAGCCTTGCGGAACGTAAGCTGCAATCGCATAAGAAATTCTGCAGCGGGGAAGGTAGGGAGGGAACGATATGGAATACGTCGCCGGACCATCCCATCGAAAGAACGTTACCAGGTAAGAAAGTAACTTGTTCTTCGAGGGGATTGTGTCCTCCGACGTATTCCATATCTATGACAGACTCCCAAAGCAGTACCAGAGCAAGGAGGAGGAAAAGAATTTACAATTAAAATTTAGAATTGCCAATCAAATAGCAGAGCAAAGGACCGCCTTGCCAAAGGCCAGATCCTGTCCTCGGATGGAATCGAGGGAATAGTGACGTACAAATGTATGTACTGAAGCCCAGGTGGCTGCATCACAGATGTTGCGAATAGGAACACCCCTCTGCAGGGCAGTAGATGCAGCCAAACCCCTGGTAGAATGGGCCCGCAAGCCAGCCGGTGGGTCCTTACCTGCCAAGCGGTAACACTCCGAGATGGCCAAAATAATCCAGCGAGACAAAGTGGGTTTCGTCACAGCTTGTCCCAAACGCTTTCCAGCGTAACCAATAAAGAGTTGATCGTCCACTCTGACCCGGGACATGCGTGAAACATAAAAGCTTAAAGCTCTCCTTAGATCAAGCCTATGGAGCCTCTCCTCTTCCTTACCAGGATGCGGAGGAGGATAGAATGCCGGAAGAACAACCTTCTGGGCCAAATGAAATTCCGAAACCGCCTTCGGAAGTAAAGAAGGACGAACTCTAAGGACAACCCTGTCCTTGTGAAATCCAGTGAAGGGTGGCTTAACTGAAAGTGCCTGTAACTCACTCACTCTGCGAGCGGAAGTAACCGCAACTAAAAACACAGTTTTCAGAGTTAACAGCCTCAAAGGGCAAGAATGTAAAGGCTCAAACGGAGCACCCATAAGAAACTTAAGAACAAGGTTTAAATCCCAACCGGGCACCAGGATAGGTGTCGGAGGGAACACATTAGTGAGCCCTTTCAGAAACTGAAATTAAAGGGATTTTAAAGTAGGAACACTCCTCAGACGAGCGCTTAAAGATGGACAGCGCCGCCAGGTAACCTTTAATGGTACCCACTTGCAAGCCCCTGTGGGCCAGAGAAAGTAAAAAGGACAGAACCATGGGGATGTCACATGCAAAAGGATCCACATTCTGAACTCTGCACCAGTCGCAGAACTTATGGCAACGGTACAGAGACTTTGTTGCTGGCCGTCGGGCCGAGAGCAACACCTCCATCACGTCTTCAGGGAGGTCCCAATCCTTATACCTCAACCTTTCAGAAGCCAAGCGTGAAGGTTGAGGGATCTGACCTCTGGATGGAGAACCTGACCCCCCCCCCCCTCCCGTGAGAGCAAATCATCTCGGTAGGGAAGACGACGTGGAGGGCAGATTGACAAGTCAAGAAAGTCCGGGTACCACGTCCTCCGAGCCCACGCCGGAGCAATGAGGATCATCCGGGAACCGAACTTCCGTAACCTCCGCAGCACTTGCGGAATGACGGGGACTGGAGGAAACGCGTACAGCAGCATGAATGACCACTCCACCATGAACGCGTCTCCTAAGGCTCCTTTTGGAGGAAATTCCCGCGAGCAGAACCTCTCGCACTTCCGGTTGACACTGGAGGCGAAGAGATCCACTTGAGGGGTCCCCCAAAGGGCGAAGATCTCCAGGAGAATCTCCTGAGCCAACTCCCACTCGTGAGAGATCGTGCTCTGCCTGCTCAGAGCATCCGCCATCACGTTTTCGTCTCCGGCCAGATGAACTGCCGAGATCGAAACTTCCTGCTGGATGGCCCAGAACTTGAGCTGCATCGCCTCCCTGCACAGAGGAAGTGACCCTGCCCCCCCTTTTTGTTGAGGTAGTGCATGGCCACTGTGTTGTCCGTCAGGATCAGGACATTCTTTCTTCGCACAGTCGGCAGAAAAGCCTTCAGGGCTAGCCGGAGGGCCCTCAGCTTCAACTCCGACGGAGACCAACGACTGCTGACTGTCAGCTCGTTGGCATGAGCTCCCCATCCCGTGAGGGATGCATCCGTCACAATCGTCACCTCCGGCCAGGGAAGCCAAAATGGAGCCCCCTTCATCAAGTTGCCTTCGACGGCCCACCACAGAAGGTCCCGGGCGACTGAGGGCGGCACCTGAACCGGGTCCGACATCCTGCCGGAGGACTGCGACCATTGCATCTTGAGTGCCCAATGCAAAGATCTCATCCGCAGGCGAGCCTCTGGCACCAGAAGAATGCAGGATGCCATGAGGCCGAGCAACCTCAAGAATTCGAACGCTGGGAGCGTCTGGGCATGCTGAAACTTGTGCACCATCTGCTGAATTTGAAGAGCCCTCACCTGGGGAGGAAAACACTGCCCCAGGGAGGTGTCGAGCACTGCTCCGATGTACTGGAGCCGCTGTGTTGGCGTCAAATGGGACTTCTTTAAAATTGAGGGAGAAGCCCAGCCTGTGAAGGGAGTGTCAGGTGACGGACAGATGATCCAGGACTTGCTCGGGAGAGCTCCCCCTGATCAACCAATCGTCCAGGTAGGGGTAGACGTGAATCCCCCCTTGCCTGAGATGCGTTGCCACCACCACCATGAGCTTGGTGAAAACCCTTGGGGCTAAGGTCAATCCGAACGGCAGGACCCGCAACTGAAAGTGCGAGTCGCCAACCGCGAACCTGAGGTACTTATTGTGCTTGGGATGGATCGGCACATGGAAGTAAGCATCCTTGAGGTCGAGAGACACCAACCAGTCCTGGAGCTGAGGGGCCTGGAGGACTTGAGAGAGAGTAACCATCTTGAACTTGTCCTTCCTGAGGAGTTTGTTCAAACCGCGCAAGTCCATGATGGGTCTCAATCCCCGTCTTTCTTTGAAATAAAAAAATAAGGGGAATACCATCCCTTGTTCCTCTCCGCTACAGGCACCAGTTCTATGGTGCCTTTCTCCAGCAGGGCTTGAATTTCCTGCGCAAGGAGCGGATCCGGACTCTGCAAAGAGAGGTTGCCCGGTGGATTGTCTTGAGGCCTATGCCGAAAGAGAAGACAGTAGCCGTGGGTTATGATCTCCAGAACCCACACATCTGAAGTAATGGCACGCCACTCTACAAGATGCTGCGCCAGCCTTCCCCAACCGGCGAACCATGGGACATGGCCTCATGACTGAGTGGGAGCGGCTGCTGCGTTACCTGAGGGCAAAGAGGCAACTGCCCGAGCGGCCTTGGCACCACGGGTACCCTGTCGTCCACCTCTGGTACCCCTACGTTGGCCTCTTTGACTGACAGCTCCTCTCACTTTACTGAAGGACGAGTAATAGCGAAAGGAACCACCCCTCCATTGCTGTCCCCTAGGACGAAAAGGCGGAGGTTGGCGAACTGCAGCGCCCAACGACTTCACTGCAGCTTTGGAGGTCTGCAACCTCTCAAGGCTCTCGTCAGCCTTGATACAAAAAAGGTGTTCACCGTCAAAGGGCATGTTGAGGAGCCGGGACTGCACATCAGAAGCAAACCCCGACTTCCGCAACCACGCAAACCTGCATATCACGGTGCTCGCCGCCATGGACCTGCTGACGCATTCATCCATATCCAAACCCGACTGAACGGACTCACACATGGCATCCTTACCATCCTGGACCATAGCAAGGAAACCATCCCGTTCGTCCCCTTCGGGAATATGTTCAGCCGCTAACGCAACACAGTTCCACAGAGTGTGTGTGAAACGAGACAAGGCACAAATGGAGTTGACCGCCTGAAGCGCCATACCACCTGAAGAAAACACTTTCTTCGCCCAGCCATCAAATGTTTGTCGTCCCTATCAGGAGGGATGGTAGGGTACGACGCCTGCTTTGCCAGGGCCATGGCCGCCTGCACCACCAAACTCTCCGGAGTGGGGTGCCTGGTCAAGTAGCAGGGGTCGCTACTGGCTGGACGGTATTTTCGCGACAAGGACCTGCCCACCGCCGGGAGACTCTCCGGAGCAGTCCAAGCCGCCGCCACCCTTCTCTGTAGAGCCATATGAAACGGCAGTACCGGGTCAGTTGGGGGATCAACATCAAGGATGTCTGTGAGATCATCCTGCACAAACTCCTGTGGGGGAGCAGACCATCCCAAGTACTCGGAGACCCTAGCCATAAGGCGCCGGTATGAGGAATCGGCATGAGAGCCAGGCTCAGGCCTACAAAACTCTACCTCCGGAGAGGTGTCCAGTCCAATGGCATCATGCAGTGACTGCCTCAAATCATCAAATTGGCTATGGCCCGAGACCATCTCATCTGGAACCTGACTAGGAACCAGGCCATCAGAATCCTCATCCACCTCTGAAATATATTCCAGGTGGTGAAAAGAAGGCACCCGAGAGTGCCTGCTCTTAACCAGAGGCTTCCTAGGGGGTTCCCCCGTGTCACGGGGTACCTCCGACACCCCGGCCTCGAAAGGCGTCGAGGCCATCGAGTGAATCGGCGCTAGCGTCGAGAGAACAGGCATCGGCACCGAGAGGATCGGCGTCGAGCAAATCAGCGTCGACGTCCGATGCAGCACCACCAGCATCGACGGCATCGACACAGTCCTCGAAGCCGGAGCTCCGAGCGTGTCCTTCGACGACCTGAGCGTGGACGGCTTCGACGACTTCCTCGGAGCCATGTGAAAGACTGTCGACGCCCTCGACGCCTCAGGCGTCGATGTCTTCCTCGAAGACATCACAGGTGCAAACGGTCTCGAATGCGTCGAGGACCGGGACCAGGAACGGGTACGTCAAGAACGAGTCCCCTTGTCCGAACGGGACCTCTCCCGTGACTCGTGCCGACCACTCTTGCGAGCGGTGTCTCTCGACCTCTCACGGCCGGCCCCACTCGGGGGCACGGACGGCTTAGTACCCTGCGACTCGAGAATCGCCAGCATTTTATTCCCAAAGGAAGCCCATTCCTCCGGCGTCGCACGGCTGGTGGGGTAAGCAACGTGCCGGGCAGAGTCCTCAGAAGAGGACCTGGAAGATGGCTGCTGTCGGCGCTTCCGAGAATGCCTCGAAGAGGCCGAGGAGTGGTGAGACCGACTCCTAGAAGGAGACCCACGAGACATCCGACGACGACGCGGAGAGTCACCTCTCGAATCATCCGTCGAAAGCCCGCAGACTTCGACTTCCGGGGCTTGGACACCTGACCTACCGACAACTTCTTCTTACGTTCCCGTATGGCTTTGGACGTGAGCGACTGGCTGTCAATACAGTCATCCGTGTCGTGGGCCTCCACGAGGCACCAGAGGCAGGCATCGTGCAAGTCTGTCACCGACATCTTGGACCCGCACTTCTTGAAGCCCGGATGCGGGGTCGAAGACGAAATAGAAGACATCTTCACACGAAGGATTTTCTCACAAAAACAAACAGGTTTGAAGAACCGAGAAGAACAGAACTCCAAAGAGTCGAGGCGTAACCGAGATTCACGAAGCAACACGTTCGCGGAAAAAACAGAACTGAGGCTACGGGCGTCGTGCGTCCTACTTCTCACATCGGACGAGGTCCTCGGCGACGGCGCATCGACGTCATCGACGCAGGACGCAGACGCCAAAAAAAGTTTCCGAAGCAGCACAGCTGTGGTGATTACCTGTCATAGATATGGAATACGTCGGAGGACCCAATCCCCCTCGAAGTATTATTTCTAATCAACAAAGTACTCTAAGACTTCATGGACTCCTACTTTTAAAAACTTAAAAAATAAGGAAAGAGTTGGTTCTTTGCTGTTGTAAATTCTGCAAACTCTAGGCACAAGGAAAGAACTACATAACCGCCCCATGCATTTTCAGTGACCTTAATTTGGGGAAAAATGCATATAAAAAGCACACATGTGCCTTAATGAGAATTGCGTAGTACATTAATTATTAAAAGGTAGTCGGTAAATATTCAAAAGGAGAAAGTCACATGAGCAAGTGTGAAATTGAAATTAGTTATCTTAGAAGGCAAATTAGACTTTAGAGAAAGGTCTGCTACAACATACCTTGTTGACTTCCTCATAGGACCAGAAATAAGTTTCACATAAGACTTTGGAAACCAGCCTTTTTGACCTTGAACCTCTCCAAACCACCACATGTCCTGCTGTTCCAAAACAGTAATGATATCATTTTTGTTAAAATTCAAATGGTTGTCTTTCTTGGCTCTCCATGGATACAAGGCTTGTGCTTGAAGACCCTCCACCTTTTCTCCCTGGTGTAATATGTAAACAGAAAGAAAAGTATATCACTTAAGGTGTTAATCAGAAACACAAGTTTGAAAAGATTTACTGGCATTACAATATCACATTTATATTGGATTTTAAACACAAGCAAACAAAAATGAAACATTTACCAAAGAAAATTTTACTTCTCTTTTTTAAATGCCCTTTTGAATGGATTAGTTCTTATCACAGATTCAACATCTTAGATATTCTCAGCATCAGCTCACTGTGCAGCAACCAGGGAGGGTCGCTGTGTCAGATGAACGCAGTTCGGTTTTTTTCCATGACACTTAGAAGCAGAGGGAATGCAGTACAGATTATGAGTTACTCACCGTAGTGACTAACGTACTCTTAGTCCTTAGTCCCCTTCCCTCCATACTGCATGGTTGTCCCTTCCAAGGGACGGGAGACAACCTTTTTCACTAGAATTTAGAGGCACGCAGGGGTGTGGCCCTGGGAGCATGCGCTGCCCTGACTCCGCCCAACGGCGCCACTCCTCTGTCACCATTGACTGGTCGACAATATTTTACATTGCCTAATGACAACAGTTTTATTAGGGGGAGGATGGTGGGACGTATGGAGGAAAGGGGACTAAGGACTAAGAGTACATTTGTCACTACTGTGAGTAACTCAATCACTCTTGCATCCCGTCTCCTTTGCTCCATACTGCATGGGCGATTACAACTGAATGTAGCCCCAGGGTGGAAAGCAGACCCTCCTTAAGCAAATAAGTTCCTTAGAACCACCTGTCAGAAGGCCGCATCTGATTTAGAGCTGGAGGGGTGGCCCAGGTAGCCGCCCTGCTTATGACTTGCCACGAGACCTGCCGCTGGAAGGCAATGGCCGTAGCCTTGGCTCTGACCGTGCATGTTGGCTGGCAGCAGCTTGTGCTGCCCTTCATAGGCCTCCTTGATGGCCGCAACCATTCACTGTGCGATAGAAGCCTTGGATGCCTGATAACCGGGTCTGGAGCCCCCAAAGGTGACAAAAAGTGCATCCGACTTGCGGAAGCCCTTGGTCCTGTCCAGATAGAATTTCAGAGCAAGTCTGACATCCAGACAGTGCAAGAATCTCTGAGCCTCGTCCTTGGGGTCAGCGAAGAATGTAGGTAAGACTATTTCCTCGTTTAGTGGGAAGGTGGAGGGTACCTTAGGTAGGAATGCCAGGTGAGTCTGCAGGACCACCTTATCCCTGTGGAAAGTGGTGTAAGGCTCTGAGTCCACCAGAGCCTGGATCACTCTGACTCTGCGAGCGGAGGCAAGTCCCACAAGCAAAGCAGTCTTAATGGTGACCAGCCTGATGTCCGCGGATGCAATTGGCTCGAATGGTTTGTGCGCCAAGGCGCCCAACACCACATTGAGGTCCCATGCGGGCTGTGGCCTCTTGATGGGTGGGTAAAGCCTGGACAAACCCGCCAGATGTTTCTTGACAATCGGATTGGAGGAGAAGACCTCCTCCTCCGAATTTCTGTAGGCCCCTATGGCTGCCAGGTAAGTATGACGTGTCCACCTGAACACCTGAGTGCGCGAGGTGCGCCGAGGAGAGGAGCACAGCGTGCACGTAAGGGGGTCCATCTCCTAAGAGTCCGCCCAGTGACAGAACCTGCTCCATTTGCTTTTATATTGGCTCATGGTAGCCTTGCTCCTGGTGTCTGAAATGATCTCCAAGTTAGCCCGTGATAGGCTCATGTGCTTGAGGGCAATCTGCTCAGGAACCACGCTGCGAGGGCTAACTTCTGAGGCGCGGGGTGGAGAATCCTGCCCCCTCTGCTGGGAAAGGAGAGGTGCCGGACCCAGCGGGAGGTGAATGGGTAGTCTGTCCGTGAGGCTGAGCAGTTCGGAGAACCACTGTCTAGCTGGCCACCAAGGAGCTATCAAGATGATGCTGAGATGACAAGCTTCCTTCATCTTTCGGAGTACACTGGGGATCAGGGGCATGCGGGGGAAAGGCATACACTCTCATTCCCTCCCATTGAATCTGCAATGTGTTTCCCAGGGAGCCGGGGACCTGCCCCTGCCAAGATGCGAACTGATGGCACTTCCTGTTCTTCCAGGAGGGAAATAGATACACCTGTGGATGGCAACATGTGTTGAAGACCACCTGCAGCACCTGGCCGTTCAATTGGCATTTTTAATCGTCTGCTCGCAGCCTGCTGAGCCTGTCCGGTTTCAAGTTGGCCTCCCCCGTGAGGTGGACGGCCGTGAGGAAGATATTTCCCTGGGCCCATTCCCGCATGCTGACCGCTAGGCTGCACAGCAGAGGGGACCGGGTAACCCCCTGCTTGTTGACATAGTACATGCTGGTGGAGTTGTCGGTCTGGATCAGGACGGTCCTGCCCCCTATGAGCGGAAGGAAGGCTCTGAGGGCCAGCCAGATGGCCCTGAGCTCCAGCCAGTTGATATGAGACTCCTGTTCCTGCCGGGTCCAGACTCTGTGGACGCTTTGGCCGTCCAGGGTGGCTCCCCAGGTCCCTAGGAAGGAGTCTGTAGTGATGATGACCTTCGGAGACAGCTGCTGGAAGGGCTTGCCCATCCATAGGTTGCAGTCCCTGGACCACCACATGAGGTCCGAGTGGAGAGAAGTCGGAATGCTGACCAGCTCTGCATGGGAGCCCATCTCCTGATTCCACAAGTCTGCGAATTGCAGCTGTAATCTCCTCATCCGGAGCCTCGTGTGGGGCACGGGCAGGAGGACCACTGCCATGATACCCAGTAGGTGTTGGTACCACAAAGCAGATGTCACTGCTCTGGTAAGGAAGTGCGTAGTGGCCCTCTTGATGGCGGTAATCTTGTCCTCCAAGGGAAATACCTTCTCGGAGCTTGTATCCCAGATGAGGCCTAGGAAGGTGAGGCTCTGCGTGGGCGGCAGCTGAGACTTCTTGAGGTTGAAAGTAAACCCAGGTCGTGGAGTGTGTTCATAAGCGCAGAGGAAGTGTGGGTAACCCCCTCCAGGGATCTCGCCCTAACGAGCCAGTCGTCCAGGTACGGGTAGACATGGTGGCCCTGGGCCCTGAGGAGGGCTGCCACTGCATTCATGAGTCTGGTAAATACCCTGGAGGGTGAGTTGAGGCCAAAGGGTAGTACCTTGTACTGGAAATGACAGCCCATGATCCTGAAGCGTAGGAAGGAGCGATGAGGCTGCCATATCAGGACGTGTAGGAAAGCGTCCTTCAGATTCAAGGAGCACATCCAGTCTCCCTTGTTTAGCGTCTCCGAAATGAAAGCTGGCATAACCATCTTGAATTTCTGAAGAGGGAGGGAGAGGTTGAGGGTGGATAGGTCCAACACAACTCCGAGGCCAGCCTGGTCCTTTTGTATGGAAAAAATCCTGGACTAGAAGCCCAATCCTCTGGGAGGCTGGTACTTCTTCCACTGCTTGGCTCACGAGGGAGAGGTATCAGTAGGCGGTACCCCCCCTTGGATACTACAGAGAGGATCCAGGGGTCTGCAAAGTTCTTGCGCTAGAAATGTACGTCATGCTTTTTTACCGTCTGAGGCAGCTGCTGAGGAGGGGGACTGGAAGAATCCCTTGCTCCCCCCCCTGAATTGCTTTCGCCGGTGTCGACTCGGCGAGCCATTTGGTTGTCTTGACCTCAGTTCCTGGAATCCCCAGAAACCGCCGAACGCCCGCCCCTTGTCGGAGCGTTGCTGCGACTGGTTGTACGCCTTGGGTGTGGCCTTCGTCAGGTTAGGTAAAGAATTTGCAGTTTGCGAGCTGTTCTTTTTATCTAAGTCCTAGTCAGTGGTATAGTGGAAGAGGTCCCTACCCTCGAAAGTAAGGTCCAATATGCGATCCTGCACGTCAGGGTTAAACTTAGTAGCCCGAAGGCAGGACGTCCTTCTCATGTCCATGGCGATACAGTTGGCCCAGCAAGAGGTATCAATGTGGGCCATGGTGGACTCCATGATGTCCTCGCGACCAACCTGAATTCTCCTAGACCCGCCTTGAAGCATGCCTGGCTCTGAACCGGAAGTTCAGGAAGGAAGTCTGCTATTTCCCGGCACAACCTGTGGTTAGCGGCTGCAAGCATGGCATACGCGTTGGCCCGACGCAGGTGCAGAGAGGTGTTGAGTACAGCTTATTTACATACGCCTCCAAGATCTTCTCCTCCTTGCCTAGGCTTGGAGCAGAGTGATGACGCAGCGATCACTGAAGAATGCGGCTGGGGGTGTGTTGATCACAAGAGTGTATGCCCTTCCATCAGTCTATACAACCGATTGACAGTTTGGGTCGAGTGTGGCTTGAGCCACCCCTTCTTGGCCAGAGCTACGAGGTCCTTCTGCATCGGGATACCCATCTTGGTAGGGGGTCTTAGGGTGAGGACTTCTGCCAAGACCACCTACTCGGGCTGCTCTACCTCGGGTTGAGGAAGGCCCAGATATTCTGCCAAACCTGCAAGCCTGTCGTGGAAGGCCTTTGCTGGTGATGGCCTGTCAGGGTCCTCCTCCTCCTCGTCTGTATCCACCAGAGTGTCCGGCTGGGCAGGAGGGGTGCTGGGCGCCATGGAGACCGGAGCCGGAGGCTGCTGCGGAACCGCATGAGCTGTGGGAGGCAGGTGAGCCAGAATCGAAGGAGCCAGCGGGGGCTGCGCCTGGGCCTGTGGTGCCAGATCCATGGGAGGAAGTATTATCGGTGCCAGTGGAGTGACCAGGGGGAGCAAGTGTCTGACTGCATCCCGGAGGATGGCCCCCATCTGGGGGGGTTCGCATCAGTGCCACTCTGTCTCGGTTGCAGGGGAAACCTGCCCTGCGCTGCTGATGGATACACTGTAGGCCACGTACCTGGTTGACACCAGTCCCACCTTGAAACTTGTTCACCCGCCTGCTCTGTTCCTAGGAGTGGCATTGGACGAGCGGCCATGTTGTCTGGCACGGCCAGGGTTGGTTTGGCCCCTCTGCCTTTCGGCCCGTGGCCGGGCCAAAATCGTCCTGGGGAGTGGGGGCCGGTTTCTGCCCATGACTGGGCCGGTTTGGAGAAGAAAACATTTTTTTTCATTTTTACAAAAAGCCTTTCATCCCTTCCAGGTCAATAAATGAGTACCAACACAGTTTGGGTGATATTTTATGCATATTTGTTCTATAAAAGAGTTTAAGCATAAGTGGTTCACAACAACATATCATTTGGCCTTGGACGTCTGCTTGGATTCACAGTAATTTAGTGTACTTAGGAACAATGCCATTTGATGCCACTTCCTGTTTTGTCAAGGGGTGAAAGGTTGTGTTTCATCGCTTCCAGGGACATCACTTCCGGTGATGTCATCAGAGGTTAAGTGTCGTGAGGCGAGAGGTGGGCCACCTTTTTGAGGCGAGGGGTGGGCCACTTTTTTTGGGGTGACCGGGCCTATTTCTTGTCCCAGTCTGACATTGGGCACGGCAGCCATTTTGTCAAGCTGCGTGCCACGTGCCAAAGTCATGGTGCATGGCTCCCTGGGCCCAGCCTCCTCCAAGAATCTTGGTAGTGGAGCATGAGGCCTACCCTTCACCTCGGGACTAGGCCTGGAATGCGTATTGCCCTCAGCATTTTCGCCAGTAGTGCTGTGTGTAGGCGCCCCCTCTGACATTACTCCGGCACTAGGGAGCTGCCCTCGGGTGTAGACCCGGTAAAAGAACCTTGCGTTCCCTTAGCACTAATTCCGGAAGGATCCGACGACCCCTAGGCCGTGAGGCCGGCAGCTGGACTAGCCTTGGTGCGCGTGCTGGTACCAGAACCCGAGAGGTTCCTCCTGCTCAGCGTTTCCTCTGGAAGGAGTTGCCCTTATGGGGTGCAATGGAAAATAGCGGCCCTCCTTTGGGCCTCGATCTCTGCTTGACGAAGTTCTTCAAGTCCTCTGGAGATTACTTTTCGAAGAGCTCCCTCCACCTAGCTAGCCTGTTCTTCAGTGTGCGTGTAGTCAGTGCTTCGCATGGGGTACAACCCTCCTGGCCATGGTGAGGGCCAAGGCAGCGGAGGCAAAGAGCGTGGGGGTCAGATGTAGGGAAGAGCCCCTCACAGGCTGCACACCTACTGAAGCCCACTGAAGTCGACATGCGCCGGGGAGGAGCGTAATGCCAGAGGACCGAGTACCTAAATGACAAAGAAGACAAAAAGAAAGAAGAAGAATTCGGGGAAGAGCGTGTGGAATTACATGGCCAAAGCAAACCCAGGAGTGCTGGTGAAATCGGCCCGTACCAGTCGATGCGGAAAAACGGACTGTCGCCGGTGGGCAGAGTCAGGGCAGCCATTGCTCCCAGGGCTGCGCCTCTAAATTTAAAGGGAACAAGGTGGGTTGTTTTAATGTCTCTCTTATCACTTGTTGTTCACTCGCCTTCTTTTTTTTTTTTTTAAATGTCTTTATTGGCATTTGTGAATAAGCTTGTACAAGGATAAGATTCTGGAAGCAGTTACATTCAAAATGCAATAACTGGCCTAAATGTGATATGCTGATCAGCTTATAACCAACGACAAAACTATTAATAAAGAACAAACAAACTAAGGAAGAAAAGGAAAAGAAGAGAAAAGAAATAACAATAACATTAACAGTGACTGTCCCAACTCTCGGTATGGTTTCTTAATCGATGTAGCCAGGTTCGGGGAGTGGGTCCGGAGGCGGGTATCAGCTTTGCTCCCTCAGTACAGTTGCTGGGTGGAGCCCATGGGTGTGGTGGGCTAATCTGTAGTGTCTGTTGCTTTCTAGGATGCAAGGGGGATGGGTTCAAGGAGGTTTGTAGCTCGTTGCAAAGACCATGTCTCTAAGGAGGGCTTTCCAGGCCTCCAGCACATTGCTCACATCGTCGCCGCCGCATCTGTTTCCCTCCTCCCAGGCTATAGTCTCAGCCGTAGTCCATCTTTCCATTTCCCTGATCCAGGGGTCATACCTGGGGCCCGCTGGGGCCTTCCAGGCCATGGCAATTGATCTCTTGACTAGAAGGCAGGCCATATCCATAAGCTTCGTCAAGTGTTTGATTTTACCAAGTCTCGGGTAGGTGCCCAGTAGGCACTCCTTGGGTGTCCACTCGTAAGTTTCTAGGCCAGCATTCCTGCAGGTCCGTTCAGCGGCCTGCCAGAGTTTCTGAGATTTGGAACAGGTCCAAAACATGTGAATCATGTCCGCCAGGTCTGAGGAGCACCAGGGGCACCTTGAGTCCGCTTTGTTGTTGAACGTGGATATCCGGTGAGGGGTCATATACGTTCTGTAGAGTACGTTCAGTTGGATCAGTCTAAACCTGGCGTTTCTGGATACCTCCTTTGGATATATCAGGGCTCTCGCCCATTCGGCCTCTGTGATTTCAGTCCGGAGGTCTGCCTCCCATTTTACCTTCAGCCGGGCGCTCTTTGGGTTGGGTCGATTGTTCAGTTGAGTGTACAACCTAGACGTCGGTCTCCATCGGTCACCAACGTCATACATTTCTCTCAGGAGGGGGTGAGTTTCTGGTTCCTCAGGCCATGCGACCCAGTTCTTTCTGGCCACATGTCTCACTTTTTGGTACCAGAGGAAATGGCCCAGTGGCAGTCCATCTCTTTCTCGAAGCGACTCGAAGTCCCTGAAGAGGCCATCATGAAACATGTCCCCCCATGTGTAGAGACCATGGTTCTCCCATCTCCTCATAGTTGCCAGGTCGGTGGAGGTTTTGCAAACATCCGTCATCATGGGGATGTCGGGTGTATAAGAGCGTTGCAGGCCCGCCACAGATCTCACCTTGCTCCATACCCGTCTTCCAACCTCTAGTATAGTGGGTGGGTTGGGGGGTCCAAGTCGGGAGTTCCAGAGTAGCTCCTTGGGATACAGCGGTGAAGAGGAGTGGGATAGAAGTTCTAGCTCAGCTGAAGGTTCGTCTGAGAGCCATTTTGCTAGGTGTGTCGACTGAGCCGCCAGAAAGTATCTCTGGAAGTCGGGAAGCTGAATGCCGCCCTCTGCGTAAGGGAGTGTAAGGGTATTCAGTGTGAGTCGGTGCCGGGCTCGTCCCCAGAGGAAGTCCCTGATCAGAGAGTCGAGTGTCCTGAAGAAGAGTGGGGGAATGTAATACACCACGTTGGTGAAATAGTAGAGGAACCTGGGGAGGATTATCATTTTAGCTATCGCCGCCCTCCCCATCATGGAGAGCGGGAGCTTTGACCAGAACTGTATGGATCTCCGCACTCCGCCCATTGCGGCCTCCGTGTTGGCTTTGTGGGTGGATATTGGTGAGTGTGTGATGTTGAGGCCTAGGTATCGAAAAGTTTCCACCTGCCAACGGATCCCGATCTCAGGAAGCTCCTCCTCAGGTTTATTTTTCAGTCTTGCTAGTGGGAACGCGCAAGACTTCTGCCTGCTAAATCTTATCCCCGAGTATCTTGCAAAGTTGTCCAGAACATCCAATACAATCGGGGCATTCTCCAGGGGGTCGCGCAGGTATAGGAGGACGTCGTCGGCATATAACGAGATGATGTTGTCTGATCCTCCAATGCTAATGCCAGCGTCAAAGAACTGCTTCCTAAAGTATATTGCCACCGGCTCCAGGCCTAGAATGTACAGCATTGGAGACAGTGGGCATCCCTGTCTGGTACCCCTCTGGATGGGCCAGGCCCTCGATATCATGACACCCGTTTTAACTCTTGCCAATGGGTCGCTGTACAGGACCTCTATCCAGTGGATGAAGTGTTCGCCAAGTCCGAACTCCCTCAGGGTTTCGATCAGCCACTCCCAGTAAATAGAGTCAAAGGCTTTTATGGCATCCAGTGAGAGTACTGCTAGGTCTTCCTCGCTTTCGGACGTCTGTGAAATGATATGTTGGAGCCTCCTGAGGTTGGCGGAGGTGTTACGCCCCGGGACGAAGCCATTCTGGTCCTCGTGTACCAGGGAACCGATCACCCTCGAGAGCCTTTTGGCCAATATGGTCGTCAATATTTTACCGTCGTAGTTTAGGAGCGCCAGTGGGCGATATGAGTCACATCTATCGGCTGGTTTGCCTGGTTTGAGCATTGGGACGATGAGGGTTTCTCTCATAGTGTTAGGGAGAGTGCCCGACTCATATGCCTCCATATATACTGCGTGTAGTATAGGAGAGACGATCTCCTCGTAGGCCTTGTAGAATTCTGGGATGAGGCCATCTGTGCCAGGAGCCTTGCCTGTGGAGAGGGATCTGATTGCATCTGTGATGTCCTCCACCGTAATAGGCTCCCCAAGTTTGTCCTGTTGTTCCTGGCTCAGCCTAGGCAATCCCACCTCAGCCAGCGTATCCTTTATATCTGCTATGGGGACCTTCGTCTCATGAGTGTATAGGTCGTTGTAGAATTCCGTGAAGGTGTCATTGATCTCTTGTCGTGTTCTGCAGGTCTTTTCATTCGTATCTTTGATCTCCTTGAGGGCCTGTCTCGGGTGCTCTTTCCTGCATAGCCATGCGAGTATTCTGCCCGGTTTGTCAGCTTCCCTGTGGGCCTTCGAGGTGCGTACAGAGAAGTCAAACTTCGAGAGTCTTTCCCATGCCTCCCTGCAATCCTCTCTGATCAGTTTCAGTTCAGCCTCCCTTTCGGTGGTTGGTGGGGCGCCACTTTCAAGTCGCTTTATTCTCTCCTCCACTACCTCCAGTTCTCTCCTCAGTTGTCGCCTGATCCCGCCCGCCTCGGCGATTATCTCCCCCCTTGTCACTACTTTCAGCGCCTCCCAAAGCGTGCTCCACTTCTCGACCGAACCCTTGTTTATCGCTAAGTATTCTTCCAGCTTTTCTCTTAGGGTTTCCTTGAATGCTGGGTCGGTCAAGGCATCTGATGGCATGCGCCACGTCGGGATGGGGGGGCGGGGGCCCTTGAGGGAGAGCTGCAACAACAAGGGGGAGTGATCCGATATTGTTCTGCCCATGTATTCTGCCAATTCAACTTGCGGGGTTAGTTCGTTGGCGATGAAGAAGTAGTCCAGTCTCGTGTGGAGGCTATGGGGAGCCGAGAAGAATGAATATGATCTGTCCGAGGGGTGGAGGTCTCTCCAAATGTCCGTTAGGTGTAGGTCTGCCACCATCTTGGAGAGGGCCCCAGGAGAGGCGCTATGGGACATGCGTGGAGCTGTCGATCTGTCCAGTTCCGGGTTCATAAGAGAGTTGAAGTCCCCCCCCATATGAACGTATACTCTCTGTAGTGCAGCAATTTAGCGCATAGGTCCTTGATGTGTGAGGGTATATTGTGCTGGGGAAAATACGAGTTTACTATACACAGGGGAGTGTTCTCAAGCATGCCCCACACTATCACATACCTGCCCTCTTTATCCAGCTCCGTTCCCATTTGTTGAAATGGTGTATCCGGGCTCACCCATGTATAGACTCCTCTTGCGTACTTTGAGAAGGATGCGCCGCTGCCTTGGCCTCCCCAGTAGTTCGGGATTTTGTCTGTGGCCTCCAAGGTGTTTCTTGCAGGAGGGCCAATGATATTTTTTTCCTCTTTAGATAGGAAAAAATCCGGTTTCTTCTTATGTATGTTCCCATCCCTCTAACGTTCCATGTAATTAGCTTGAGTCTTGCTGCCATTGCATAAGTGGGTTCCTTGATGAGGGGTGTACCACCCCTTCTCCCAGTGTTGCATGAGCCGTATTGTAGGGTGGGTGATGAGCCGCTTGTGTGGGGTGGGTAGGCCCACCCAGGCCCAGGAAATCTTTGTTCATCCGGGTTGGGACAGTCGTAACAATAACAACTTGGAACAAGTAACTAAAACTAATGCCCCCAGCTTCAGCCACCGAGGTGGAGTGCTCGGGGGCCCTCGCGCCGTCCGACCTAGTCCAGGTCTCTGGCGTGAGTGGTTGCGTGCAGGAAAAAGGTCTGCACTGGTCAACGGTGGGTCCGTGGTCTGTGTCCATGGGCGGGAGGTCGAGTGGGCCCGCAGTCATTTAGCGTTCTGATGTGGTAGTTTTGCTTCAGTATTGGTATAGCTTCAGTTCGGTTTGGAGTATAATACCAGAGAAATGGGTGTCCAGCCGCGTTAGTATGCGGTCAGCTTTTTGGGCGTGCTAGGTGCGTTCCTCTGGCGTGGTTTCTTTGGGAGCCTCAGCAAGGTTATTGTGTTCCATCCACATAGTAGCCGCTTCTGGTGATTCCAAGAATATCGCCCGCCCTTTGTGGATTACTTTTAGTCGTGATGGATAGAGCAGCATGTATTTTATGTTCAGTGTCCTCAGCTGGGCCTTGATGGGGACGAAGGAATTCCTTGCTCTCTGCACCGATTGGGTATAGTCGGGGTAGATGGTAATCTTTGAGTTACCCCGCTCGATTATACCTCCTTCCCTCGAGAATTTCAGGATCACCTTCACTCGCCTTCTTATCTGGACTCAAACAATATTTTGATCTTGGTACTGTGACAAGTTTCTCTTTTCATATACTCCCAGTCTTTCTTTACCCGATTACTTATGTGTTCCCTTCGACTTTCACAGTTAAAACCATTCAGCTTTCTGGTTATGCACTGATTGAAATTCAGATTGCTAGTTTTAGCTCCTGGGTATCAGGCATCACCTAGAGCTACCTCTTGGTTACCAGGAGCTAGTACATAGCGTACTGCAAATCTAACTTGTGTGAGATGCACATTTTAACCTTTTGTCCATTATATGCAATTCATGATGCTTTTAATGCTTTGTAATACATATTCCCAAATACAGAAAGCTATGTCATAGGTATGTTGGAATGGCACCAGATGGCTGCTGCAGCCAAAAGTAGCTCCTGGTAGCTGTTGGTGTCAAGGTAACTAGGCTCTCAAGGTATAGAAGCAGTTGCTAAATAGCTCCCAGATCCCAGCAATTTGGAACCCTGTGATGGTTTCGTTGTTAAGACTGGGACGAGTTGTTTCACGTAAATTATCATTTCCATGGTGGCCTCCTGCTGTTCCCTATTCCCTCAATACCTCTTGTGATGTGGGGAAGGGTTGCAGGGCTCAGCTCTCCCTTGGGTACTGCTTCTTACTCTCTTCCGTCTTCAATCTCCTGTTCTCTGCTCGGCATCGGACATCTACCGTCTGCATATGCTAGTGCTCAGAAGGCATTCAGCCTTCCGATTGCGGTAGTCTCAGCACGGTTCTATGGAGTCCTGCCCACCACTCTGCATGCATGGTCAGGCCACTGCCAAGTACCTTCTCCTCCTCTGGTTCGCACCACTTTCCTTGTGGTGCTGAACACCAGAAGTCCGGCGTCTCGCAATACGCTGGTCTGCTTCTTCAGAACTTGCGGGATCCTCTTGGTATCAGGCTCTCCTCTCCTGCTCTGATTTGTCGCAGTTAAATGCATATGTCGCATTAAAGGGATATTTTTTCACACAGATTTCTTCCTACATTGCCTTCAGCCAAACGTGAAGCCTCAATAGGATTCTTCATGGAAGACAGTCCCATACACGCAGCTATGGTAGTTCCTTCAGTTACTCACAGGAACCGGAGTCCTTGTCCCCAAAAGAGGGGGGAGGGGGCCTGGAGTCCCAGTGAGGTCCCACTTGCCTCGACCCCTATGGAGGGTCTTGTGGAGCAGGCTCACCACCCTAGCCTCACAGTGGGAGTCTCTCCCTAGAGGAGAAGGGACGAATACCTACAATTTGTCACAGCAACTATTGAGCTAGGTGTTCCTATATATGGAAAAAGTGAGTACTGGCAATTATCTGGGCATTACATTCCAGAAACAGTCCGATTGGTTTCCTCAAATCAGCAAAAATAAATTGATCTTAAAAAGACAAGCAGGCGCCCTAACTTCTGAGTACTCAATGTAGGAAAAAGTTAACCCTAAGTATCCTCACAGTGCATAATGGCAAAGCCATTCCCACGGTCTGATATGGTATCGAACAATGGGGCACAAAGGCATTGTTAAATTCTGACCTACGAAAACAAATGTATTAAGCAGGCAGTGGGTTTACCCTCTAGTGTTCCCACAGTTCCCCTGCTGTCAGAAATGGGGCTTTAAATACTGACGTGATAAGTCAGGCGGCAAAAAGACAGGCTGGAAGAAGAGGACCCTGATGAAACAGATGCGATCACGGTGGATGACCTATTGAACCTGTCCACATATTCAATCAATGATGAAGAATTCTGAAAATAGCATTGTTGACTCCGATATCGCCTTGGGTACTGCCGGAATTCAACCAAGAGTGCCACCGCAGCAGATACAACGAGCGACTGCAAGCCCACACGCTCCAAGCCATGCAAATGTACACCATGCAGTCCTGAGCGTATTAAGTAGCAAAGGAATTAAAACAGCAAGCCAATTGGAGCGGAGTCTCACCAATCATACCGCCCAGATGCAAGCCCTCCAATGTAATCCGAAGTACACTCAAGGCCAAGTCCGTGGGACAAAAGAAATCGAGGAGCCAGTCTTGGACCAAGAATCACCAACGCACTATCTCAAGATGTAAATTACAAATAGAAAATATTGCAGGCCTAAGAAACGAGGTTAATCTGAATAGACAATATTCTAAAACTACTCCATACTGTGCCAATGCTGCGCACAATTACAACAAATGACATTGGTATTGTGGAATATGCATCAGAGCTCCACTCTGACTGGGTGATTCTACATACACACTCAGCTCTGATTGAAAGTACTCTATTGACAGCTGGTCCAGCTTTGTTACCTTTTGGTTATGAATTATCGGCCTATAATATGAACGATGGTTCATAGAGCGACATACCCAATGTGCTCCAATTTCACCAACAAGAAATGAAGCAAGGCGACAAGAGTTACGATTGCACCAGGAAGAGGGCCCTCACAAACGAGGTCATAATGAGATTTTAAAGAAGAGGTGCAAATTGTTCACTGTCAGCTAAAAGTACCTGGCCAAGTCTTCAATAGCAGTTATCAGAAGTGGTAAAGCTGGAGCGCTCACTTCTTTCCTGAATACAAGAGGATTTACACATTTGTACCAGGCGGATGGTTTGGATAAGAATATATACTCGCTGATATGTCTTCAAGAGACGTGGTTGTTGGAGGCGCCGCTCTGTGATGGCTACACCACCCTTCTAAATCCTGCTGGGAAAAATCAACATGGTCGCCCAGTTTCTGGTCTCCCGACATTGCTCAAAAACGACTCACATTGGAAACTTGTGAAGTCCATCAATCCAAATATATTTGTGCAAGGAACTTAGACGGCCACCATAACACACAATACAACTTTCCTGTTAATTATTAATATCTACTGGAATCCAGCGAAGATTTCATCCTTGGGTTTCATCTCCTTAATCACACGCCTCATTGATGACAGCTTATGTGAGTTTGCGGATCCATCTATAATTGTCTGCGGTGACCTGAACTTCTGCTGGTTTGATCAAAAGGGGTTGTTAATAGTATTCAACATCAACTCAAGATGCAAAGAGGTAGAGCTTGGAAAATGCTTGTTACAGGAAATGAAGACAAGGAACTGTGAGATGTTAAACGGCCACATTTTAGGTGACATGCCATCTCAGCCTACTTGGCACAAAATCAGGGATAAAGAGAACTATTGATTACATTTGGGCTTCCAAAAATGTGATCCCGTGCATGAAATATCTTAAAGTCGTTGCAATGACCAACAGTGATCATAATCCTCTATACCTCATTTGGGCCAGCGAATGTCAACAAATTCAAAGCACATATGGACTTTCATTGCGTATTACTCCAGGCTTGAACCGGTTAAGAATTAAGAGAAAAGACACAGAATCACTATGTCACAAGCTTTCCGAAGTGACATGGTGGGTGAAGTTGTGAATTATACTTCCCTGCTTACACAGTTTCAAATTGTGAAGACTGGTGTAAGAGCTATTCAGCCTGTGAGACAACATCAATTCAGTCAGCAAGTAGCAGAGGCAAAAAAGAAATTACGGTAGGACATCAGAATGTTAAAAGCCTTAAACAATCTAACCAGCTGGGAAGCAATAAAAAAGAGCCGCCAACAGTATTGTAATTGGCATATTGCATTTAAATCATTACGAGATCAGGAGAGAGAAGAAATCCTGCTTAAATCCATCTTTGAGAAACATAGTAGAGATACATGGACTATTCTCAACGATGGGTGTATTGCACAAAAGGCGCATTTATCAATGAACATTGATGCTGAAACCTGGGAACATCACTATTCAAGGGTGTTTAGAGCTCCATCATTGCAAGAACATCAAAACGGTTGCTCTGTAAAAACATACTGGGAAATAGAAACAAGCAAAACAGATTCTTGAGGCCATTTGTAAATTGAAAAACCTCAGGTGCTGCAGGCCCGTATGGGTTGACCAATTTAATATTGAAAAAGAACAAGATTGAATGGGCTACCTTCATACGGCTCCTGTTCTTACAGATGCAGACTGGCTTTACTAAGGGTGCTCAATCTTGCAATCCTAAATATATTAAAACTTGAGGCGATAAGAAGCTTTTCTTATCTTTTATCGACCTGAGCCAAGCCTTTGATAATGTGAACCGACAAAGGCTGTGGTCCAAGTTGGAAAAATTGACCTGCCCTACAGAACTATTGCAACCTAGTATCGCTTTACACAGCAATACTTCTATTAGAGTCCGGCTAAATGCAGAAGGCGATCTTTCTTCAAACATTGAAACCGAAAAGGGAGTCAAACAAGGCTGTCCTTTTGCAGCCCTATTATTCAAACTGTATACGGCTGACCTATATACTGCGTTTGAACTAAAGCATTCCCACCCAAAATAAACGGCCACCAAATCTTGTGGATCATTTATGCTGATGATATCGCCTTAATGGACACCACACAGATTGGTCTCCAAAGATCTCTAAATGACCAAGTACTTTATCTGCAAAATAACAACTTGCAGCGAAATGTAGCCAAGTCAAAAGTTATGGCCTTTGGAAACAACTTGGGTTAAAAAAGGGCGTTCCTTCACGTGGTATGCAGTTGGCGAAGCCCTTGAAAAAGTGAATTCAATCAGATATCTGGGTCCCGTGTTCAATAAATCCTTATGTGAGCAGCAATGGACCGATGACCTAAAATCTCGAATGAAAAACCTTGCTCTTCAGGGAATGAAAATCCACGCCGCCTATGGTAAATTTACAATTAAATAGATTGTCTTGTTTTATCGACAAAAAGTAATGGCAACCAGGACGTTTGGAAGTGAGGCCGGTTTCAATATCATGCAGCATTTTTTGGCAAGTGCTTGAAGGTCAATTCTGGAAAGAAGTGCTGCACCTTCCTCAGAGTGTTCCGATGACAATGATTAGACAAGAACTATGGTTGCAGTTCTATTCAGTTGTGCTTTGGAAGTCTGTTGCACTATGGAGGAAAATGATCTTGCAGCAGACTGCAAAACCCTATTAAGTACTTGCCCCAAATTCTAACTTGCCGTATAAAGGGCTTCGCAATCCCTGAGTACAGCAGATCCAAAAACAGCTAATCGACTTAACTATCGGTACCCATGTGCGGCTAAACGAAAATTGCTTGAAAGAGATTGGATTGCCACCCAGGATAAATGTGGTGAATATGCAACTGCTTTAAAAACATTGAAGGAGGTAGATCTGTGAACTCTTCCTAAATACATGGTGATGTTCCCCTCTAGATTACCATCGCAATCAATGTTTGCATTTCAAGCTAAATCTATACGCAAAAAAAGAAATGCAGCATATGAAATACTCGCCAGAAGCAACAGATTTTATGTAGATTCTGCCTCAAAAACGTCAAATCATTAAAACATCTAGGAGTAAACTGTGAATCCTTAAGGGATAAAAGATTGTTTTTTCTGGAACATTTTGCTGCACAAAATGGGGGTATGGACTCCTGGTGGACAATTATGATAGCAGGAGAGCGCTATCGGCGAACTTGTGCTGTTGTGGATTATTTTGACAGCATATTGAAGACGTAATTTATGAAAGTGTGGCGTATACTTTCATAAATCTTGATGATTTATGGAGATGTTAATTTCATTGTTTCTTTTTTCTTCCTTTTTTTCTTCTGTGAACATCTTGCGAAGTAAAAGTTCGACGTAATGAATATATTGGAGCAAGGTAGAATGTAAAATGCAGTTTGTAAGAAACTAATATTTTTACAATAATAAAAAAAAAATAAAATAAAAAAAAAATGGGGCTTAAAAGCACCAGTTTTGAAACCCACATTAAACCTGTGCTCTATTGGCTGCGCATACATTAAAAAAAATAAAGAATGCAAAAAGAATTCCTGTAGGGCATTAGAGGGTCAAGGTGGAAGGGCTGGCAAATGGCTGAACCATATAACTGATATTTTAAAATGTATCAGATGCGAGCACATGGTTAAGAAAGGCAGTTAGGAAATGCTCTTTTAAACACTTTTAAAAATAAATTTGAGACTTTATGGATGGAGATTCTTCTCCCACTCCAGGTTTCTTGGCTATATTGCATTTAATTGCTCCCTAATATCTGAGGAGTGCTTGTATGAAACATATCCCATTTTTGCGTGTGCAGTATATCTGAAATTTAGACTAAATGTCTTCCCGGTAAGCGACTTTCTGAGTAAGAAGGCACCGAACAGAACTAAGGTTTGCCCATTCTGCACAACAGAAGAAGAAACTACAGATTTTCTTTAGTACATGTCTTTAAAGGAGAAGTGGCTTGCACCAATATTTTTTAAATGTCAGATTTGCAACCTGGGGGACGCCTGCATTCTCTGTAAACCAACAGAGCACAAAGAAGTAGTGTTCATGGTTTCCGGTTTGATTTCAAAAAGCATGGTGAGGGAGAGAAAACCATGCCCACTGTAGAGAATAATTATGCTGGATTGCACTTTAATAACTTTTGCAGCTAGACATTTCCATTATCGGCTTTTTTTTTTTGCTAACTTTTATTAGTGTATGCCTTGTATTTTTTATGAAATTGCTATTGGTTTAAATGTGTGATGCTATGTTTTTTCATGTATATGTATGCTTGCATGGCCTAGTGCCGAAACAATGCTTATCTTATTATGAACAGCCAGTCAGACCAGGCAGAAAGGCTGGAAGAGAAGCAACGGAATAGCCCAGGAAGCAGGTCCGCAGCCCAGGAAAGCTGGGATGAACGGTCAAAGGTAGAGTCTGTATGGCGATGCCAGGACCATCCCAGAACTGCCGTTTTCCACAGCAGTATTCAAGGCAAGTTCATAAACTGATCTCACAAATGCAGAGTGCCTCCCCACTGATACACATTTACACAGTTGCTTGACTGAGCCAGTCCACCAATAACATTCGATGCAGCACAGAAAGTTCTTGATGGCCATCCAAATCAGAGGTGGCCAGAGAAAATTGCCAAACAGCCTTTCCCCAAAGAAAAACGAGGAAAGGAATGTCTGGCAGACTTTACACCTGTTGGACAGAGGTCTAAACCTAAACCGTGGGTGCCTTTGCAGGCTTAGGATCAGTGTATATTGGCAAAATTGCCATTTTGGCTGTGCCTCGTGGTACACACAGAAAACAACTCACAAAACAGAAGCAACACTTGAAATAATATGAAAGTAAGTCAATGGCCACCATATGGGTCCGTTGAGCGAATACAGTACAAAAGGTTCCAACCCTGGTCTAGACACAATATTGACCTCAGCCACCACCCTACTCCTCAGCACACTTTCAGGAGTGATAAGTCCCTTTAGACACAAAATGCAAGTCTCAAAAACATGGAAGCCAGCAAACTATTACAGGGATACAGAACGTTTGGGTAAAAGAACACAAAAAAGGAGTAATGTCCTAACATGTACAGAGAAGGTACAATTGCCATTGTAATGCAGTTTCAGATGGGAGGCCAATATAGGTAGAAGATATACTGATGTGGAATAGAGTTAGATTTTTTTCCCCTGGATAGACGCTTCACACACTTAGTGTAGGACTTAAATTAAATTATGGCTACAAAGTCAAGTATGCGCTGACTTCCCCAATGCATGCTCAAAATACAGTTGTGAAGGCACTTTTTTCATTTTATCTGATCTTGCTCTAGAGTGGGGGAAATTCTGGATGGAAGGGGCAGGCTCTTTGGTAAGGGTCACAGGGAGAACATGGTTACTGAGCCCTGAATTGCATACGTTGGGTTTCATTTCCAGAAAGAAAATGGAATGTACAAGTTTATCGTACTGTGTTGGACTTTGATGAAATTATTAGTAAAGTAGTGGATACCATCCCTGTCAAATTCAACACATCAGAGAGAAAGGGATGGCCCCTATTGAGTAGGATGTGCTGCATCAAAAAAGAAACAAAGGCAACATTGACATTCGTAATGGGGCATGTTGCTTAATGCCATTGTCTTAACAATGTCCACCCATCCTTAGGCTCTGCAACACAGTTTATGTCAAAATATCTTCTATAATGGGATTAATGGGTGAACGTCTCCAATGAAACTGGGGCATTAAAAGAATCTTCCCATCATTTGGAAAACAGTGAAGACCTTTGCAACATGCTCCTTTGCAGCGTTCAGTTGCACAGATTGACTGGTCCTATGCTTCTTGGTCAGGACTAAAGAACCAGTTGTAGTACTTAACAGGTAGGACATCTTTTCCCCTACTTAAGCAGCCCTCCAGCCTCACCTGGCCTAAGCCCCACCCCCTCCTGGTGCCTTCCTGGTTGCTGCTCTTTTTCCCTTCTTAAGGAGCCCTCCAGTCTCACCTGGCCTAAGCCGCTCCCACCTGGTGCCTTCCTGGTTCCTGCTCTTTTTCCCTATTTAAGAAGCCCTGCAGCCTCTTTTCCTTTGCAGATGGGGAGCAGGTGCAAATGGATCTAGGCCAACTGCCCTAAGTCCCGCCCACCTGGCGCCTTAATGGTTGCTGGTCTTCTTCCCTACTTAATGAGCCTTCCAGCCTCACCTGGCTTAAGCCCCGCCCACCTGGTGCCTTCTTGGTTGCAGCTCTTTTTCCCGATTTAAGGAGCCCTCGAGACTATTTTCCTTTGCAGATGGGGAGCAGGTGCAAGTGGCTCTAGATCACCTGGCCTAAGCACCACTCACCTTCTTAGCCCTGTCTCTTCCTTTCTGCTGTTAACTCTCAGATCAAGGGTGTCTCTCGGCCGGGCGTCCGAAGCGAAGGGTAGAGAGACAAAGAAACGGGCAATTCCTGTTCGGACCAGGAGGACCCAGCACCTTAACCCCTACCCAAACAGCAGATAAGCATGCACCAACATATGTTTACTCCCTCTGTCCCCACAGGCCATCCCCACCATCATTAGACACCGCCAACTTCTCCATTGCTGGGGTGACGACAGGTGCTCTGTGGCACAGTAAGTTGTGCATTTGTTAAAGTTTTATTCTCGCGCCGTAGCATGTGTTCAAGCACTGCGCATCCCTGACCGCATGGTCCCTCGCAACTCACTATCGCGTGTGCCTCGTGCCCCCATTCTCCAGCCTGCTGCACCCACGCACCCCCTTTGCTCTTCCTCATTTTTCCTTTTCATTGTATTGCACTGTGGTCTGCTGCAGTGTCCTTTCTTCTAGGTTTACATTTGTCGACTGCTTTGTTATTTTGTATATTGTTCTGTGTTCTGCTGTGCTCCACCCTTCTCTAGGTTCTCTGTTTAATGACTGCTCTGTTTCGGATACCCTGGTAACCCGATTTACTTACCAGACTGCCTTGTTTTCTGCCTACTCTTCCATCCGAGCTCTTGTCTACTTAGTCAATCGTCCACTATTGTCTTGTCCCCTTCTGTCTCGACTGCTTGCACCCGTCCTTGTGTCCTCCCCTAGTGTCTCCCCCCCACATTTGATCTCCACCCGTCTTCCTCTCTCCTCTTCCCCCACCTACTCTATGGTGCTCTCTGTTTCTCCTATCTTTTCAAACTGCTTCTCTATTGACTATCCCTCGCTCCTCACCAAGTCTGGTAGGAAGAACTTCAAAAAGGATATCCTGGTCTCCAACCCAGGCCTCCCCATCGCCGACACCTAAACCAGTGCTTCCTCCAGACAAACTCTCAGTGACATCCTCTTTGTCATTCTCTCGCCACACCAAGGACTCTTCATATGGTCTCTGTGCTCTCTCCTTTCTCTTCTTCTCCCATTAATGGTGGCACCTGGTGGGAGGCCCTCCTGGACCCCTTCCACTCCTCTAAGGTTATCATTAATGTTTACCTGAATGGCAACGTCTTGGTCCAAGGCTCTCAGGCCTACCTTCTCCTCTTTGATAGACGCTTCCCGCGACTTATAAATTTCCTTTCTTCTCCTGCTGTCCCTTCTCTCCCTTCTGCAGCTTCCTTGCCCCCCCCCCCCCCATCTGCCTCCTCCTTGGCCACCTTGCCCTCTCCTCCTTCCTCCCTCTACTCCTTCCTCTCACCCCCCGCCACTCGGGCTCCTTCTACACCTCCACCGGGCGTACCTCTGATTTGGACCCCTCCCACAGAAGTCTTTCAAGGTTGGCAACCTTCTCCCCTTCTCCATATGGCCACTCTCAACTCTTGCTCAGCTGTCAATCACTCCTCTGACATCTGATGCCTCCTGGAAGAACTTGATCTCGATGTCCTCGGTCTCACCGAGACAGATCACGGCTAGCTCTGTCCCGAGCTTTGACATACTCCTCCCTGATAGCTACAAAATCCTCTCTGCGCCCAGATCCAACCGTTCTGGAGGGGATGTAGCCTTGATCTTCCTGGAGTGGATTCCTGCCTCTGTCATTGCTATGCAGGCCTACTCTTTCGAATGCCTTCTCTGCAGGCTCTCGCTCTCTGCTGGCCACTCTCTTACCGTGGCTACTATCTATCGCCCACTTGGTCAGATCACACCCTTCCTCTCAGAGTGGGCAAACCTTTCCTCCTCCCTCCTGGCCTCGACCGCTCAACTCCTCCTTCTTGGAGACTAACATCCACCTAGATGCTTCCTGTCCCTCCTCTGGACTCATTTGCGACCTCTGCGACACTCTCTCGCTTTTTAGTCTCCCGTCTGACCCGACTCAGTCTGCAGGGCACACTCTGGATGTTCTGATCTCCTCACACCTCCCCCTCACCACTCCTCTCTCCTGGAGTCATCACTTTCTCCTTTCCTCACATCTCTCTGTCTCTACCCCTCAGGGCAAGCCAACTCTAGCACGACCACCTACCTTCTCGTCATCCGACCCATGAAGCGTGTGTCAGTTGAGGCTTTCGCCACTACTTTCTCTCCCCCTCCTCCTCCTCCGGCTGATGCACATCCTGACACAGCCCTTTCCACGCTCCACTCTTCTATCTCTGATACTCTTGATGTTCTTGCCCCAGTCATGAGGATCTGCTTGAAGTCCAAAGTCGAGTGCAACTCCTGATATGACTCGAACCTCGTCACCCTTAAACGCAAGTGCAGGGTGGCTGAGAGGAAACGGCTAGCTTCTTGCGCATCCTCCGACAAACTGGCCTGCCGCTTATGCCAAAGGCAATTCCGGCTCTCTGTCCGTCTAAGAAGAGAGCCCACATCTAAGCCTGCGTCTCTGCGGCATCTAACAACTCGGCCGAACTCTTTAAAATCTGCAAGGAGCTTGCCAATCCTGCTGCAGTCTCTACCTCTCCTGTCCCCTCCCAAGCCCTCTGCACGGCCTTGGCTTCTCATTTCATCTCTAAAACCCAGGACATCCTGTCCACCCTCTCGTCCTCTCCTCCTCCTCAATCTACTCTCTTCTCTACCTCTGATGCCTCTGTGGCTAGCTCCCCTCCCTCTTGCTCTTTCCTTTCCGCTGTACTCCCCCGACAAGATTTCTAGACAAGACCGATCTATGAAAATTTCATCTAGAGTACATGCCAGAGGGTCGATTTCCTTGGAGCCTGCCCAGTGGCAGAACCTGGTCCATTGATCTTGTACTGGGCCCTGGTAGCCTTGCTCCTTGCACCCCGTATGATTTCCAGATTAGCCTGCGAGAGGCCAAGGTGCCTTAGCGTTATCTGCTCAGGAACCGCAATGTGATGGCTAGTTTTTGTGGCGCGGGGTGGACGACCCTGCGCCCCCTGCTGCGCCAGAAGATGTGCTGGGCCCGTTGGAAGGTGAATCAGAGGCATCTCCGAGAGGCTGAGCAGCTCCGAGAACCATGGCCTGGCCGGCCACCAGGGAGCTATTAGAATGATACTGAGCTGGCGAGACTCCTTGATTTTGCAAATCCCTCTGTGGATCAGCAGAGTGGGTGGGAAGGCCTATGCTGTTATGCCGTTCCACTGAATCCGAAATGCGTCGACCAGGGAGCCGGGGCCCTGTCCCTGCCATGAGGCGAACTGAGGGCACTTCTTGTTGTGCCAGCTGGCAAAAAGATCCACCTGGGGGAGACACCATCTGTTGAAGATCTCCTGAATAACGAGGTCGTTTAGCTGCCACTCGTAATTGTCTGCTCCCAACCTGCTGAGCCTGTCCGCCTCCAGGTTGGATTCCCCCGGAAGGTGGATTGCCGTGAGGTAAATGTCGTTTTCCATAGCCAACTCTCACATGCTGATTGCCAGTCTGCACAGTAGAGGGGATCTGGTGCCTCCCTACTTGTTGACATAGTACATGCTGGTCGAGTTGTCTGTCTGGATGAGGACAACCTTGCCCCTGAGAAGTGGAAGGAATGCTCCGCGCACTAGCCAGATGGCGTTCAGCTCCAACCAATTGATATGGTATTCCTGCTCCTGTCGAGTCCAGGTGCCGTGGACCGAGAGATCGTCCAGGGTGGCTCTGCAGCCCTCGAGCAAGGAGTCCGTGGTGATGGTGACCTGCGGGGTGGGAGGCCAGAAGGGTTTGCCCTTCCATAGGTTGCAGTCCCTTTTGCACTATTTGAGGTCCGGGCGGATAGATCGAGGAACGGTGATCATCTCGGATTGAGAGCCCCGCTCCTGGTTCTATGAAACTGCGAAGTGCAGCTGAATCCTCCTCATCCTCAGTCTCAGTCTCGTGTGTGGGACGGCTAACAGGACCACTGCCAAGACACCCAGGAGATGCTGATACCACCAGGACGAGGTCATCTCCCTGCTGAGGGAGAGAGTTGTGGCCCTCCTGATGGCCGCGATCTTGTCCTCCGACATAAACACCTTCTCAGAGCACGTGTCCCAAATGAGGTCCAAGAATGTCAGTCTGCGTGGGCTGCAGCTGCGACTTCGTGAGATTGAGCGAAAAACCCAGATGGTGCAGTGTGTTCATAATGACAAGGGAAGAGTGGTGAACTGCTTCCGGAGGTGTAGCCCTGATAAGCCAGTTGTCGAGGTATGGGTAGATGTGGACGCCCTGCGCTCTGAGGAGGGCAGCCACAGTATTCATGAGTCTGGTAAAGACCCTGGGGGCCAACTTGAGTCGATAAGGAAAGACCTTGTATTGGAAATGGTAGCCCATGATCCTGAACCGTAGGAAAAAACTATGGGGCTGCCAAATCGGGACGTGTAGGTACGTGTCCTTCAGATCCAGGGAGCACGTCCAGTCTCCGTTGCACAATGTCTCCGCTATAATAGCTGGCGTAACCATCTTGAATTTTTGTAGCGGTAAGTAGAGGTTGAGGGTGGAAAGGCCCGGCACAACTCTCAGGCCCGCCTGGTTCTTTTTCTGAATGGCGAACATCCTGGAGTAAAAGCCCAAGCCTCGCTGGGAGGCTGGGACTTCCTCCACGGCCTGGCTCTCTACGAGCGAGCGGATCTCCACTAGAAGAGTTGCTTTCCCAAATTGAGGGAGTGGAGGGCAGGGGAGGAGGGAGGAGAGGCTGGGATGGGTAGGCGGTACTCTGTGGATACTACGGAGAGGATCCATGGGTCCGCAAAATTCTGGTGCCAGAAATGGCCATGCAGAGCAAGCCTGCGCCTCACTGGAGACACCTGGACCCGAAGGGGTGTGCCCCCCTTATTGTTGCTTGCGCCGATTTGGAGTCAGCGAGCGGTCCGGCTGCCTGGACCTCTGTTCCTGGAAGCCGCAGGACCCTCCGTACGTACGCCCTTTGTCGGAGTGCTGCTGTGACTGGGTGTACGATTTGGGCATGTCAAGATTGAAAAAGACTAACGTTTGCGAGCGGTTTTTCTTTTTGTCCAGCTCTTCGTCCATTGTAGAGTGGAAGAGGTCACCCTCTTCAAACGCCTTGAAACGTGATTGGCTCTGCGTAGGGAGTTCTAGAAGGAAGTCCGCAATTTCCCGCCATAACCGCTGGTTGGCAGCAGCCAGCATGGCATCAGTGTTGGCCTGACGAAGATGCAAGGACGTGTTGGAATACAGCTTCTTCCGATAAGCCTCCAAGATCTTCTCCTCCTTGCCTAGCAGCGTCGCAGAGGAGAAAGCAGAGGGCGACTGAGCCTTGGAGTATAGTGATACCGCAGCGATCACCGAGGAGTCCGGCTGAGGATGGGCCGATAGCAAGAGTGTATCCCCCCCCTCCATCTGCCTGTACTTGGCGTCCAGGCGTCAACTGACCGGCTGGACAGAGTGAGGCTTGAGCAAAGCCTTTTTTGCCAGGGATACTACATCGGTCTGCAGTGGAATTCCGTTTTGGCAGAGGGGTGCCGCGTGAGGACTTCAGCAAGGACCCCCTCTGCCGGTTGCTAGTCCTCAGGTTGAGGCAGGCCCAGTTACTCCACCAGCCCTGCCCGGCGTTCGTGGAAGGCCTTGGCTGACGAGGGCGTGTCAGGGTCGTCCTCCTCATCTGTGTCCCAAGGGTCAGGAGGGTCCTGCGTCGGTGGGGGAGTAGCGGAAGCCTGCGGCTGGGGTACCGGGACCGGACCCGGAGGCTGTGGAGGAGGCTGCTACGGAACCACCTCAGGAATCGGCTGGGGGCCACGAGGCAGAGGCTGCGCCAGGGCGGGGTGCGCCGGCAGAGGAGCCTGAGGTGCTGGAAGCATTGGAGGGAGCACGTCCCTGATGGCATCCCTGAGGATAATCCAGATCCGAGGGGACTTCATGAGCCTGAGGAACCTCTCAAAGAACCTGTATTCACAGGCCAGAGGAGTGGTAGGCGATATAGACGACCTAGCGGGAGGCTGCTGGAGTAGCTGCATTCCCTGCCCATACAGACGCAGCGGGAACCTGCCCTGCGCAAATGAAGGATTGGCTGTAGGCCATGTACCTGGTTGAGGCTAGTCCCACCTTGACACACGTTCCTCGGCGAACTTCTGGAATGGTGTCGGACGGGTGCGGATGTCTGGCACAGCAGACATTTTGTCGAGCTGCCGCCACGTGCCTGCGTCGTGTTGCTCATCTCGCTGGGCCCAGCCTCCTCCAAGACTCTTGAATGTGGATCGCAAGGCCTACCCTGATCCTCGGGCCTACACCCGGTAGGTGCGACACCCTCGCCCCAGGGGCCAGAAGAGCTGTGTTTAGGCGCCCCCTCGGACATATTGCTGGTATTAGGGCGTGGCCCCTCTGACATAATTCCAGTACAAGGGTGGAGACCCGGTTAAGAACCTTCCAGTCCCTCAACACGGTCACCGGGAGGTTCAGAGGATCCCTCGGCCTGTGTGTTGGCCGGTAGCTGCTGCAGCCTTGGGGCCCGTGCTGGTACAAGGACCTGAGCAGTCCACGCGGGCGAGTCCTTGGGAAGGAGTCTCCCTTGCTGGGTGCGATGGAAAATACAGGCCCTACCTTGGGCCTGGATCGATGTTTCACGAAGTCCTTGAGGTCCTCTGGAGGCGACCTCTGGAAGAGCTCCCTCCACCCGACTAGTCTGTTCTTCAGAGACCTCGACAGGGCGTTGCACACTGTACAAGCTTGCCGGCCGCGGTCTGAGCCAACGCAACTTAGGCAGAGGGCGTGGGGGTCTGAAGTTGGGAAGAGCCTGTCGCAGGATGGACACCTGCTGAACCCCGTGGAAGTCGACATGCGCCGGGGAGGAGAGCGACGACTGAGGACCGAGTACCTGTATGATAAAAGACAGAAGTATCAGCGCATGGAATTACATGGCCGAAGCCAAACCCAGGCGCACTGGTGAATTCGGTCTTTTCCCATCAACGCGGAAAAGGGGACTGAGGTGTGGCGCCGGAGGGCAGAGTTAGGGCAGCGCATGCTGTTAGGGAGAATTCTCTGTAAAGGCTAATTTCCCAAACCTAGTGAGTCCCCCCAGCAGCTTTGCTGGATTTTTGGGGTTTATTTTTTTTCTGCTGCTAAGAGTGAGACTCTTTTTCTCCCACTCTTAGACATGATTTGAGGTGTTCCTTTGACTTTTGTATGTGTTTTTTGGGCTATGGGGTCCTTTACCCCATAGGGCTTCATGTGTTTTTGGTATGTGGGTTACACAGCACCCTCCGTGCAGTAAAACCCAGGGGTGTCGTAGCGACCCCCAAACAGACTCCATACCCAGGGGCTGACTACTGTCTCCCAGGGCATGTAAAGTCACCATTGGCTTTACTAGTCTTAAATTGTGAACAGAACCAGTACAAACCATCATATTGTGGACGTACTGGTCAGGGCAATCGATTGCCCCGGGGTCTGTTGTTCAAGGGGGCACTGTCCAGTCCCCCCCGACCGGAGTTTTGGCTGGTGGCAGTGGATACTACTTTTTATATTCGACCGCGAATATATTCCTATGGGATTTTCCCATTGTTCAAGGCTACCACTTTTTAATATAGCCTCGAACATACTGCCGGTTTATTAAATTAATATAAATTCACTGGTTGGTATTTTTTGCCGAAACTCGGTTCCAAAACAGCATGTGTTCGATTCTGTGACTCCAACCGAAGTCGAGCCCTTTGTTCCACTTTTTGGCGGGCTTCTCCACAGAAGCCTCCAAAAGTGGTGCCACTCTGTCTGGGTACCACAGGGAGTGTGGGAGGGGGTTTAGGCACCCTGGACTGAGTTGCCTCAGTTGCAACTCAAGTCGCATTCTTGTGTGATTGGCCCAGGGAGAAGCTGAGCCAACCTGCAACGACGACACCATCGGTGGAGCCCTGCTGAACCGTCTCACCACTTTTCCCGACGACAGAGGAGATCTTCAATCCGAAGAGTCTTCTTCCTTTGACTGGTGGGGATAACCAGTTTGCCCGCCTTTTTGCCTTCCCGGATCATCTTGTGGCCGCCTTGCCTGTGCCAAGCACCCCGGCAACCGGGATACCACGTTTTCTCCACTACCGCAAATAAAAGGGTAGTACCTTTTAACCGGAGAACTCCGCGGCTGGTTTCTTCCCTGGCAGTGCAATGACCTTCAGCCTTCCTCCACGTCGAGATCATCTCTTCCTCTGGACGACGCCGCAACTTGCACCCGCTGCCAGGAACAACTGCCCCCGCTGGAGGATCCTCTCCACTTTAAAAGGTACTGTTTCCGCATGGCCTCCCTCGCAACGGTCTGTGTGGGGTGACTCTTAAAGCCTCAATTTACCACTTGGGTTGGCCTTAGGCTGGCTAACTGAACTTTTCTAAACTGAACGGATTCCTTTCTGAACTCTCTGCAAGACTCTCCAAGCTTTTAAACTGTGTGATCTTGAGCGCATTGGTGTTCTACTCTCTCCTAGAGGGACCCTGGCCTCTGAAATTTTTGCTCACAAGTAGACCTTGACTTTCCTGCCTTGCTAAGTGCTTCTGAAGGATTGTGTTGTGTGCTGTTCCTAATTTCTGCCTTTTCCCTCCCTTTTTCTTAAACTTATTGGAGTGCCATCTTTAGTTAAGCACTCACCTCTGTCTGGAAATAAGTGGCGTTAACTAAGACTTGTCTAATAAGGAATAAGGGATGTACATATGCTAATAGTGACTCTTTTTGAACTTACTTATAATAATAGTTCTAGAGTGTTTCTAAGTGTGTGTTCAAATAAATAATTATATACTTGATAACAAAACTCTGGTCAGTGTTTGCTTGTGCTACTGTATTTTAGTACCCATCTTGTATACTCTATATACTGTCTAACTCTTCTTGAGAGAAGTCTGGCTGCTCAGCCACAGCTACCAGGTAAATCTGGGTGGTACAGACTGCTACCAATTGGGTTTACTGCCAACACCTGTAGTCTTAAGCCTTTTGCAGTGGTCCCTAAGGGAACTGCACAGGTTTCTGCCTAACACATACACATGCTCCCAGGGCCACACCCCTGCGCGCCTCTAATTAAAGGGGAAGAAGGTTTTTTCTGGTGAAAAAGGTTTCCGTCTCCCATCCCTTGGAAGGGACGCCCATGCAGTATGGAGGAAAAGGGAAGGGATGTAAGAGTAATTTTAAATCATGTGTATCAATTAAATTTGCTATAGAATTTTCATGTATTTTAACATCCATACCATGTCTTGCGAGATGGGGGCTTTCAGAAGTGTTCAAACCTCCAAGGTATGCGGAGCAAAGCTCTATCGAAGTGTGCAGTCCCTCAAGGTGTAATTATCCAGGAGTGTTCTCAGTTAGGTTTAACATGTACCTACATAAATGCATTTTTGTGTGTAACCGAACTATTTTCTGGCTACCACAGTAGGAGCCAAATATAAGATCTATAGGCTATCCAACAGCATCACAATGATGAAGATAGGGACATCCAATCACACCGGACTCGACCAGATTGAATTGGGATAAAAGGCGACACACAGAATTTAAGCTTTGCAGAGATTTGACAGACAGGTCTGACTAAATGTAAAACACTGAGTTTTGCCTGTGAGAGTAGGCCATCATCTGAGGGGAGCAGATGAGAAGAGCTTCATCTAACTTACAAGCTTCACTTAAAAAAAGAAAACAAAAACAAGTATCAAGTATATATATTTCAACAAACCCCATAATATTTTGCCAAAAGCTCATCTGAAGCTTTAACTGTGGGGAATAAAGAATAAGATTCCTACGGCTGGTAGCGGATGCATACAAAATAATATATGTCTACTTATGTGTTATTAGAGTACTGAATATATTAAGCCACTTACTTCCAATATAATAAATTAGAATTCCACAATGCCAGCAAGTTTTCTCTTTATAAACAGACTTTGGGGGCTTGCAGAATTCAGGGAGGTTTTAATAGAAAAGACAAAACAATATTTTCACATGACTACTGAATTTTTCTGGCATTGGTAAACATGCTATTTTTTTTATTATTGAATACCTAGTTCAGAATGGGACTTCTGTTGTAAAACGAGATTTCTAAAGATAATAGAAGATACAAAGAAAACCATGGCAAGGTCATTTTGAACACAAAATGCTTTCTAAAAATGCATACTAGTCTGGAAATGTGATGACAAGTCAAAGTAAAACATGAGTCAGATCATCATGTTGATGTTCAATTTACAGCTTTGTAAGACAAAAACTTTGCAGTTTATTGAGAGCAAACACTTTTCAAGTGATAGCAAGGGCAGATTTGGAAGACAGCACAGTGCATTGGGATAGGACCACAATGGACTGCGCCTGTTAGGCAAGATTGTATGCAGTCCCCCTTGGGTGCACTACACTAACCCTGACCTCCTGGCAATAGGGACCCAACCTTTAGTATAAGTCTGAACTACACAGGTTGGTAGTGTGGCTGAGCAGCCAGGTTTATCGCAAGAGGGGTTAATGTGAGCAGCAAGGTTGTGACACAGAGTTTCACAATACAGTTATCCAAATAAACACTTATACTCAAGGTTTCTTGATAAAACAATTATACATTTATTTCACAGTCAGTTATATAAGCCATCTTCAGAAAAGGAGCAAAACATGTAACGCTTAAATATACTTTAAAACACACTCTTAGTTTCTCTAAATCAGATGATGCCCATTGGGGGTGGCACACAGACACTTCCTACACCCTCAGGTGACTTAAATAGCTAGGACACTGTGGACACTGATTTATCACTAGTACATTTAGAATAATACCGAGTTTGGTGAAAAGGATAGAATAGAGGAAAAACGCAAAGGTTAACAAATAATTCATAAACAGGTACGTACTTTTAAACACCTTCCAAAGCAGAGTAAAATTATCTTTTCCTGGGGGAAAGGCCAAAGCACAAAGTCAGAGGTAAAGAGGAGTCTCTCAGGGAGCCAGGACAGCAAATGTTAATTGCGAAATGTCAACAGGAGCTGGAGATCTTCTTTGCAGATAGGTGAAATGTTCGTAGAAAAGTAAAACACTTGAAGGTCTGGTTAGAAGAAATGGTTCCAGATGGCTTCTGTTCCTGTACAGCTCTGCAGATCCTGTTGTTCCTGAGCCTCAGTCATGGGGACAAGAGGGAGGACGTCTGGGGACTCCTGCTCTGCAAAAGTAAGGTCAGTGGCAGCAATGGGCAAACTTCAATTCAGCGGTCCTTCAGTGTTTCAGCTTCTCGCGTCTGACAGCCAATAGCAGAGACGCGTCTAACTCCCTCCTCACCGAGGTGGGCGCCTTACATCACGCTCGGGCCCGAGCCCCTACGTTCTGCTGTCTATCTCAGCTCCTGCGCGGCCTCCGCAGTGTCACCCACTGAGACAGCCCGCCACGTTTCCCGTCTGGGCTTCCAGTGGGCCTTGGCGTAGCCGCTTACTCCCGACACCCCTCCATCCCCCTCTGAGCTCTGCCGCTGCACCGCCGTCCACCACCCAGCTGCATCACGGCCAGCCACCCGTTGCGGGCTCCTCTGCGGTTCCCAGCTTGGCTGCACTGCACAGCCTATTCATCATCAGACTGCCTGCCGTTGTAGTAACGCCCTCCGCTCCGCGCTGGGTGCTGTGCAACTTGCTTGGGCCGAGCCAGAGCCCCTACGTTCTGCTTCATTCCCTACTGGGTTTTGCTCCACTAAGTCTTCCGCGGAGCTGCCCGCCTCCTTTTCACGCCACTGCATTTTTTCCTCGGTCTGTTCCCAGCTTGTCCACGCAATCCGGCCTCTCATCCCTCAGACGACCTATCTGCCCCTCTACTTTCTCGTCCTTCTCCTTTGATCAGGACCTGGTCAGGTACTGTGCATCTTGCTCGGGCCGGAGCCCACACGTTTTGCAACATTCCCGACTGGATTTGCTACTGAACCTCAGCCAGACTAGTTGCATATTCCTTCAGCAGTCCCTGCTCGGCCCCCCTCTGCAGCCTCCTCTGCCTCAGTTCTCCATCTCCACTGTCTAGCTAGCCCCCCTCCGCCGTGGACTGGTGTTGGGTACAGCCAAGGGAGCGGCGCGGCCTCTTGCCACTCAGCTCCATCGCAGGCTGATGTCCTCTGTGCCCTGCAGTCCTTCTCAACATCTGACTCCCCAACTTTGGTGTCTCAGCCTGCCCTTCTCATCTGTGTTGTCTTTGCTTTGAAGGCCTATCAGACTGAATTCCAGCTCAGCCCCTTTAACTGCCTCTTCCTACACAGTTCCTGCGCTGCACTCTGTACTTCAGTACCCTCCGGATCCCCTCCCACAAAGATCCTCCGCTGGCACTCCGATCTTCAGTGCCCTTCTGAGCCTCTCCCTGCTCAGTTCCTGTGCTGGCACTCTGGACTTCCGTGCCCACCAGCTCCCCTCATTTGCCGTTCCCCCGACCCACTCCTTGCCTTCGAGGGCCCTCTTCGGCAGTCCTCCACAGTTCCTGCGTGGGCTTCCTGGTCCTCACTCCCGTCCTCTGCTCTCCTCATTCCCACTCCCATGACCCCTGACACAATGCCCCCTCCTTCACAAGCCGGGGCGTCAATTCCACAGGGAGCCCCTCTGCTGAACCTATTTCGGCCCAGTGTACCCTCCTGACCTATGCTCCATCCAGCCCTCAACTACCTGCTTTCTCGTCCCCTCTACCTGTCCTCATCACAGTCCTATGATCCCTTTATCTGCCAGCCCTCCTCTGCATCCTGCTCTATCCACAAGGTCACTCCGTGCCCTACTCCACTTGCAGGTCCATCCCGCAGAGTGCCCCACCTCAGCTGATCCCATCCCTGCCCCCCGTACAGCCTGGATCTCTGCACCCTCCAGCCCCTCTTCTGGCAGCTCTCTGGTCCTAACTGTTCTGTTCACAGGCAAGCCCATTCCACAGAGTGCCCCCCCCAGCTGACCCAAACTTGCCCCCCAGTGCGGACTCCGGACCTCTTTCCTTCCTGCCCCTTCTACCAGCTCCTCGGACCTCACTGGTCTGTCTGCCTTTCGAATCCCTGCTCCCTGTAAACCTCCCCTGCTACTGGCTCTGTGAACCTCAGGGTCAGACTCCCCACTGCTCCTATCCCCCTTCCCTTCTTTTACACCCACCTTCCCTTACCTACCTCTTTATCCCTCCTCGGTTATGCTCTTGGACATAACTCTTCCCCCACCGTCCTCCTTACCCTTCCCCCGCACCCACCTTCCCCTCTCCGCCTCCCCTGTCCTCTCCTACTCTCCTTCTCCCTCCTCCCTCCCTCATGTCCACTCCCCTCTTTAAACCCCTCCCCTACTCTTCCTGTTCCCCCTCCTACTCTTTCTCACCGTCCTAATCTTCTCTACCCCCCCACTGTCCAACCCTCCTCACTCATCAACATTGCTCTCTGGAACTCTAGATCCCTCTATAATAAGACCGCAGCAGTTCTAGACATGTTCCTCCGACTCAACCTTCACTTACTTTGCCTTACTGAAACCTGGATCGCTCCTCACAACCCTACAGTCCCATCTTCCCTAACCACCTCTTCGTCCTCCTTCTCCCATATCTCTCGTCCTACTGGCTGTAGCAGAGGTCTTGGCCTCCTCTTCCACCCCAAATACCTTTCCTCTTCCTTCTCTCTCTCTTCCTTCTTTCGCCTCTTTCGAGTATCTTTACAAATCCTTCTCCTCTCCTCAACCCATCTCCTTCCTAATCATATATTGACCACCTGGCCCTCTCTCTTCCTTCTATGATTACCTTGATCACCTCCTTTCTCTCATCTCTCCCTCTCCTCTAACTGTACTCTGTGACTTTAATCTTCACTTCACTTCTCCCACTCACTCCTCTCTCCCCTTTAATCAATCCTCGACTACTACCTTCTTTCCCTTCTTCCTTACTCTCCTACTCACTCCTCTGGCTCCACTCTTGACCACATCTTCAACTCTTCCTACCCCTCTTCTACTGTCTCTACATTTCCGCTCTCTCAGATCATGCTCTACTCTCCTCCCCCCTTACTCCCCTTCCTTCTTCACCTTAGCCTTCCCCTTCTATCTTTTCATGACAAGACCTTTGTAGTTTCGACCCCTCCCTCTTTCTTGAAACGTGCTCTTCTTCTCTCCCCTCTTCTAGATTTCTCTTTACTATCGGCCAATGAGGCACTTTCTACTCTCTCCTCTTCTATCTCCTCCTCACTCAATCTGCTCCACCCACTTTCCTTCTTCCATCCAACCCGGCAACCCTCTCAACCATGGCTCTCCCCTCAACTCCTCTCCATGCAACGTCTCCTCCGACGTCTTGAGACACTCTGGCTCAAATCTCCCTCGCTTTCCAACCAAACCTCCTACTTCTCTTACCACTCCCTTTACAGCTCTTGCCTCTCCTCTGCAAAACGCTCCTACTACTCTAACCTTCTTCAGTCCCAAGCCTCCCACCCCTGCTGTATCTTCCAAACTCTCGTCTTCTCTCTCCCAACCTCTGATCCCTCAACCTCCTCCACCCTTTCTCCCTCTGATTTTGCAAACTTCTTCTCCTCCAAGATTCTTGCCCTTCGGCAAAATATCAATTCCTCGTCTTACTCCCCCCTCCCCCTTCTCCCTTCTACCCCACAACCTGCATGACTGACTTCTCCCCTGTCTCCTCTTCCAACGTCTCCATCCTCCTCTCCAAAACTCACCCCTCGTCTGCTCCAACTAACCCTTCCCCCCTTTCTTAGTCCTAAAATCTACCCTCTTCTTATCCCCTACCTAACTAACATCAACACCTGCCTTTCTTTTGCCACCTTCCCCTCTGCTTTCAAGCATGCCACCATCATTCCTATTCTGAAGAAACCTTCTGCCAATCCCCTGATCACCTCTAACTTCCGTCCTATCTCACTCCTCCCATTCCTCTCTAAACGTCTTGAGCGCCTCGCCTACTCTCAGCTCTCATCCTTTGTGACTAATCTCTCTCTCCTTCCCCCTACTCAATCTGGCTTCCGCCCTAAACACTCTCCTGAAACAGCCCTCACATCCTTAACTCCCTCCTCACCGCTCGACACTCTAAGCAATCCTCGGTCCTTATTCTTCTTGATCTCTCTGCTGCCTTCGACACCGTCGATCACCCCCTTCTTCTCAACACTCTCTTCCTTTGGTTTCAAAGGCTCTGTACTCAACTGGCTATCCTCTTAGCTCTCCTCCCGCTCTTTTACGGTTTCCTGGGGAGGTCGCTCCTCTCCTTCCCAGCCTCTGGAATACGGAGTTCCCCAAGGCTCGGTACTTGGCCCTTTCCTGTTCTCTCTCTACACCTCCCTTCTTGCCCGTTATCTCCTCATCTGGCATCTCTCACCATTTCTATGCCGACAACCTACAACTCTTTCTTTCCTTCTCTTCCTTCTCTCCTGACCTCCACCTTTAACTCTCTTCCTGTCTTACTGCAAACAAAAACTGGATGTCTTCTCGCTTCCTTTCCCTTAACTCCAACAAAACGGAAGTACTTTTCTTCCCCTCCAACTCCCTTTCCCCTCCCACTCCTCCTTTTATTAATCTCCCCCCTCTAATCTTACTTTCTCCCCCCACGCTTGCAACCTAGGCATTCACTTTGACTCCTCTCTCACTTACCTCTCGCGCCTGTCGCTACCACCTCTATAATATTCGCAAGGGCCGCCCCTCTCTCACTTTCCATGCCACCAAACTTTTAATTTCCTCCCTTATCTTCTCTCGCCTCTTCTACTGCTCCTCCTTACTCTTTGGTCTACCTACTTCACAACTCGCCCCTCTCAAATCCATCTACCATTCTGCCATCCATACCCTCTGTCTCCTCACCTCCCAAGACTATCTCTGCTTCCCTATGCTCCCTTGGCTGGCTTCCCTTTCACTCCCAACTTAAATTTCATTTCCTCTGCTTAGTCTTCAAATATCTCCATGATCTCGCTCCCCCTTATCTCTCTTCCCTTCTCTCTTTCTACACTCCCTCTCGCTCCGCTGACCACTTCCTTCTCACTGTTCCTCCTTCACCTTGGTGCCTCCTTTAGTTTCCGCTCCTTCCAACTCCTAGCTCCCCGCCAGTGGCACTCCCTACCTCTCTCAATCCGCTCCATTCCTACCTTTTCCTCATTCCGCACCTCCCTTAAATCTCTCCTTCTCCATTCTCCGCCATGATTGCCCCTCCCCCTTATCACTCCCCCTCTCCCACCCTCTCCCTCTTCCCCTTAATCACCTCCCTCCTCACCTCTTCCACTCCTTCCACACCCCCTCTGCCCCTCCCGTTCCCCTTCTCCTCCTACCCATCCCTTCATCTTCCTCCCAGTTCTACTCCACTACTCTCCCCACCCCCTCTCCCTAATTACTCTACATACTGTTTTGTTGATCTAATTAAAAATTCTAATTTGTTATTCGCATCTACTGTTACTGTTAATTTGTTATCGTTAAATGTACCCTGTTAAAATGTGCAGCGCTTTAGCGTAAAGCGCTATATAAACCTAATAAATACAAATACAAAAGCAACACTGCGGTTCTCAGATACCACTTCAGACTTTCCTCGCATCTGGGGTCCAGCACTCTGTTGAGGTGGCTCAGGCTTGGTCAGTCCTGAAGCAGCGAAGTACGGAGGATCTTCCTAGTGCTCTGGTCCGACTTAAAAGCAACGCACACAATCTCGTGTTCCACTCCCTGGCACTTCAGTTCCAGCAGCAGCAGTGGAAATACAACCAGCTTCGAGAGGATGTCCAGACGTGCTTACTTTGGTGTTGATGGTCCCACCAACTCAAAAGGTAGAAGTCGTCCTTGCAGGGCTACTCTAGTCGAGGCGAATTCGGAGTTTCAGCACAGCAGCAAGGCTTCACCGGGCAAACCAACGATCCAGGAGTTGTAGCAGGCATCTCTTCGAAGAAGAACTTGGGATTCCTTCGTCCAGGGGTCGATTCTGCATTCCAAGCCAAAAAGCCTCGCCTTTTATGCAGGTTTCTCCCATTCATTCCAACCTAGCTGTCAATTAGCTGTCAATTACACAGCAGGGGGGCTGTCCTTGCTGGACAGCCAGCCAGCCAATCGCTTTGGGTGCAATCCTGTAACCAAGGGGATTAAGCACAGGGAGTTGCGGGAACCTCCCTCACTCCCTGCCAGTCATACTGGAGCCACAGGCGGGTTTCACTCATGAATCCTGCCAAAGACAAAACGAACAAAGGGACCAAACCTGGTTTGGCGCACAGAGTAAATCTCAAGAAGGACCTTTCCAACAAAAATGGTGAAAAAACCGGGGCCATTTTGACAAAATGGCCACCCATGGGTGCCTATTCGTGGCTGCGAACGCAGCCCGTAGTAAAAACACGCAATGGTAGTAAAAAGTAAACCACTGCCACCAGCCATTAATTGTAGAAAGGGTAACATAAAAAATGTTACATGAGAAACTAGACACAAGGGATACTACGTAACCCCTCCAGCACCCTATGGTAAGGTAGTGTGTGCTGGTTCTAGAAAGTTACAAAATGTAAGTGAAGTCAATTTCACTTCACTGCTCTTGAAAACAGACGTTTATCCAAGAGAAGGTATTCAAAACCTTTGGGAAATCTAAGACTTCCCTGTGCCACTGCACTGAAGGTGCTGTGGGACACAATGTAAAAATGATGCCTATGGAGTTTGTCAGGCTCCAAAGTCAAAAGAAACAGAATAAATCACATGAAAATTACATGAGAGATAACCATTCTAAAGTCCAGCAAAAGAGCTGGGGGTCTCCAAGGTAGAAGGGAATGAACACATTTCTGAGAATTCTCCATAACAGCGCCATTTCTGGATGCCCATTTACCACCCCTATTCAAAAGTAGTCTTGGGCATCCTCATATTGGACAGCACAAAGAAGCTGTAAATGTGGCAAAAATGTCAGGCACCTCACATCAGTGGGTTGGCAGCACTTTCAGTAATAATCCACAAATTGAATAATGACCAAAAATGCTGCTGAGAGGCAGTGAATCCTTTCCTTATTTTCTAAAGTCAGAACTGAGAGGGTTGGGGTATTAGTTTCTGTGCGGTCGGTCTACAGACACAATTTTAATGCAGAGTAATTCCTGCACTGTAGTGACAACTTTCAACTGTCACCGCCTTTGCTGAGGCACCGTACCCATCTGCCTTATTTGTTTTTTTTGCTTTACTTTCAGATCCACATGAGAATTTGTGCAGGTGCTACACATTTTCCAAAGTGGGGATGATCAGGCGGTTTTTCCTGCCATAAAGGGAACTATCACGTCTATACCGAAAGTTGTGATTAAAATAACAAATGTCTGGCAATGATTGTTAGAAAAAGATGAGATATTTCACATCAGAATCAGGCTCCAAGCCTCATGTGTAGGATTACCGGAATAATTAACTCCAGTGAAACATTGTGGTGTTTACAAGAATAGATGTTTTGTTTTTAAACAGTTTTTTTTATTGAGTCTGTCGAGAAGGAAGCATAAAAGTAGTTCTTATAGCTGACATGCATGATCCAAACATAGGGGCAAGGTTAAACAAAACAGTGATATCAATGTATTCTCCATATGGTTTGTAAAAACCAAATTACAGCACATCCTCGTCCCCAGCCCAGACATGCCTCTATAAGGCCTGTTCAAGTGCACGTGATTGCTTTCAACACAATACCTGGCCGAGTACAGGGGAAGGAGAGGATCCAGTAACTGTAGCTGGCGTGAATGCCGATCGCTGTCTGAGAGGTCCTGTAGTTGGAACGGTGAGAGAGGGCTGAGCAGCCCAGGCATCCCAATTATCCGTTTCTACTTTTTCACTATTTGCTGGCCACCTAAAATGTAAAACAGATGTAACATAACTACAAACAAGTCCATAATAATGGATTGCATAAGATACCAGAACCTGAAGGTGTACAACAGCAATTGACCCCATTCAGTAGCGTTGGTTCTACACATGAATAGTGCTATGATCGACCCTATCATTTTACACACATATAATTTTGATATCATGGGCAGGTACATAATTATGCAAACCTCAGTCTCATTGTGTTTATTTAAAGCAATTTTGAGTCCAATCTTTGGAATTAGCAAAAAATGTAAAATAGAAAAAACAAATTACTTACTGCAGGTAATGTTCTTTCTGATGGATTCCCTGCCTACATACTTTTCATCTTTGATTGTTCATAGGCAGCAACAGCTGGTACCAGCAGACTAGAGGTGTGCCTCAGCACCAACCCTCTGACGTTCCACTCCTTGGCCCCAGAGGTGAGGGAGCCCAGCATACATATTCGGCACACCATGCCCCATGACCTTACTTAACCATTTTTCCCCCATACTTGGCAGCTGAGGGAACGTTGCTCAAGAAACAAGTATATAGCTCTATATGCCTGAAGTATTTGCTAAGTTCTCTGTGTGGGTTAGGGAGCTCATTGATGATTCTTCGGGAGGAGAATCCATTAGAAAGAACATTACCAGGGGTAAGCAATTTGTTTTTCTAACAGATTGCTTCCTCCCACAGATTTCTCATCTTAGATACACTCCCGCAGCAGTATAGCAAACTGGAGGAGGCAAGCAAGTGAGGAAGAGCCCCTTCATACCAGTAAATTGTGCCGAACCACTCAGCCATAAAACAAGCATTCAGTGAAGCAATAATTTGAAGGCACTAATGCTTCGAGGAGGCGTGAAGCAAGGACCAAGTAACCACTTGACAGATATCCAGGACCGGAAACAATGTTTGTAGAGCTGAAGTGCCCAGCAGACTCCTAACAAATGGCTCCCTAAGGCCTGAAAGGGAGGTCCTTCAATGCTAGTTTGTAGCACTCTACGATATAATAACTATACCATGTTAAATAGTTTGTTTTGAGACTGCCAAGACTTGCCAGGCACCCATAAATGCCACAAACTGGTATCTTCCCTATAATCCGTCAACATAGCCAGATTGCAACTGGGCATCCTGTTGGGATCAAGCAGGTGGAACCTCAGGGTCGGAATGCCATGGGATGCCTCCCGTCATCCTCCCTTGTTTCCCTGAGAAGTGTCCTACACATGGCTGCACGCCTCATCAAGGGTCTATGCAGATACAACCACAGCACCCAGGCCCTCACCGACGTTCACTAGATTCAACTGTACGTACAAATAACAATCAAGTCTTGCTGCATCATCTATAAGGCCGTCATCCTTAAGTCACCCAGCTACCTTGCAGAGAAACTCTGCATCTCTGGCAGACAGCGCACCACCAGAAGCCAGGACACATGCAGACTTGAAATCCGCCATCATGAAAAAGGGAAAGGACTATGGAACCTCCTCCCCATCAGCACCAGACTCGCCCCCATGCTCATACAATTCAGAAAAAAACTCAGGGCCCAGCTCTTCAAGAATTTTTCCGCATTAACACCTAGGCCATCACATCGCCCCTCATGCCACCTGACTCGTAGACGCTGCCCACCCCTCTTACCTGCCACCCAGTACAGCTTTATCCCCTCCTCTGTGCCCATTCTGTGCCCCTTTGCATCCCACCCCTGTTGTATATCTTTTCTGTTACCTTTGAAAAGCGCTCCGTTATGCATATGTACTGTTGTATACCTCTGTAAAGCTCTCAGTTATGTATCTGTATTGTTGTATACCCCTGTAAAGCGCTCCGTTTCTTCTCAAAGCTAGGTCCACGCTCAATAAATAACGTAATAAAAAGGCGGATAAAAGACTGAAATATTTTTTTTAAAAAGTCTTTTGGGTTTCGAATACAACTTTGGGAAGTAATAAGGGCAGTGCCCTAAATGTAATCCTAAATGTAATTTTGCCTAGAAAACAAAAAAATAAGACTTGATTTACTGATCGTGTCCGCAGTTCGTTCACTTGTCTGGCCAAGTTATAGCCACCAGAAAAACATCCAAAGGGTGAAAAGCATCTATGAACAATAATGAAGGTTTTCGAAAGGTGACCCTTTTAGGAAAGCCAGGACCAAATTAAGATCCCAAGCTGGAACCACACACTGCCTTGGATTAACATATAAACCAGTCCCTTCAAAAAATTAATCATGGTAGGGATGGCATAGTAGGACCCCAACTTTAGGACCTCTTTAAAAAGATTTTGCTTTCAAATAATCTGTACCAACTTGAAGGCCAAGTGTAGCTAGGTATAAAATAAACAGCATAACTTAAGATGTTGAAAAGGCAAGGTGGTGCAGAATCCTCTCCCTGCTCCAGGCACATGTTATCGACCGGAAAATATAAATAGTCTTGCTAGCATGTCTTCATGCAGAGAGAATCTCCAAGACCTCTACCCAAAATTCCTAATCCATTTGTCTCAGACTCTCACCCACCAAGCATGCAGGTTTAGGGTGCTGAGACACTGGTGAAGGGGTTGTGCTCCCGACTGGGAGACGTGGAGGAGGACAGATCATGTTGAGGAGATCTAACGTCCTCAAGCTCAATCCAGGGCAATCGGGAGCATTGTAGTCCTTAATCCCTGTAATCTTTTGAGAACTTGTGGGAGAATGGAATCGGTATGAATACACGCATGCAATCGAAGTCCAAGTCCACCAGAAACCCATCTCCTGCTGCGCCACGTCAGGAAAAATTCCCAGGAGCAAAACAGGTAGCACTTTTTTGATGGCACTGGTGGCAAAAAGATCAGCTTGATGAGTACACCAATGGTTGAAGATGCTCACCAGAAGCTCCTGGCATAGCCTCCACTTGTGAGACCAAGCCCTGTTTGCTCAGGGTGTCAACCACCATATTCTCTGTCCTGGCAAGATGGTTTGCAGACAGAACAAGGTTGTTCTCCAAGGCCCAGAACTAGATTTTCATTGCTTTCCTCAACCGGGGCAGTGATTGTGAACCCACTCTTGATGTACATGCATGGCACCTATGCTGTTGATCAAGATCAGGAAATGCTTCCCCTAAATGGAAGGAAGGCTTTCAGAGCCAGTCTAATCGACAGACGCTCAAACCAAATGATTTACAATCTGAATTTGGTCTTTAGCCAAATCATGCTCACCACGAGGTCCCCCCGGTGAGCGCCCTCACCTTTCAAGGAAGCATCTGTGACCACTATTGCCTCTGCGCATGGTCACAAAAAAGGTTTCTCTGCATGCATGTTGTCCTGTCACACCCACCACAGGTCACCCCCATGCCACACAAGTGCACTTAAAATGAAGAAGCCATGGAAATGAAAAGAAATGGATATTTTATTTATAACGTGCTCATACACAAGTGTTTCACAACGCGACCAGGCAAAGTGAGGGGAACAGGGGAGAATAAAAACAACGATCTTACTAGGCCCAGTGACATTAAGAGCGCGCATTGGAAAGGGAAAAGTGCATGGAAGGGGGGAGAAGTGGAAAGTGCTGAACAGAGGAGAGAAATAGAATAAACAATAAGCAAAATAAATAAATAAAAGGTGATAAACCATGGAAGCGCAGCCAGCAAAGTGGCAAAGTGCGAAGTTAGTCAGATAGGGTGTATCTGATAAGTGCAGAAGAGTGGGTGGGGAACTGTATGGGTACAGATGCAGACCCAGTGCAGGAGGGAGGCAGGGTGAGCAGGTACCTGGGCCCGAAGAACAGAGGGAGGTCAGGTTCACAGTGACAAGGAGCACGCAGGGGAGAAGAGGGGCAAAAGCAGAAGCGAAGAGGAAGATCTTGAGCTGCTTCCGGAACCGGAGATGTTCTCCTCAAGTTTCAAGGTAGCAGGGAGGATGTTCCAAAGGGAGGCCCCAGCCGAAGACAGATCTACACCCAGCTTGTTTCTTTGAAAAACGATCGACCCTGAGGGAGTTAGAAGAGGAGCTAAGGACTCAAGAGGAGAGGTATTTACTGAAGCAACCACTTCAACAGTCATGCCATGACATAAATATGCAGGGCGCTAAAAAGCGGGAGAAAGGTTGAGGCTTGCAGAAAGGGGTGTTCTTGAACCTTTCGGCCATCTGAAAACCTTTTCACAAGCAAGCATCCATGAATGAGCAATGAACTCTTGGGAAGGTATCACTCGCGACCTTATATTTAGGGAAAAGCCTGAACTCTGCAGTAGGCTGCAGGTGTGGTAACAATGGGATAACACCTGCTCTGGAGAACAAGGTCCGATGATCCAGTCATCCAGGTAGGGGAAAACGTAAATCTGTTCCCTCCCAAGTCAACGTGCCACCACCGACAGAGTGAAGACCCTCGGAGTGGAGGGCAGACAAAAAGGTAGTAATGAAATAAATTGGCAATGTTTGCCACCTAGTACAAACCTCAGGGACCTTTTGTGTGATGGAGAAGCACGTGAAAGTCCAGAAACGCCCACCAGTCATGGAAATCCAGAGCCTGAAGTATCTGCAAGAGAGTTACCATCTTGAACTTCTTTCTTGGGAAACATTTTCTGGATTCACAGGGCCAAGATAGAGCACCATACCCCAGTCTGTTTTGCGTGACCGTAAATTGTTGAAATAGCTTGTGGGGTGGGGAATCTGAAGGGGTCAACAAATATGTGAGCACATTTTGAATATTTGTTGTTGGGGAAGTGTAAGTACATTTTAACTTTTTGCCAGAAGAATCAGAGGAGTCTTATTCAACCTAATTTCTAAGAGAGCGGTGCTTCATTCTTTTCTTATGGGTCGAATATGAGGAATGGTCTGAACGACTCCTTGAGTGAGATCACTTCCAACGTGCAAGGCATTTTTTAACCACCCCGCTGAAAAAAGATCTTTTGCGATTGTGGATTGATCTGTCCAAGGATTGACTCTTGAAGGGGGTATCCTGTGACTTTAACTGAGTGAACCCAGGGTCACCTTTGTAGTGAATTGTGAACGGCTTGGGGCTCATAGCCTGATAGGAATCATAGGCCACAAAATCATGGTTGACCCCGCGACACGAAATGCAGATGTTGTGGGTGTCGGTGATGGACAGTTTGGACCTGAAGCATTTGAACCCCAAAGCTTTAGCCGAATAAAGCATAATGAGGCAGAAGAGTAGTTGTGAAGGCGGAGAGGGTTCCGGTGCAGCATGCAGAGTTTGGCCTAAGCCATATGGGACCAAGGAGTAGGCAGTAGCCTGTATCTTGTTACTCAATAGAAATGCATCTCCCAATTATTTCTTTACTCCATTATAAACTTTTATTAGTACTTTGTGTTACAAATACATCAGAATAAACAATCATTATACTCTATTTTATCACATTTAAGCACAGTCACAAATGACCAAATAGTTGTGACGGCCAAACCGTTTATCTGCTCTAATTGACATGTACCATACAACTATAGTTTATTTTCCTCAGTTCAGCATTGCTATGCCAGCACATTAAATTTATTCTGGACAAAATGATGCTGCCAAATTAAGACACACATGCAAGTTTGCCCATACACTTTTCCCTTGGCATTGGAAGAATTGATAATTTCAAAGGTGTAGTACACTGTAGAAGTTGGCAAAAGGACCAAGGAGGTAGCTTCTTTGGAAGTGTCATCCTTCATTGGTCTGCACATGCAAGAATCTAAATGAAGGAGCATCACAGAGTGCACTAGGCGGCCAAAAGGTTTGAGCCCAAAGCACGGGTGGCATATAGCATGCAGGTCAGAGGCAGTACGGTTTGATCAGGAACTGCATCTCATCCATCTGCTTCATGATTAGAAGAGCTGAAATCCCATAAGAAATTGCAATGGCTATGGTTAACAGGAAGTGGGGAGGGAGTGGTTCACAGTATGCATAATCGAGATGTAAAGAGGAAACTATTTAAGTGAAAGAATCTGTAAATATCGAAAATCTCTTCGCACTGGGTACATCAATGTCTCACAAGCACAGAGGTGCTCTTGAATGTTCGTTTGCAGTGCAATAATACAAACACCTCTTACCAGCCACATTCACATTTAGTTTAAAGTAAAATTATTTGAGCTGAACAAACGTTGGATTATAATAGTTCTTTTGCTTGCAAATGCATGGTTTTGTTCCAATTACCAGAATTACTGAATTTGACGGAAATTATCTGTTGTACAATTCTACCCGCTATTGGACTTCGGAATCCCCCCACAGAGATGAGCATCATTTCCGATTACCAAGTAATTTAAATTGGGACATAGATCATGTTCACTAGATACTTTGTGATAAGTTGCTATTTCTGTGCAACCTTAACCCTGTATGATTCACCTCGTTGGTTTCCCACAGTTGCTCCCACTCCCTACTAACACTGGTGTTTGCACATACACTCTTGGTTTTAACCCTCCGGCCATAGCTTCATTTGCTCTCTCACGCAGGACTTGATTCTGTGTACATGATACAAACACCAGTCGAGACTACTACCTCTGGCCGGTTCGCTGACCCAACAATCCCCCACCCCTACCCCCCACTGCTCAACTGGCTGCTCAAATGAGTAAATGGTGCCTTCCAATTCACAGATTCCCACCCTCAAAGCACGACACCTGGGAAATATTGTACCCACCCCCCATTATATTAACAAACATATATCTTGCTTTTTCACTCCATCAACATCACTATCCCAAACTTAAGTTGCAACTAAATAAAATTAAAATTGCACCACTTCACATCCTTGCTTTAGCTTTTCGAAATCTTGCTCTCGTAGCACTTTTAACCAGCCACGGCATATACCCCTTCAGCATATTTTACTTTATCGTCAATATTAATCGCCCCCCCAGGTTATTTAGGGCACATCCAATTACACTCCCTCTCAGTCCTTCCACTCTCACATTTTGCTTGTAACCTCTTGTGCATTTTCCTACACCCACCCTAAAGACCTTTCAAGCTATACCCCCTTTTTTCTTATTATCAGAACCTTTACAATCCCATATTTACATTAAGAAGGGCTCAAGAAAGCTCCCTCCTCATATGGCCTCTGCCCCCCCCCCTTCGCATCCATTTACAACCTCTCAATTTCCTACCCTAGCAAACAGATATTCCAAGATATACACCGATTAACTCATGGTGCTTGAACCTGCCAATTGTACATTTAAAGGGGACTAAAGAAGCTCCTAGCACATAGGCAAGAACACCCTTGGTCTCAAAGAAGAGCTATACAAATCTGACATCTCCTAGGGCTTAACTCAATTTTCTTTTTAGACGAAACAGGTCCACCATCTTTACACAAGCTTTGTCTCCGACCTTTATTCTCGCTTTCTACTCCAAGTGCAGTATCCATCATGTTCTGCTCTCTGGTAGATCATTAGAATCAGACCCATCTCCAGATTAGTACCTACTTTGGAGGCAGATTGATGCCTTTGCGCTCTTCAAAGCTTTCACTTGGTTTGCAGATGAATGTGTTCGGATCGGCTATTGGTGGAGCAGTACCACTTCTGCTTCATTTGAGATTGCCACCTTCAGACACATTGAATATGAGGATGGCTTGGACTTACTTTGTGGTCTTTGATGAGCTCAGCAGGGCTGCTACCTGATTAATTTAAAACCTTTGCCTCCTACCCTCTCACACTGAATTCAGCGACAAACAAGAGTTTCATTATACCCAATTAAAGCTACTAAAGGTGGGGGTGTTAGGGTCACGTTTGTACCATCTATCCTTGCTGGGCTTCAGATCAGGAATGTTTGGTTTCTTGCATGGGGCACCGCAAAACGCAATGACTTTCCGTTGCTCATTAACCTTGGCTCCAAACCAGTCATGCACGAGTAAAGCAGATCTCACTCCCTTTGAAGTCTTATCCTTTCCATTGAATGGCTAGTTTGATGAGCCTTAATTTCCAGGTTTTTAATTTTGAGCTTTGCGTTGGCAATCAGGATCTTTCCCTGGGCAAGTTCTGACCATCGGTTCTCTGTGCCGATTGGTGCTGTGGTGTATTTTTGAATCCAAGTTCACAGATAAAGATGTCTGAAGAGGCGCCCTTTCTTGGAGGTAGGGGGACTGGGTGAACTTGAAATTGTTTTTGAACATGTGTGGGTTGCCGATATATGTTCAGAAGAGGAATAGACCGCCTAGTTTGTGTGCACTGGCTTCACATTAAACTTTGAGCCCTGGAGCGGCAGAAGGGGGTCATGGACGAAGTGTCGTAAGGGGGTACGGGGAAGTCTGTCAGGATTTGTTTTGAGGTGTGCAGATTGCCGTCTGTGGAGCAGGATCATGCTGCATCGGATCCGGACGGGGTTAGGACGGCTTCAGGGCAGAAGAGGGATTCATAAGTTTCAGCTGCAGAATGGATTTGGAGTGGAAATTTGGCAGCGTGCTGAAAGAATGTAGAGGTTTTTTTCACCGATTGGCCTACCTTACGGGGAGGCGGAGGGGTGAACCGTCCTGGATGCAGATGGGTTAAGTAACTGTAGTTATTTTGAGAGGTTGTAGAATTACTTCTCTGTGGTCAGTGTGATGAGTCAGGAATGAACTTTGGACACAAGTTAGATATGTTTTGGGTTAAAGACATTGAAAATAAAAGGGCTGGGAAAAGGCCTCTGTGACCCTGCTTTAAAAGGAATGTCCCTACCTAAACCAAAACTAAGGATCTGTCTGTGTCAGGATGTCAAAATTAAACTGTCCTTTATGTCCAAAAGTTCTATTCTTACCCTCACACAAACTAAATTATAAAGGTGAAAAGGGAAATGTTTTTAACCTATTTTATTAGTTATTAGGCAAACCAGTGTTTAATAAGAAAGAAAAAACATTATTACATTGAAAGTCAAAACTCTTCACAATAAAAGTCATATTTAACAATTCATCACAAATAAATAAGAATTCCTAAAAGAACAAAAAACTTAAAACAATCATCAATTCAGTTCTATAATAGATCAGGACTCATAGTTCAGATTTGATATTTCATATGACCATACAATCGGATAACTTCATAGATGTGTTAAAAACAGTCACTGATAGCACCATTGATGATGTTCTTCCAGCCAAGCAATCTTTCCACAAACATTCACTACCATCAATATACTGCATATTCGTGAATTTACAAAGGTGGACTGAATGCTTCCCTGCCAATGTTGGACAAATAATCACCAAATATTTGAAGTCTGCCAAGTCAACCGAATCACAAAATCTGAAATTTACAGAGGTAACCTGGCAAAGGCCATACCTCTGTTATTTGTTTAGTAAAGTACAGATTCCAATGGAATTTCATGAAGGATCTCTTAACAGATCAGTTAAGGTAAATTGACAGATAAAGTTCCATGCTTATTTCTTTTTTTGGGGTCATAAGTAAAATGAGGATTTGTACTCATGCATTTTTTCTATAATGTCCATTAAATTGTAGATAATTTTACTTTTGTTGGATACTTACCCAGATCATCTTTTGAGAGTTCCAAATCATTTGACATGTACAGTAAGCAACAATGTCATTCAAATTTTATTGCCTTAGTTAAGTCCTCCAAGTCCCGATACAGACACTGAGTGGCAGAACAAACATTCTTCCCAAACAGAGTCAATTGTTTCCACTTAGCTCTACTTAAAGAATATATGTCCAGCTTGTACTGAATTGCCACAAGGGAGACATATCTCTGAAGTTTGAGTGTACGCCAAAGTGTGCCCTTCAATGTTGGAAGAGTTTCCAGTACCCAAAAATAATGTACGTCGATTCCGTGCAGGATCTTCTGGAGGACTTTCCCTTCATAAGATTTTATGATAGGGATCAGCAAGTATTCGCAAAAACGGACATCCACCCGAATCGTCTGATTGGCTAAGGCAGAAGCATGCGATTGTAAACATGCATAATTTCCAATTTGTGCGGGTTGGACACAATTTGAAAGCCTAGATAAATGATGCTTTCAACTCTATCCAAAGCTTCATTTTGGACAGTCCACTTGAAAAAAGCTTGGCTGCTTTTTTACGGTGCATTGCATAACCTTTCTTTTTTATAATAACTTTTAAAAATGAGCAAATGCAAAAGTATTAAAAACATTTCAAATTCTTTGGAGACCAATCTCAGTACTGTCACATATGAAAGAATTTGCATAACTCAGCCAATTAATGTTAAAACTGCAGAACTTGGGTGATAAAACATCCTCCATGACTGCAATATACAAATTAAAAAGACATGGGGCGAGAACACACCCCTGTGTGACACCTCTAAGCACGGGAATTTCAGAAGATAATCCCCCTTCTGCATTTAATCTGAGCTGCATAACCATTTGTTGGTGTAGGCCAACAATAAGATGTAAAAGACCCTCAGACAACCCCCAACTCTGCAATTTTGACCACAACAAATTTCTCTTTACCGCATCAAAGGCAGCAAACATGTTGAAATGAAGAAGGAATTGTATGTCTTCATCCAGGCCAGAGACTGGACACACTTCAGCACGATAACATTTAATTATATACTCATGTGTTTGCGAAACCCTGTCTGCCACCTTTGCAACCGGCCAGTGACCGCTGCCCATGCCTCAACATTTTCCAACTACATGATCGCAAAGACTTTGAAGTATGCGCCAATTATGTAGATCGGTCTATAACTTCCTGGGTCACTCCTGGAGCCTCTTTTATAAATAGGAACAGGTGCCACTTGCCATGAACCAGGAGATTGATGACTGACTGCAATCTGCCAAAACAGATTACACAAAATACATCAACCAGTTTCTTTTAGCATTTTTAAAGAGAGCTTTGGACAGTTTGTTTGGCCCAGGGGCCCAAGAACCACAAATTCTGCCCAAAATATCCTCAATAGATTCCCGATTCACCAACAAATTCCAAGAACAGTCAGTGTTGAAAGTAATATTATCCACACGATTTACTTCATTAACCACACCAGCAAAGTGGGATACCCAGTCTGCTTCAAAGACAGGGCTTAATTGGGTAACAAATGGTTTGTCTTTTTACGTCGTCATTAATTATTTTCCAAAATTTCTGATGAGTTTTTGCTTTTCAATCTTTCCAGCATGTTTTCAGCATCTCTCTGAAGCAACCGAGCTCGGTGGTGCCTACACCAATCTTTGCACGATTTCACCCTCTTAATTTCACTTACAATTCTTACTGGCAGGCACATATCAATTCGGCATTTTAATTTTTTGATATTTACTCTCATGAGGCGTTTCCTATTGGCCACTTCAGCATCGTAAGGATGGGTGTGTTTATGTTTAATCTTACCATAACAAGAGGGAAGACCCAGCGTGGAGCCAAGACATTCTTTCAAGAAAGTATCAAATGAATCAATTGAAAAAGTAGTCAGCTTACATGTTCGCAGCGTTACCTTCAGGTAATGGGAAACAGCATCATTAACCTGCATAATATTGTAATGAGTCCAAGAGATTCTACTGCCCTAGGAGTTCACGGATAGGTCATTCGGGCTGTTTTTGCCTCCACTAGTGCCCCCGGATGGATCTCGGCTAGCAGCATTCTGTGATCACTTAGTGTAGTTAGGCAAATGTTTAATGAAATACATCAAAGACCCAGTTCCCAGAAAAAATGCAATCAATAGAGGAGCTATGAATAGTATTGCTCCAGGTTTTCTTTGGAGGAATGTCACTGAGAACTGCGCCATTAAACATTTTCAAGCCCACCCAGTTTAAAGCTTTCATCCATTTTAGCCCATTTGCCTGGCCAGAGTTCAAAGTACCCGAATTAGGCAATGCAAGAGACTCTGGATCAATCTGAATACAATGAGCATTAAAATCCCCTATTATCATTGGATGACCAACTCTCACCTCGTCACACCAGTTATCTATAAAAGCAACAAGTTTTTCCAATGCAATCGAAAGATCAATAATCCCTTTATGCTAAAAGACATTAATGAAGATAAAGTTACTTTTCTGTTTACAGTCAACTAGCCTAACATGGGAAGCCAAAATGCCTCTACACATGTCAGAAGAGCTTACTACAACCAATCTCTGATCTGATTTAATAAGTTTAGCAGGCCCCCCCCCAAAGGTCAACCACTAAAACCCTTCTGTGCCGCTTAAACATACTGTACAAAGCCACCCAGCAATGGTTTATCAGCCAAGTTTCTTGCAAAAAAATGATTTGCATGATTTTAACGCAGCTCCCAGGGCTGAATTAGTTAAGAAATTACTGTCCTCTTGAGTTCCATGAAATCAACATAAGAGGTTCAGTTGGAACTAGGTAACTACTATTGTTATAAGTTGCCAGACCTTCCCGATTTAAAAAAAAAAAAAAAAACGCCATCCAACCCTGACCAATCAAGATTAGTACCTGTGAATATGGGGTTTCCCCTTGCAATAGAGACACCACTCCCCACATACTCTCTAAAGTCAGTGCAAACTAGAATCTTACACGGCAGAGGCACAGAATTTGTATTACTACCAATAGGTCTGAGATCCCTTTCATAATGCAATAATGCAATAAGTCAAATCCTAATTGCCTCAAAAGGTGAACTTCATTCAGAAAAATGTCAACCACAATTTTGGAATTAATAAGCATTAATGCTCGATGTGTAAGGTGTAGGTCAATAAAGTCAACCCTCTCAATATCACGTGATGCTAGTGCACAAAGGTTAGGGACCTCATTCAAAAGTCGCATAGTGTTTGATCTATTGAGCAAAATGTCTCTTTGCTGGCAATAAGTTTGCAACAAGTATTCTGAACAGGCCCCTAAAAGAAAAATTCTCATATTCAGTTCCTTGCCAAAACGATGTTGGTTATATTTTGGCAATCGACTGAGGTCTTCCCAACCATGTATCCCATCAGAACCTTTAGAGCTTTTCAAGAAACTCAATGAACTTAATCTAGCCCCATTATTTATTTTTGAGGGACCTTGCAGTACGTGCAATTTGATCGCGCCCTCTTAATGGCAGATATATTAAAATATAAATGGTTGGAAGGAGTCATGACTAGGGTAAGAAAGGATCACATGCTTTTCCCCCCCATTTGCGGAGAATGTACACCACGATGAAAGTCATTTTAAGTTTGAGACAGAACAGGCGCTCGACCACTATCTTCTTTGAATTACTTCTTTGCCACTGGCACTAAATTAGTGTCAGCGGCTCCTAAAGATTCAGAGGAACTAAAAATATGTTCGTCGTATACACCGATCTTGGGTCACAGGCACCACTCCCTCCAAAATTGACCCTGTGGTTTCCGTCAGACAGTTCTCCATCTTAACAGCTTTAGATCCTATAGGCCTAGAGGAGGGAATATATTGTTTCACCAATGGTAGAATTCTCCATAGTGCCATTCGGCTCATACCGGTCAATATTCTGATGTTTTCCCAGGTGTGATGTTTCAAAACAGCAACTACTGATGGTTCATTTGTCAAAGCTTGTATACATGTACATGATGACAGATTAAAGGCGTTCCCCTTTGTGTTGGGTTTATTTTTCGACGGCTTCTCCATAGGAGCCTTCGAACGTACCACTGTTCTTAAGTTAAGGGGTGGTACTAGATCTTTAATGGTCAAATGGTCTCCATCATTTGTCTCATTGTCGTCATTGCTCACAGCTTGGTCAACCTCAACCACTGACATTTCCATCACTATGATAGAATTTTCAGCCTTTTGCATTGAAAGGTGCTGATTGGCCACAGTGCGTTCTGCAGACTTAACCGCCAGAGGAAAGGTCACATTCTCTGCCTCTTTGGCATTACCCAATTCAAGATTAAAAGTATTACCAGACACAACGGGATGTTTCCCACAAGGAATTCCTTCCAATTGTTTTGGACTCCAATATGTTGGAATTTAAACTGGAGGGATTCCAATAATGTAGAATGGATACGAGACTCTGTTTTCAAACCTTCGTACAATGTAACCAAAGCACACAAAACCTGGTTAATCTCCGAGATTAGGCCTGTTTGATCGTCGCAAGCCTTATAATTAATTTTATTGTTATCACACTTAAGCAACGTAGCGAGGTACTGAGGCGATACCGGAGCCGATGTAGAAGCATATGACTTGATTGAAGAGTCTGAATAATATGTTGAAGCATTTAACAACTCAGGTGTCATGTTAATAGAGTCCTGCTCCGATTGTATGCCATGAGAGTTGGGCATACTAAAAAATAATACATCTGAAACGGGCCCATTGTGTATTGCCATTGGAGTAGTAGGGGGGAGCTGTGTGTCAATATTACCTTCCACAGTGATGGCGATGCAGTATTGAAACATTTTATTTTCTGCATATGAATGGTTGTCTTTTTTCCACATGATTTTACTTCCACAGTCGCTCAGGGGACAGGGGACTGGCTGAGGAATAATTAATGAAGCCTGAGGTGCCTTTCCCCTGGGAAATCAGATCCATAGCCATCTACATCGTTTTCAAGTGCACCTCTGATTGCATCATAGTGTTAGTCTCACTTTAACTTGAGCACTCTAAACTTACTTGGTATTCTCATGAACGGGTGGAGCGGGCAGGTTACTTAGGCCTTAGACCGCAAGTCCATTAGTGCCACTCCTGCCAGACTGTTAAAGTGCAAATAATCCACATGGTGCAAGTCTTTTTTGTTGTAAAACTGTGTGCCGGTAACCAGTTTAAGCCACACCTCTAAGTAACTGGGAGCAAAGAGAGGCTGCAGGCTGCTCAGTGCCAATGCTACCTCAACCCTTGCTCCATAAAATGATCGATCAGTCCCTGCACCGTAGGAAAACCCACTTGTCTCACAGAGATGAGGATGAGACTCAGCCGCAGCTACGAGACGGTCTGTCCGCGATAACACTGAGAACACTCGGCAAGCAGGATTACACTATTTTCAGCCAGCGGCTGTAGCCAGAGGGCCCGTCACCACCTATGGCCACCAACTCGCTGGCTGTCATCACTGCCCTACTCGCTACTGCTGCTACACGCCACCGATCAGAGAAAAGGACATCCATACTGTGCAAATGTGGTTCATAACATCATGTAGTCGTTCGCAATCAGAGGAAAGGGACAAAAAAGCGAAAACCTTTCAAGCTCTTGAAAAAAAGTGTTCAGAGAAGAAAAATAAATAGTTCCAACACAAAAGTTTTGAAGAGTTCTTGTTCCAAAAATGGGGGAGGGAAAAAAAAAAAAAAAATTATATATATATGTATATATATATATCGCTTCCCCTGGATTTCTCTTCAATAAATACAAAATTAGAAGTTACTCACCGTAGTGACTTCCTCCATACTGCAAGGGCGTCCCTTCCAATGGACAGGAGACAATCTTTTTCACCAAAAAAAACCTTCCCCTTTAAATTTAGAGGCACGTGGGGGTGCAGCCCTGGGAGCATGTGCTGCTTTGACTCCCCCCTCTGGCGCCACACCTCAGTCCCCATACGCTCCTCAACAATAGATTAACATTGCCTAATGACACCAGTTTTATTAGGGGGGAGGTTGGTGGGAAGTATGAAGGAATGGGGACTAAGGACTAAGAGTACATTAGTCACTACGGTGAGTAACTTATAATTACTCCTACGTCCCGTCCCCTTTCCTCCATACTGCATGGGCGAGTACAACTGAGTGTATCCCCAGGGTGGAGAGGAGACCCTCCTTAAGCAAACAGGTTTCTAAGAACCGCCTGTCCGAAAGCCACGTCTGATCTAGAACCGGCATCCAAACAGTAGTGCTTGCAGAAAGCCCAAGTGGTGGCCAATGTGGCCGCTCGGCTTATGACTTGCCAGTGGACATGCTGCTGGAAAGCGATGGGCGTTGCCTTGGCTCTATCTGCGTGGGCGTGCATGTTGGCCGGCAGTGGCTTGTGCTGCCCCTCGAAAGCTTCATTGATGGCCAAGACCATCCAACGGGCTATGGAGGCCTTAGAGGCCTGATACCCTGGTCTTGATCCACCGAAGGAGACAAAAAGCACGACCGACTTGCAGAAGCCCTTGGTCCTGTCCAAGTAGAATTTCAGGGCAAGGCTGACATCAAGACAGTGCAGATCTAACTCCCTGTGCCTTGTCTTTGGGCTCAGCAAAAAACATAGGTAGCACTATTTCTTCGTTCAGATGGAATGCGGAAGGCACCTTGGGCAAAAATGCTGGGTGTGTCTGTAGGACTACTTTATCCCTGTGAAACGTAGTATATGGCTCGGAGGCGACCAGCGCCTGAATTTCCCTGATTATGCAAGTCCGTCTTAATGGTGAGCAGCCTGATGTCCATGGACGCCATTGTTACAAATGGTTTGCGTGCCAGGGCACGTAGAGCCTGGCGAGTCCCATCAAATGTTTCCTGACAATCAAGTTGGTAGAGGAAAATATCTCCTCTTCTGACTTTCTGTAAGCCCCAATGGCTGGCAAGTAAGTGCAGGAAGTATCTACCTGTACGTCTGAATGTGCAAGGTGCACCGAGAAGGAGAGCACGTCATCCAAGGTACATGCAAGGGGGTTGATACCCTTAGATTCTGCCCAGTGGCAGAACGTGGTCCACTTGCTCTTATACTGGGCCCTGGTGGACTTGCTCCTGGCGCCCTGTATGCTCTCTAGGTTAGCCTGGGAAAGGGTGAGGTGACCTAGCGTGACCTGCTCAGGAACCACGCTGTGAGGGCTACCTTCTGTGGCGCAGGGTGGATGACCCTGCACCCCTGCTGCGCCAGAAGATGTGCTGGGCCTGTTGGGAGACGGATGGGCGGCCTCACCGAGAGGCTGAACAGCTCTGAGAACCATGGCCTGGCCGGCCACCACAGTGCTATTAGAATGATGCTGACGTGGCGAGATTCCTTGATCTTGCATATCACCCTTTGTGTATCAGTGATGTGGGCGGGAAGGCGTTTGTGGTCATTCCATCGTACTGGATCTGGAAAGCATTGCCCAGGGAGCCCTGGCCCTGACTTTGCCAGGAAGCGGACAGTTGGCACTTCCTGTTGTCCCAGGAGGCAAAGAGGTCCACCCGGTGGTGTCCCCATTTGTATAAGATTTCCTGCAGTACTCTGTCGTTCAAATGCCACTCGTAGTTGTCGGCACACAGTCTGCTGAGCCTTTCTGCCTCCAGGTAGGATTCCCCCGGCAGGTGGACAGTTGTGAGGTAGATGTTGTACTCCAGGGCCCATTCCCACATGCTGACTGCAAGCCAGCACAGCGGGGGGGGGATCTGGTACCTCCATGCTTGTTGACATAGAACCATGCTGGTTGAGCCATCTGTTTGAATGAGGACGACCTTGCACTCGATAACCGGAAGGAGGGCTCCGAGTGCCAGCCAGATCGCCTTCAGTTCCAGCCAATTGAAGTGGTGCTCCTGCCAAGTCCAGGTGCCATGGACGCATGGTTGTCCAAGGTGGCCCCCCCAACCCTCGAGAGAGGAGTCCGTGGTAATGGTGACCTGCGGGGTAGGTTGCCGGAAGGGCTCACCCAGCCGAAGGTTGCTGTCCCTGGACCACCATGTGAGGTCCGGGTGAAGTGATGGAGGAATGTTGATCATCTCCGACTGAGAGCCTCGCTACTGGTTCCAAGAG